>NC_084482.1:121600914-122200914 GCF_030035675.1 Rhineura floridana | reverse complement strand
CTCTAGGATTATATTGTTGTAAAAAGCTAAGAACAACCCTGTTGTATCAGAGCAAAGGCCTATCTAGTCCAGCATTCTGTTCCCACAGTAGGCAACCAGATATCTCTGGGAAGCCCACAAGCAGGATGTGCAACAGCACTTTCCCCATTCATGATCCACAGCAACTGGTATTTATAGGCACTGCCTGCCAAGCCTGCTAAGAGGTGCTTAGCAAAGCTCACCCTGACTGTCCAAAGGCTTGCTTAAGATGCCAACAGTTGGGATTTGACACAAATTGAGCTACAGAATCCAGCCTACTCCCACTCAGTAAATATTAAGCAGCTGCATTTTTCACAAATGCCTGGAAGATTTCAGAGGATTGAAGTTTGTGAATGAAGCTCAGAAGACTGGAAAAGAGCTTTATAGTAGGGGCTAAAAGTTACATTGCAGCAGTCAGCTTGAAAAGCATAAACAAAAACAGGAAACAGTCACAGTCTAGAGGTGGAAGCATGTGGGTGGTGAAATATGTGATTGGGAGTAACCACTTGAATTAGAATTCAGCAGCCACAGGCTCATACACAGCTTCACACACAAGTCTGTTATTTGTTATAAATATCCATTTAGAACTGACAGCATACTAGGTTTTATATTGCCTTTACCTAGTTTACTAACACGGACAGAACAAAATGAGGATGGCAGGAGTGAGAATGTTAAGAAATCCAGAACATGAGAAGAGCCCTTGCTAGATCAGACCTAGGGTCTCCTTTTCAACAGCGGCCAACCAGATTCCTCTGGGAAGTCCACATGCAAGCCCACCTAACTTCTCTGTTTATCAGCTGCTTGTTTTTAGGAGGCATACTGCATCTGAATGGTAAGAGCCATTAATAGATATATCCTCCATTAATTTGTCTAGTTAAAAGCCATCTAAGCTAGTGGCCCTCACAGTGGATGCCATCTGTTAGCTATGCCATTAGGTGTAACAGGACTTCAAGTTCTCTCTTCTGAGCTAGCTGATTAATTTATTTGGGTGACCTCAAGTTCTAGAATCAAGGGAGAAGAATCTCTATCTACTTTTTCAACAACACGCATAATTTTATAAACCTCTATCACTCCACCTCCCTGACATCATTTTCTAAATGAAAAAGCCTCAAAACATTTTGGCCTTTCCTCATAGGGTGAGCTCCAATCTACTGTCGAGTGTTAATTGCTCTTTTCTATAACTCGTCTAGTACAACTACTTTTTTGAGATGGGGGGATATCAAAACGGAACAAAGAATTCCAAATGCAACTCCACCATAGATTTATAAAGGCATTATTATGGTATCTAAAAGTTTAAAATCCCTTTCCTAACCATTTCCACATGGCATTTGGCTCTTTGACTCCTCTGCACATCACTCATGTTTTTAGTGAGCTGTTCATCATGACTCCTAGATCAGAGATTCTTCTGGAGCTTCTGGCAGTCTATTGGAATTTTCACCATCCTGATAACTTGGGTATCATCTGCAAACTTGGTTACTTCACTGATCACTCTGGAGCCAGATCATTTATGAGTAATTTAGATAGCCCTGGACTGAAAACAGATCTTTGGGGGAACCCCACTGCTCACTTCCTTGTGCTTTGAAATATATGCAATGACTGCCCATGTAGTAACAGGGAAGTCTCAAGCGGTGGTTAATATTATACCTATGTTGAAAGTAAATGAAGACTTTGTGGAGGTGGATTCTGAAAGTGATTTAAAAGAAGAGAGGGAATTAGTATCATGGAGAAGGGAAAAGTGGCTCCAGGAAAAATGGAGGGACACTTGTGACAAGCTCAGCAAGAAGATGCAGCCCTCAGTCCATCTGGACTTACAGAAAAGAAGTACAGATTCTATATGTATGACTGGTTGGGTGCCTTCCTTATTTGATGCAAGAGGCTCAACATGGGGTAAGACACTGCCAGCCCAAGACATTTTGTCCACCTCCACCCCCAGTAAGATTTTAAAAAGTTGTTCTCCTATTCAGACACAAATCCTTATATCTTCAACCCACCTTTTTTCTGCTTTATGGAAAGGCTGGCCCTGGCAGGGCCTTTATGGCAGAGCAACTTTTTCTCATAAGAGCAGTGTGGCTCCCTCCATGTCGACCTATAGGAAATGTGTTTACTCTCTTATTTCATCAGTTTTTGGGGAAGTATGTGTCACTACCTGTTTGTGCTGCTGTGTTTATTTTAGAACTCTGAGGGTGTTTTTAGTATGCTTCATTGATGTTTTGTACACAGTGACTTCAGATCACATTCTATGGCTAAAAACTGCCTTAAGTGCCCAATGGATGGAAAGGTGGTGGTGAATTAAATACATCTTTTCGGAAATCCAGCAACAGTTCATTCCTAGGAAAATGCATGGTAGGACCACGCTGCTGGTTCCAACCCCATACACGAAATTGCACTAGGAAGTCACACTAAGGCTTGACACAAAGCCTTGTATGCATCGTCCCTACATTTCCACATAAGAGATTCCATCAGCACTAGAGAGACAAATCATGCATGCTGAGCCTCTCCAGCTGGTTTCCAAGTCTCTTCAATTATCCCTCTCAACTGCAATACCTGCCCATCTCTCTCTGTCAAGTGCCATGTTATTTGGGGATGTTTCATGGGAAGTGATTCACAGAAAAAAAACTGTTGTCCCAGTCCCAACCTTCCTGTTTCTCAACAATACTGCACTCATACATGCAAAGTAAAAAAAATATGATTTCTCCCCAGCAAACAAATGCTTCCACGGGGTATCTATGGATGTAACTGTTTATGTGCAGTGTCCACATTCCTTAGCATGCATCAGCAGGAAATATAGCAGCTGAGACTGGGACAATAGTAGTTATCTGCAAAAGCTAGCAAAAAGCTAGGGGATAGGGCAAGAGTGGAGCATAGGAACTGCCTTATAGAACCTCTGCCTATTTGTCCATCTAGTGAAGCATACTCTGACTGGCAGCAGCTCTCCAAAATTCCAGTCTTTCCCTGAATAGCTAGATTGTAGGGATTGTACCTGGAACCTTCTGTATGCAAAGCATACGCTTTACCAGTGACCCATTGTCCTGCCACTGGCATTTAACCAGGTCCCGGATAGTTCTAGAACCTAACCCAGAGAGTGCACAAAGGACGAAGCAGCTTTGCAAAATGGAGTACCGGTTGAAAATGTCTAACCTGTTACATCTTTCCTTTCCCATCGACACCTTCTTCGCAAACCACCAAGAAAAGAGAAAGGCAGAGATGCAATGCAAAATGTTTTATAAGTCATTGAGCTAGACAGTAAGGGGAGTGCTCCAGGCAACAAAGCCAAGGAAAATAGTCCACATCAGATTAGGAAACTAGCACAGCAGCAGTAAGTTTGTTTACTCCACAGAAATAAATTGAAATCAATGGTGCTTATTTTCAAGAATGTTTTGGATTGCAGTCTTAAAGCAGTGCCTGACTTAATGCTCCTTTATCACCCCCACGTGGTCAGAGATGGTAAAAACCCAGCAGACTGTCTATTCTTTCGGTCAAGCAGCTAGAAAGCAGTTTATGCGCTGTATTCCAAGCTTTGAACATAGTTTTGGAGTAGCGCTCACAAACAGCAGAGGCAGTAGTAAAACTATGAATAGACTCAGCAGCGAGAACTGTTTTCAGACCACAAAGGGGTGGGGTATCATATGGCAGAATGCTCCCTCCCTGCACACAGAAAAGCAGAGATTAGGGAGAATTCTGTCCTAGCCTTTTCTACATGTAGGTAGGTACTCCACCATATGGGCCTTCCATCTGCAATGGGACAATCCAGATAAAAGCTTACCACCGTATTTGTTTTTGGTGAGTAGGCCCAAAATGGCAATAGTAGCAGCTTTTTCAGTTGTTTTCTGAGTTGTAAGAAGCCACAGAAGGACATTCATTGCAAAGACATCCATATTTCTGACTCATGATGCCAGCGAAGATAGGTCAGTTATTGTTGGTGCAAATTTCTCTATTTGGTATCCTCAGCTCAAGGTTAGTAATGCACCATCTTGAGTGTTGACTCTCTTGCAGCTCTGCAGGTCTTTCACAGAACTGAGGTTCCAGCAGATGTTCTCTGCATACCGTCAAGGGAGATATCTTGGAATTTCAGTTACAGAACGGAAATGTGTATTTGGTTGTAACCAGACTGAAAACATAATTCATTATTTGCAGTTCTGTCCTTTGCATATGGATCCCAGAAATGTTTTTTTTTACAACCCATTTTAAGTTGCATTCAAATCGACCACCACAGGAAGTTGTAACAGGATTACCAGCTGATAACCAACTACATATTACATATATGGTAGCCCAATTCACACTGGCAGCCAAGAAGCTGCATTCCCCCTGAAAAATAATAAATCGTAATTCTTAAGATTTGAGGATTTGATTTTCCTAGTGGTTGGTCAAAAACAGACCACCTAAAAGCCGATCCGTTGAGCCGTTTATAATAATTCCATCTTTTATATAATTTTATAGCATTGAATTCTTTTAATACATTGTAATGGCCTTTAGTTATATGCAATAAAGTTTTATGACTGAGTGACTCAGATTACCAGCCCCTTAAAACAGAAATGAAGAGCCTGGTGTCCTTCAGATCTCATCAGCCCCAGCCAGCTTGGCCAACGGTCAAAGATGATTTAAGTTGCAGTCCAACAACTGGGGGGCTACAGATTCCTTATCCTGCTTTTAAAAACACCACTGGTAGCCAGATACTTTTCTCCCTCCTCCCCTTTTTTCCACGTAGCTCTTGGTCAGGTAAAATGGCTCTATACAACATTAAGGTGATGTTCTGATGTTTTTCTTGAAGCCTTGGAGGGCCTGAAACAAGTTAAATTCTGGTCTGCTCTATTCACCAGGGAGGCTATTGGGAAACCCAGGCATGCCAAGGAAGCAACACTGAACTTTCAAGTGCTGAATGATCATGGGAACTTTCAAACTATATTCAGGAAGTGACCCTAACACAGAGCTATTTTACACACTGCACAACAGCAAGATTGTGTTTTACCACCATATCTTCACAGTAGAGGGAGCCACAGCCAAATTGGGCTGCCAGGTTTTGAAGGATAAACTTATTGTGTTTGTTTTTAGGTATAACCTGCCCTCCCTTGGTGCTCCTATAAACTGTTATAAATGAACAGGAATGACTTCAGCTTTTTACTGAGGTCCAGCAAAGGATTTTTCTTGAGTGAGAAGCCATTTGTTTCTCCAGTTGTATACAGCACACACTAACTTTACACCCATCTGTGCCTTTCCTAGTACTCTCTACAAGAAGCCTGAAGAAGACTCATTAAAGCAGTGATTCCCAAACGGTGCACCACAAGAGGTGGCTAGGTGTGCCTCGAATGTTATGAAAGTATATTTTTAAAATGAGAAGAAACCTATTTGTATAGAGATTTATTACATCCATGATCAATTAATTTATTCATAGTTTAAAATATATTAATTTATTTTAAATTTTGTACACGAAGTGCGCCAGAAATTTTTTATATGTTTTACAGTGCACCACGAACTAAAACAGTTTGAGAACCACTGCGTTAAAGGAAGAAGGAAAAAGGAAAAGGACCTGTTCAAAAATATCTCATGACTCAGACCCTAGTGCATAATCACTGAAAAGACATTAACTTTTTAAAATTAATTCTAAATTCGCACATCCCAAAGAGATTACATTTTCCTAAGTCAGCTCACTAATTTTACAATCTAGGCCCTAGATTCTATAGTCACCCAACAGGTGTGATTTGAGAGGATGAAATTAATTTTCACAGGTTTGGAAAGCAATGAAATTCAACTCTGTTAAGCTAACTTAATAAAAGCCAGTGTTAGCAATAAGCACTCCAAATGTGTACAAGTCTTGAATTCTGTTAGCAAGTCTGGTAAATTTAGTGTTTGACATAGGAGTCAGTGTTCCAGTCTTAAGAGGACATCAGACAGGCAAACATGATTTTCTCCATGAAAAGATGGCCAGGACCTTTGCAACCAGGACCTCTTCCTCCACAGGGACACAGACCAAGCTAGGAGTAGAGAATAGCCACACTGAACTGGTAAACACAAAGAATGCTGGATTAGAAAGAGTGGAGGTTCCCTACAAGGATTTAGGTAGCTAGCCATCCTAAATTTGCTCTCAAATGTATTGGAATATAATTCTTATTCCATGCCTGACAATTGGTGTGTCTGTTTATATGCAATAAATACAAGTCAACTCATTTGTTGTGGGATATCCTGCTGTCTTTCCTCAAAAGACAGCTTCTGCTGCAGGACTGTTGTCTTTTCTCAGCGCTCAAATTACGGTATTGTTTCATTCAGAAAATGCATTTTTCCACACATCCTGCATCTATGTTGAAATCCTCTGAGAAAGTTATGCTACAGCAAATGCCACAACATGGCCAAGGTCCTTCATATTATACAAAGGGTCATGCTATGCTTTTAAAACTCATCAACGCAAGTCCTTACACTTCAGGAAGATGCTGTTACATTCCAGCTTTTTCTCAGATAGAAGGGCTGCCTCCTTTAAAGAGAAAGATTATGTGATTAATGCACTCTATGCAAGAATAGCCTTACAGATTAGATACAACCCTTTTACTTCTGTTAGTTCTACTCAGAGTAGACCCATTGAAATAAACGCATATGATTGTTAGATCCATTAATAAGTATAACTTAAGTCAAATACAACCCAACCTGTCCTCCCACACATGTTTGTGTCATAGGTTAGTGAGCAGAGCCTGCACAAACTAGTTGCTTAGGAGGAATGGTCACCTATCCTGTGCTAAGTGTAGCTAGCTGGACACCATGTTCTGGCCTTTTAACTCCGATAATACAGCTGACAAACCTTGGCTTTCAGTCAAGCAAAGATAATACTGAGGACTCAACTCTCTCTGCATTAATAATGCTGAGGTTGCACACAAACTTAATGGGTCAGCAATGAGGTGATATAATAGCTCACCATCGTATGAGTGACCTCAAGTGCCTGTCACTTTGGAAAAAAGACACCAAAAAGACCCTGGCTCCATTAGTATTTTCATTGTTATCTAGTATAGTTTTGTCAATTTCATATTGCTCAAGTTTTAGAATTCTTTTTGCTTTCTTTTTTGCATGAATGAAAGAAGTTGCCTTATACCAAGGTACACTATTGGTCCATTTAGTTCAGTAAATGGATGAACACTGACTGACAATGGCTCTCCAAGGTTTCATACACGAGTTTTTGCCAGGCCTACCTGCAGATGCGAGGGACTGAATAATCTGTAGCCTTCTGCATGCAAAGGATGCACTGAGCTGTGGTCCTCTGAATAGGCCCAGATGCATTTTAAAAGAAATACTCTGACAGAAGCTGTAAATCAGGCTTTTTCCACACAGAAGAGTAGCCTTGTAAATGTAAATCTTCAATATGGCTATCTATCCATCCAGTGAAACTTTAGCACTAGCAGAAGGCATTTCTACTTGTGCAAGGGAGGGTTTCTCTTAATTTCTTCCAACTCCTCTCTCTACCTGAACTCCCCCCCCAAACACCTCAAACTGTTCCAGAGGGTTCTCTGAACAGCTTTTCTGACGGCTACATCAGAAAGGAAGCAACAAGAAAGCCCTGTTCTGTGAGTGGAACTACACTTGCAATCGTTAGGATCCAAGCCTGTGTGCACCAAAAAGCTTGAGCCTCCGCTCATTAACCAAGAAAGGAAGAATCATCACTGAGTTGTAGTTGTAGCCAGCCAGTCATCAATATCAGAATGCTACTACCCTAGCTAGCTGAGCTTGCAGGCCAAATTACTTGAAAGCAAAAAACACCTAACCTATCATTTGAGGGCGGTCTTGATGTTTCGTTACCAATTGCGTGGAAACAGCAAGAATTTAGGGCAGGGGTGGGGAACCTGCAACTCCCATCAGCTCTACCTGGTACAGTGGAGTTTGTCATGTGACAGTAACTCAGTCATCCAATCTGGTGGTTGCCTTTTACCAGTTTAATAATTTCAGAATGTATGCCTTTGCTATAAAATATACTGCTTCACACACTCTTTTCCCTTCTTTTTCTTTCCTTGCCATCCTGAATCTTTATACTTCTATTATAGCAGACATTATCTGTTATTTAATTGGGGGAATATTTTTTTAAAAAGGACGGGATTAGGTCAATTGACTCAATTATGTCTACATTATATTAATTTTGAAAAGGGCCAGAGAAAGACTAACTTCAGCTTCCTGTATTCTTAAGTCTGTTCACCTGTATGTTGCTGGAAATGGTATGAAAGGCCTAATGAATCCTGCAACAGTTCTACCTACAAGCTCTTTACTGATTAATTCTGCTAATAATCATAATCTTCATTTTGATTTGAATTTGACCACTTTTATCTTTGGTTCTTGTGGAAGAGATTCTGTGCACCAAAACAAGTCTGCTTCCATGTTGGACTTGCTTTTTAATATATTTTTAACCTTTTTTTAAAAACAGTATGTTTTTTAACCTTTTTAAAAAGATTTCAAAGTTTTTTAAAAAATGTTTTACAGTTGTTTTGCTTTAATGTATTTTAACATCTATTTTTATTATGGTTTTTAAGTGTTTTTGTTGCTTTTGTTTGCCGCCCTGGGCTCCTGCTGGGAGGAAGGGCGGGATATTAATCAAATAATGAAAATAAATAAATAAATATTTAGCTACTACAGTGTAGTCTTCTGCTACTAAGACAACCAAGAAGCAGAAAAATAGTCAGATATCTCAGGGACACATCTTGAAAGCACAACCTTTAGCACTGAAGAGGGCAAAGCAGTATCTCAGCTGCATGAGCAGTGATGGCCACCAACTTGGATGGCTTTAAAAGAGGATTAGACAAACACATGGAGGATAAGGCTATCAAAGGCTACCAGCCATGATGGCTATGCTCTGCCTCCATGGTTGGTGGAAGCATAATTCTGAACACCAGTTGCTGGAAACTGCAGGAGGGGAGATTGCTCTTGGATTCAGGTCCTGCTTTTGGGCTTCCCTTAGACATCTGGTTGGCCACTGTGAGAACAGAACTAGATGGGCCATTGGCTTAATCCAGCAGGCTCTTATGTTCTTCTGTGTGACACCACAAACATATCAACAGGCCTCTGTTTGTTACTTCTATATTGCCATTATTTAATCTTTTCAACATTTTGTGTTTGAACTATATTACATCTCATTCCAAGCCCTCCAAATAAAAATCGAAACAAAATAGGAATCAACTCTGCAACCTCCCTGCATGTTGTGCAGAGTAGTGGATCTTCTATACATACAGTATGGTGTCATTTCAAAAGCAGCAGCAGCTTCAACTGTAGGCAGGCTTTAAAGCAAGATTTAGCTCCAGTGGCTGTGGTTGAACTTAAAAGGCAATGACTCTCCCTTCTCCTTCTAGTCCACAGTGTTGCCCCAAGCCCATGCCTCCAAGCCAGATTTCTTCAAAATACCCCAAGTTCTGCAAGTACATACGTGGGCAGAGCAATCCAAACTATAGGAAGCCAGGGTAATTTAGGCCAGATTAAATTATGCCAATGTAATTTACTCCAATTTCAAACTCTGCTACTGCCAGCTAAACTGGCCCTAAGCTAGCAGAAGGACAACAAGCCTTTAAAATAAAATTTGACTTAAAGCACCCTTTTTGCCAGTGGAACTTCCACTGGGGTGCTAGGCCATGTGACTCAGTCTGGTGAAGAGAAGGCTGAGGGGTGACATGATTGCACTCTTTAAGTACCGGAAGGGCTGTCACATAGAGGAGGGTACAGATTTGTTCTCTGCTGCCCCAGAGGGTAGGACTAGGTCTAATGGTTTTAAGTTGCAAGAGCGTAGATTCAGACTGGATATTAGAAGGAACTTCTTGACAGTAAGGGCGGTTCGGCAGTGGAACCGACTGCCTAGGGAGGTGGTGGGATCCCCTTCGCTGGATGTCTTCAAGCAGAGGCTGGACAGCTGTCTGCGGGAGATGCTCTAGCTGTGGATTTCCTGAGCAGGGGGTTGGACTCGATGGCCTACAAGGCTCCTTCCAACTCTATGATTCTATGACTCAGCTGTATGGAGTTTGGAATAGGGTATGTCTCCCCCTGGCTCCATCCCACTCATCCCCCAGAACACCCCTTTTTTGGGGACTGACACGAGTATCTCTGGCTGAGCTGGAATGATTCAGCTGGTGTTGACCTGGCTGAGTCAAGGCTCATCTGGAGACCACTTATTCCAAACTCTGCTTCTCCTGGTCGAACTTGGATTTGGATTGTTCCCTTACATACTATCGAACTATGCTGTTTAAGCTAATTTCTCTTTTTAAATCATTTCTTCCAAGTGCAGAATTTGGATTTCCCTAGAACAGTAATAAGACCAGTTCTGTTATGTTGATACTCAACTCCAGAGGCAGGAATTACCCAAGGGAAAGAATTTAAATAGACAAAGACAGAACACCTGCGGTTGCTATGAATAGAAAAACAATGCTTTAATTTCTAAAATAAGGAAGAGAGTACCTGGCTATTTAAAAAACAACCACCAAAAAACAGGCAAGAAACAAATGGAAATTCATGAATTTATCATGACTCTTCCACATCAGGCTGAGCCAGCATATTCATCATGTTACTTACTCAGCTTTGCACTTCCCCAAAATATCTGTTCTTAGCAATTGCAACAGAATTCAATATATACTAGAAACCAAATTCTAAAGTTAGAGCTTCATGGAGGCAATCATGGTGTTCAAATCTCTATTCTTTAGACTGCAAATGCTCACTGGGCAGGGCAAAGATTAAAATCCATGTACAGCACGAGACATCGGAGAATGCGAAAACAAAGTTAAATGCAGAGAAAAGATAAAGCTTAAAATTAAGGCTTATGCACACATAGCTACTGTTTAAGTCAGAAGATACATTTGTCTCATCAATTATTTACAGGAAAGCTGCACAGCGTGCGCATGTGTGTGTGTGTGTGTATAGCGCTTTTCACCACAGATGTTATCAGGGCAGAACCTTATGGACAAGATTACTATAAGGCCTCCCCCTTAGCTGAGATGTTTGATTGAGGCTAAATAAAGAAATGTATCTATTTTGGGGATTCACAGGACAAATACTGTCCAATCTACTAGTAACAGGAGATGTAAATCTAGGACACCTAGCCTCATCATCCCACCCCAATACAAAGCTGCAACATTTAAATGAAAAAAAACACCACCTCTGCTTGGTCTGTGTTCTACAGATGGAAAAAATATCATACAGAAAAGCTTGGCAGCGGCAAAAGGAAAAGACAAGCTTTTTATTATAAGAAAGATTGCTTACTTGGAATGATCTGCCAGTGGTAATGAATCATTATTGCAAATAACAAGATAGGAAGGAATGCAATATTCACTGCTGGTATGGTCTGACCTGAACCTTACCCTGACTAACAATACTGCTGAGAAAGCAGAGATAAAGGCCCTCTTAACTTTTCCAGGGTGGCACAGACATATGCCAAAGAAGCTGTAAAGGTAGTAATATTCATTCACCTCCATTTGAGCAATACTGCAGATGGAGGCACAGAGGCTACCGAGAGAGCGAGTGCTAGAGGCCAGCTAATACCTTCCCACCCAGAATAGAACAGGAAGCAAATTCCCAAGACAAGCCACCTGATAAGGGAGAGGACAGGAAAGCCCAATTCCCCACACCCACGTAGCACCTTTGCCATGAAGATGATTAGGTCAAGAATGTTATAAAGAATAAGAGGCCATAAGATGTACAGAACTGAATTGTCTAATTACGGGGTCTCATGGGTTAAAGCAAGCTTACACTGAGGACTCTAAAGCTTTAGTCAGTCAAGACTCAAGAGTACAAGGTGTCTGTTTTTAAGAAACATCTGTTTTGAGCCGTAAGTTTGAAACAGGTAGGAAGGGGAAAGCGTTACGAGAAGAAGAAGAGCAACACCCGCAGAAAAGTAGTTCAAAGACAGACTAGGCAAGAGGAGCATCTTACTTTTGCGTATGTGCTATGTGCAATAACCTTGCTTTTTGGACAAATAAAATTAGAATTTCAATTTACGATTCTGGAAACAGGACTTTGGCAGACTTCAAACCAACTCAGGTGTCAGCAGACTTCAAGCTTACTTTCTTATATCCATGTAAGGGAAAAAGAAATGACCAATATGCCAACTAATTATACTGCTGTTTCATGCAAAGCACAGTCAATATGCCTCATGCAGCATTCCCAAGAGGTACCCATGTTGCTTCTTGAGTCTCAGGAAGCAATCAGGGAGAATGTCTTCACTCTGAGAAATGATTTCACACAGATGGAAATAAACGGGTTCACAAATGAAGGCTTTCCAAGGTATGGCATTCACAATCCAAGCCTTGGGAGATGGATTATTGGACTTACAAAGTTCATAAATAGAAGGCCCACACTGCTATGCAAAGCACTCTTCCCTAACTTAGAATGAGGATTAAGCGTGCCTCAGTCATAACATAGCTGCTTGTTCTCTCAGCCTTGCTATCCCTTTGTAAAAATATGTTAAAATGCTTTAAGGTTTGAGCAAGGACACATTTTAAAGTCCTCCACCACATCAAAAGATGTCTGATTAACATTTTAATACAACAAAAACCTGTACACAGCATTTCTTCAGCGTAAGTTTCCACAAGAAGAATTCTAGGAACTGAAAGAGAAATGCAGTTTTCTGGAGATGTTGCTAGTTGCTTCAACAGGGCTTCTTCCTGCTTGCCTTTCTGAAGCAGATAATGCATACTAGTAACGGAAACAACTTTTTATTAAACAGATCAACAGATGTTCCAGAACCAACATCTGCAAAACTACAAAAAGGAAGCAAATGGCAAATTGGTGACCTAAAAAACTCAGCACACAAACCCAATTAATTGAGGAACAGGCAAGACAAACACAGCGATGTAACATCCCATTCTAGGCAAGAATATGATCAGTCTGTCCATTATGCCCATTCCACAATTCATAAGCACTGCATAACCAAGAATTATGAGCTTTCTTCCAAAAGTCGTTCTCCTCTGGCTGGTAGTGGGTATAGAATTCCCTTCTGCTTCTCCTGGACAGAGGGCAAGGATAGGCTCAAGACAGAACACTGGTAGGCACCAAGCCTGCTTGTGCCAGACACAACTCCTTCTCCTCCCCACCCATCAGCCATGATAGCAACAGATTACAGAATGAAAACTATTCTAAAGGACTGTGCAAATGCCAACTAGTAAATCTGTCCCTTCTAGATCCTTTAGCCAATAGTTCTGAAACAGCTAAACCTGTACATTGCAGGATAGGAGGGTTTCATTTAGCCAGAGGAACAAAAAGACCATAGTGGGATGATAAAAGATGTTCCCTTTTGGGCCACTGGTAATCCAAAAACAGCGCTGGAGCTTGATCTAGAGATCTTGGCTAAAATAACTGTAGCCGTCAGGGCCTGTTGTCTCCTCTCGTGTGTACAGCTGCTTCTGGTACCGTGCTGTAACAGGTATTCCTCCAGGTATACTGTAGATTGAGATAGAGAAGGGATGGAGATTATTCAAACTGCTTTAAAATTGATCACTGCAAAGTAGACAAGGAAATGAACCTGTCTCCTGGGAAATCCTAAGCTATACTTAGACCAGTACAGTGTAAAATTCAAGGTCTTGAAAAATCCCACTTCCATTCACCTACAGTAAGCCACTCTGCAAGTGTGTGATGGGTGGGGATGGAAGTCTGGCAAGAGCTACAGTTGTAGCGTATAAAAATGGCCCCACCTGCAGATTCAACTTCATATGGAAATATGTTTATACACCTTAGGTGATGCTTTCTGTTGAAAGTCAATAGGATTATATTCAACAAGGCAGACCTTTCCACTTTTGGCAAAATGCCTCACCTGTAGCACAGACAGAGCTACAGTCACAAAACTTATGTTTGTCATGTAAAATGGCATGTAAATACCAGTACTGTAAGGTTTCAGCACACTTGGCAAATAATTTTTTTCCTAGTAAGCTGAGTGCATCCCACATGCTTGCATAGACTCGATAAGACTAATGCCACCACCAGAATCTGGCATCACCCAAGTGCTCGAGACATGTTATACAGCATAGGTCATAAGATTTCTTGATGCCATACCCTGTGAGTCTTCATGTTCTGTGGCGATTCCATGATGAGCGGTCCCACAAAAACAAAATTCATAGAAAAATCTGCAGGTTTGTGCGTTAAAAGGATATAGTAGAAAATATTTTTCCTTCCCCTCTTCCCCTGTGCCAAAGTTGGCCAACACACAACACAGCAAAGCATGTTTATTTTATTTATTTATTTATTTAATTAAGCTTATATACCGCCCGACTAGCAACAGCTCTCTGGGCGGTGAACATTAAAAATACAATAAAAATAACACAAAACTGTACAGTCTAAAATCAAAATATAATAATTTAGAATTAACAGGAATTAAAATGCCTCAGAAAAGAGAAAGGTTTTAACCTGGCGCCGAAAAGATGATAGTGTCGGCGCCAGGCGCACCTCCTCGGGGAGACCATTCCATAGTTCGGGGGCCACCACTGAGAAGGCCCTAGATCTTGTCACCACTCTCCGGGCTTCCCTATGAGTCGGAACCCGGAGGAGGGCCTTCGTAGTAGACCGTAGTGTACGGGCCGGTTCATATCGGGAGAGGCGTTCCGACAGATATCGTGGTCCCGCGCCGTATAAGGCTTTATAGGTAAGTACCAACACTTTGAATCTGGCCCGGAAGCATATTGGAAGCCAGTGCAAACGGGCTAGCACAGGTGTTATATGCTCAGACCGCTTAGTTCTTGTTAGCAGTCTGGCTGCCGCATTTTGCACTAGCTGTAGCTTCCGAATCATCTTCAAAGGTAGCCCTACGTAAAGCGCATTGCAGTAGTCCAGACGCGAGGTTACCATAGCATGTACCACTGATGAGAGGTCCTCCTTACTCAGATAGGGACGTAGCTGGGCTACCAACCGAAGTTGGTAGAACGCATTCCGGGCCACCGAGGCTACATGAGCCTCAAGTGTGAGGGAAGAGTCTAAGATGACTCCCAGACTACGCACCTGTTCCTTTAGGGGGAGTGTAACCCCATCCAGGACAGGGTATATATCCACCATCCGATCAGAGAAACCATCCACCAACAGCGTCTCAGTCTTGTCAGGATTGAGTCTCAGTTTGTTAGTTCTCATCCAGTCCATTGTCTATATACAAGATTGTTCTATATACAAGATTTTGATTTATAGGGTTTTCAAAGAAAGCCTATACCGGTCTGGTCTCATGACAGCAGTCTATATTTAAGGGGTTTTTCCCTTTCAGTGCAAACACCTAGGTTAAACAAACAAAAAAGCAGATAAAGTTTGAATAGTAGATGGTGGTTATGACCTAGGAATGAGAACTCAAGAGGGCTGTTGATCCCTGTGTGCCTGAAGAACATCTATGGAAAGGCTAACAGGACAATATCCACATCAAAGAAGGGGTTACAGCTGTTAAATTGCCTTCACTGATTTGGTTCTGGCCAAGTTAAGGGGATCCAACAAGATGACACCATGCAGAAAAAATTGCCGTGTGCCATAAACTTTACTCCCACCTCCATTATATTACTTTCCATTTAAAACTCACAAAACAGATCTTTTACACTAGCATCCCACATTAAAGCAGCCTGCAAATCAATTAGAACTTATGTGTAAACATCCAGGCTACAAGACAGATGTGGAACAGTGCTTCCTATTCAGTGGCAGGTTACACAATGTAGCTGTTACAGACAGAAGAATATTTAACCACTTACTGGTTCTTGTGTTTGAAGCCGCTGATATGAGCTTGGTACTGCTCTATGGAGTTCAGTACTATATTACAGCTTTCACAGGGATATCCCTTCCCAGCTGAAAAACAGTGTTAAGCAAACATGAGCACCAAATTTACTGAAGTAAACATCCCAATTTGAATGTTAATTAAGAATTCTGAAGTGTCATTCATTATAAGTAAGCCAAAGATGATGCTAGGAGTTCTAAGCCAGGGTGAGAAATAGGATCCAACCAGAGGGCTGGATCCTGAGCTCCCCCATGGGTCACTTGACAGGTAGGTTTGTCTGAGATCAGGTACTCCTCAGAGGTTATTTTCTGCATGTACTACTACACAATAAGTTTGAGTGGGTTAAAGAATCCCCTCCCCAAATGGAAAATGCAAAACGTGAAGAGACTTAGGCATGTCTTCTGCTGTACAGGAGATGATGTCCAAGCACTCATTAAGAATACAATGGTATACATGTTTACTTCAGAAATAAATCTCTTTGTGTTTAATGTGGCTTAATCCCAGGTAAATGCAGAATGGAAACCTATGCTTTGGTTTAGCACTGGCAGTGGGGAAAGAGTTCTTGTGCCTTTTACAACTGTATTTCCATAATCAAGACCAGGAGGACATAGCTGACTTGCCATGGCAAACATGAAGTTGTCTAGGGGCAGGGCTGAAACAGCAACGACTGTACTCTAATTTTGTACATCCCCCAGGGCATGTTGTGTTTTGCTACCCCACCCAATATTACAGGCATTTTGTGACTAGCACACTCAGCATTCTGTCAAAATTCAAAATGTGCCCCCTGTCCAAAAAGGTTGGCAACCCCTGCCATATACGATGTCAAGTGTGGGGAAAGTAGGCATGATCTAGGGAAAATCTTGATGGGCCTACTTAGGCCTGTGGGCCAGAGCTTCCCTACCACTGCTCTAAGCAATGCTATACAATCCTAGCTGCCACTTTTAAGTCACACAGAGAAAAGGTCTCTTAGCACGAAGGAAGCTTCATCAACATTTCCTAGAACATTCCAATGACTTGGGGTCAATTATAGAATATGTGGGAGATTCGTGATCAGATCTCCCAATGTATCTATTTTTGCTTAGAACAACTGCAAAGGACTCCAAATCTGAGAGGAGCACTGCTGTTGGGTAACTTTACCCTGCACCATTTTTATGATCTAAATGATTCTTTGTCCCAGTTGCTGTTTGCCCAACTGGGGAAAATATATAGGTATGTTTCGCCCACAGGGTAAACAGCAGCTATAGCACATGTGTGTGTTAGATCAAGGAGAAAGGATATGGAGGGGATGAGGTTTAACCATCCCTTCTTTCCCAGGTCCACTGCTCCAATTAAATCAGAGCACCCCCTGCCCAACAGGTAAAGTAAAAATAACCAAGCGTCTTGCACTTTAAAGAATTAACAAATTTTTATGGCACAAGCTCAGAAGAAGCAGACTCTAGTTTACAAGAGCTTATGCCATAATAAATGTTATTCTTTAAGGTGCCACAAGACATTTTGTTGTTTTTGTCTACAACAATTTAACATGGGCCACTCCTCTAGAAAAAGTAAAAATAAAAATACTGGAGATCTAATCGCTTATGTTGTGTACTTCATGGGTTAGTGTTCTTCACATAGACTGCATAACTCTCACTGCAATTGCATTCTCTATATTTATTTATTTCTCTTACCCCTAAAACGTAGATTTTTTAAAGCAGCAAAATGGAATGACACACAAACACACACGTTCCATACCACAGTATTATGTTTTGCAACTCATCTGTTTCAGGTCATCTATAGTTACTGAGGCTACAATCCTAAACACATTTACTAGGGAATGAGCCCCATACAACACACTAGGATCTACTTCTGAATGGACACACATAAGATTGTGCTGTTTAACCACCTTTTGTATGGTATGTAATGCATTCAAGCTCTGTTGGTGGATTTTCTTCAGTACAATTCTTCAGTAAAGAGACGTACGTCTGTTATATCACCTAGGGATTAGTATAAGTGAGAACAGAATTTAAGAGGTAAGGAACACACCAGAGTCTTCATGGTAATATTGTGTAAGTATGGATGTCACACTATAAGAAAGGATGAAGAATAGATATATTACAATAGCAACTGTGCACTAAGGAGAATTCTGAGGCATAAAACATCTGCTTAAATGAGAAAAATAGTGTTAGGCTACATCCCCAAATGGTTCTTTATTGTCAAGCAGGATCAGTCACTTGTAGAATCAATTGGACTGGAAATGCAGATTACAACTATCTGATGCCTCAGAATTCTCACCTGGGAAGTTTATTAAAGTGTTCCACCTGTAGCTGCCATTTCCTCTGCTGTAACAGCCCCAGTGTTCTCTCTCACTGGTTTTTAATTATAGGAAATACAGTACTGTAAGTATGCCTAAAGCTATTGAAATATGTTTCCCCAATGGTTAGAAAACGTAACTTTCCAGGCCCAGGCATCCTTCTACTTCCCCTCCAAAGCCTAACTTACCCATAGCTGGAAACTTTTCTGATCCTACAATATTTCCGTTATTAGAATTGAGAAAATTAATTTGCAAAGGTTGACAGTTTGGGAGTTCCAGATCTTAATAAAACTCATTTTTTGGGGCCTCTACTTAACCCCCACCCATCCCAATTTCCCCATTTCTATGAATCAAATGAATTCAAATCAAGAAAAGAAAATCTGTCTTTTATGTTGGCTAGGAGTTTGAGACCTATCATAAGACACAATAAGGTTTGCTCATGGCCTATTTACCGAAACATCTTAGTCTTGATGAAAATCATTCTCAAGAGGATTGAACAGACACTGTAGTGAGTTTCATGACACTGCTTCTACACACTGGCTCACAAGAAGCATTCTCAGCAAGGAAAAACAAAGTGGATGGTAATTTAGTGCTACTCCTACTCAGAGATTCTCTGAATTTAACAGACACGACTAACTTAGGTTCATTAATTTCAATGGGTCTACTCTAAGTAGGACTTAGTTGAATACAACCCAATATATCATAGCTTTAAACAAAAACAGAACACAAAACATCAGAAATCTTCTCTAGAGAATACTTTACAGAGTAACATTGCTAATCTATAGCACAGTAAGACATATGTAGGAGCATTGTAGGTCATTCTACATGAAATCAGTATTTTGCATTACTTCCTATCTTGTGCCTAGTCCTCATGCCTTGCTACAAAGCTGTGCTTCAGTTGCAGAAATTCTGCAGGTCCTTATCACACAAATTAAAGAATGCCTCAACGAGTGCTGCATTTGGGACTAGTGAATATGTTGAACAAGCTCTAAATATATGGGATTGCATCCAACGCTCCTTGGACCAGGACAGGAAATGAACTGGGGCCTGCCACCCAGCGACGCCTAACTACTTTCTCAAGCTGCAAGCTTCAGTGCATTTCCTGTCCTTGGACAGTAGATGGCAGACTACTACCCACATGATGGACTGGCATCCAGGGAAAATACAGGGAGAAAAGTCCCATTGCACGACGGGAAGTCTGCTGCACAACAGGAAGAGCAGCAGTGAAGACAACCCATGACTAGGACATGCAAGCCCTCTTCATGCATTATTCACACAGAAGGGTAAGCATGGCAAAATGAGCCACAGGTCTGCATGCTTAGTGGTGTGCCTTCTCCATGCATGGAGGCTCCTTGTGCAATGCAGAACACTGGCTAGTCAGGATTCTGATTTGTGCAGGGAGCCTTCACACATAAAGAAGGCAGCCCACTAGTTATGCTCATGGTGAAGGCAAGGGCGGGGAGAGCAGCACGACTTGGGCAGCAGGTCTAAACACGCAGCCCCTTTCATCCGCTTTCTCACTACACGAGTAACTTGCACATAGGGCAACTTGTTTTAATCCACAGCGGGAGTTTTAAGCTAAACCCTAGAAAGAATATCTTGTGGACTAGTGGTTCCCAACCTGGGGGCCGTGACCTCCAGAGGGCCCGCGAAGTAATCCAAAGGGGGCTGCAAACAGTAAAGAAATGAATTTTTTATTAATTTTTTAAAAAAAGTCTTCACTTCCTGAACACTGTCTGCTCCCCACTGCCGCTGCAGACAACACCTCCCCCTCGCTCCAAATGAGAGGGGAGGCCTTGCTGAAGTGCCAGAGTGTCTTTCGGGTGTGCCGAGGGCAGGCACCTGACTATAAAACATGTGGCAGATGCCAAAGGAGGCTGAGGGTGGAGCTACCAGGAAGAGGGATGACTCTCACTGACCCCCGTCTCCTCGTACTGCTGCTGCTGCTGCCTTACTCAGAACAAGGATTTCCTGAAGCAAAAAGGAGCAAGCCTGCAAGGAAAGGATACTTTCCCCCTTTCCTTTCCGGCAGCCATCTCCTTTTGAAAATTCTTATTTGTGAGCTGCCCAGATATTGCCTTCGGCCCAGATGTAGCCAAGGAGCAGTGAGGAAGCTCAGGACTTGCTCGCCCCCCATATCTGAGGCCAAGTGTGTGCCAGCATCCCCCCTTTCTTCCACCTATAATCTGTCCCCCCAATCTCTCTTTCCAAGATGCTGTGGAAGTTGTGGGCTCCCCCCCCATGTGCCCAAATGCCTGCAAATGCTTGTAGGAGGGGCAGGTGTGTTTGTATGCGCTGATCTGTCTTCTGCTCTACTTTCATTCCTCAAGTACACGCTAACCAAGTCATCAGTTCTGATGATCATCCCAAGGCCTAAAAGCACTAACCCCTGTACTCAATCTGTCCACTCTTTTGTCTTATTTATTTATTTTATTTATTATTTAATTTGTATCCCGCCCTTCCTCCCAGCAGCAGCCCAGGGTGGCAAACAAAGCGCTAAAAGCACTTTAAAACATCATAAAAAGAGATCTTAAAATACATTAAAACAAAACAGCATTAAAAATATTTAAAAAAATTAAAAACATCAAGACTGCTACAGAGGTGAGTAACCTTACCTTCAATTGCAAACAATTCAGTGGTCCTCCGAAGGGTCTTAAGAGAGTTGATGTCAACAGACCCCTGACAATATGGAAAAGCTCCACTGGATGGCTACTTGAAGTGATGGTGGCAGAGAAGTGGGCCTTCTTCACCGCCCTCACCGCCACACAGTAGGCCCGGTTATGATGTTTTACTCATGCCCGATCAGCCTCACAGCAGGTCTTTCGCCACTTGGGCTCTAGCTGTTGTCCAGCCTGTTTCATTGCCCTTAGCTCACTGGTGTACCAAGGTGCAAGCCGGGCTCCACAATGCCAGAGAGGGCGCTCAGCGGCAGCCGTGTCAAGAGCCCAACGCGCCTCGCTGTTCCACAGCGTGACAAGGACTTCAACAGGGTCATCTGCGCTATCTACTGGGAACTTGTGCAGGGCATTCAGGAATCCAGTGGATTCCATTAGGCTCCGGGGGCGGACCATCTTAATCTGTCCACCACCGCTACAGGGAAGGATCGGAGCCATAAGTCTAAACTTCACCAGGAAGTGATCTGACCATGACAATAGGGTGACATCCACCCCCGCTATCTCCAGACCACCCCTTCCTCCATCTGGAGCAACAACCAAGTCGAGGGTGTGCCCTGCCCTATGTGTTGGGCCAGTAACAACTTGAGACAGCCCCATGGTCGTCATGGTGGCCATGAAGTCCTGAGCCGGAACACTAGAGGCAGCCTCAGCATGGACACTGAAATCACCCAGCACTATTGTCTGGGCTCCTCCAATGCCACAGCCGAGATGATCTCCACCAGCTCGGTCAGAGAAGCTGCCGGGCAGCAGGGTGGACGGTACACCAGCAGCAACCGTAGTTTACTGTCTCCTTGGCCCAACACCAGGTGCAGGCCCTCACAGCCAGCTCCAAGACAGAGTGGTTTCCTGGTGACAGAGATAGAAGTTCTGTAGACCACAGCAACTCCTATCCTCCCATCCCTGCAGTCTGTGCTGGTGTTGTACCGAGTATCCAGATGGGCAAAGCTGGGTCAGATCAACTCCTCCCAGCTAACCCACCCAGGTCTCGGTAATGCACATCAAATCGGCACCTTCATCCACAATCAAGTCATGGATGAGAGTGGTCTTATTGTGTACTGATCTGGTGTTAAACAACAACACACACAGGCCAGTGGGCACAGCAGATGAGCAACGAGGAACTCATCCATGAGAGGAGTGGCAGCAAGGAACAAGGCGCAGATAGCCTTGCCTTTGCCTTCTGTGGTAATCCACCACATCCCCATGGCTACACTTCCCTCTGCCCGTAATCACTGAAATTGGGGTGGCATCACCCATGTTCCTCCATACCAAGACTCCTCCTAAAGACCTTATATGGGGACAACACGAGCCCACCAACAAAGCCTGCTGGAGCGAATTATCCCAGTAGGCCTCTGCAAGGATTGGGAACAGTCACACCCATTCAAACCTTTTCACACAGGGCCCATCTACTCCCCCTTCTATCTCACACCCAGGGAGGGCCAGCCTTCTGCCAGTTACAGACTCTCACTCTGAAGGCATCTGGCGACTTTCTCCTCTCATTCAGTTCACTGCACAGGCTCCCACCCTGTACAGGAACTACACATGCACCATACGCCGTCCCCACCACCAGTCTCCTCTAGACTGGTTTAACAGAAAACACATCAAAAAAAACAAGAGGCAGCCTCGGAACTCCCTACGGGGCTCCCCAAGAGCAGCTGGGCTTTTATGCCTTCTGGCCCAGTCAGTAGCTGTTGCAAGAGGTTGTGAGATTAACTGCAGCCTCTCTCTGGAGCAAGGGCCAGGCAGGGGGTCCCAGTCCTTGCAGCACTTACCAGGGACCAGCTGTCTGGACAGACAGCAGCCCAAAGGAGCTAGTAGCAGGCACCCGGATGCCAGACACTCACTCCCAGGGCAGGTCTTCTTCAGTCCCCTCGTGCTGCAGCTCTTCCCTCTTCAATCTTTAGCATCCCCACCACTATCACATTGCTGTTTCTTAATTTATTATTATTATTTTTAAAAAGCTCAGCAGGTTGTCTGAGGCTGGGGTCCACATATTGTAGCTGAAATTTATTTATTTATTTATTATTGAATTTATATCCCACCTTTTCTCCAAGTTGCTCAAGGTGGTGCACATAGTCCCCCCCTTTCCATTTTACCCTTACACCAACCCTGTGAGATAGGTGACGCTGAGAGACTGTGTCTGGCCCAAGGACACCCAGTGGGCTTCATGGCTGGGTGGGGATTTGAACCTGGATCTTAGTCTAACCCTGTAACCCACTGGTGTTGGGAGACAGGATTGTATATCTTCAGATTATGTGGGGGGAAGGGAGATATCAGTCTGATGAACCTTTGCGTTAAGAAAAGAAAGCAACACCTCCCTGTCAGCAGGGAGCTTTTTATGGAAAGGGATATTTGGAGATGTGATTTTGCCATGCACCATTTTTTCACTTAATAGTCTAAAATTACAATTAGCGCGTGTGTGGGAATCACAATCTTTTTTGTGCTTATAAAGGGGGTCCCGTATTCATAAAGGTTGGGAACCACTATTGTGGACCATATGTCTCCTGATAACAGGGACTGGTTTAGAAGTAAGACGCACGTTCTTCCACTTTCTGCTACAGAAAACATGGGAAGAAGATGGAAAAGAAGCAATATCACAAGTACAGGTTAAACATGAAAAAGTGGACATCAATGAATTTAACGAAATTTAACAAACTTAAGAATGTAAGAGAAGTCCTGATGGATCAAGACTAATCCAGCATCCTCTTTTCCCCAATGGCCAGCCAGAAGCCTCTGTTAAGCCTACAAGCAGGACATGAGCACAATAGTATTCTCCTATTCATGTTCTCCAGCAACTGGTATTAAGACAAATACTGCCTCTGAGAGTCGAGATAATATATAGCCATCATGACTAGTAGCCACTGATAGCCTTATCCTTCTTGCATTCATGTAAATCCCTTTTAAAGCAAATTGGCAGTTGTTGCTACATCTTATGGTAGAGAGTTCCATAGTTTAACTATGTGCTCTGTGAATTACTACCTTCTGTTTGTCTTAAAACTCCCACCATCCAAATTCATTGGAGTCTTTCTATCCACTTTCTTTATACCATAGAGAATAATTTTATACACCTCTTTTTTCCAAGCTAAGAAATATCTTTGCTACTAGGGATGTCTCCACCTCCATTGTCATTCTGGATGCCTCTGTCAGCACCTTTTCCAAATCTGCAATATCCGTTTTGAAGTGCAGTGACTAGAACTATACACGATATTCCAAGTGTGACCACACCATAGATTTGTATAAAGGCACTACAGTATTCGGCATTTTTATTTTCAGATCCTTTCCTAATGATTCCTTTTCCCATTAGGAAAGGAATTTCACAGACATCAAGAACATTCTGTACATACTAGGAAAGAAGTTGAACTATGAGCCTATGAAAAAGATCCACTGATTTCTAAATGGACAAAAAAAAGTCATGGGTACAACAGTCCTGTGTTAGAACTGGGAAACTTCACTACCCATTGCTAGAAGTAGTTCTGGAGTTTGAGAAATGTTACGTTTATAGAAATGACACAGCTATTTCTTCCTACTAATTTATAAGTGCTACAGGAACAAGGGTAACAATGACGGTGCTTGGTTTTATTTTAAAATGTCAACCTCCACTGGGGAGCTGGGAGTCTAACTACTATTGCCCCTCTTCATAAACTTAAAACTCCTTCACATTATTTGTCTGTGGTTACTACACAGCAATTCTCCTAAACAGCCTTCTAAGCATCCTGAAAAATCCTCTCCAAAGGGCTGGGGGACCTTCTAAATGCAGTGGACTGAGGAGTAAGGGAGAGTGCCTTCATCTGAATTGTACAGCAATCACCTCCTTCCCCCTCAGTTCACCATACTGCAGCCTACTGTATGTAGGAAGGTCTTCCAACCCTTGGCATTTCAGGGGTCTGACAGAGGTAAGAGGGTTATCTTCCAACTACACCTTTCTGCTGGCACTTCTCTGCATCCAAGTCCTTGATTGCTTTTGAACTTTATTAACACTGAAGTCTTTTTAAAACCTTTATACAAAAGATACTTGTTACATGTACTGAGTGACATTCTGCATTCCCCCAAAATCTGCTCCAAGGGGTTGGAGGATGCTCCAGAGCAGATCTGAAGGGTGAAGGGGGGAGGAGATAAAGGGGAAGTCTGCATGCATGATTTTTCATTTTAGTCATATTTTATATCATGAATATCCTTTGGTTTTATTACTTGTTTTTTCAATAGGGGTTTCCCCACATTAAAATTCTTTTAAACTTCAAACCAATGCTTTTATACATCCAATGCATTAGCATGGACACAGTTTTAAAATGAAGCGTATTTCTTATTTTTTATTTATATGCCACTTTTCTGCCAAAAAAGAGGCCCCTATGGCAGCTAGCAATGAGACAGGCGTTTCCAGCTTCCCCACCCCAGCCTGTGGAAGTCTTATAAGAAGCTGCTGCAGGACTGGACCTATGAGTGCGATCATGGGAGTGATGTTTCCAGGAGCAAAATGAAACTGTCAAATTCCCTTATTTTTGCTATTGCCAGAAAGTTGCCTGCCAAGAGATGTAATTATGCTGTTTGTAATATTGAAAAGTTGTTTTTCTTTGCTGATGTTACCGTTTTATTATTTTTGTTACAGTAGGGCCCTGCTTGTCAGCGCCCCGCTTTTCGGCATTCTGCTAATACGGCACCGCCAGCGGGAGCTCCAGCCACCGCGCTCCACCTGACAGCTATCAGCTGGAGCACGCGAGCTCCCAGCGCTCCAGCGGATTGGGATCCCTGTCAGCTATAGCACAGGGAGCTCGCACGCTCCAGCTGATCACGCACTACAGCTAATCAGCTGTAGCGCAGGGAGCTCATGCACTCCAGCTGATTGCTGTCAGCTGGAGCTCCCCGTGCTACAGCTGATCGCGTGATCAGCTATAGCGCGGGGAGCTCACGCGCTACAGCTGAGGAGGGCCCCACTTTCCGATAGTTTTTGCTTTTCGGCAGGGGCCTGGAACGGAACCTGCCGTATGAGTGGGGCCCTA
Organism: Rhineura floridana; assembly: GCF_030035675.1. Classification (NCBI taxonomy): domain Eukaryota; kingdom Metazoa; phylum Chordata; class Lepidosauria; order Squamata; family Rhineuridae; genus Rhineura; species Rhineura floridana. The sequence goes on along the minus strand of NC_084482.1, from coordinate 122,175,273 downwards.
CTGTATTATGAAATTGTTTTTGCAACTGTTGACTTTGAGATGTATTTCTGTTCACTTTGCTGTTAGCCGCTTGGAGCATGTTTTGTGGAAAGGTGGCAAACAAAGGAATGAATGAAAATGCAAGATATAGTCACAAACACATTTTTCTAACATTATCAGCAGAACTAGCGGCAATAAGAACAGCAGTCCACAGAACATGCAACTATCCATCTTCCTCAAAGGATTTTTCCAAGGAAGGTAGGTTTTGGGACCTTTGGAAGGAGACAGCATACCACTTACGCCTCCTTGGAAAGGGAATTCCAAGGATGTGATTCCACTGGAGAAAGTCTTGCCCGTAGTAGCCACTCACCTGAAGGTGGAGGCATCTACAAAAGGGCCTCTGATACGCAAAACTGGGGAAGCTTGTATAGAGATAGGTGGTCCTTCAATAGCTTGATTTCAAGTCCTTTTAAAGCCCTAAAGGTCAAAGCCAGAACTCTTGAGTCCAGGCAGGAGCCAGTGGAATTGTTTTTAAATTTTGTTTTTTGCATTATTGTTCAGTTCTGGTGCTTCTGCTTTGTTTCCAAACCAGTTTCAAATTGGAGATTACATGCAATTTGCTTTTTGTAACATATCTATTCTTTCTTCCATTATACTTAGGAATACTCTTTTCACTTCTTCCCCCATGCCAATAATACTGCTGCTTGTGTCTTATTCATTTTGCCTATTTGTTGAAATAACATAACCTGTATCTGTGTTCTTGATTTTTTTTTCAATTTCCCCCTGCAATTCTTACCAATAGTATTTTTGTGCTCTGCTTCCACGGGTAAGTTCCCTGGTCCTTGGATAAGATTTTGATTCTGGGTTTCCCCCTGGGTTTGATCTATATTAAATAAAGGTTATTATTACTTTTCTAATTTTTTAAAAATAAATATTTAGATATGAAACTTATCCTCTATGCATACTTTTGCTTTGTGTATTTGTTCTGTACGTTCTGTGTGACACAGCTGGATGTCACCCATTTTCTTTGCTTTTAATTCTTAACTTATTAAAAAAAATTATTAAAAACATTTATGTACCACCTTTATTTTTTTTAAAAAGGGTGGTATACAAGAAAGGTATCAGCAAACAGATGCAGTATAGTCGAAAATTACATTATTCTTATTAACATACTTTTCAATTGATCCAAATGGTGCTATAAAGTTGTATTTATCTTAGGGCAGAGACAGAAGTTCTTATTTGAGAATATTGCCCCCAAATTTCAAGCATCAGGGAGCTGAAGGGGTATTAGTATTATTATCTTTATTTATACCCCGCCATTTTTCCAAAACTGGAACTCATGGCATATGTGTGGAAAAGCCCAGCACTGCTCCTCCTGGTGATGCTATCTACCATTTTAAGTCTCAAAAGCTGCCTACAATGGAGCTGTGTGATGATGCAACTTCTTTTTGACAGGGGTTTTTGAGAGGACTGCTGCCGCCACCAATGACTTTTGCCCTCTACCTTCTGAAAAATCCCCTCCCCCAATATGGCAACATGCATATGGGGTAGCAAAATTGGAGATGCCATTTTAGTTAGCTGTTTCATTTAGACTCATTCAATTTGTATAATCTGCTACTGTTCTTTAGGATACCAAACTCTATTTGTGTTTCAGTCCTCTCTCTCTCTCCTCCACCTCCACCCAACCGCACCTCTATACATAATTATTTGCCAGGCATGTGAACAGCACCGTGGCACATTACATACCTTTCTCCCAATCTTCATTTTCCTATTCAGCCTACCCTGTGCAAAGTTGTGCACATCAGCCTTTTTTTTTTTTAACATGGAACTTCCCCACACCCAAATCTGTACAGAATCACACTACGCATTGTTAAAGTTGCAAAACAGAGACTACCTTAATTGGGAATTACCTTATTTTTAAAGTGCAAAGAAGGCAAGTTTTTGATATATCTATTCAGTAACCATCTACTGGCTGCTTCTCCTGCAATCTTTGAGTCAATTTTTGTACATGTTCAAAACATATACTGTAGAGGAGCTTCATTCATTAAGCCACTTTGTGTTAATGTTCCTTAATAGAATCACAATAGCTTTCATTTTCAACATAAGCATAGGTACAGCCAAACCACTACTTTTCAAATTACTGAGAAATGCCTTGGATACTTCATTTGCTTACACACACTGTGTATCATTGACTTATCTACGCTGTAATACAGGATTCATTTGTGCCCTCCAGTTTCAAAGTGATGGTAATGTTATCATAGTGGTCATTCTCTGGAGTAAGAATAATCAACATGGAACACACAATAATTCTTCTAACACTTAAGTTTTAAATATTAACTGTAGTTATAATCACACATAAAACTATTTCAGACATATATATTGCAAAGTCTGATGCTAATGTATCTAAGGACTCTGTTCCATTTCTTAATCCAGGGAGATATTGTACAAACCAAAATCAGCTCTCTTTGGTTTATCCAATTGTGTATTTTGGAGTATTTTTTCAAAAAACTGTGACTTGACTTAAGTAATGCAAAAACTCTGATATTTGACTAATATGTGGTGGAAATTTCCACCAAATAAAATTACTTTTCTTCCAAGAGGGATCTTAGATTTCATTAAATCTAAAAATAGATTGCCGTTAGTGTGTTTACTGAAGCCACACACAGAATACTTGCTAATTTGAGATGTGTTCACTAGTGTTTAGAGGCAATAATGAAACAAAGCTTTCTGACAGCAGAAGTAATAACTTAAATTGATTCCTCCTTTAATAACATTGCTGCAATCCCTGTCCAAACTACAGCAATATATTGTTTTTCATGTCCTAACAAATTATGTGCAATGGAGTTTTAATGAAGGTTTTTCCACAGCCTTGGAGCATCCATAAAATTTATGCTTGCTTCACCATCACTGACGACATCATTGACGAAAACCATCTGATCTGAAATACTCCAGATTGATTTCTACTGCTGTGCTAGAGTAAATGTACGCTTAAAGGAGGATCTTCTTTTGGTGGTGTTACATTGTTGTTCTCAAATTTCTTCGTTTCTTAAGCAAGCTGGAAAATTGTTTGGTTTGGTTGGTTCCAGACCATAAAGTCTGAATACCATTTTGCTTGTACAGACTTCAAAACAGAACTCCTGTTACAATGATATCTGCATATGTAGTGATCATTTTTCCATGCCTAGTGTAAAAATAATGTATGTGTTTCTCTCAGAACTTGGTCATCAGTTTACTGTAAAAACAGTCCACAGGTTTTATGCTGTGTGCTATCCTTCCAAACTACAATGATTTCTTAGGAGATCCACTGCTTTTCCTTTGTTCTAATTCTTCTATTCATTAAGCTGGTCTTCCCATCCCCCTTCAAAAATGAAAGGGCTGGTTTTCTTTGTTGCTTTCTTTAAATTATGTATATGTAGTACCTACTTCTGTGATACTGTCTTATACTAAAGCTACTGGGAGAACGGGCAGGATAAAAATCTATTATTAATTACTGCAAATGACCATGTGAAAAACTTCAACTACTTCCAATGGCTTTGAATTTGCCAATGCTTACGTTATCAGTCAAATTTGTAATTCAGCCTCTTATGCTATTTGCTTCTTTGGTAGATCACTCAAGTTTTGGAGTTGGATAGCTCACAGACATTTGCTTCCAAGACTTATATAAAGTCTTGCTGAGACATTTTTGAAAATACATTACATTTTTCCACAGTTCAGTGTCATTTGACGGTTGCTCAAATCCATAGATGTATGCACACACATTTGTCTTTATCAAAAAGGCATTTTGAAAGATAGTGTTTTTTCCACAGCCTTTTTGAAATACCCTTTTTTATTGGTCCTTCCTTAAACATTCACATAGCTGCTTATCTACAGTGCATGGAGACAGATCTGGAAAACATCTGATTTTTCTATTATCAGAAATGGGGAATCAATCATTGCCTATTTATTCTTCTATCATCCATGCATGCAACCTGACACTTGCAAAACATCCATTTGAATGTTTGCTAGCTCCTCCTAAATTCCATCTTGAGACTAACTAAATGCTAACTCTATCCACCAACATCAACCAATTATTTGCTATCTAGGCAGATGAGAGTTCTATAGAAATACACACATGCCTCTGAGTACCTCAGAAGTACATCTGACACAAACTACTAAGAAGGATCTTTACAGCTAAGAAAGGATTCAAACCTGGCCAACATCCAGCGTTTTACATACTGCTGAGGTATTCAAAACAAACGTCTATGTGGGAAATGATCAATATAATAGTACTGTTTGCTGCTGTGGTATGTCTCCTCTACTCTTTCTACTGAATGCAAACATGCTGTGAATGATTATGTTTAGGAGCATGTTTAGTGTTATGTTGGGAGATGAGTCTTTATTCAAACCCAAGCAAAAAGTTTCTTGGCTGGATATGGAGCATGTCTGAATCTGCACTCCCTTCAGTGCTTTGTTTTACCTACTGATTATAACTATCACACAGCCACATTAAAGTTATTTTTTTCCTCTTTCTCCAACCCCCACCCCACCCCTGAAAGGCTCATGTAATTCAGTAAGTTTCCTCTTCAAAGAGTCTAGACATACTTTTAAAAATCCTTCAATTCTCTACCTTTTCTCGCCCTCCATCCAACCCTGCATATCCAACTGCCTGATAGTTCTGCTTAGATGCTTCAGTATCATCTAAAGCTCAACATATCAGACAACTTCTCATATTTCCTCCCAAGCCTTTGTTTCAATCAGTTTTTCCATTGACAATGTCACCATCCACCCTGATCAGGCGTAAAGCTTTTGCTTTCTTTTAAACATTTGCCCCCCAAAGACAGTTCATACCAAGTCTTTGTCTCTTCAGCAAAACTCTTGCCCACAACTTGGTTGTGCCTTGTGACCACTGCATTCTTCTGCCCCTTAGTCTTCCATTGTCTCACTTTCACTTGCATCCATCCAGCATCCAGAAATTATTCACTTCTCTTGTTGCTCTGATCCTGACACCCCCTTAAATCCCTTCACTAGCTTCCCATTCACCAAAGGTCCCCTTCCCACTGCCTTCTCAGTAGAGCTGCCCCACTACAAAGGAAGAGGATTGGAGCTGAAATGTGGATGCATGGAGGCTGTTGTGAAGACAGTATGTGAGATTACAGAACAAATTAACTTCTACTTCATGAAAATAGTAAAGCCCAGGTACCTTAATTGGCAATTTCCATGTTGGAAATTAATTGGCAATGTTCCAGGTTGCATGAGTAAAATTGTAAGTTGAAGGTTTTTAAATATTAGAATATAACTTGAAAAAACTAGGCATACCCCGCTTAACGTTGCCCCGCTATAACGTACATGCTCCATTCGTCCCCATACCCCGCTTCGCAATAACATATACTTTATTGGCATGACGCCGCTGCCATCTAGTGGTGATTGCTTGCAGTACAAGTGAAGACAACTGCTTCACTTAAAGGTTATTTTCGCTTAAAGTATACTCTCCGGTCCCATTGCATACGTTAAAGCGGGGTATGCCTGTACTTTACCCAGAGCATTCCCTCTGTGAAGTTAGTGATACCTACAGCCTGGTCCTGTGCATGATCATGCAGAATTAAATTCCACATAGTTCAACGGCACGTAGTTCCAGCTAACTGTGACCAACTGAAACCTCAGCCTTCAGGTAAATGAACTTGCTTATTATCCTTGCATATAAATATGGAAAACCAAACAGAAAACTGTCTTGTCTCTTAAGCAAACATAATTCTGTTGTGCAAAAGGCATGTATGACCAAGGTTTGGGACTAAGTTCACATGTTATGTAAAGGCTTTATTTAGTTGCACACTAATGGGTGACATCCAAATATACCCATGTTACTGTACAACATGTCTGCTTGTGCAACAGAACCTCCCCCTCCTCTGTAGCCCCATGTCCCAACCCTTGTATGCACTAACTGTCTGTTTATGCCTTTGTCACTTGCTTGTCTATTGATCCCATTAATTTCTTCCTTTTCCATTGTAAACTTCTCCTTCCCCCCCCCGTTGCTTTTAACAAGTTGTTTATTCTTTTTCTTAGTTTTGGTGAATTACCTGCTGTCCTTATTTGGATGGCTTTGGTTTTTTACAATGACTGCTTTTCAATTTTTTTCTTGATGTTTCTTTGTTAAAAACATTTGTTAAAGTTTATGACTGCCTTTAATTTCCCTCTTTTTGATATTTAATTTCCCCCCAGTATCCTTTCATTTAGGTTATTCACAGATGTTCTATATTGCCAGAAATATATGTTCTGCTTTAGCATGGGGCTCCCAGTAACCTCCCAGGCAGATTACTTATAAGATCTATCTCAGCATAACTTCACTACTGCAGTATTTGATATTACCAGCCATTCACTGGGTCTAGGTGCCGGTGTTTTTTTAGTTTCATAACATGCTCCACTGACCTGGTGCTCTCCAGGTGTTTTAGACTGCACTTCCCATAATCCCTGACCAGTGGCCATACTGGTTGAGGCTGATGGAAGTTGGAACTCTAATCGATGGAGGGCACCAGACTGGCTGATTAATGTCACTGCGGTCAACTAATTTCTGGCCATCTCACCTAAGTTTCTACTTTGTGGGGGACTGTAATCAAATGCAAATATTAACTTTTTATCTATCGTACACTATAATTACTTCCTATTTTTCTTAGCTTTCCAATGTTTCCACTGGCATTCTTTTAACTTACTTCTCTGTTTGTAGTTTTCAGTAAAGTAATATGTAGCCCTCCAAATGTTGTTGGACTTCCAACTGCAATCATCCTTGGTCACTGGACATGCAGGCTGAAGCTGATGGGAGCTGACCAACATTTGGAGGGCTAAAGCATAAAAACCCCAGCTTTACTTCTTCCCCTTATGTATCATTATGGTATATATTCATCTTTCTTTCCCATTCACATTATGAGTGAACAGGCCCACATTCCTCCAATTTAGGCAAGATTAGGCATAGACACTGTAATTGCATCAGCTCTGGTCCCTTGAGCTGGCTAAGCTGAAGACTAATATTACACTCCCATTTTGCTCAGGCAGCCATTTTGACACATTTTCTGTGTTGGGGGGGCATCCCCCCCCACAAGGTTGAACCCGTCACTCCTTCAAATACACATGGGCAGCTGGAAATTATTCCTTCTGTTCAGGGTTTGTGGGGAGCTGGGAGCCTTTATTTTCTCCAAACCAAGATTTCCCTGCCTCCTTCAGGGGTCCCCTCCTCACCCTCACCCTCACCCCTCACCCTCACCCCTCACCCTCACCCTCATCTGTAGAGATCAGTTCTAGCCCTCTGCCTTTGCAGCTGGCATACCTAATGTATTAATAGAGTGAATTATTTGGGAGGGGAGCTTGTTTTCCATGCATAGCATTTCCAGAGAAAGGTTAGTTGCGGCTTTGTAAACCTCTACAACTCGTCCTGCTTGTTACTCTGGAAGCCTTGCTGTGACACTCACCTGTTGATGCTGCAGGTTCCTCAGGGGTTCTCCCATAGTGTGCCATCAGCTTAAGTTTGGTCTCCTGTTTTTTGTGTTTCTTGCCCACATAGTGCTGTTTTGCCATCAGGGGATTATTGAATGTGGCGTGGCAGAGACTGCAGAATTTGTCTGGGTCGGAAGTGTTTTGATTCTCTTCATTAGGGGACACAGTAGTGGGAAGAGGGATAGCTGGTTGTTTCTGAGCAGGTACAGCTGCTGTAAAAATAACCCAAAAAATAAGATACAAAAACTTGAAGAAAATTCAGAACAGCTGAAAGCACAATGTTCTCAGTGTGTCACAACTTCTGACTTAGAAGAATTTTTTTCTGCCTAAAAGCTTTGGATGTGCTTACTGTATGTACACACACAAATTTCTTAGCTAACAAAACAGATGGTCAAAGATAACAAAAATAGATTTGCTGTAAGATTTGTTGTGCCAATCCATCTCAGATGACAAACTGGAAAACATGTTTTCTTGAAGTCGCTCAATGCCTGTTTCATTATCACATGTGTGAGACAGGCTCCATTGTTCTGTGTTTGTACAATGGAAACTCAGAAACCTTGGCCTATTTTTACCAGTACTTTTCAGCACACCACCAGCAGACAATTCCTCTGCACCTTTCTGACCATACCTTCTGCTTTAGGGGGCTGCTGCTTGAGCTTCAGGTTCTTGGCATGGGTCTTGCCTAGGTAGTGTGAGTTAGCCACAACAGGTGAGAAAAAGGTCATGTTACAGATGGGACAGCATTTGTTCCTGTCTTCTTCATTGCTGCCCTCCTGTTTGCAAGAAGGAACACAGAAATTACTGATCTGCAGAAGGAAAGCATATTAATAAAGTGCCCCATGTTTAGGAACTGATATTTCTTGGTGCAGCTTCACTCTATTCTTTACTGAACATTATTACCTTTATATAAATAAGCTATATTCTATTTAGACTATTCAAGTAAAACATGTTATGTAGCAAGATGGCATTACCTTTCCCAGTTAATAGTTTCCATAACTACAAACAGAATTCTCAATGGTGTGCCAAGGCTAAATTCTACTTTTCAAATTACTTTAGTACAAAAAGGGTTATAAGTACAGCTTCTAAAATTTTATTCTTAACCGTTTCTGAATGAGTTATCTTCTTGCTCTTAGATTTTCAGTGGGCAAAGTTTAAATGTGTATTTGCCTAAGCAGAATAATGCATATACTGTTCTTCCAAAGAGTACCTATCTTAGAAATTCTCCCTGATGCATTACTCCATAATCCAAAAAATGCTACTTACCAAACTTTCTAGTGCATTACATTCTTTAGCTTGTTGTTCTTGGATTTCGAATCTGACTGGCATTACCTGCTTTGTATCCAGCTTCATTTTCTTGCTTGGGCTGACCTCCTCTTCACCGTGGATAGCCATGTATCGACGAACTTTGTTTGCATGTTTCTTACTCTGGAAAAAAAGAGAAGTGAAGAGCAAGAATCTCACACACTCAGAGCAACTGTTTCAATAAGTGCTTGCAGAATTAAGAGTACCTGATAATGAGCAAGCTTCTGGGATTCAGATACGAGTGCTGCACTACACACTTTACATTGGGCATCTGTGAAGATGTGGCTGTTCTCTTTGATCAGACGATCCACTGCAAAAAGCAAGCACACCAATATTTTTTTTAAAAATCGGGAAACTTTGCCAAGAACCCAGCTATCCCCCTCAGGGACTTTGCCAGTATCACGCAGGTGTCATCATCAACTTCAAATATTGGTTAAATACAGGCCTTGTAGCAAACACAGGATTTTAAAGTTTTATAAAGACAATTCTAATTCTCCAGTCAGGCAGAAATAATGCGAATACATACATGTCCATTAAGGCAGAAAAAAATTCTTATCCCACATTCAAATGAGGGAAAAATGCACATAATTTCAGAGGGAATTATCTAGAAGATCAGTAATAAGATGTCTAACATTTCTGTGATATGCTGCACGTCATACTTTCCCTCAGGGATGAACTTTAGGATTGAATAATTAAGACCTTCTACACAAATGAATAAAGGACAAGCCAACGATAAGGAAACATGCAAAAGCAGAAGTTATTCTGTTAACTCACATGCCAGCAGCAGAGTAAAACAATCTCAAACAATATCAAGTAATGATTTATCTTGTAAATAATGCAGTTTAAGTCAGCACAGAACACTTCTCTGAAAGGCTCAATATTTCTTCCTATCATTGATCCATGCCCATTTTAAACACAATGCCAATGCTTTCATTAGTCTCCAACTAAAGAGTCAATTGGCCAATGAAAGTCTTTCACTTAGACATGCACAGAGTGTCGGACATTATTTTCCATCTCCAAAGCTATAATACTTAGTGTCTCAAACAGAGTCTAGCAGGTAAGTGTCACTTTGAGGTCAGAAGCTTGGTCAGCATGTATCTATGTATCTTAGAGCAATAAATCCACAAGCAAGAAGGTGCTATTTACACACTAATTAAGAAGCAGACTAAAAAGATACAAATGTGTGGGAAGAAAACCTTTTCAGCTGTGATTGATCCACAATTATCTTCAAAACACATCCCCTGCAGTCCTTTTATGAACTCCTGAAAATCATTACATTGACATGATCCACAATTATCTTCAAAACACATCCCCTGCAGTCCTTTTATGAACTCCTGAAAATCATTACATTGACATGACAAATTATATTTCAAATACTGCCATTAGGTGCATCAGAAAAAATCTAATTTGAATTATTGTTGCACACACCCCAATCTCCAAACACTACCCCTTCCTCTGAAAAAGGTCTGTCCTACAACCAACCATGTGACAGCTTTTCCTGTAGAGAAATAACAGAGATAGTTTAATAAATAGCAACATACATAATCAAAAGCACATAGGCACCGCAGTTACATTTCCACACAATGCAAGTACAGAAATAACCTATCCCCTTAAAGCAAGTCTTCAGTCCATCACAATCTCTTCTTTCGTGGTGCTCCCAGTTAAAGTTCTGTATCCATGCAGCTTACCCAGTCCCCACATTTGACATGCCTAATATCATGGGTTCTGACATATTTTTTATCCAGGATTACTGTCTCTGTACCAAAGCTGCACCACCAAGGGCCTTGCTCCTTTGTACTCCTCTTGTGCCAATGTAGCACAAACAGTCCCCAGACCCAAAAGCACAACCTCGCCCACAAACAATGCAGTTGCCTGCATAGCGCTTTGTCTTGGGGTTGCATGAAGTTCCCAGCCCAAGTTGATCCCTTCTGCTGCATGAGGAATCTTGGGACTCCTCTCCAGAAACACATCTACTTTCTCATCAGCACACGGCAGACTGCAGCTATCTTCCTCCCACTTGCTGTCCTGGATAAGGTCCTTGGGCTGTCTCCAACGTCTCCATGCACACCTGGCACACATGGAGTGAAGAGATCTATCAGTAGCAGCTCATCTCCAGCCTGTATTTCACTTTTTTCCGAGGCACCTTCTTACTTTTCCAGCTCGTCCTCCTCAAATTCTTGGGGCTTCACCTCCACTTTTCCAGTGTCTTCCCCATAGTCAAATCCTCTTCCTCCTCCATCACTAACTGCAACTCTTTAGAGAGTCCAATCCCTCCAACTGCCCATCCACTCTCTGAATTTCTTCAGCTATCCCATTTTGGGTGCTCTACAACTGGGCTTCCGGGTCAATCTCAACTCCTTGTAGTGGCTGATCAGGCAGGACTCTCACCTCCTCACAGGAGGATCTTCTTTTTCTCTTCAAAGATGCTTTCCAGCCACTGGTACATCTGCTCTCTTTTGCTGCCAATCCTCCTAGTACTCCCTTTGCTGTTGGATCTCCTAGCAGAAAGCCTCTATTTTCTTAAGTTATTCTGCTTGCTGCTGGAATATCAATTTTACCTGTTCAAGGAGGACTGCTATTCCTCCCTCCGTTTTGACTCAAGTACACCTTGTTCCCAATTCTTCCTCCAGGAAACTCAGTCCCACTTCTAACACCAGTGTTGTGCACACCCCAATCTCCGAACAGTGCGAGACTTTCAGGAGTTCCTGTGCTCACGCAGGGGTTGGTTTCCTTGGAATGAAGGTCAGTGGAAACTGTGGAGTCTCTATAATACATAGTTTACTTATACATATGGGTGTATGATGGAGGAGTTTTCAGCATCAACTCTCCACAGATCTTACTTTCCCATTAGACTTTTATGGGAGTCTTCCAAGCCATACCTTGGGGTTCAGTACAAGAGCGAGGCAGGCAAGCCTCTCTGCGTCCTTCCAGTTTTACCTCAGACTAGCACTAACACACGCAGGCCATTTCTTAGTCCAGGGTAAGGGGGGCCTCCAGCCAGGAGAAGGGAAGAAGGAGGCCTCTCTCCTGAAAGAGTTCCCATAGCAACAGGACTACTCTGGACCACATGTTTTGACATGCAGGTCAGTCTATCAAGCAAACAACAACAATAAAAACACTAGCTTGACCAGAACGATTAACTTATGAAAGGAACTTGTTTGACTAATGGCAATTTCTTTCAGAGCACATCACAATTTTCTTATACAGGATTACTAGCCTGGAAGGGACCCACTGACATAATCAATTCCAGCCCTTCCAAATCCCATAACATCATGTTTTCTTGCATTAAATAACAAAAGACACACCCTCAAAGAATAAGAACTTGTGGCACCTTCAAGGACACCAAATTTATTGTGACATAAGCCTTTATCGCCTAGATCCTGCTCCAGCCTGCTCCACGAGCTAGAGGGAGCCCCAGCTGACGAAGCGTCAAGGCGAGTTAAGCAGCAGAGCGAGTTCGGCAGCAGGGCGAGGAGGCCAGGGCCCCCCACTCTGCCCGTCTGTTCCCTGACCTCAACTAAACCGCAGTCTCCAACCCATTGACGTAATAAACCTTAAACAAAACTATGCAGGTAAGAAGCCAGCAGGGGTGTGGGGGCTTTCCAGTGTTTTGCACCGCCTGCAGCATGTACGACTATCTGCCTGTTGGACAGAAGTCGTGGGTGTGCTCTCGGTGCAATGAGCTCCTGGCTCTCCGGGAACGACTTCATTTCCTTGAGGCCAAGGTGGCGGACCTGGAAAAGCTGAGAGAGGCAGAGAGGTGTGTGGAGGAGGCCTTCAGGGATGTTATAGCTGTGTCCCACTCCAACGATGATAGCTCTCCTGCTATCATGGACAACGATGGTCTCGGGGAAGGAGAGCATCCAGCCGAGGAAGAGGGAAACGATCCCTTAGAAGGGACCCATTCCTTGGGGGATAAGCAGCTATCCTCTCGTGCCGAGGATATATCTCCAGGGGCTGGAGGGATCCTTGTAGTGGGTGATTCGATCATTAGGAACATAGACAGTGGGGTGTGTGATGGGCGTGTAGACCGCAAGGTGTTTTGCCTGCCTGGTGCGAAGGTTGCGGATATCGCCCGTCATTTAGATAGTTTGGTAGACAGTGCTGGGAAGGAGTCAGTGGTCGTGGTGCACGTTGGCACCAACGACATGGGGAAATGCAGCCGTGAGGTCCTGGAAGCAAAATTTAGGTTGCTAGGTAGGATGCTGAAAGCCAGGACCTCCAAGGTGGCTTTCTCTGAAATGCTACCGGTTCCACGCGCAGGACCAGCCAGACAGGCCCAGCTTCGCAGTCTCAATGCGTGGATGAGACGATGGTGTCGGGTGGAAGGGTTTGGATTTGTTAGGCACTGGGGAACTTTTTGGGACAAGCCGGGCCTGTACAAAAGGGATGGGCTCCACTTGAACCAGAATGGAACCAGACTGCTGGCACTTAAAATTAAAAAGGTGGCAGAGCAGCTTTTAAACTGACTGAGGGGGGAAACCTGACAGGAGCTGAGAAAGGTCCGGTTCGGAATAAACCTCCCCCCTGGGATAAAAACCAAAGAAATGATGAAATTTTAAAAGGGGTAGGCCTAGAAGTAGGCATTGTGAGAGCAGGGGCACAGGATATAAATTCAGAAGAGCAAAATTACCACAGGCCTAACCACAAGTGCCAAAGACACTTGAAGAGAGACACTGCTTACAAGTGCCTGTACGCTAATGCTAGGAGCCTCCGAACCAAGATGGGAGAACTGGAGTGCTTGGTCTTAGAGGAGAGCATTGATATAGTGAGCATAACGGAGACCTGGTGGAATGGAGAAAACCAGTGGGATACGGTTATCCCTGGATATAAACTATATCGGAAGGACAGGGAAGGACGTATTGGTGGCGGAGTCGCTCTATACGTGAAAGAAGGCATTGAATCCAGCAAGCTCGAAACCCCAAAAGAGGCAGACTCCTCCACAGAATCATTGTGGGTGGTGATACCATGCCCCAGGAGGGACTTAATACTATCTATCGTCCCCCTGATCAAAATGCTCAGGGAGACCTGGACATGAGATATGAAATTGAGGAAGCATCCAAACTAGGAAATGTGGTAGTAATGGGTGACTTCAACTACCTGGACATAGACTGGCTGCATATGTGTTCCAGTCATGACAAAGAAGCAAAGTTTCTAGATATTCTAAATGACTATTCCCCAGACCAGTTGGTCATGGAACCGACCAGAGGGATGGCAACCCTGGACTTAATCCTCAGTGGGGACTGGGACCTGGTGCGAGATGTAAGTGTTGTTGAACCGATTGGGAGCAGTGACCACAGTGCTATTAAATTAAACATACATGTAAATGGGCAATTGCCAAGAAAATCCAACACGGTCACATTTGACTTCAAAAGAGGAAACTTCACAAAAATGAGGGGATTGGTAAAAAGAAAGCTGAAAAACAAAGTCCAGAGGGTCACATCACTCGAAAATGCTTGGAAGTTGTTTAAAAACACTATATTAGAAGCTCAACTGGAGTGCATACCGCAGACCAGAAAAGGTACCGCCAGGGCCAAGAAGATGCCAGCATGGTTAACGAGCAAAGTCAAGGAAGCTCTTAGAGGGAAAAAGTCTTCCTTCAAAAAATGGAAGTCTTGTCCAAATGAAGAAAATAAAAAAGAACACAAACTCTGGCAAAAGAAATGCAAGAAGACAATAAGGGATGCTAAAAAAGAATTTGAGGAGCACATTGCTAAGAACATAAAAACCAACAACAAAAAATTCTATAAATACATTCAAAGCAGGAGACCATCTAGGGAGACAATTGGACCCTTGGATGATAAGGGAGTCAAAGGTGTACTAAAGAACGATAAGGAGATTGCAGAGAAGCTAAATGAATTCTTTGCATCTGTCTTCACAGTGGAAGATATAGGGCAGATCCCTGAACCTGAACTAACATTTGCAGGAAGGGATTCTGAGGAACTGAGACAAATAGTGGTAACGAGAGAGGAAGTTCTAAGCTTAATGGACAATATAAAAACTGACAAATCACCGGGCCCAGATGGCATCCACCCGAGAGTTCTCAAAGAACTCAAAGGTGAAATTGCTGATCTGCTAACTAAAATATGTAACTTGTCCCTTGGGTCCTCCTCCGTGCCTGAGGACTGGAAAGTGGCAAATGTAACGCCAATCTTCAAAAAGGGATCCAGAGGGGATCCTGGAAATTACAGGCCAGTTAGCTTAACTTCTGTCCCTGGAAAACTGGTAGAAAGTATTATTAAAGCTAGATTAACTAAGCACATAGAAGAACAAGCCTTGCTGAAGCAGAGCCAGCATGGCTTCTGCAAGGGAAAGTCCTGTCTCAGTAACCTATTAGAATTCTTTGAGAGTGTCAACAAGCATATAGACTGAGGTGATCCAGTGGACATAGTGTACTTAGACTTTCAAAAAGCATTTGACAAGGTACCTCACCAAAGGCTTCTGAGGAAGCTTAGCAGTCATGGAATAAGAGGAGAGGTCCTCTTGTGGATAAGAAATTGGTTAAGAAGCAGAAAGCAGAGAGTAGGAATAAACGGACAGTTCTCCCAATGGAGGGCTGTAGAAAGTGGAGTCCCTCAAGGATCGGTATTGGGACCTGTACTTTTCAACTTGTTCATTAATGACCTAGAATTAGGAGTGAGCAGTGAAGTGGCCAAGTTTGCTGATGACACTAAATTGTTCAGGGTTGTTAAAACAAAAAGGGATTGCGAAGAGCTCCAAAAAGACCTCTCCAAACTGAGTGAATGGGCAGAAAAATGGCAAATGCAATTCAATATAAACAAGTGTAAAATTATGCATATTGGAGCAAAAAATCTTAATTTCACATATACGCTCATGGGGTCTGAACTGGCGGTGACCGACCAGGAGAGAGACCTCGGGTTGTAGTGGACAGCACGATGAAAATGTCGACCCAGTGTGCAGCAGCTGTGAAAAAGGCAAATTCCATGCTAGCAATAATTAGGAAAGGTATTGAAAATAAAACATCCGATATCATAATGCCGTTGTATAAATCTATGGTGCGACCGCATTTGGAATACTGTGTACAGTTCTGGTCGCCTCATCTCAGAAAGGATATTATAGAGTTGGAAAAGGTTCAGAAGAGGGCAACCAGAATGATCAAGGGGATGGAGCGACTCCCTTACGAGGAAAGGTTGCAGCATTTGGGGCTTTTTAGTTTAGAGAAAAGGCGGGTCAGAGGAGACATGATAGAAGTGTATAAAATTATGCATGGCGTTGAGAAAGTGGATAGAGAAAAGTTCTTCTCCCTCTCTCATAATACTAGAACTCGTGGACATTCAAAGAAGCTGAATGTTGGAAGATTCAGGACAGACAAAAGGAAGTACTTCTTTACTCAGCGCATAGTTAAACTATGGAATTTGCTCCCACAAGATGCAGTAATGGCCACCAGCTTGGACGGCTTTAAAAGAAGATTAGACAAATTCATGGAGGACAGGGCTATCAATGGCTACTAGCCATGATGGCTGTGCTCTGCCACTCTAGTCAGAGGCAGCATGCTTCTGAAAACCAGTTGCCGGAAGCCTCAGGAGGGGAGAGTGTTCTTGCACTCGGGTCCTGCTTGCGGGCTTCCCCCAGGCACCTGGTTGGTCACTGTGAGAACAGGATGCTGGACTAGATGGGCCACTGGCCTGATCCAGCAGGCTCTTCTTATGTTCTTATCCCTCAGTTTTAGAGGGGCTCAGAGGGGGGAAAAAGTTGTGTGGCCCATGGAAGCCAGTTCTAAAGCTTCTTTAACGAAGATTTCACTAGCAGGAAAAGAATGAAACAAATTGTTTGCTGTCAATACTTTTATCCCACTCAATAAGTACTAGGATCTTATAATGGACTCACTGAGTCTTGGGACAGTTTCGAGGCTAACGGATTTATTGCAGTATAAATATCCGCGGGGTAGCCCTGGATTTATCAGATACAAGATTTCGTAGGCCCTGATCTACAATGTTTACGAAGAGAAAGGGGAGAATCGGTAACTGTCAAATGCAGGGTGAGGTGGGGGTGTCAGGATGAAGGAGCGACCAACAGGCCCCATAATACTCCTGGTGCAATAAAGTAAAGTTAAGCAGATTGGGGCGGGGAAGACTAACAAGGAGTCAAGAATCCGCCTTTCACAAAAACAAGGAAAAAAACCCACCCCGCCTCACCTGCCTCCTTCCCCACTGGTAAGGCTGAAGAGTCCCCGTTGCTATCTGCTTCGTCCGCCATCTTATTCCAGCGTCGCCGCCCCCGAGATCCCCGCCGTCTCCCCGAGCTCCGAGATACCGCGAGAGACTTCAATCTCAAAGGCACATATCGCGAGACCTCTTCTCCACAGCCCGAGAACAAAAAAGATTGGGATAGCAAGAAGTATTGTAAGCCCTCGCGAGATTTAGTTTCGATGCATTTTGAAGAAAACCACATGACCAAAACGACATCTCTTGGTTGGGTGCCCGTTCCTTTTGAGGGCAAGCTAATACGGGGAATGGTTTCTATGGGGACGGAACTATGAGCCGCCTCCGTTTAATTGGGTTTCCTCCGCGCGTTGAGGATGTATACCTCGTGTAACACCCACAGCGTGCGAAACAGCTACACGCATTTCCCCCATTGTATGGAAATGCTCAGAAAAACACTAAGGTGTACCCGCTTATCTGTATTATTTTAATATTCGGAATTTGCACTCTAGTCTGTGCACAACCTTTTAGTAGAGAGCTCTGATTAAACTGTTCCCCGCTGTCTTGTACATAAGCCCATGCGGGGTGGGGAGAGATGTCAGAAGTCTATTTAACTGTATGCCCGATTTAGTTACATATTCATCAATGGATAACTGCCCCAATCTCCGATTTTATTCCAGTTCATGAGCAGAACACAACTATAATGACTGCCATTCTATATCTCTGAAAGGGTGAACTAAAGGAGTCCTAGACGAAAAAACAACGACCAGAAATGGCTACGTCGTCCAGGAGCGCTGAACGTATCCAGGCCTGAGAAGAAGCAGGCCCGCGAGGTGCCTGCCTTCACCCAAGATGACGCCGAAAGGCTACACCGTGGGATCACACGAGAACAACTCACATGACCCACACAAACCGCCGAGCGCGGGTACCAACTCTTTCCATATTTGCTGTGGGAAGTGAAGTTCTTGGCGCCAACTTGAGTGCGGGCAAAATACCCGCTCTCTGCCGCTGTCGAATCTGTGGGAGTCCCAGCAAGAGACAGCGGAGCCGCCGACTTGTCGTTGCTGCCTGGTGGGAGGGGGCGGGATACCGGCCCGGTGGGGGAGAAGCTGGGGCTGGTGAGTAATCTTGTCCCTAGAGTTTCTTCTTCCTTCGTAGAGCCCATATGACCCTTTTCTTTTTCATGCTTCTTCTGTGGGGACTCTTTTCCCCATCAACCCCGTCCTAGTCTTCCCCGTCCTAGTGAGGCTTGTGGCTGGATTGGCATTTTGTTGGAACCTTGGTCGTCTAAACCCACCCTTTCGCCCCAAATAGGGAAAGGTTCAATGGACCTTTGAGGGGAAAATAAAAAACCCGGGCTGGCCTGCTCTTTTGCTTTTAACAGCCGTTTAATATGCAGAAATCGCTATGGGAAGCGTTTCATGGCATGGAGATAAACATTGCCTGCACATCAACCCGGCATTGGTTGGGGGGGCCCTTCAAAAGTTGGCAGCCGTAGAGAAGAATCTGACAAAAGTTCATTCTCTGCAAAGGTTTTGCCCCTCCGCAGAAGGCCTTCTTACCTTACCCTGATGATCTTTTGCATGCTTGTTTTGTGTGTGTGTTTTAAGTCTATCTCTTGCACTCCTTTTCTGTTTACACTTCTCTAGAAATATCTTTTTTCTGTTTGGTCTTAGATGATACAGACATTTTTAGAAAATTAGCTTTGTCTGCGGCCGTGCAGATTAATTTTGTGCACCTGATAACTGAATATTCTTCAGAACAGACTGTGTAAAAAGAGACCCCAAATAGGCAAAGGGGTGCTTAAAATTAACATCATTCCAGGGAACATTTTGCAGTATTTTGGAAGTTGTTACTGAGGTGTTGCCTGGGTCTAGATTTCTTTTTTTCTGGGTACACACTCTGTTTCAGGGAAATCACATTCTCATCTCCCTGCCCCTTGCAAGTTTCCTGCACTTCTGAATGCTGTTTGAACACTTGAACACAGTGACACAGTTCTTCAGCCTCCCTGTCCACACTGTTGTGTGAACTTAAAAGCTAGATTTTATGTTTATTATTTTCTGAATCTTTAGAGGCTGAGTACTCTCCCAATTAAAGTGCAGAAGCACTAATATATCCCTTTAAACAAGCAACTTCCCAGTACAGTAATATGCCAGCAAGGGTATCAATTTCCCCCCCTCCCCATTATCTGGCCATACTGTAATTGTATTCACGTTTCCTTCTTAGTTTAGATTTGTGTCAGTGTTTCCTGTGTACTTATCCTCTCCAATACTGTGTTTCACAGCTCCCTTCTTTTTTTTTTTTAAAAAAGCAAGTCTTGTCCAGTTTGCTTTCCTAATTATAATTCATCAGTCTCAAATGTAGTATCAGATTGGGGTGGGGTGGAAAGAGCATCATGGCTGTCTTCTCACAAAAAGCACCCCACATTATTTATTATTTGATTTATATCCTGCCCTTCCTCCCAGTAGGAGCCCAGGGTGGCAAAATAATAATAATGATAATAATATAAAAATGGAAATTGGAAATAATGCTACAAGAGGCATGTAGGATGATCATATAGAGAAAAAATCAGTGGTGTAGGGGCAGCTGTTAGATTTTCTATCTGTATTCCAACAAAAGAATTATTGGTTTTGCAGGAATTTTAGCAGATGCTTTTCTTTACCTTTTCCCTTTAAACATAGGACATTGTCATTTTGGTAAAGATGAAAGATAAAGGGTTGGGTGTTCTATAAAAAAATAAAAGTCGTGTGTTCTGGAAAGTAGTGGATTTTTTTTACAAAGGGGGAAGATGAAAGCTGGAAACTGTTGAATTTCTGTTATGTGGAGCTGTGTATAAACGAATAGGATAGCATAAGATTTGCTTTGGGATTGTGTCTCCTTTATGGGCTAGCAATCATTAAACATGTTTATAGGCTGATTTATATAGGAATATATTATGATGATTAGGGACTTTAAAGTTAACCCTCATTTCCTGACAAACAAGGCCCCTGAAATATATTATTCTTCTTGTACTTACCTTTGCATCAGAACTGTAACTGGGTCAGGACTGATTTGAACATTATTTACTTATCTAGTGTGGACGTAATGCTTCCATGTGGCATTCAAAGTTTGTCTTGGCCGTGCTGTATAAGTCAGCCCAATTGAATAGAACATCATGCAAGTGTTAGATATTCCATAATGTTGATATGGAGACATTCCTTAACTGGGGTGACTGATGTGCTAGACCCAATTGGTGGTGGTGGTTGTTATATGCCTCCAAGTTGAGTACGGTTTATGGTGACCCTATGAATCTTTTTCTTTTTTATATATTCATAGGGTTTTTATGGTAAGAGGTATTCAGAGGTGGTTTACCATTACCTTCCTCTAAGCCTACGGCACCTGGTATTTCCAGGCAGTCTCTCATCCAAGTACTAACCAGGCCTGACCCTGCTTAGTTTCTGAGATCAGATGAGATTGGGCGTGTTCAGGGTAGTACAAACTACTATCTGCAGTGTGAAGTGCTGCCACAGATACTTTTTTTAGCATCCTCCATGTGGCATTAGTAGATCTGAATCAGCAGAATAGCTGCAGCCCCCTAGAAGCAAACTTATTGAGGATGTATTTTCAAAGGCAACAGCCTGAAGCCAGAGACTTTTTTTTTTGTATAAGCAAACTTTCTTAAACACATTTCCTTGGGATTAAGTCCCTTTGATTTCAGTGGAACTTTCAAAGTATGCTTACACTCTCAGTGGTTACAGGAAAAAAAGGCTTGTATGAGGCATAAGGTATGAATCTGCAGCTCTGTAGTTCTGAATCCTTATTCCCACTTTGCTGCTGTTGAGTCTGTGTTTGCAGCCACTGTTGTGAACTTCACAGATCTATTCAACATTTGGGAGACTCTATTGCATTAATAATTCCTTGTAACTGTTGAATGCATCTAAAATGGATCCATTGGATTTTACCAGATTTGGGTCAACCTCTCTAATTTTTCCTCTTGTCTTTGATGTAGGCAACAGCCATACAAAAAAAAAAAGACCTACAGCTGGCTATCATAAGAGTTTTGGTAAACCTGAGCAATCCGCAGAGTTTTAGAGTGTGAAAGTGTATATCCTTTTTAAAAATATGGTAATATTATATATTAATTGTATATTGCCACCCAGATCCCTTTTAGTGTTTTCGGAACAGTGGGTACAGTAAACCCAGTCTGTTGGAACTGCTGTGATTTTGTTAGTGTTTGCAAAATGTGTTAAAAACTTGAGAAGAAATGATGGTTGACCAGAGATCTATGTGTTGTGTTTGACCACTAAAAAGTGGAATTAAGAGGACTTCATACGGTGTTGATTGTCATAAATGTATTTATCATTCCTGTTTCGAATAGCAGCCTAGAAACCAGCAGCCTATACAGTAGGGCCCCGCTTTATGGCGTTCTGATGCGGTGGCTTTCAATTAGGGGAAATTCCCCGTTTTAAAGCTGCTTTTGCGGCATTTTCGCATGACGCGACCCATTATAGTCAATGGGTTCCGCTTTATGGCGGGGGCCTGGTCCCTAACCCGCCGTATAAGCGGGGCCCTACTGTAGCTTGAACCTCCGAAATTCATTTGGGAATAAGAGTCATTCATTTGTAGCTCCATTTTTGAGTATTTTAAGCTGTCTCAGCTTGGCAGGTCTAGTGTCTGCACTGTCAAGATTGTGAATTATCCTCCTAGTAATTGTTTGCTGATTCATCACAGTGATAGATGATGATGAAAGAAAATGGCAAATAATCATAAATGGGATTTTTCAAGGATACCCTGAAAAGTGCGAGTTCTGAAATGAAACATATGTGGGTCTGCTTATTAATGGGTCACCTTGGCTGTCTGAGCTTAGACAGAGAAATGCTCTTTAAGAATTCCAAGATGAAAAAAAAAGAAGACTGGAAAACCAGCCTCTGAGACAACATGTAGAATTAGTTGCAAATAATTCATTCTTTGACCTGTTCCATTTCACTGAAACCAAATACTGGCTTTAGTTAACAGCAGGCTCCCAGGGGAGAGAGAGTTAGACAGAGGCAGGAAAGCAAAACAATATCTTCAGTGCTTCCTGACTTGCCTTGGTCTTTCTAATTTATATTGTTTAAGGACATCAGCTCCTTTGGCTTCAGAGCTGGAGTGAGAGTTGTGTTGTTAGGTATCCTATACCCACTTACTTGGAAGTAAATTCCATTGAACTGTAAATCTGTCTCTTTGAAAATGTAGGGGATAAGTGAGTCATCCTGCCTCCAGTTAATGCTTCTTTGCAATCCTTTACCAAATGTGATCTATCAGGCAGAAGATAAATTGTACAGTCTGAGGAAGTTGAGTGCTGGTGTGAATATTGTTTTTTGGTAGGCTTGCAAATGCTGTTCCCTAATCTGTCTCCATGTATTTCACAGGCATACTAAAATGCACAATCTGATTTACTGAATATGAGGTAACAACACAGTTGAATCTTTCTCAACTGTCTTTTGTATTGCATCTGCCTGTTGCTCCAAAGCAGGTATATATTGGAGTGTTTTTGCTTCCCCTACCCTGAGTGGTGGAAATTTCAGGGCAGCATTGGTTGTTTTCCCTTCAAAGTGAGAGCACTGGAAATTTTAGAGGGTCTTTGCATTTACAAACAAGCATACAATTTCAGAGAGAAGGATAGAGAGATGCAGCAATCCACACAGGCGTTACTGGTTCTGAATCCAGTTTGTTTTAATGAAGCTGCTTCAATCCTCTTTTCCCATAGATCCCTATCCTATTTCTTTCTCTTCATAACCTGATTGCTAAAGTGTGTCTGGCTGTATTATTCTGGTTGCTAAAGGGGTGGGGGGCATGATATGCGCCTACTACATAAGCCAAGCCTTGAGCCTTGGCTCAAGGTGCCAGTTGTGGGGCAGAGTGCGCTCCCAGACAGTGACGGGAGGAAGGAGATGACATCTTCCCATCCATGCCCATCTCTCGTGGGATTGCCCACAATCCCGGGCAGTCTCACGAGAGCACCTGAGGGACGGAGCCAGGCTTGGGCCTTTAAAAGACTCCGGCCTGCTGCATGCCAGCCTCTTTCTTTGCTAAGAGCTGAAACAGAACCAGCACAGCCATTCCTGTCTGTTAATGGGGTCATTATTGGCTAAAGCAGTGGTTTCCAACCTGGGAGTAAGGACCTCCAGAGGGGTTGCGAAGTCATCGCAGGGAGTCACAAAGCTGCAAGAGAAGAATTATTTATTTTTAAAAATTAAAAATTACTTAATGGTTAGTTTGTGTATCACCAGATTTATGAGCCTGCATTGCATGTGCACGCAGCTGCTTCTGCCCTCCCTCCCTCCCTCCAGTGCCTGGCATCAGTGATGGACTGGATGAGGGCGAACAAATTGAAATTAAATCCAGACAAGACAGAGGTGCCTCTGGTTAGTCGAAAGGCAAATCAGGGAATAGGGATTCAGCCTGTGCTGGATGGGGTTACACTCCCCCTGAAGACACAGGTTCGCAGTTTGGGTGTGCTCCTGGACTCAGCTTTGAACTTGGAGGCCCAGGTCTCTGCAGTGACCAGGAGTGCTTTTGCCCAGCTAAGACTGGTGCGCCAGCTGCTCCCGTTCCTGGAGACGCCTGATTTGACTACAGTGATGCATGCCTTAGTTACATCCCGTTTAGATTACTGTAACGCGCTCTACGTGGGGCTGCCTTTGAAGACTGTTCGGAAACTTAAACTGGTACAAAGAGCTGCAGCCAGAGTGCTAACTGGGGCTGGTTACAGGGACCATACAACCCTCTTGTTACGACAGCTCCACTGGCTGCCAGTTTGTTTCCGGTCACAATTCAAAGTGCTGGTTTTGACCTATAAAGCTCTATACGGCCTAGGTCCAGGCTGTTTGTCAGACCGTATCTCCCCATATGAGCCTGCCTGGGCGTTGAGATCCTCAGGAGAGGCCATTCTCTCAGTCCCAACACCTTCACAAGCGTGATTGGTGGGGACGTGAGATAGGGCCTTCTCGGTGGCTGCCCCCAGGTTCTGAAACTCTCTTCCTAGGGAAGCACGAATGGCCCCTTCCTTGCTATCCTTCCGTCGGCAGGCAAAGACTTTTTTATTCCGACAGGCTTTTGGACTAGAAGATGTTTAAAATAGGGCCTCATAAGGTCTGTTGTATTGTTCTATGGTCCTATTCTTAATGTTTTAAATTGTCTTAGTATATTAAGTGTATGTTTCATGGTTTTAATGTCACGAATAGTTTAATTCTATTTTAATTGTTTATTTTTGTATGTTTTTTTACCTATGTGTAGTTTTTATTTGTAAGCAGCCCTGAGTTCCAGTTTTGGGAAAAGGGCGGGGTAAAAATAAAGATTCATTCATTCATTCATTCATTCATTTTTGTTGCTGTTTATCAAGGCTTTGAGTGTGTTTTTATACAGTTGTATATGTTTATTACATTTTAAAATATTTTAAAATATGTTAAGTTACCCAGATTTTGTTGTTTTTACTCTTAACTTGAGTTATTTGCATGGTTTAGCATTAGCATTGGGGGAGAGCAGGGCCCTTGTCCTTTTAACAGCGGTGTGGCAGGCAGACATTAAACAGAAATTAAATTAAACCTTTTCTAGTGTAGAAATGCGATTCTGGGGAAAGTTTCACCATTGACATTCTGTCTGTTAGACATATTATTATTATTGTAATACAGAGTTTCCTGAGCCGAGTGCTGAAGAGGAGGCATCATTGCATATAGGTGGAACACTTAAATCCACAGTCCAAGTGCCTTGGCATCAGCAGGCTCTGTTCACCACTCTGGGTGGTTTACTTTTATCTCCTTCCTTTCATTTCCTTCAAAATTTGTTAAAAGTTTTTTATATTGTTGTAACCTGC
This sequence comes from Rhineura floridana, assembly GCF_030035675.1. Classification (NCBI taxonomy): domain Eukaryota; kingdom Metazoa; phylum Chordata; class Lepidosauria; order Squamata; family Rhineuridae; genus Rhineura; species Rhineura floridana. The sequence goes on along the minus strand of NC_084482.1, from coordinate 122,150,535 downwards.
CCTGGGACCGTCTGGTGACTGGCAGGTAATATAAATCCTAATCATGATACTTGTTTTTGTGATTAATAAAAAGTGACATTATTTAGCACTTCATTATGTATTTTTTCAATTAACAAAGAAACAAATTACAACAATTAGCATGTGCGGGGGTTCTGAAAATTTTTGAGGTTACAAAGGGGGTCCTGTGCTCATTGTTGTTGTTGTTGTTATGTGTCTTCAAGTCGGCTACGACTTATGGTGACCCTATGATTCAGCAACCTCCAAGAGCATCTGTCGTGAACCACCCTGTCCAGATCTTGTAAGTTCAGGTCTGTGGCTTCCTTTATGCAATCAATCCATCTCTTGTTTGGCCTTCCTCTTTTTCTAATCCCTTCTGTTTTTCCCAGCATCAGTGTCTTTTCTAGTGAATCATGTATCCTCATGATGTGTCCAAAGTATGATAATCTCAGTTTCATCATTTTAGCTTCTAATGATGGTTTAATTTGTTCTAATACCCAATTATTTGTCTTTTTTGCAGTCCATGGTATGTGCAAAGCTCTCCTCCAACACCACATTTCAAATGAGTTGATTTTTCTCATCCACTTTTTTCACTGTCCAACTTTCACATCCATACATAGAGATTGGAAATACCATGGTCTGAATGATCCTGACTTTAGTGTTCAGTGATACATCTTTGCATTTGGGGACCTTTTCTAGTTCTCTCATATCGGCCCTCCCCAGTCCTATCCTTCTTCTCATTTCTTGACTATTGTCTCCATTTTGGTTAATGACTGTGCCGAGGTATTGATAATCCTTGACAAGTTCAATGTCCTTGTTGTCAACTTTAAAGTTACATAACTCTTCTGTTGTCATTACTTTAGTCTTTTTGACATTAAGCTGTAGTTCTGCTTTTGTGCTTTCCTTTTTAACTTTCATCAGCACTCGTTTTAAATCATTACTGGTTTCTGCTAGTAGTATGGTATCGTCTGCATATCTTAAATTATTGATATTTCTCCCTCTAATTTTCACACCTCCGTCATCTTGGTCCAATCCCACTTTCCATATGATATGTTCTGCGTACAGATTAAATAAATAGGGTGACAAAATACACCCCTGTCTCACACCGTTTCCGACTGGGAACCAAACAGTTTCTCCATATTCTATCCTTACATAGCATCTTGTGCAGTGTATAGGTTTCGCATCAGGACAATCAGATGCTGTGGCACCCCCATTTCTTTTAAAGCATTCCATAGTTTTTAATGATCTACACACTCAAAGGCTTTGCTGTAATGTATAAAGCACAGAGTAATTTTCTTCTGAAATTTCTTGGTCAGTTCCATTATCCAACGTATGTTTGCAATATGATCTCTGGTGCCTCTTCCCTTTCTAAATCCATCTGGCATTTCTCACTCCATATATGGTAAGAGCCTTTGTTGTAGAATCTTGAGCATTACTTTACTTGCATGGGATATTAAGGCAATAGTTTGGTAATTACTGCATTCCCTGGGACCCCCTTTGGAATTGGGATGTATATTGAATGTTTTCAGCCTATGGGCCATTGTTTAGTTTCCATATTTCTTGACAGATTCTAGTCAAAATTTGAACAGATTCAGTCTCAGTAGCTTGTAGCAAGTCTATTGGTATGCCATCTGTTCCTGGTGATTTGTTTCTTCCAAGTATTTTAATAGCAGCTTTCACCTCACGTTCTAGAATTTCTGGTTCTTCATCATACGGTTCTTCAATGAATGAGTCTCTCATGGCATCTCTTTTATATAGTTCTTCAGTATATTGCTTCCGTCTTCCTTTTTTTTCATCTCAGTCAGTCAGTGTGTTCCCCTGTTGATTATTCAACATCCCTACTCTTGGTTTAAATTTCCCTTTCATTTCTTTAATCTTTTGGAATAGGGCTCTTGTTCTTCCCTTTTTGTTGTCCTCTTCTGTTTCTACACAATTACTATTGTAATAGTTCTCTTTGTCCCTATGACTACATACTAGTCGCTGTATTGTTGCATTTAGGGTTCTGACCGTATTTCCATCTCCTTTTGCTTTCCTTTTCTCTTTAAACATTTAAAGAGTTTCTTCAGTCATCCATTGAGGTCTTTCTTTTTAACTAGAGGTATTGTCTTTTTGCATTCTTCCCTGATAATGTCTCCGACTTCACTCCATAGTTCTTCTGGTTCTCTGTCAACTAAAGCCTCAAACCTGTTTCTTATTTGATCTTTATATTCTTCTGGGATGTTATTTAAATTGTATTTTGGCATTATGATTGCTTTGTTCTTCTTCTTTAGCTTTACTCTGATTTTCGAAATGACCAGTTCATGATCTGTACCGCAGTCTGCTCCTGGTCTTGTTTTCACAGAAAGTATGGAGCTTCTCCATCTTCTGCTACCAATTATATAATTGATTTGATTCCTATATTGACCATTTGGTGATGTCGACGTGTACAGTTGTCTTTTCAGTTGCTCAAAAAATGTGTTCACAAGAAACAAATTAGTGGCTTCACAGAATTCAGTAAGTCTTTCTCCTGCTTCATTTCTGTCTCCTAAGCCCCATTTTCCAACAATTCCTAGTTCTTCTCTGTTCCCCACTTTTGCATTCCAGTCCCCCATGATTATCAGCACATCTTGTTTTGGTGTGTGATCAATTTCTTCCTGTACTTCTGCATAAAATCTCTCCAATTCCTCTTCTTCTGCGTTTGCTGTTGGAGCATAGACTTGGATGATGGTTATGTTAATAGGTTTCCCATTTAATCTCATTGATATCACTCACTCAGACCTTGCGTTGTAGCTCCTGATTGCTTTTGCTACATCACTTCTCACTATTAAAGCAACCCCATTTCTTCTTAATTTCTTATTTCCTGCATAAAATATTTTGTAGTTGCCTGATTGAAAATGTTCCATTCCCTTCCCTTTTAATTCACTCACGCCAAGTATTGTAATGTTGATACATTCCATTTCTTGCTTGACAATTTCTAACTTTCCCTGGTTCATACTTCTCACATGCCATGTTCCTATTGTGTGCGTCGTACAACTCCGGACTCTCTTTTCGCATCTGTGTGCATCAGCCTGTGGGCTTTGTTTCGGCTTTGACCCAGCTGCATCATTAGTCACAGTGCTACTCGTACTGGTCTGTTGTTCTTCCCCATTAGCTCGCTGAGTGCCTTCTGACCTGGGGGTCTCATCTTCCAGCACTATCTCATGTTGCATTTTGAATACTCTGTTCATAGGGTTTTCGTGGTAAGAGATATTCAGAGGTGGTTTACCATTGCCTTCCTTTGAGTTTGGATGCATCTTAGTCTTGTGTCTCAGCTTTGACCATTCTGCCCCTGCTACGAGTCTAGCCTCTTGGTCTAGACTCCTGACAGCTTTGCTCTCAGCTTCTTCCTCTCAAACCCCCTCACCACGTTACGGTGTGCATCCTAGAGGGGGCCTGTGCTCATAAAGGTTGGGAACTACTGGTCTAAAACTACCTTCTTTTCATAACAGCTCTGCACATTTTCCTTTACTGCCCCTTATCCCTGGGGCGTCCCCCGAAAACACTTCTCTGGTGTTATATCTCTTTCAAATCCTTCCTTTAAAACCACTTCATAAAGTTGCCCAGTTGTCTATAAATGCGATGAAGCCTACATTTGTTTTACTGCCCTTGCTCAAGTTCGTCTCTTGTTTTCTTTGCCTCTCCCATCCATCCATCTTCTTCCACTCTCAAGCTTTAGTCAGAAGTAGCTAACCTGGGAGCCTCCAGATGTCTCTGGACTACAACTTGCATAATCCTTGACCATTGACCATGTTGGCTGAGGCGATGAGAGGCGGACTGCAATAACATCTGGAAGGCCAAAGTTTAGCCAGCTTTGCTTTAGATGGTAGGCTCCTGCCCTGGTAGCTTATCTTTCTGCTTATGCTGTATGCTGTAAAGCACCATTTGCTTTGTTGCTATATTCTCTCATATAAAAGTAATTTCCCAGCATTTCATTGCATTCTAGCCTGATCAGGAAATGGAACACAGAGCCATGCAGATGGGAGCAGGCTTAATTCTTAGTGGCTTTCATTCAGTTATAAGATAAAATAATAGGCTGCATTGGCAACATTGTTGAGAAAAGACCCAATCTACATGTATTGGTACAACTGTTTATATGGGAGAAGAGTGCCTGCGAGTTATAATATTCTTACGTAATACCTGGATTAGGCATATTGGGGATGTGAAAGGATGCACAAAGCCCCTCTCTGCCAGTTCAGTCCTTTTTGAGTCCATATTGCAGAGATGGGGAGCCTCTGGCCTGTGGGCCATTCTTGGCCCACCAGGAGGTCCATTTTGGCCTGCTATGCCATTTCCCTCAAACTGCACCCATCATCTGACATCACTGGTGACGTCAGCTGATAGGCAGGACCTACCCCAGGTTGATCCCTTCAACCTTCGAAAAGGATCAGTGTAGGGTGGGTTTCAAAACAACACCACCACCACACAGGGCTGCTTGCTTTTGCACGTGTAGTGAGAGAGAGCAGACCTGGGTTTTTTCTTCATCACTGCACGACAACAGTGCCTGCCCCAGACAATGTCTACTTGCAGATGTCAGCTCTGAGAGGGACTGCTCTGTTGTACAGCAATGAAGAAGCAGATGCTTGTTTTGGAGTGCTGCAGTGATCTTTAAGGGGGGCGACTGCTTCAAAGAGCACATGCTTTAAGACAGTCTCTGTGCTCCCATGCTCAGATGGGAGTGCCAGGACTGTCTTAAAGCATTTTGCAGTGTTGTTTGAAGCAGTCTCCTCCCCCTTCAAAGATCATTGGAGCATGAGAGCACAGAGACTCTCTTAAAGCAAGTGCTCTTTGAAGCAGTCCCCCCTTTAAAGATTGCTGCAACACTACAAAACAAGCATCTGCACACAGCAGAAATTGGCTGTGGCGGAAAATGCTCCATCATGGAGCGAAAGGGGAAAAATGGGTCTGCTTGCTTTTGCTGTACACACTGCAAAAGTAAGCAGATTGCTTTTGCTGTACACACTGCAAAAGTAAGCAGACCTGTTGTTTTGGAAAGCCTACCCCATGCTGATCCTTTTTGGAGGTTGAACGGAACAGCACAGGGAGGCTTTCCAAGCCTCCCCGCACCCTCTCCTTTCAAGCACTGATTGCAGAGCTTGAAAAGGGAGGTATGGGCAGGCGTGGAAAGCCCGCCCAATTCTGATCCTTTCAACCTCCAACTGGAGCTTGAAGGAATCAATGTGAGGCAGGCTTTGCAAGCACAAGGGATTTTGACAGGTGGACAGGGCAACCCAGCTGTCAAATCATATGATGTCATGTGATTGACAGGTGGGCTGCCCTACTCACCTGTCAAAGTTGGCCCAGAGGATGGGGCCAAATAAAGATCTGGCCCCCAGAGCTAAAAATATTCCCCACCCATGCCATGTTGGAATCTAACCAGTTGATTAAAAAAACCTTGACCATCTTAATGATCATCATGCAGGCTAGTCAAATATCTGTGCTAGTAGTAAGACCATCTGGGATGGCATTTCTGCCACTGTAGCCTTCATGTAGTGGGACTTTGTATTATTTTGATTTACTGTTGTGTTTTGTGCATTGGTTATGGTGCTGAACTGATTGCTGTAAAAGCTTTGGAGAATGATTGGGGGGAGGGGAAGCTGCCATGTTGCAGCTTCTCTCAGTTGGCCAAGAGCCCATATCAGCTTTTCTGGCTGTGCGTTCACTAAAGCTTGTTATGCAGCGCTGTTTCTATATGTGTAGCCTGACAATGAAGGACTTTGCTGAAAGTGCTAGCTCTAATTGCCCTTGCATCTGCCCTGCCCTCTGTTTTTCATAACTCTTAGCATTTGTGGTTTTTCAGCAGGTTTTCCCCTTATCTGTAGAATGCCATTTCTGGAATAGGTAGCCACAGTCTGTCCCAGCAGAGGGCACTATGAGCATGCTGTTTGGTGGGCGACTTAGGCTACAAAAGGAGAGCCAAGTGTCCTTGACTTTTCTCTCTCATTTTCTTTTAATCTTTTTGCAATTCCTCTGACCTTTACCTTATTCCTATAGTGCACCTCCAAGTTGTTGCTCAGTGAGGATATCACTTGAACAATGCAGCTCCTGTCCTAAATCTAATTGAATATGGAAGCTGGCAACTGCTTCTGATGCTTTGGTTTTCCCTTCTGGAATGCTGAGCCTAGCATGATCCACTGTCGCTTTCTCGGTTTGTTCTACATCAGCAGGGGAACAGCGTTTAGGCTAACGGGTGTGGGACTGAAGTTAGTGTTTGAAACGAGTGTTGCTATTGTGGTGTTGTTATTCATTGCTTTGGAACTTGCTGTTATTCTGTGTTTTCTAGCTTTTTCTGAGTTTAATCAGCTATATACGGTATTCTTAATGGGATGAGCAGGGATTTATGTCTCCTAACAACTCTAAAGTTTATGGACCCGTGAGACAAGAATGGATTGTGCAGGGTGCTTTACTCCCAAGTAACAAGGCAGCAAACAAGGCTGTTTGGTGGGAAACTAAACAGGCATTAATCAAACAAATATTGATGTTTGTTCCAGTGGAAAGGATGCCAAAGAAAAAGCGGAAAACTGTAGATGGACCTGATTCTGAGACTCAAGATCAGGAAGAAGAGTCCAGAGTGTTGCATGCCAAGTTTCTGGATGCGTGTATTGTCATATCTGACAGTGATGGAGAGGTGAGTAGTCAAGAACCTAAGCAATACAAATTCTGACTTGGGGTCTATTTATATACCAATACATTTTTCCCACTGTTTTGAAATAAAGTTGAAAATATAGGCAACAAGATGGAATAACACCAGACCATAATACAACAAGATGACTAATTAAGACAAAAAGGGAAAACAAAACTCACTGATTACTGGCCTTAGCATATCATGGGTGGGCTTGTGGGACAATTTGAGTACAACAGCCTCAGGACAGGGTCACTAAATATTGCAAGAGTTTGGATGTCTGAATCATAGTTAGGAAAAAGTGTGCATCTGTGTTTGATTAGAATGCAGTCAGAAGGGCTTCCACATAGGAGATAAGATAAACAGAAACCATGGTGTCATACCATTTTTTAAAATGGAATTATTTCTTTGTTGACTGAGTTCATACATAATCATGGTCTACCAAATTTTATCAGTCTACAGCTAATTTATTTTTATAGGCGAGCCTATTCTGCCTGTCTATCTGGAAGTGGATGGTTGGACTTTGTCACAGTAGTCCATTTCTTCTACTTTATGTGTTTTTAGAATTTCTTTGATTTCTTTCCAAGTAATTATCTTGTTATACATGGCATCTATCAGAACAGACATTTGGCATTGGAAATAAACTCTCCCCATTTCCTGTTTCTCTTTCCATCCTTTTTCGTTTGCAACTTTATAAATTCATTGTAATTATTTTATTATTACACAGACAGACAGATCCAGAAGGCTTTGGGCAGCATATTTTAGACACAAAATAGAGCACATTAGGCTAAAATAGCTACATGATACCAGAGGGAAGAAATCAGTATCTCATGTAATTTGACAGGACTAGTCGTAGTTTGTATGGATCAAAACTGTCATTTTGAATTCTTTGCAAAAGGTTGTTGAAAGCCAAGTTCAGAACACCTCTGTCAGGAGCAGGAATGTGTTCTGCATCAGCTGTAGTCATCTAGCAGTCGTCATGATACAGTTAATTACAGTAGCCCTGCTTTGAGGTTAGGCAGGTATGAACAAAGGCCGGCAGATACAAATCTGCAAGAAAGGGTTGCAATCAGAGGGGGAGAAAAGTGATCCTAGCTGCCCCAACTGCCTGAAGTTCTCCAAGTGCGGCATTTTATGATTGAAACATTTTGTATACTACTCTTTAATAAAGCTTCCAGGATAGTTTAGAAAAACAGAAGTATTCATGACTCCGGAAAAATGCTGCCATGTTGTGAAGGAGAAGGGTAGATGTCTAAAGTGTTGGTGATAATACTTAGTTTCTTCCAAAGACAACTGATTGTGGTATCTACTTGTTTAAACATTATGCTATAGTGATGGCAGCAGACAAATTTCCACTGTCATAGCCTTTGAACTAGTTCAGCTAAACTGTTTAAGGAGATAAGGAAATGAACCCATTCAGAGAGGAGTTGCATTATGTCCAGTGTGACAAATTTATGTTTAATCATGAGAAACCAAATGTAGAGCTATGGAGCATTTAACAGAATTCCCTAAGGGCCACCTTTACTACTAAATATGTGCTGATACCATATTTACACAGGTTCAGGAGTTAGCTAGCGGTTGCATTACCAGTTCTGGGGAAGGCTCAAGTCCCCATGAGCTAAACCGAAGGCCAGCAAAATAAGCAGCGGAGGAACTAATTGCCATTACATGCTTGCAGTTTTCACATCATTGCACAGTGCTTTTTAAAACTGAGGATGGGGGTATTTGCACATTATCAAGAGATTTTAGCTTCTATACTTATAGATCTTGCATTCAGTTCTTTTTGTGGCCAGTATCAATAAGGAGATAATTATTACATAAAAAGACTTTTAAAAAGACTTCCACATATGTTAAACAGGACTGGGTGGGGGACCTTTACAGCAGATGGTATTGAAAGTTACATCTGCACACTTATTGGAGATCGTCCCTGCTGAGAAACATCTTTAAAGAAGAGGATAGTATAACAGCGATTATTCCTTTTTGCTAAACCCCAGATCGGCAAATATGCTAAGCTAACTTCAGATTTTCACTATGTTGCAATCTTCATACTGAAATCTGCAAGGAAAGACTAAGCCAATAGCTTCAAGAGAGTCCACTGCTCATGGAAGATCAAGACCTATTGTTGGCCACAGTATTTTATGTGTATGCATTTGAAAACCGAGAAACAAAATAACTCTTAAAATGAATCTATAAAAATGTTAGGCACTTTCGCTAGACTATACATTCACTTATAAACAATACATTCCGGTGGCATTATCACTCATATTACAGAACAGGATATGCTTAGGGAGGCCATTAAAGAGTCAATTAGGTTCTGTTTAAGTGAAAACAGTTCACAGCCAGTTGGGTAAGTGAATTTATTCTGTTTGTTCTGTTTTCAGATCTGGGGCTATACCCCTGCCTTCTCATTTTCTCTTCTGCAAAAAATATGTTTCCTGGGAATTGTGAAAAATGTGTCTGACTCCTGAAACATTTCCTAAGATTTGCCAGGCATGCAGTACAAATTCCGGTCCTGAATTCCGTAGTTGCATTATCGTAAAAAGCATATAATAGTCTAGATGAAAGACAATTTTAGAGATGAGTAGATTCTCAGTTCATCTGGCAGGTGTTCAGATGTGGTTCCCTATGATTCATAGATTTATAAGGCAGGCTTGGAAATCAGAGGTTCATTGGGCTCTTTCTTTGGCAACCTCCTGACAGATATCTTTAGAACAAGCCTCCAGTACTCCTCTCAAGCCAGGATGTTTTGTAGCAGTTGTAGCTGGAAAGTCTCCAATATCTCACTTTTGATAATCTCTGGCAGACTGAGTCTCCCTGGTGTTTCTCAGTCATGCTTTATTGTCAAACTCCTCTGTGTTATTTTGCAAACTTGTTCTTGCACAGGGCTTTGTTATAGCATCTGTTAAGGCTAATCTGGAGAAACTTTTGTGCCCAATGGCCTGTCTAATCAATACTGATTGCCTCATAGTACAAAGCAACTTGAGCCTATCTGCACATATGTGATTAGCCACTTTATTAACCTTTTACTGCTGTTGACTAAAAAGTATGTTTTTTCTCAATAGTATGTGTGTAGATTGTGAAGCAACGTTCCATTGATATCTTTGTAACCCATTTATCTGTTGGATTTTTATCACTCTTCCAATGATTTCAGAGTGCCACCCTGTATAAAGCAGGTTAGGCTGAGAGATTGCAAGTTGTTCAAGGCCACCCAATGAGGTTCATAATGGAGCAGGTATTTGAACCTGAGTTTTCCACACTTAAGCCAAACATTCTGTCCCCTGTACCATACTGGAAGTCATCATTCGAGCTAGAGTGGGATATTTTAATGTAAAGCTAGCAACAGCTCATATTCAGCCTAACAGTAGAACCATCTGGTCAGGAAGTGGTGATCATGCTAGCAGAAGACTGCCGTTGAAGGAAGATGGGAGAAAAGAAAGAAGAATAGCAGTGGAGCAGGGATAGAGAACCTGAGACCTGGGGACCAAATGCCCAACAGACCTTTATGTCTGGTCATTGGCACTTTCCCAAGGCCTCCACTGTCTCTGCTTTATGCCCTCCTTAAGTGTGTTTTTGTGGTTAGAATGTGCCCTTGAATTCTGATAATGCTTCTTGTTTGCCTGGATGGAGGATAAAGAGAGTGGTGGTGAGTGTGCATAGAAACTAGCCTACTGTACGAAGGTAAAATTCATGTTCCTTGCTCTGCCACTTTTGCCTCTGGCCCTGCCCATCACTGGCATGTGGCTCCTGAAAGATTTCCCAGAAGGGAATGTGGCCCTTAGGCTGGAAATGATTCCCAATCCTTGCAGGAACCTGTTAGGTAACCTGCTTCTCTTGACTGTTTGTTTGCTTTGGGCTGCATTGCATGTGCTGCATGTAGTCATTTGCTCTGTCAGCATTGCATCCTGTCCCCATGAAGTTTAGTTATTTTTGACACCTGGACTGTCCTGAAGCCCAGCGTGCACTTTCTTTCCAATTCTGCTTCTCCTAAATTCTTCTTCCTCTTCATCCTTAAAACCCAACAAACTGTAGCAAGAATTAGTGAATTATAGATTACTCAAGGACTGTGACTGAATCTGTGAAACTGACATGGTTTAACTGAGGAAATGAGAAAAAGGCAAGCACATGGTGAAAAATGTGATTGGGTTGCATCTAACAAAGCTATTCTGTTAATGCAAGGACTTCTGCCGGTGCAATGGGACATCCTCTCCTCATGCCCCCCTAAATCTGTTCTGGGAGTTTCCACAATCCTCCAGAGCAGATTGGACTGTTGTGCAGGTGGAAGTCCTTGCTCTAACGGGAAGACTTGGTTGGGTACAACCCATTTTATCTACTTACTCCTATAATTTTACATATTTCATTTGCATGACCTGGTGAACTAACTCTGTACAGCTTTTTAAGTAGAAGAAAGAACATATGAAAGCTGACATCAGATCAGACGTTTCATCCAGTAGCTCAATACTGTCTCCTCCAACTTGTAGTGGCTCTTCAAGATCTCAGACAGAAATCTTTTTCTATGGTAGCTGTGATCCTTTTAATTGGAGATGTTGGAATTGAACGTAAGAACACAAGAAGAGCCTGCTGGATCAGGCCAATGGCCCATCTAGTCCAGCATCCTGTTCTCACAGTGGCCAACCCATTACCCATGGGAAACCTGCAAGCAGGACCTGAGTGTAAAGAGCACTCTTCCCTCCTGCAGTTTCTAGTAATTGGTATTTGGAAGTATACTGCCTCCACCTGCGGAGGCAGAACATAGCCATCGTGGCTAGCAGCCATTGGTAGCATTTTCCTCCATGAATCTGTCTAATTCTCTTTTAAATCCATCCAATTTGGTAGCCATCACTGCCTCTTGTGGGAACGAATTCCATAGTTTAGCTGTATGCTGTGTGAAGAAGTACTTCCTTTTGTCTGTCCTGAATCTTGCAATATTCAGCTTCATTGAATGTTCATGAATTCTAGTGTTATGAGAAAGGGAGAAAACTATCCACTTTCCCCATGCCACGCATAATATTATACACTTCTGTCATGTCCCCTCTTACTCATCTTTTATCTAAGCTAAAAAGCCCCAAATGCTGCATCCTTTCCTCATAGGGGAGTTGATCCATCCCCTTGATCATTTTGGTTGCCCTTTACTGAACCTCTTCCAGTTCTACAATGTCTTTTCTGAGGTATGGTGACCAGAACTGTACACAGTATTTCAAATGCAACCACACCATAGATTTATGTAACAACATTATAATATTGGCAGTTTTATTGTCAATACCTTTCCTAATGATCGTTAGCATGGTATTTCTCTTCTTCACAGCTGCTGTGCACTGGCTCAACATTTTCATCAAGCTATCCACTATGACCCCAAAATCTAGTTCCTGGTCATTCAACGTCAGTTTAGATCCCATGAGCATATGTCTGAAATTAAGATTTTTTTGCTACAATATACGTAACTTTACATTGAATTGCATTTGCCATTTTACCACCCATTCACTCAGTTTGGAGACGTCCTTTTGGAGCTCTTTGCAATCCCTCTTTGTTTTAACAACTCAAAACAATTTAGTATCATCACCAAGCTTGGCCACCTCATTGCTTACCCTTAACTCTAGATCATTTAGGAACACGTTAAAAAGCACAGGTCCCAATACTGATCCTTGGGGGACTGCACTTTCTACAGTCCTCCATTGGGAGAACTGTCCATTAATTTGTATTCTGCTTCCTGCTACTTAACCAATTCCTGACCCACACAGTGACTTCTCTTATTCCATGACTGCTAAGCTTACTTAGGAGTCTTCGGTGAGGTACCTTGTGGAAAGCTTTTTGAAAGTCCAAATACGCTTTGTCAACCGGATCATCTTTATTAATATGCTTGTTGATACTCTCAAAGAACTCTAATAGGTTACTGAGACAAGACTTATCCTTGCAGAAGCCACGCTGGTTCTGCTTCAGCAAGGCTTGCTCTTCTATATGCTTGGTTATTTTATCTTTAACATTACATTCTATCAGTTTTCCCAGGACTGATATTAAGCTAACTGGTCTGTAATTTCCGAGATCCTCCCTGGATCCCTTTTTAAAGATTGATGTTACACTGGTCACTTTCCAGTCCTCAGGTACAGAGGCAGATCTGAGGGACAAGTTACACATTTGAGTTCTTTGAGACCTCTCAGGTGGATGCCGTCTGGGCTCAGGAATTTGTCAGTTTTTATTTTGTCTATTAAGCCTAGAACTTCATATCTCATCACCACTATATGCCTCAGTTCTTTAGACTTCCTTCCTGCAAAAGTGAGTTCAGGCATAGGGATCTGCCCTATATCCTCCAGTGGGAAGCCAGATGCAAAGAATTCATATAGCTTCTCTGCAATCTCCTTATCCTGCTTTAGCACACCTTTGACTCCCTTGTCATCCAAGGGTCCAACTGCCTCCCTAGACAGTCTCCTGCTTTGAATGTATTTAAATATTTTTACTGTTGGTTTTTATGTTTTTAGCAATGTGCTCCTCAGATTCTTTCTAAGCATCTCTTATTATCTGCTTATATTTCTTTTGCCAGAGTTTGTGTTCCTTTTTATTCTCCTTACTCGACCAAGATTTCCATTTTTTGAAGGAAGCCTTCTTGCCTCTAATCACTTCTTAATACCTTGTTAACCACACCAGTGTTCTCTTGGCCCTGGTGGTATCTTATCTGTAGTATACACTCCAGTTGAGCTTCTAATATTGTGTTTTAAACAACTCCCCAACATTTGGGAGTAATTTGAGCGCCCTGGATTTTGCCTTTCAACTTTCTTTTACCAATCCATTTTGAGGAAGTTTCCTCTTTTGAAGTCAAATGTGACTATGTTGGATTTTCTTGGCAATTGGCCATTTACATGTTTGTTTAATGTAATAGCACTAAGATCGTGTTACAAATCAGTTCGACAACACTTATATCTTGCGCCAGATCCTGGGTGCCATTTAAGATTGTCCAGCACCACTTAAGATTAAGATGCATGGCCATCTTTATATTTATTTTTTAATTTTTATATAAAATGCTTACATTATAAAATATCAGAACAGTGTAGAGAAAACCAAAACAAGTATACAATATACATTAGAAATAATACGATTAAAATAACAGTACAACACCAGAAGATGATCAGTGGGCAATAATTAAAAACAATTCAGAAACTGCTTGGGTAAATAAAAAAGGTCTTAAGCATGCATCTGAAACTAGATTGTTGGAGCATGCCTTATCACAGATTATAATGAATTCCACATTAAAAGGACCAGAACACTGAAAGCCTTACTACTGGTAGACACAAGGTGACTAGTAGGAGCTCTCAGTAGCATCAGAAGGTCCTACACCATGAAATGTAGTGACAAGGCAGGGCTGTAATGGAAGAGGTGGTCTCTCAAGCAGTCTGGCCCCAAGTTGTGTAAGGATTTGTAAACAAATAGCAACACATTGAGCCTGGCCTGGTAGCATATAGGCAGCTAATGCAGCTGCCTCAACAAAGGTGTAATATGCTAGCCTTTATTTGTGGCAGTATTCAATGGTACTTTTTAAGCATCAGTGAGATACGTTTATTCCTAATCGCTGGTCCCAGTTAGTAACCTAGCAGCTGTGTTTTGGACTGTCTGCAGTTTTTGGACAGTCTTCTAAGGCAGTCCCACTTCAATGCATTATTGTAATCTAACCTAGAAATTACCAGAACGTGGCCAGATCATCTCTGTGCAGGACAAAACCATAACTAGACTCTTATCTAGGAGAGGCAGGCTACAGCTGGTGCACCAACCTCATCTGGTGGAATGCACTCTATACCACTGAGGTCACTTGGGAGGGTCAAAACTGGATCTAAGAGCATTCTCAAACTGCATACATATCCTAACAGAACAGGCTGAACACCATCTTCCTGAACAGATGAACCACCTATCCACAGAACCTCTGTGTTGTCAGGATTGAGCTTCAGTTTATTGTCCCCCATCCAGATCGCTACTGATTTCAGGCACTGATTTAGCACTTCTACTAACTTACCTGACTTGTATGTAAAATAGAATTGGGTGTTATCAGTGAATTCATAGCACCTCACTCCAAATCCCTGGATGACCTCCCCAGTGGGTTCATGTAGATGTTAGAGAGCAGGGGATAAGAGAGAACCCATGGGATTTCATAACAAAAATGTCTTGGGACTGAGCAGTAAGCCCCCAGTGCTAGCTCTGAAAATGGCCCTCCATAGTGATGGGACAGTGTGGCATGGCAGCAGCATGGTAATTCTACTTTCAGCTCTTTGGACATGCCATGTTGTGGTAAGCTCATAGAGCAGGTGTGACTCACAAAAAATAGATGGGAAAATACAATAAAATGGCAGTCTCAACATTTCAATAATTAAAGCCACATATAAATTACACGTTCTAAAAAATCTAAATGAGAGGTACAGGTGAGGGACATCAGCATATCATCAATGTACTGGTGGTACTTCAACCCAAATCTTTTGGATAACCATATTGCTCATTGAATTGGTTACATGCCACACTTTCCCATACCAACTATTTCTGTAACTCTTTGCTATAGTTAAACTATGGAATTCACTCCGACAAGATGTAGTGATGTCCATTAACTTGGATGTCTTTAAAAGAGGATTACACAAATCCATGGAGGATAAGGCTATCAGTGGCTAACCACCATTCTACCTTCACTGCCAGAGGCAGGACGTCTCTGAATACCAGTTGCTGAGAATCACAGGTGAGCAGAGTGCTGTTGCACTTAGTCCCTATTTGTGGGTCTCCCATAGGTATCTGGTTGGCCACTGTGGGAACAGGATGCTGAACTAGATGGGCCTTTGGCCTGAACCAGCAGGGATCTTACGTTGCATATTATTTGCAAATCCAAACAGAGCGCAAGATTTTGTGATTCAAGGGAGGCTATTGGTATATCTCAGCTACCCAGAATACAACATGCATTTATTTTGCTGTCCTTCAATACAGAGGCTATAAGCTTTTAACTCCTTCAAAAGTCAAAGTGCTAAAGGAAATAATATTGGATGTCTCTTGAACATTTCAAGGCTATTGGCTATTTCAGAAGATTATTTTATAAAATAAAACAGTACTCTTTCAGCATTACACTTCCACTAGCATTGATTCAGCACACAGGCACAGAATCTTGTCCTTCACATAATGAAAAGAAGTTGTATAGGAATTTGGAGATATGTGCACTGCTTATAGGCTTATAGAAATCTACTTTATTTTACTTTTATTTATAGAATGTATATCCTGCCCCTCATAACATGTGATCTTGGGGTGGGTATTACATTTGCATTGTAGTACACAGTGAACAATAAAAACAATAATAAAATATACTTCAAAATGCAACCATCTCCATTTATTTAGCATATCATTGAGAACACAGCCATTCATAGCCAAATATGCCTCTGGCATATAATGGGCTGTTCAGAAGGCCTGGCTGCAGGGGAGTGTCTTCAGCTAGTGCTGAAAAGTAACTAAGGTTGGCATTAGCCAAAGCTTGAAGGGGAGGGTTTTTTGGCCACTGTGAGAACAGGATGCTGGACTTGATGTCTGCTGTAGCAGGACTCTTTTTGTGTACTAGAAGAAAGGGCACACAGTTCATTGCTTCAGGGAGAGGGCTTATCTTACTGGTATTTGCCATTTCTTAATAATGACATGGAAGACTCCAGTGATTATAATAGGACAATGTTGAAAAAAATCACATTTTTGCAATGACAAGATATTGCTGTTTCGGTATTTAGAAAATGCAATATTGGAAAGACATTTAAATCCCCTGCAATGTGCGTAACAAGTAAGCATTTACTGTGAAAAAGTGATAGCCACAATAGACCCTGTGTATGATTTGCTCTACTGGATAGTTATAGTCCAGGGAGCTTCTGTAGTGAATCTAATTAATCCTCATGGCCTAAACACACACACAGTTTTCAGTAACTGAGGTTTTTAAAACCATACTTATTTAATAAAACCAGAAAATGAAAAACACTATTTAATTAGGTCTTAGATCTGCTCATGGGAAGCATTTGTTTCTAGAGGGAGCAAACCCCTTAATCCAGAGGTACTCTACATCTGTGCTGTCAAGAATGGCCCTGAGATACCTTCGCTGAATGCAGACAAGGAAAGAAATCAACAAAGGCAGTGGGGCTGCTCTAATCTGACCCAACCTTTTAATAATGCTCATCCGCCTACGGGAATATCAGCTACTCAAGGGACCATTCAACTAACTGCCTTTTTAATAAGACTGCTAGTCCAAAAATAATCTTAATCAATTAAATATCACCAACACTGCTACAAGGTCATTCCTAATGCAAAGCTTACAAGGAAAACTAATAGTTATGCTTGATTTGATCTCTGTGCTGTACACCTCTGTTCACAGGTAGAATTCTGGTTAGAATCTCTCTTTTCTTTGGGTTAAAAACCTTTTAAAATATTACAATCTACTGTATATTGCTTTTTCCACATAAGGATGTACATGCTTACAAGCAGTTCCAGTGTGAGATTTGTCCAAAGACTTCAGAAAGAGATTAGTTCTTAAAATCGCTCAAAATATTTTAATGCAAAAGGAATACATTCTTTTACCGCTGTTTTAAGATTGATAATATGAAAACTGTTAACGAATTCTTACATCACAAACTTAAATGCAGTGTCTGGAAAGTAAGGTCCACTGAAATCACCTTAAATAGCCTACATAACTAACTTATCTGAAATCTAGATATGCACAATATTAATATATCCAGTTTTGCTATAATGGAACAGAATCTTGGGTAATAAAGAAAAAAGAACACCACACATTGATAATATCAGAAAACAAAATCATCAGGAAAATCTTTGGTCATATCAGGAAAAATGAATCTTGGAGATGAATGATTAAAGAAGAAATAAGAAGTCCCTATGATAAGCCAGGCATAGTGGGGGAGATTATGGCAAATTTATTACAATAGCTCAGACACATTCAATATACAGATAAGCCAGAAGAGAGAGCAGTGAAAAGCAGAATTTGAAGGCACACCATACATTTAGGGATTATTTGGACAATTAGTTTAAAGTGTGACCTTGTTTCATTTTACCTTTTGCAGGATAGTCCTGAAAATTCTGATTTGGAGGCAATAGAGGATATATGAGGTAGAGGCAGGGTTGCAGCCAAGGGATAGCTTTGTTGCAGCCTAGGAAGTCAGCCATTATGTTGTCTTCTCATCACTTATTTTCCTGAAGACTGGTCTGTACTCCAGTGCACCAAAAAAGAAGCTAACATGCTGTAAAGAAAGGACTTATCAGAGAGCTGGAACTGAGGCTGTAAACACACTAGTCGCTGGATCAAAGTGTTTCCATTAGCCACACCTGGAGGAGGAACGGGTTGACCTGCCGATCAGTTGCAAAATCTCTTTGAAGTTGATTTTTTTTAAAAACGCACCCAAGCTGATCCCTCCAGGTTTTACAGGAAAAAGAGGCAGGACTTGACTAGCGTAGTGTGCCCCTGTTTTCAGAAAAGAGAAGTGGAGACACACTAGAAACAGCAGAACAATGAATGTGTTCCTACCTTGACTATAGTCTCACAGGGAGTCTCAAGAAGCTTTTAGTTAATTTCACCTTGATGGGGTTCAAGTGAAGTATCAAGGCAAAATCAGAAGTCTGGCTGCCAGGAGTAAAAGTGACAAAGACCTTTTCTGAACATTCCTTGAGAAGAATAGATGTAAGCTTAGAGGCTATGCTGGATAATTGCATATCCAGCTGCAGTTCATTGGAAAATGGAAATGGACTGCCTTCAAGTTAATTCCAATTTATGGCGACCTTATGAATAAGGTTTCATGGTCAGCGGTATTCAGAGGGGGTTTACCATTGCCTCCCTCTGAGGCTGAGAGGCAATGACTGGCCCAAGGTCACCCAGTGAGCTTCATGGCTGTGTGGGGATTTGAACCCTGGTCTCCCAGGTCGTAGTCCAGCACCTTAAGAGGGCCAAATTTCCAGGAACATATATAGAGTGCTGACAGGGGCACGTGCCAGCTATTTTTCTTATGCAACTGCAGAATGACAATGCCTGTAAAAAGAATATTAAACTGTAAACAGGGAAAACAGGAAGGGGAGAGCACAGCAAGGGGAATGCAACTGTTGAAACCATCCCACTCACCCAGCAGTAAACAGCAGCAGCTTTTTTCTGCGATAGACATGCTATAAAGATCCATCCGGGAATCTCCGGTATGGTTAACACCTGTCAAGTTACTACAGCCAATAACAAAAAATCTATTTGTGAGCTCCTTGATAAAAATGGAGTGTCAAAAAGAAGGCTAAATTGATTTGTCTAGAGAGAAAAATATAATGTACACACACATATATATCATACCAAGCTAACACCGCTTGTTTTTAATAAGGTTTTTATTTAATAGGCAGCCAGAGGAGTTATTTATGCCATGACCATATTAACACATTTGGTATATTTCCCGTCATAACTTCTCATAAGCAGATCTGGAAAATATGGATTGTACACATGGATGTCCTCCCCCGAAGAGCCATATCCCCTGGATTCCCAACTTGCATTTAAGAAAATGTAAATCTATAGCGCTTGTCGAACCCAAAATATGAGGCAAATTAGTCAGGTGCTTTTCTGCTCATTTATTTTGCCTGTTTCTACTTTTCAGTGTTATTAAGCAGTGAATGAATTATAGCAATGATTGACATTTAGGAAAGCAGATCTAGCCTATTAAACAAAGAGAAGACTAGAGTTTGCTTCCAAGTACAATTCAGGTTTTGACCTTTGAGGCCCTAAACAGTTTGGGACTTAAGTATCTAGCTGCCTGCCTTCCCCTCATTGGTCATACCTATCGCACAAGAGCCAGGGAAGAGGGCCTGTTGCAAGTTCCTACTATATTGGCGAATACTCGCAACAGAACCTTCTGTGTTGTGGCTTCTAGACTGTGGAATGCCCTCGTCTCTGATCAGCCCTGTCTTCCCGTTTTTAGATGGCAGCTGCAGGCCCATCTTTTTTACACAAGCATTTGGCTAAATTTCCACCCCTGTGTTATGTTTTTAAGGATCTTAAGGATTTATGGACTTGTTTATGTATGGTTTCTTTGTATGTGTTTTGTATTTTTACATTTCTGTATAGATTTTATGTATGCTTTGCAATTTTAAATCTTTGTAATCCGCCTCATTCTGGGTGAGAGGTGGACAACAAAAATATATGTATTGCAATTAAATTTATTAGCGTGACACATCCATTGCCTATTAAAGGAACTTACTGGTTTGTTTTCAAGCTTTTTATGCCAATATTTCCTGGCGGAAAACTGATTGCTGCCCAGCAGAAACAATTCAGGTATCTAGGTTTTTAGCTTAGTTGTGATTAGGCAAAAAGTTCCAGCTAGGATGGGAGTTCATGCTCTTTCTAACTTTAATATTACTTTATAGGAAAAAAGTTATTTTTCTTGAGTTTGTAAACTAGTGCCAATGCAGATTAAAGATTATTATACCCTTTTTGCAAGGGGTGGGGCTGTGCTCAAGAGAAGGTAGTTTACATCAGCCCTGCAAAGTAACCCAGTGTTGTTATACCCATTTCGTTGAGGGGAGGGTGAAACTGAAGTATTGTATGCCAACCCTGTAGTCCAATGTTTATCCTGGTGTGGGGGTTTTGGGTGGGAAAGCAGTGGGGAGCTGTGAAGTTGACTGTAGTACCTGTGCAGTTAATTAAGGGCTGGAGAGGGTGAAGGGAGGCAGGGAAAGGATTGAGGATTTCAGCTGTTGGTGAAAATGCCAGCTCTATCCATAGATGAAATGCAGGTGTATCCAGTGGAAAACAATGGAGGGAGAGATTTGGAGTACTAGTTTCTTCCCACGCCTGGGAAGACCTGGCTTCACCAACTGCTAAGTCACAAGACCTATCAGAAATTGAAGGGCAATTCTCTAATGATATTTATTTATTTGCAATATTTACTTTGACCCCATCCTACCCAGAAAAATTCTTGCAGATGCTCATATTGCATTTTACTGTTAAATGGTTCACAGGTTGTAATTCTGATCATGGCTTGCTGTCAGGGTAGGAGGAAATACAAAACTACAGAATCTGAAAAGATGTTGCTTTTAAATGAAGTAGAGGAGGGGTGACTAACCTGTGGCTTGACTACCACTTCTATCATCTCTGACTACTGGTCATGCTAGCTGGGATTGATGGGAGTTGGACTTCAACAATATCTGGAAGCCCAAATGTAAGCTACACCTGAAGTAGAGGATGATCTATCTATTTTTTAGATAATATAGAGGCAGAAAAAAATTCACATAGATGTTGATTCCCCATCCCTTCATATTCAGGCTTGTTTGTTTTGGCCATTTTTGCTCCTTTAGGTTTGGCAGGTCACAATGCTGCAGTGACAGTAGAAGATACAACTTGCAGAATTCCCTTGTCAATGTTAAGATTCTAGATCCAGCAACCGCTACTTCTGCCTGCCTTGTCTCTTGACCATGCTGTCTAGCACTCCTTCTCTCATTCTGGATAGCATTCTGCCCCTCTCGCCCCTCTCTCTGATTCACCCCTTATTGCATCAGTTCCCTGTCTCTGTCCTGTTCCTCAACACATCTACCCTTCCTTCAGATTTCTGTTTCTCAGTCTATCCCCTACACTCTGTAACATTCTTCCAGTTTCCTTGCCGCTGGGCTTCCCACCTCCCTGGGACCTTCTAGGTCCTCAGTCTGTGCATGTAAAGTTTTGATTCCAGCTAAACTGAATTTCCTTTCCTTCATAGGAAAGGATTTCCTTTCCCTAACAGAAGATAGTCTACAGCTGGTTTAGTGCCCTTGTTACCACACCAGCTCAGCCAACTAGTGTTAGGAGCTTTACTGCCACAATCACAAAACAATATCCTGGTTCTGAAATCAAAGCCTTCACTAGGAACTGAGCCTTTAGTGTGTTGGGCCCTGCCCTTTGAAATCCCTATCAGTAGAGGTTCGGCAAGAACTGTACCTACCTTCTTTTAGATCTCTTCTGAAAACTGTATGGTTTAAACAGGCCTTTGCATATGATTTTTTCTTTTATTTATTTATTTATTTATTTATTTATTTTATTAATATTGTTGTTTCAAATGATGTTTTTATGGATACTTTTGCAATTTTATTATAACTTTGTACATTGTCTGCCACTTTGATATATTTTTATGAAAGTGCAGATTATAAATACTTCAATCAATCAATAAATCAAAGTCTTCCTAACACATTGGGAAATTGAAGAGCAGAAGTCAAAATTCACTTAAGACAAGCATTATATGAACAAGAGAAAAATCAATGTACTATTAACAAAATTGGGTAGATAATTGCTCCAATTAGAAAAATCTGCATGGTTCTAGGGAACTATAGACTAAGTAAGCAAGTTGTGAAACTGATGTGCCCAAAGGGCAACTTACAGTAGCAGAATTTTAGACAGTTTCCATATGACAGAAAATCATTGCTTCATTCTACTCCATACTAGTCAGACTTTAGTGCGCAATATACCTGGGAGAGAAATCAAGAGAAGTAAGGTTTTGAAAATAAGACATTAGAAAAGGCCAGTGGTGGAATCTGGAGATGACAACCACTTTCTAACACATGTACATTTTTTCCAAAGTTGCTCAAACAGAAATGCAACTGACAGAATATAATCTACTTTTGTTGAAGGAGGAAAGATTTTAAACATCCCATTCAAAACTGGGAAAAGTTAAGAACTTAATAAGAGAGGTTTGGGAGTACCTCATCCATTTGAATTTTTTTCAGTAGAAAAAAGGTCTGTTAGGTGCAGTTAAAGTAGTAGTGCTACTTAAGGTAGTCATGGCCTAGATCAGGGATAGGTATCTAAAACTTGCCTGCCATCTACTGAGCAATGGCCATTTATTGGTCCACCACAGAGTCAAGAATAATAAAAATGAAGTGACAGATTATTTCTCTATATGTATCGTAAGTAGGTAGATAGATTGCAGTTCACATAGTGGGTCACAGCATATGCAGCCTACAGATAATATGTAATCCAATCCTCAAACTAGATAATATATTCATTTTCTGCTCCAAAATTATCTGATTCTAGGAAAATCTCCTTTTTCTTCATAGTTCTGTGTCATGAAAATATGTTTCCACCTAGATTAGATAGAACCAAGACGCTCAGGCTACCTGTCCTCTTTAACGGAATGCATTAAACCAAACATGGTAAGCAAACATACCTCCAGGCTTTCCCTTAATCACTTCAGCAGGTAGATTCTGAGTGCGTCTGCAAGGAGATTTTAAAAGGGATCAGATGTGCACCAGGTGACCACCCAACCATTATATTAGATGCTTCTCAAATTCCAAGTTGCAGGATCAGCACTAGCTGTTCAGTCTGCATGGTTAAACTCAAGATGTAAGTATAGAAACCCCTTCCCAAAAAAATCTACCTGGTTTTCCAGAGAATGTTTATCCCATTTCCTCTCATACCAAATCTTCAAACTGGGGACTAGTTCAAATATGCAGAAATAACAAGTAGTACAATCATTCATTGACTGTTGCATCTTTGGACTGCAGATGAGGGGTCACCTGCTCACTGGGTGACCTTGGGCCAGTCACTGCCTCTCAGCCTCGTGAAAACCCTATTCATAGGGTCACCGTAAGTTGGAATTGACTTGAAGGCAGTACATTTACATTTTTATGTTAACTCCCTGGACCATTGCAATGTCCTCTGCAAGGTTGCCTTTAAAGACAGTCTGGAAACTCAAAACTGTTTCAAAATGTGGCTGCCAGGATGTCGGTAGGAGCAAGACAGTCAGGACGTATTACACTGATTCTATACCAACTACATTTTTTACCAATTTGTTTCTGAGCTCAGTTTTAAGAACAGATGTTAACCTTATCCTGGGTAATTTAGAGCATGAAGGATTATCTGGTACAAGAACTGCCTGCACCTGTATCAGCCTGCCTGAGCCTGAGATTGGCATCAGAGGCCCTGCTCTCGTGACCTATCGTCAGTAAAGATTTGAGTGAGGGATACCAAAGATGGAGCCATTTTGTGGTGACACAACAGCTGAGGAATTATTTCCCTGAAGAAGTCTGAGAAGCTCCATGGATTTTTATGCTGATGTTTTTACTTGGTTTTTTAAAAACTGGTTTTTAATGGTTACGACTCTTTTAAGTTGCTTTGGAAAAAATATTTTAAAGAGTGGGATATAAATAATTAAAGTAAAAAAGCAGCAGAAAGGAGTCCTGAAGGGAAGCTTTCTGGAGTTTTCGTCAGATCAGAGGAAATGAATGGTTGGGGATATGTTTATAGAAACCATGAGAAGAGGGGAGCCATTGGGGGAAAATGGAGCTTGTTCAGACTACAAAGAGGTGAAAGTAGGTGCTGTTACCGGGTCAGGTAGAGGGGATTAAGCAGCTGGTCCTGGAGTATGAGGGATCGTGGGTTGAAATTTTGTTGGACCTCTGTGACCAAAGTGGGGCTTGGAGTGTAAACAGTGTGTTGGGAGCAGAACCTATTTTTAGGAGAGCAAGCGAACCCATATTTTGAATTTGGGTATGACAGGGAATAAGACCTTTTAAACAGCATTAGTATTAAAGCTGGAAGGTATTGAGAGAAAGAAATAGAAATATTGTCTCTTAGGTGAGTGGAAAGAGTGGTGAATAACTTCTGTTATGCTAAATGGCTTGCTTGTTTGATTATCTTAAAAGCAGTAAAAGAAAATGCATATTGGGATTTGGAGAATCATATAATACTGTGCTTTGTACTTAGCTGGGTAGGCACACTCCTGGGATAAAATTTTCTAAAAGCTTTAGACAAAGGGTAGCACAAAACAGCAGTGAATTCAGTGCTGAATAACAGCACAGGGAAGAAGGGACTGGTGTCGGGATTGCTCATGATTAACATCTACATTAATGATCAAAATCTGCACACTAATGAAATCCACAGATGATGTTAAATTGTGAGAAGCTGCAAGCACACATCATAGCAGAAGAGCATTCCAAAGGGGCTAGGAGAGATTAGAAACATGGACAAAAAATCACAAAATTAAACATATATGGCATAAAACGGCACAGCAAAGGTTAAGCAGAAAGAATGGCTGGGAAGGTTACTGGAGAGACCCTGGTTTAATTCCATATGGCTGCTATAATGCATTCATATGGGATCAATGTATTGTGCACCAGGAAACAATTGCTTTCCTCTGTAAAACAACTGCCCCCAAATTAGCATGCTTCTTCCTTTTAAAGTATAGCCTGACTGAAGGAATTCAGGCCAAAAAGCCATGTACGCACCTAGGACCTCTGCACAGCATTGCCACTGATACCTGTGAATATGTGGAATCATACAGTTAGACAGGACTTTGAGGGTCATCTAGTTGGACTCTTGAAACACAGTATAAAGAGGGGACAGCCATCCGACAGTTCTAAAGCATTCATAATATGTTATCTGTCTTACGTTTTGAACTTAAATAGCTTTTGGCATTGCTTTCCTTCTCATTCAATGTCAATATGCTGAATTCTGTCTGTGTTCAGTTGTTCTGTGTCAACACCTTAAGCCTTCTCAGTAATTCCACTGTTTGAACATTTTAGAGGGATAGCCATGTTAGTCTGTTGCAGCAAAAACAACAAAAAAGTCTAGTGCAGACATGAGAAATCTTTTTGCTCTCCAGATGTTGCCGAACTACAACTCCCATCACCCCTGGCCATTTGCCATGCTTGCTGGGGCTGATGGGAGTTGTAGTTCAGCATGTTTTAGAGGAGCAAAGGTTCTCCATGCCTGGTCTAGTAGTACTCCAGAGGAAGGGGGGGATATAAATTGAATGAATGGAAGAATGAATAAATAATACTTTCAAAGACTTCACAAATGTATTCCAGCATAAACTTTCATGGATTAGAGTCTAAGTGGACTTTAGTTTATGAAAGCTTAAGCCATAATAAATGTGTTGGTTTTTCAGGAGCCACAAGACTTTGTTGTTTTTGCTGCAACATATGAAACTCTTCACTGATGTTATTTATGCAGCTAAACAGCACAGGCCTCAGTACCTGCTGCAGAACTCCAGTTGCTACCTCATTTCTCAATTCATTATTATCCACTGAGTACAGTTATTTTTAGCCACTTGCGTATCCACTTTATGGTAGTTTCATCTAGTTCACATAATTCATGCTTGCTTAAGAGGATGTGATTTGGGGCTAGATCAATATTCTTGCTGATTTCTGGGGCTGTGAGGCAACTCAATGAATGGTAGCAGGGCTTCCCTATTCCTGGCTGAAGAATGGGAACAAGCTCCATGTACCTCCGGTGGTTCTCCTCTTATAGTCTATGGGCTCTAGATCACAGCCTAGGTACTTTTCTCCTGTATACTAAGGAGTTAATTGACTAGAGAAGAAAACTAATCCTAATCCCCAGACCTTCTGGCAAGGAGGGGGCACCCACGCCCTCTGCAGAAACCCATACTCTGCTCATGGGTGTAGATCCACTGCCAACAGTGTTGTTGTTGTGCTGTGTTGTGTTCATTACCTCCCTTTCACTAGAAGGGTATTGGCTGTTCCCCCCCATTGGTTTCAAAGGGAAGGGTTTTTTTAAAAAGTTTGCTGACCCCTCCTGTCCTGGCCAGTGCAATCCAGCAGGGCTTTGGAAGCAGCACATCATCCACTGCTTCATGGCCCCCTCCCCTCCCCATAGCTTGGCCAGGATTTCTTCTATAACATCACTGCATTTGCTACTAATAGTCAGCCTTGTTTTTCTCTAAATGCTTGTTCCGGTATTAGTCCCATTTTGAATCCCTGGATCTGCCTTCCTCAAATATTTGTTCTTCAGTCTTTGGGAATCACACCAACTCTGAATTCTCATATGTAATGAATATCATATTTAGATTGCTCCATGTATTATTTTACATGTTCTTTTCTGTTACTGGCCATGTTTCTTTTCCATTTTTGTTTCTATTAATATTGTTAGTTGTACTTCATCTAAGGCTCAATCCAGTACATGTCTACTCAGAACCAAGCTCCATTGGGTTCAATGGGACTTACGGGTAAATTTGTATTGGATTGCAGCCTAAATAGATGTTGAACACTATTTTATTCTCTGTTGGTATCTTCTTCTGAGGTAAGCAGCACACTTGGGGAGTCTTTCTTTGCTTACAATATAAAAACCCTGTGGATTGTTTCTAGTATCTCTGGCTAGTTGCAACTCACTGTGTGCCTTTGCTTTTCTGACTTTTGTCTAAGCACTCACTTGTGCTGGCCCAGTATACTTGACCTTAGCATTCTGCCTGTTCTCCTTTTGGTCAGTTTCCATTTTAGACTCTCCAATCATTAAAAAGATTCCTGTGTAGCCGTTATCTGTCGTGTTCAATTTTTCCTGTTCTTTCCCTGCATGGATATGGCTTGCAATTGTGCTTCAATTGTTACATCTTTTAAACCTTAACTGTCCCTGACAAATGCTCTTACTGTTGACTCTTTAAAATGTTCTTAGTTGTCAGTTCAGGGAGGCCATAGCATGATAGCCATTTTGATGGACATGACTCCCCCTTCCTTCAGAGGGGAATAAAAAGAGTTACTAGATTGAAATATGTACGGTGACTCTCATAGTGAGTGGCATTAGATAGTGGAGTTCTCCCTGCACCTTTTTTTTTTTTTTTTAACCAAGTGCCCCTTATATTTAGGGAAGCAACTTTGCTGGATGATACCTTTCCAGCTGTACTAAGAAAGCACCTTGCCCTGTTAGACATGCCTGCTGGATGATCTAATAAGGTTTTTCTTTTTTGTTTTCACTGTTTATGGCTTCTTGAATGTAAAGGCAAACAACTTCTTGTTAAAATCCTATGCAGCAGGCATTCTACATGGCAGTGACTGACATAAAGTCTGTTGTCCTTTTCTGCTCATCTGTTTACACATTTGCCTGCATCCCTTGTTGCTCATTATACTTATCACACAGCTCTTTTAATAGCTACAGAGTGTTCTTTTATTTGTGTCTGAAAGTCACATTTCTCACCAGTTGAGGAGTCTGCTTTTGTGCCAGTTTTTTCTTTGTTTCTTTTTTTCCTAGCCTGGTCTTGGAGATTTGGATGAAGGTTGAGGCAGGAGAGATGGGGGAAGGATGGCAAACGGTAGCATCTTTTATACTTTATGTATTTGCCATTTTTCTTCTCCCGCAGCAAGAGTCAAAGGAGGAACACAGTCTGCAGAAGAAAAGAACAAAGCAGCAGCTGGATAGAGCAAAGTTTGCAGCAAAAAGAAAAATTGCACGTAGGTATCATCTCTGCTTGGGAATGGGGGAGCTGGAGAATGAGCACTTTTTTCTTTTTCTTAGGGTTGCTACGTATGCCTTTGCACAACATGTGCCAGGGCCTACTGACTCTAAGTAGTCACTTTGTTTTATCCACATGCAATGTCAAACCTCCTATTTTGATATAGCTAAGTGTTGTGCATTGGCATAAAGGAAAAGAGCCTTGTAAAGGCCCCAAGAGCATCACTGGGTACGCACAATACAGCACTGCCAGCAGTTATTTCTATGAAGACATTACCAGTGGCTGTATTATATGGCAGCTGAGAGATGAGGAAAGGATAAAAAGACCTTGAGTTTAAGCCTTGTCTTGAGACGGTTGTAGTTGGTGTGTAGAATATATAGTGAACTTCTCATTCACAGAATATTCTTGCTTGTAGCTTGATTGGTTATTAGGGCAAGAGTGCACACACTGGTTTATTTAGTCATTAGTCTTGTGGGTGACTGCTACTGGTGAAGTGAAATTCTTTGCTATGATTCCAGGACCTTGTATTTCTAGAAACATGCTGTTGGTTTGATTTACCTTGTAGAGCCCATTGCAGCAAGTTCCCAACAGTGTTTTATAGAGTATACTCCTATTCACAAGATTTGTAGTGAGTAATGTGGTTTTTGCAAGTAGCACCTGATGTGGGAATATAATGGAATACATTTCCGAATAGAACCCAAGCAGTTGTTGGAATCGGGTGTGCTCCAAGTGGAGAAGATGTCAGGCAGGGTACAAAAAGTCCTCTTTGCAAGTTCCTTTACAGGAAGAAAGACCTCTGAACAAACAAGAGGCCCACAGAAGGCATGAAATCCTCGATGTGCCCTGAATACTATGAGATGGGTTCATTTTGGTTTAACATGAAGCCTTCCATGTTTACAGTGTTGAAACTGTAATGAGTAAAATCCATTTGCCCCCTGCAGCTTAAGACTAGATCTATAGTCCAACCTACTATAGAATGTGGTTTTGGAGCTGCCTCTGATGATGTTGGCCTGAGCAAAGGTAGTGAGTCTACTTTTCAAGGTGCTGGTTTTGACCTATAAAGCCTTATACGGCTTAGGTCCAGGCTATCTGTCAGAGCGCCTCTCCCTCTATGAACCTGCTCGGACTTTAAGATCCTCCAGCGAGACTCTACTTATTACCCCTTCCTTCCTGCAAGTTCATCTTGCAGAGACACAGAATAGGGCTTTTTCGGTGGCCGCCCCTAGACTGTGGAACTCTCTCCCTATTGAGGTCCGGTTGGCTTCCTCATTATCAAATTTTCGTGCACAGGTGAAGACTGTTCTATTTAGACGGGCTTTTAACCAATGTAGTTAGTTTTAACCTATGTTTATTTAATTCCATTTTAAATTGCTTAAACTGAATATCATGTTTATTAATTATTGCTGTTTTAATGTTTTAATGTAAGCCGCCCTGAGTTCCTTGGAAAAAGGGCGGGGTATAAATATTTTAAATAAATAAATAATAAATACTTGCCAGCTTGCTGCTTTGGATGCAGGTCTCATATCTACTATATTAGAGCAGTCAGTTAGCAATAATTAATTAGGCACATCCACTTACATGCCTGCTATTTTATTTATTAAAACTATAATTAGCCTTTTAGTCTTTATTTTTGGCAAATTAAGGCTCATTTCTTTGAAATAAAAATTGCTGTCAGTGTTTTTAAGGGTTGCTTGGGTTTTATGATAAATTGGCCTCTTGGAGAAGAGGCTGCCTAGGGAGGGTGGGATTGTTTGGCCCCTCCTCTCTAGGCTGAACTAGACCTATTCAAGCAATTAGTAATTGCATGTGGTGATAGTGATGTTTTTATTAAAGTAAGTAATAAAAGCAGCGAAAGCTGCACAAGCTGCTTTCCTCTCAATGCAAATAACAGTCACCCAGGGGTGGGGGACTGTGACTGTGGCCAGGGCAAAGGGTTAAAGTCCCCCCCTCTAAAGGTGTCCCCCATTGCTAGTATTTATTTAAAAATGCATCCAGTTACTTATTTTGTGAATAATATCATGTCTAGTTTCACCCTGCATGTAAAAAGGTTCAGTGCTCCTTGGAAAAATATAGTCCACATGTACTGCCAATTTCCAGAGCTGGAGCAATTCTCATACTTTTAGTGTTTAAGTCACATTTTTCCTCTCTGGTTTTGTAGTTTTTAATCATTTTTAACTTTGAGGTATAATTGAAATACATCCGTGATGTCGTATTCCCAACAAGATAAAATTAAAACACACAAACCTGCAGTAATCCTTTCTTTGAAGTGTTTCAGATTTGTGCTTTCTAGAATAGTAAATCTCTTTTTACTGTTCATGAATCTCACTATGATTGTGAGTGTATCGCATCCAACTTTTCTCTTTTGGGGGGGATGTTAGTAAGAGGTCTCAGAACTGGTGGTACTCTGCATCTAATTCATTTTGCAAATGTCAACCTGAAACATGAATTGCTTAGTAAATTGGTGTATTTGCAAGGGAAAAGGCTCTGAACTAGTTTAATTTGTTTAAAGCTGTAGTGTTTCTTTAGAAACAGTCTAATATCCTCTTCCTATGTTTTCTTGGTGGGATTGGTCATGTGACATTGACTTTTCTAGCTACTCGTCAGTAGAACTAGTCATGTGGAGGAACCCTAGCTTTGAAAGAATGGAACTATGCTGACTTAACTTTAGCACACAAACAAAACACCTCAAGCCCTATAATGAAGCTGTTTTGGAATTTGTGGGTACATGTGTGCAACCACATAATTTGTGTCCAAAAGGGCATTAATACTAGATGCTGGTTACATAGACAACCTGCTAAACCATTCTGACAGTGCTTGTTTCTTAAAGCTCAGCTTCTATTTTTGTGTCTCAGAGTTCTTAAATAGTCTGTTTGCCCACACCAGTAGGAGGCTAACGCAATACTTAGCATTTCTAATCATCATAAATTATGACCAATGTAATCAACATCAAGCGCACACAAATTGTGAGCATTTGCAGACAGTGTTTAGAAATGATCAGATGTTAAGCAGAATAATACATGATAGCCAGGGATACGCAGCATGGCTTCGACAAAACAGATGCCCTGCTCCTCTCAGGGAAATGGCTTGCTCCTTTCACTGTTGTGCAAGTTGTGTATTTCACAGGGGGCAAAGATTTATCCTTTTCAATGCACCTGTGAATTTAGAAAGTGGAATAAGTATAGTTTATTTTTCTCTCTGATATGACAGAAAAATTCTTGTCTAGAGCTTTTCAGTGTTCCATTTTACTGTGCCATTTTTTCACCCTCTGGCAATGTGATACACCATATTGCTTTATAGGTGGAATTTCATTTGCATTGTGTTTTCTAGTTGTTGATAGTATGGTTATGGATTTGCATTGTGTTTTATAGTTGTTGATAGTATGGTTATGCAATCATGTATCTCCTTAATTAAAAAATGAAAGATTTAGAAGAGGTAACTCTGATTATTGTGATCCTGCCTCCGTTTATTTCTGCTTAGATCAGTTGTAATCAAATGATGCAATTTTGCTGCTGGCACCTTAATTATACCAATTTCAGTTATTCAGACTAAGATGCATCCAAACTCAGAGGAAGGCAATGGTAAACCACCTCTGAATACCTCTTACCATGAAAACCCTATGAACAGAGTATCTAAAATGCAACACGAGATAGTGCTGGAAGATGAGATCCCTAGGTCAGATGGCACTAGCAAGCTACTGGGGAAGAACAACGGACAAATACGAGTAGTGCTGTGACTAATGACGCCTCTGGGCTGATGTGCACAGATGCGAAAGGAGAGTCAAGTTGTACGATGTACACAATAGGAACATGGAATGTGAGAAGCATGAACCAGGGAAAGTTAGAAATTGTCAAGCAAGAAATGGAACGCATCAACATTACAGTACTTGGCGTGAGTGAATTAAAATGGACGGGAATGGGACATTTTCAGTCAGGCAACTACAAAATATTTTATACAGGAAATGAGAAATTAAGAAGAAATGGGGTTGCTTTAATAGTGAGGTGATGTAGCAAAAGCAATTAAGAGCTATAACACAAGGACTGAGCGAGTGATATCAATGAGATTAAACGGGAAGTCTATTAACATAACCATCATCCAAGTCTACGCTCCAACGGCAAACGCAGAAGAAGAGAAATTGCAGAGATTTTACGCAGAAGTACAGGAAGAAATTGATCACACACCAAAACAAGATGTTCTGATAATCATGAGGGATTGGAATGCAAAAATAGGGAACAGAGAAGAACTAGAAATTGTGGGGAAATGGGGCTTAGGAGTTAGAAATGAAGCAGGAGACTTACTGAATTCTGTGAAGCCAATAATTTGTTTCTTGCAAAAAAGTTTGATCATGTGGACATCACCAAATGGTCAATATAGGAATCAAATTGATTATATAATTGGTAGCAGAAAATGGAGAAGCTCCATACTTTCTCAAAAACAAGACCAGGAGCAGACTGCGGTACAGATCATGAACTAGTAATATCAAAAATCAGAGTAAAGCTAAAGAAGAAGAACAAAGCAATCATAATGCCAAAATGCAGTTTAAATAACATGCCAGAAGAATATAAAGATCAAATAAGGAACAGTTTTGAGGCTTTAAACTTAGTTGATAGAGAACCAGAAGAACTATGGAGTGAAGTCAGAGACATTATCAAGGAAGAATGCAAAAAGTTAAAAAGACAGAAAGACCTCAGTGGATAACTGATGAAACTCTTAAAATGGTTAAAGAAAGAAGGAAACCAAAAACAAAAGGAGATAGAAACACGGTCACAACCCTAAATACAATTATACAGTGACTAGTACGTAGGGACAGAAATAACTATTATAATAGTTATTGTATAGAAATAGAAGAGGACAACAAAAAAGGTAGAACAAGAGCCCTATTCCAAAAGATTAGAGAAATTACAAGGAAATTTAAACCAAGAGTAGGGATGTTGAATAATCAACAGGGGAACACACTGACTGACCGAGATGAAAAAAAGGAAGACAGAAGCAATACACTGAAGAACTCTATAAAAGAGATGCCAAGATGACAGATTCATTCGTGGAGGAATCGTATGATGAAGAACCAGAAATTTTAGAATGTGAGGTGAAAGCTGCTCTTAAAATACTTGAAAGAAACAAATCACCAGGAATAGATGGCATACCAATAGAGTTGCTACAAGTTACTGAGACTGAATCTGTCCAAATTTTGACAATTTGTCAAGAAATATAGAAAACTAAACAGTGGCTTTCAATATGTATCCCAATTCCAAAGAAAGGGGATCCCAGGAAATGCAGTAATTATCAAACGATTGCCTTAATATCCCATGCAAGTAAAGTAATGCTCAAGATTCTACAACAAAGGTTCTTACCATATATGGAGCGAGAAATGCCAGACATCCAAGCTGGATTTAGAAAAGGAAGAGGTACCAGAGATCATATCGCAGACATATGTTAGGTAATTGAATGGCCTAAGGAATTTCAGAAGAAAATCACCCTGTGCTTTATAGATTGCAGCAAAGCCTTTCATTGTGTAGATCATGAAAAACTATGGAATGCTTTAAAAGAAGTGGAGGTGCCACAGGATCTGATTGTCCTGATGCGCAACCTATACTCTGCACAAGAGGCTACTATAAGGACCGAATAAGGAGAAACTGTTTGGTTCCCAATTGGAAAGGGTGTGAGACGGGTGTATTTTATCACCCTATTTGTTTAATCTATACGCAGAACATGTCATACGGAAAGTGGGATTGGACCAAGATGAAGGAGGTGTGAAAATTGGAGGGAGAAATATCAATAAGATATGCAGACGATACCATACTACTAACAGAAACCAGTAATGATTTGAAATGAATGTTATTGAAAGTTAAAGAGGAAAGCACAAAAGCAGGACTACAGCTGAACGTCAAGAAGACTAAAGTAATGACAACAGAAGACTTATGTAACTTTAAAATTGACAATGAGGACATTGAACTTGTATCAATACCTTGGCACAGTCATTAGCCAAAATGGAGACAATAGTCAAGAAATCAGAAGAAGGCTAGGACTGGGGAGGGCAGCTATGAGAGAGCTAGAAAAGGTCCTCAAATGCAAAGATGTATCACTGAACACTAAAGTCAGGATCATTCAGACTATGGTGTTCCTGATCTCTGTGTATGGATGTGAAAGTTGGACAGCGAAAAAGGCGGTAAGATAAAAATCAACTCGTTTGAAATGTGGTGTTAGAGGAGAGTTTTGCAGATACCATGGACCATGAAAAAGACAAATAATTGGGTGTTAAAACATATTAAACCAGAACTATCATTAGAAGCTAAAATGATGAAACTGAGGTTATCATACTTTGGACATATCATGAGAAGGCATGATTCACTAGAAAAGACAATAATGCTTGGAAAAACAGAAGGAAGTAGAAAAAGAGGAAGGATTGATTCCATAAAGGAAGCCACAGACCTGAATTTATAAGATCTGAACAGGGTGGTTCATGACAGATGCTCTTGGAGGTCACTGATCCATAGGGTCACCATAAGTCGTAATTGACTTGAAGGGATATAACAGTTATTTTAAAATGTTCTGCTTGTTCTTGAGGATAGCGAAGCCCCTGTATGTGTATAAGAACACAGATTTCCACCTTCCAGTGGCAAAGCAATGGTATAGCAGACATTTCCCTGGTTCCTCAAAACACCATAGGATGCCTTTATTCCCTTTTGCCCTCGCTTCAGTTAAACTTGTGAAAAACAGATTAAAACATCAGCTTATGCCCACATAGAAGAATGCCCATAAATACCTATTGCAGCCCAGTTCCACTTGTCAGAGTCATAGATTAATCCGGGGTTGTCAGCTTTGTTGGACCATTGGGCACATTTTGAATTTTGAGAGAGTGCTGTGGACGCCAGTCATAAAACAGCTGCCATAGAAGGTGTAGCATTACACAACATAGTTGCTATGGGGGGCATGGCATAACACAACATTAGAGTAAAGTCATTGCTGCTGCTGCCCCCTCTCCCCCAACAACTTCATGCTTACCATTGGGAGTCAGCTATGTCCTGCTGGTCCTGAATGTGGAGATACAGCTGTTAAAAGCACAAGAACTCTGTTTTCCCTCATGCCAACGGTAAACCAAAGCTTAGGCTACCATTTTGCACCCACTTACCTGGGAATAAACCCCATTAAACACAGAGACTTACTTCTGAATAGGTATATATACCATTGTACTGTAAGTTAACTATACAGTGAATTCTTAATGAATGCATGGCTTTAGGTCTTGCACAGCAGAAGACATGCCTTAAGCCTCTTTGCAAAGTTTTCACATTTTGCATTTTCGATTTGGGTAGGGGATTCTTAACATCCACCCACACTTATTGTGAGGTAGTATTTGTGGAAAATAACTTACAGGTATTTCAAATCAATTCTAGGTAGTGCCTGATCTCATACAATCGCACCACAGAAAATATGCACTGGTTGTAAGGAAAAAAGAAAGAACAAATTACAGAGATTCCAAAGACTACTAGGAAATAAGAGAGAAGCAAGAAAATTGCACTAAAGGGGAGGAGGAGACATCTCTTTATGACCCCAGGGATTCTTGTTGCCTGGTATCCAAACAATTCACTTGTTAGTCACAGCTCCAACTTCACTCATTGGCTAAAAACACTGACAGACAGGCATAGTCAGGCTGGCTCATTTCACATAAATTGTTTAGAAGAGTACCTGTGCACTTTGTTTCATAACTTTCTGTCTAGGGGGGCTAGAGAGTTTATTTTTTAAAAAAATATGAAAGCTAGGCCCCAGTATGGTGCCCACAGGCACCTCATTGAGAAGCCCTTGCTTAAACCCAGCTCCAGTAAAGGAATGCCCATTCAGCGGGGCAAAATGCAGCTACATTGTGTCCCATAGTTGCTTACATATAGTTGTGACTATATCCAAAGGGTGTTGCAAAGTCCATTTTTCAGTTCAGACAGACTGCCTTTCTTCTGTAGTTGTGAAGAAGAGGCAATGGGTTCAATAATCCACAAATGAGCTTTCATCTGGAGGCATTTTTGAAAAGATCCTCCTGGGGAGGTGAAATTGCATCCTGATTGCTTTGGTGCCCAAATGCTTTTCATTAGAGTATTAAGGAATCTGAATAGTATTTGTCATGTCTGGAAGGTGATCTGTTTGTTCAAAGTCCCTCTCTTTAGTTTCTCCTAAACTCCTGAATATGGCATTTTGTGCTCAGGTGCACTTGTTTGGTTGAGAGTTGTTATGTGTAAGAGAGGGCTTCTTTGGAAGTGCTGCTCAGAATCAACCTACAGTGGTTTGACTGAGGAGTGTTTCAATGTACTCTTCAAATCCTCAGAAAGAAAGAAAGAAAAAATCCTCAGAAAGCTGGGGAGCTGCTGGAGTTGCTTTTTCATTCTGTTTTTCAGGCTTGGCTATTTTTAGCTGAGAAAGTGGTGGGTCAAAAATCTCAATGAATAGATGTTTTCCAGAACAGCTTGTTTTTGTTTTTGTTTTTATGACACTTGTGTTTTTCAGTATGTACTGGGAACTCCTTTAGGAAGATCTTTGCCTAGGTAAGAAGAAAGTAGCCCCATTTGGCTAGGAAAGCATGCAAAGGCGTATTGGCTGTGGTAGTCTTTCTGATGGGAAGATCATTCTCCAGATTGTTCTTTTAAATGTCTTTTGCATCAATCTGGAAGAATGTGGCATATGACCTTAGCTCATTTACATTTCTGGAGGTTCCATGGCGGCATACACCACAGAGGTCTGTGACTTTTTAAGTGAATAATAACGTTGAGAGGAATGGAACTATCTTCATTCTCTCTGCCAGCAGACTGTGCCTTTTTGAAAAAGTCTGTTCACGCATAGTTCAGTGTTCAAAGTCTACCGCTTTTCCCTCTGTGCCCTTTGATGCAAGTGTTACATGTGGAAGTACAAAACAGGGTCGCTGCTGGATGATTACATGATAAAATATTTCATTGTGAGGAATTCACCAAAGAGTCAAAGCTGAGATCACTATGGGGACCTTAACTAAATGCCCTGACTTGGCTCAGTGATTTGATATTGCACAAAATGCATTACTCTGCATTTAGCACTGTCTGTTCCAGTTTTGAAGGCACACGGTAAGGTAAGCTGAGATGTAACAGCTTTGATACATTTTTTTTCCCTGTGAAGGTGAAAGTCCCCATGCACCTTCTTCAGGGTGTAAGAAACTGAGTCTTCTGCATCATAGTGTGTTATGCTTTTCTTTTAATTTCTTTTCAGAGATGACAGAAGATGAGCAGTTTGCCCTGGCTCTGAAAATGAGTGAGCAAGAAGCCAGGCAGTTGAACTCACAAGAGGAGGAAGAGGAAGAGCTCCTGAGAAAGGCCATTGCTGAGAGCCTCAGTGTAAGTGGAGTACAAATATTTGGGCTACCCAGAAATGCCCATTCAAATTCTTCCCCTTCCCCCACTCCCTGTAGTTCAAATGAGGTTGTTCTTGGGATAGGCTTTCATCTGGAATTCTAGCCAGTCTTCTGTAAGGCATAAATGTGTCTGACAAGGTGAACTTAAAATACATTTGTTAATTTTTCACCATGCTAACAGACTCCTACATGGCTAATGGCTGATTTAACCTTTAGCTATTGTTTTGTAGATTAGCATGGAAGTGTCCATTTATATCTTGTACTCTGCAGAATAGCAGTCAGTTTGATTTAACAGTTAGTAATATATATTTTGGAAGGCAAATAATTTGTCTTTGTGTGTGTTCCTCCCCTGTCTAGAGCTGCCAGCCTGCTGAGTCTTCTGCTGCAGCTGCTGGGCCCCTTCTTTCCCAGGCACTAGTGTCTTCAACGCAAAGCCACCCAGCTGGGCAAGGAGATCCTGAGCTCCTTGCAGCTCTGTTTCCTTCTTCTGAGTCTCCTTGCTCCAAGTGCAGTACCCTCTCACCAATTGACAAAACTGATGAGAATGGACAGACAGATGTCACCAAGAGGCCCCTCGTAGTACTGACGAGGTTAAGCCAGGAAATAGTTGAAAGCTCTCTAGTCTCTAGCGTAATTGTATCTCCAGGGAAGAGCCAGCCTTTTGCAACGTCAAATGAAAACCCTTCCTCACCAGCAAGGAGCAGTTCCAGTGATACAATACCCAGTCTAGAAGAGGAGGCATCAATTACTCTTAGTCCCACCTTTCCCCAAAGGCCTCTGGGCACTTGGCCACTGGCACCTCGGAGACTTTTTGCAGGAAGGTGCAACCCTTCAAAGACAACAGGCAAGGAAACTGATAAGCATTCCCAAAATTATTTGGAAGCAGACCACTTTGCTGGTTGCTCAGAAGCCCCAGAGAAGGTGACTCAGAAGCACAGCAACTTGGACTACTCCAGCAGACCAGGGGCTGAGCTTGGGCATCAGTTTAAGCACAGCAAGAAAGTATGTCTTTCTACTGAGCCTGTGGAAAGGATTGAGTTGCAAGGAAATGCCCCACCACTTTGCATGCTTCATAGGGCTGATGAGGAGTGCCAACAAGAAGAGGAGAGAAATATGGTGCACTATTACTGGGGTGTTCCATTTTGCCCTAAAGGAGTGGATCCCATCAAATATACTCAAGTCATCTTGTGTCAGCTTGAGGTTTACCAGAAAAGCCTGAAACAGGCTCAGCGACGACTCCTACTGAAGAAACCATTTGGGGAGCCAGTTGTTCCTAATTCATGTTCCTTGAGGCGAAGTGAACGTGGCAAAGCAGAGGAGGCATCTAAGGGAGATGAAGGTACAGATGAGCAGGAAGGAGAAGATATGGATGAGAAAAAGGACCCTGAGAGCATAGCCTGGTGTCTGTCCTCAACAAATGGAGAGTGTAACAAAAATCTAGAGCAGAACATGATGGAAGGAAGAAAACTTGAATATGGAGAGGAGCCAGCAAGCAGCTCCTGTCAGGTAAATTTGCTTAGTTCTCCTTGTCTGTCTGGTGAATTCTGAATGATGAAGGGACGTGGCTAGTCATCTTGCTTGATGCTGCGATCTGCACAATAGACTAGACCACAAAGAATGTTGTTGCTAATTTAGGGGTGCTCTGTTTGTGGCTGACAACACATCTTGAAACCCCTTCCTCACCAGCAAGAAGCAGTGATACACCACCCAGGTCAAAGAGAAGTGGTGGCCCTTGCAAGTACTCTAAGGAACAGTGGACTTCCTGGACATTTCTAGGATCTAGTGAGTTTAATGTCTAGTAGGTGGCCGTTTGAGCAGGGGAGGGGAATCCCAAGGCTAACCTTGTGGCTCATCTTCTGGGAACCACATGCCAGCAGTGGAGGGGCCCAACGCAAAAAGAGGTTGTTTTCATGAACACGTGTACTTCCGTACTCTCACTTTTACCTTTCCTCTCTAGCTTCAGTCTTGAGGAAGATGCCCTCCTCACCCAGCATGGCAGTTGAGCTTGAAAAAAGTACTGTATCCAGTGGAAGTCCTTTTTCAAGCCTAATTGCCACATGGAAATATGGGGGTGGCAGGTTGCAGTGCAAGTGAAGGGTTAACCCTTCCCTCCCCAGCTGTGACCCACCTCACCAAAAATGAAACCCTTGGTGGCAATTATTCTTGGGAAAGAAATTTCCCATTGTTCCTGTTGGATAGCTTTTTCAAGCTAATTGCTTTGCCGGGGTGGTAGGGGAGGCCAGTAATCAGATGGGGAGCCCATGTGCTACATCTGGGTTTGTGGGCTTTAGGTTCCCCACCCCTGAGTTAATTTGTTTTAGTTGTGCCAACACATTAAATAATAGATTTGAGCCCCATTTGGTCCTTTTAGTTTCTAAATTGCAACAAATGTGACCTTTTCTCACAAGATAAATCTTACAAAGTATCTACCAGTGTGTCTAACCATGCTTCAAAAGTTCCCATACCATTAGTATCCCTAAAATGACCAGCTCTTGATAATTATACTAACATATTGACTGTGAAGGCGACTGTATGATAGCACATTGTTTTATCTGCATAGAGTTCTAGTGTAGCAAGCCACATCCTATTCCTGGTATGAAATAATTATTATTTGCTAAAATAATTTGCTAAAATAATTATTAGTTTGTTGTGCCTTTCCTGTTCTCTACCTTCCAAGGTAGATCCAGGTGCCATCAGAGATAGAAAATTGCCATGTGGCTTAATTTAAAAAAATATTTTCAGCTAGAAAACGTTTGCTATTCTGTACTGATTTTTTTTTTTTGGCTGATTTGTCTTTGGGAGATGTAACATTCATAAGACCATACACTCTCTCAGGATTCCTTTGTGTTTCTTAGCCAATAGCATCATTTAGGTTTTTGAGGGTGTCTAGGCAGTAGTGATTGATTTCCAAGTGCAAGCTCCTGTGTGTTTATCATGTTACTGGACAGAGGATGAGATGTGACAGGGAGAATGTTATAATCCTTCCTAGTTATTGTGGCATATACAGCAGAGCCAAAAATAACCCATCCCTCTTTCTTTAATTGTTTTCTGTGTGTGGGATTTTTTTCACCTGTCTGATGGCCGCTAGGTGTCAGCGTTTGTTTCATTTCGGGTGCTAGAGGCAGCTTTCGGTCATTGCTGTTGTTTAAACAGATTGCTAGTCAGATGAAGTATTTATTGCTGCTGTATTTTAGATTTGTGTCAGCTTTTTCCAACCCTCATTTTTCATAATGACTTCACTGCTAGATCATTGTATAACTTTATCCTCACTCTGACTGAAGCTCAACCTTGTTGTTACTATTTTCAAGTGTATTTGATTGTTTACCCCAGTGATGGAAAGATACTTAACTTGTTTTGTGATATTT
Source organism: Rhineura floridana (assembly GCF_030035675.1). NCBI lineage: Eukaryota > Metazoa > Chordata > Lepidosauria > Squamata > Rhineuridae > Rhineura > Rhineura floridana. The sequence goes on along the minus strand of NC_084482.1, from coordinate 122,110,017 downwards.
ATATTCTGTCTTGTAATATTGAACACTCTGAGGAAAAACTGTAATGTCTGCATTTTCTTTCAGAAGCAAAAGTACAGTGCAGCCTGTGCTTCTGGCCTCGCAGTTTTAGATCCAGAGAGGCTATATTTAAACACACCTTAAAGGTGACCTGCGAAGGAGAAAATGTTGGACTTGTGCCCTATTTTTGCTTGTTTATGATAGATGGAGATGACCGAGTAGTTTTATGTCAAAGCTGTTTTTATCCGTTTGCCTCTGTTAGAAATCTAGGCCTTGTTTAGCCTGGAAGATTTTTGTGGCAAGTAAAATGCAGATGAAGGCCTAGGAAAACCCCCAAAGACCTGATAGCACTGCCAGCTAAGAGGACTTTTGTTATCAGACCTATGAAAGAGTTAATAATAACGAAAGCTGCCTAAAGGGAGGCTATGATGGGCCAATGCCTTGAAGCATAAAGGTTAGACATACCCCAGCTGCTTAGAAGCCATTAGGAACATAGGAAGCTGCCTTATACTGAATTGGACCACTGGTAGCTGTCTAGCTCAGTATTATCTACGCTGACTGGCAGCAGCTTTCCAGGGTTTCAGATATAGGTTTTTCCCAGCCCTGCCTGGAGATGCCAGGCACTTTTTACATGCAACGGGGAAGGGCTGTAGCTGAGGGGCAGAGCATCTGCTTTGCCTACAGAAGACCCCAGGTTCAATCCCTGGCATCTCCAGGTAGGGCTGGGAGGGACCCCTGTCTGAAACCTGGGAGAGGCACTGCCAGTATTGACAGTACTGTGCTAGGTGGACCAATGGTACAGGCGGGCCCCGCTTATACAGCAGGTTCCATTCCGGACCCCCACCGTAAAGTGGAAATCGCTGTAAAGCAGAACCCCATTGAGTATAATGGGGTGTGTTGTGCGAAAATGATGCCAAAATGCCGCAAAAGCGGCTTTAAAATGAGGAATGAAAGCCGCTGCATTAGCGGAACGCCGGGAAGCGAAGTGCCGGGAAGTGGGGCCCTACTGTATAAGGCAGCTTCCTGGGTTCCTAGGTGCTGTACCACTGAGGCACAGCCCTTCCTTTCTTATCCCCTAAGGAATTTGTGGAAGAAGGATCATCTCAACAAAAGGTGCCTTGTCCCTTCTACTACGTCCTTGAGGAACTCAAGCTTCTAGTGCACAAGTCTTAAGCAGTCTTCCAGCAAAAACAGAGAGTAATAGATTTGACATTTAAAATGGTTCTCGGGCTGTGGGAAACAAATGAGGTTGTTGGGGCAAGCTGAAAACACAATTAAAATGTAAAAAGCTCAAGTTTCAAGTCATAAATATACACTAAAGCACCTTAAGGTATAGCCGTGAAACAAAGCCAGGGCTTCAGCTGAGTATGACAGTATGCTTTGCGGCAGGTGATTCTTAACACCCTTTTTCTTTCTTCCACTGTGTAATGGAACATGGAGCTGATGGCAGGTAATTCAAAGACCACTTTCCCATGTTTTAAGCTTCATTTGAGCACTACATTTTTCTTTGCCATAATTACCCACCGGTGTTCTTTGTCACTGTTTCAGCACCCTTTGTGTTGACAGTAGTGTAAGCCCTAATGTATTTCAGGTGCCAAAGTGTCTCCTTAGCTGTTCAGACCAGGCGGCTGCTACCTCTTCTCCCCCCCCTCCCCGCCCACTTGTTGCCATTATAGTACAGCTGAATCGGTTCTAGCCTGGGACGTGCATCATGCTTTTCCTGGCGGTTTGAGCTGCTGGCAAGCGTGCTTGACTGTGCCCCCTGCATCTGTTGAATTGCAAAGCTGTTAATCAAGGCAGTAACTACGGTTTCCCTCAAGTCTCCCCTAGTGGTTCCTTGCTTAGTCCTGCTACAGTGAAATGCTGCTGAAATGGTCAGTGTGCTTGCGCTACCCCCGTTCAGACTCCACTTCCCACTGTTCTTCAGGAAACAATATATACCTCTTTTGTCTCTTTATATATGAATGGTTTTCATGATTCATTGTCCAGAATTAGATAGAAACTAGATGTTATGGCAGATGTGGGCTTCTACTGAAATAACCACCCTGTGTCTCTATCTTCTCCTTTCTTGTAGATTGTAATTTCTATGGATACTCCATATCTGATGAAACATCATTATGTTCCAAGTTTTCCATACCCTCTCCAGTTCATTGGCTGCTGCTTGTTCTTACCATATGTAATAAGTAACACTGAATATAATTTTGGATAAAGTCTACACCCCTGAAGTTGGAAAACAGGTGTCAGATGTGTAACAATTGCATGGTTTTGTATGTAATAATAATAAATATATATCTTATCCAGGGCAAGCCCTGCCATGCAGCAAGGAGAAGTGATCTACTTAAGTCAGTACCAGCAGGGTGGAATATAAACCACAGAGTGCTTTGTGTGATCACCTACACCTCCAGTACAGTGTCTTCTATGAGCTGCCACAACATCATTTCCAGCCCGGTGGTTCATTTGGGTGCAAGACACTGTCAAGCATGGTGTTCCTAATAATATCCAGTGTATGTCAAAATGAATAAATAAGCGTTGGGCCACCCCAAATCATATACCCATATACCGTACATTGGATGGAGGGCCTTCCAAAACATGAGTTTGTGCTTGATCTTGTAGCCTGCAATTGCACCAAGATGTGCAAGGTGCCAAAATGCATCTGCTTGGAAAATGGACTCTGATAAATGGAAGCTCCAAATCTGTGGAATCCAGGCATTCAGTTTAGAGAATGGCAAACATCCAGCTGAAGAGTTGGATTATTATTATGACAACTAATTTGAAGATGAAGATGTTAGATCAGATGTTCTCAGGACAAAGAAACTGAACATAAACCTAGATATTTAGGATTTTCTTGCAAAATTGCTATAGATCCAGATAATAGGTTCTTTTGGTTGCATGGGATATTGCCTGGGACATTTAGAACAATTATTTCAAAGCATACGTAGAACATTCCATTCATTTCTTGATTAATATTTTATCTATAGGAAAATGTTGAAAAACAATATGTACTTACATTTTGAAGAGTTTAAGAGTAGAAGTAATAAGACTGCATAAATTCTTAAGTATTGTATTATTCTTATTTACAGAAAGGAAAACATATGCCTTTACCTGGGGTAGGGAACTTTTTTCTATAAAGGACCATTGACCTTTTGGTCAGTCTGTTGGGGGGCAGATCCAAAAGTTGGTGGACCCAGCAATAAGAAAAATCACTGATACACATACATATATATCTTTACATTTACAACTGGATGCTGCTGATGTATCTGATAATATTTATTGTCCACGATGTATGAGAATTGCACTTAGTTTAATTAGAGCGAGCAGAAGTAGAATGCAAACTCCATCCTAACTGTATTTGGAGTTAAACATGGGAAATTGGGGAAAGCTCAATGAAGGATGGCTGACCATGCAGAGCAAAAAATAAAATTAGAAGAATAAAAAATAAGAGGAGTCTGTGTGGTGTCCCCTTTCCTTCATTTCCTGACCCCTTTTCCTTGGGCAGTGAATGATAATTCTGGTGAAATTGGCTGCTGTTTTTGCTTCATGAGCCCCTCAGTGTGAACTCTTTGCTTCCACTGTCTCCTTTTTCCTTTCTCTCTCAATGCTTTCTGTGTTAGTGGCCAGCAGTGACAGCCACAACTGCCAAAGGGGCTTCAGGGGAGACCAAATGGCTAATGCTAAGGGCTGGATGAAATTTGGCTGCAGGCCAGGGGTTCTCCATCCCAGCTTAGCCCTTACTAAGTTTAACAAGTTCTCATTTTTTTTGTTGAAGAGTCAAGGATCCACATCTGATTATGTTTTGACAAAAAAGCATCTTCAGAGCTTTGTGAAATGTTAAGAGGCATTTCTCATACAGAAATCTTGACAAAGAAAAATAGAGATATGGTTAAAATTGTGATTACACTCAAAACTGTGTGATTGCTGCAGGTCTGCCGCCTGTTTTCCAACAGTTGAGGTACAGACCTTTCCAGAAATCATGCTCAGCATGATCTATCACCAGTGGTAAGAAATTTGTCCTTTTTGATGGTATGGCTGAAAACTACTAGACGTTATGTGAAAAGAAGCCCCGCATCTTGCCATAATCTTTCTTCTGCCTTCATCTCTGTGCCAAATTGCCATTAGAAACAAATATTGTTGTATTCTTTGTGGCCAAAAACCCTTGCCTATTCCTTTGCCTTTCTCAACAGATTTGAAGTGGCTTTTAACACTTTCTGGATTCTGAACAAAACGTCTGATTTTCAATATCAGGTCTGAGCTGGATAAGCTTAGGGAGGGCTTTGCGTTGTAGGTTATGATCAGATATCTCAGTTGTTCCCTATTGGGTTGTTTCTGTTCCTTTCATTTGAGGAATCTGGACTGTAGCTTCAGCTAGTGCATTGTGGGCTGAGCCAACAATGCCTTGGGGCTGTGAGGATGGCTTCAGGAACAGCTCTTGCTTATATGATTGAAATGTAGCAGATGACAAGACTGGAATTCTCTCTGTTCTGACTAGCGTATAACTGGAGGGGGAGGGGAGGAGGGTTGGTTCTTTACCAGAGTATGCCGCTTGAGCCCTCCAGATGTTTACTTACTCTTTGTGCTCTAGGCATTTCCTGTGTAGTGCATGTTGGTTCACGGTGCTCTGGGCTTCTTCAGTGGTATATGTGGATATTCATAAACCATATTCTTCCATTCTAGTCCCTTTAGACTTTTAGGTTTGGAAGGCTTTGAAAAGTCCCAGTGTTGAATTGGCTAGTGACCCTAAGACTTTTTGCTTTCCCCCTGTAGCAAGTTATTTGAGTACTAGAGTACATTCATGGATTTATTTGGGAAAGGGCCATAGCTCAGTTGTAGAGCACCTGCTTTGCAGGCAGAAGGTCCCGGGTTCAGTCTCCAGGATCTCCAGATAGAGCTGGTGGGGATTCTGTCTGAAAACCTGGAGAGTCTCTGCTTCTGCTGTCAATGTAGATAATACTGAGTTAGCTGGATTCATGGTCTGAGTCGGTATAAGGCAACATTCTATGTTCTTATAGTGCAACTGGCTCTTTAAAAACTTTGGTACATATTGGGAAAGAGTATTAAGAGGTTGCAAAAGCATTAATCTTCAGTTGTGGTTGTCTGGTCCAAGACAAGTTGCTTCAGTGATACAACTACCATTTGTTTTTGTTTAGGTTGTTTTAAGAGTAAGGGAGAGAGGAGGAGGAAGGTGGGATCTAAGGAAATTAAGAGGAGGGGCAAGAGAGAAAAGGCAGAAATACGTACAGTCAAAAATTAAAAGTTTTGCGTTGCAGGATGACGTTAAACATGGGTAGCAGGTCTTAAAAGGTTGAACATTACTGCGCTAGAGAACCTTATTTTCCACCTACAGATTTTTTTCTGTTTTTCTGTATACTAAGAAGCTGGCATGTGAGAGAGCATGAACAGGTGAGATTTAATCTTTTATTTACCTAAGGAAGATGCAACACCTGGATCTCTTTTGGAGGAAGATGGGAAGGATTCTCAAATTCAAAGAGCCATTTCATTTACAACCTTTATAGTAAAATACAATTGCACACCATTCCTGCAGTTAGAACATTACTTAATTAATTGCTCAGTGGTTTCCATTGACATGTAATAGTAATGCATTTCCCAGTAATATAATTAGTTGGCTGATTTTGGCACAGAACTAGTTTACAGTTAGTTCTAAGCTCAGAGTTCTCGGAACATCTTGCAAGATTGTTTTTTCTGTTTGTGTTCCAGCTAGGGACAGTGTTGCAACCATCGTCTTTGCTTTTCGTGACAGCTTCTTTCTCAGCTTTAGCTTTTGAAAGATTTTTGCTTCTGAATTTAACCCTTTGAGCTTAATGCTTTCAGGGAGCTTAACTTCCACACCTTCATCGCCTGATTCACAGCAAGGTGCCTTATTTGACACAGTCTTTGCTTGTCACACAGCCTGTCTGGATATGGGTTGGTATGCTGATCCATCTGGTTTCTTCCAACTTTTATGATTCTGTGACCGAATGACCTTCAGGCTTTTTAGCTGCACAGTTAACGTATTCTTATTGCACAGATTTGTCTCTGGTCTCTAAAAGACTTTATATTGCTGCTGTCCAACTTCTTTCTTACATTGAAGGTGCTAGCTTAGAAGTATCAAGCCACCATTGAAAGATGATGTATTGTCTGGTTTGATTCTTTTCTTTTTCCTTAGGCCTCCCAAGTGCTGTTTGCAGATGTGCTTGAAGAAAGAGAGCCCATGCAGATTACACAAAGGTAAGTAAGTGAACATCAAAATAGTTAATTCTGGGAGAAAAAAAGCCTGCTTCAATATCCTGGTCTTCATGGGATCTTTAGAAGCTGCTGCACAGAAATTCTGTTTTTATGCTTCCAGCTGTTGTATATTGCTGCTTGTAACAACATTGCCCTGGGGTGTAATAAGTGGGCAGAGGAACCTTGTTTGTGTTTGTACAGTGTCAAACGTTGTATGTGACTTTGGGCTTCTGTTGGATCTTCTGTCAGAGATCACAGCATGCCTTATTATTTTTGCATTACCTTTGTAAGTATTGTCAAACAGAGAAGTATGACCTTTGGCAATACCTGTGTCAAACATAAAGTGAGAAGTGGGCATTGCAGTAAAGATAATAAAGTATAGTCCTTGGCCTAAAGAGCTAATCTAATTTGACTTGATACCACAAAACGATAGATTGAGGTTGGTGGAAAGATGAGTTTCAGCAAGAGATTCAGTGGGTATGCCAACAGCATGTTGGAGCAGAATGGCAGAACAGAAAAGGAGACCGAGAAAACATATCCTAATAGTGGCAGCACATTTGTCTCCTTGAAACAGCAAACCATGTTCCAGGAAAAGCAATTCAAGCATGAGCAAGTGGCATGTGTAGTTGGGGAAGGTCCAAACCCTGTTTGCTTTAGATTATTGAATAATGAGATTGGGAAGCTGCTGCCTGTGTCACACATTTGGGACACTGCTGCTGCTGTTTTCTTCGGCAGGGCACATCACGGTGACCATTTCTAGAATACCTCCTGGGAGGTCTGTTGCCTTAAAGCTTTCCAGGGCCAGGAGTAAAATATGGGATGGTTTGCAGTAGAGATCAGGAAATGAAGGAAACTGTAGGAGATGCTGCAGACGGGAAGATTCATGAAGTAATTTGCCAGGATAATTTCAATATTTGCTGTTTAGCCACAAGTCTAGCTGTGAGAAGTTTCTTGATTCTTGGGTTAGTTTCCCCAGGTTTTATAATTAAAATAGTCTTGGCAGAAGGCCACTGGTTTTTCCTCTGTCAAATATCCTCATTGATCTGACAGCATTTTGGCTGGATGCTCAATGAGAGGAGCAGACAGGTTAATGTGATACCTCTTCTCACTCTGTAGTAGGGTCAGCACTAGTATATACATAGTCTAATCAAGAGGATGTCAGTTTCATCCTTATGCTGATTGTACCTGGGAGGAGAGATTCAAGTGTGGATCCCTTTCTTTGCTGCCATGGCTCTTTGGAGGTTCTGGGACTGTGTGGGGAAGAGAAATGAAGATAATGCCCCTGTTCCCTCACTAGGGCATAATATTTCAAGTACTAAGTGGCCAGATCTTGATTGGAAAAAATCCTCTCTAGCTATATCTAGGGACAGCATTCATATAAATAGCAAGCTGCACTGGTGAAAGGCTTCTACCCTTAAAGCTTGTTCCATTTCCTCCTCAGACTGTGGGTAACAGGGTTAGTCTCTTCTGGTTATATTAGGTGCCTTGTACATTTTTCAAGCACAAGCAGTGATGATGAAGTACATCCCACTTGCCAAACTGTGACCCTGGGAACTTTGCAGTTCAGCCAACGGCTGCCCTCATCAGGTTGCAAGGATCAAGATTGACCATTACGTGCTGCGACATCTAATTTCCTCAGTTGGCACATCTGCATTAAGATGACAGTGGCTGTAGTATTCTTAATTTTAAGTGTGGCCATCTGGCAACTGGCAGCTTGCCAGTAGAACCCTGTGCTGGGTAAAGCACAGGCAACCTGGACATCAGGCTTCAGATGCTTCTTAATTCTTAAGCTGCTGGAGTAATTTTGCAAGCAGCTTTAGCCAAAGAAATCTCCCTCCCCATCTTTCTGTGGACCACTCAGCTTTGTTGTTTTCTGTGTTGCACAAAGTACACTACATTGAGATTTTAATAAATGATTATATGCTTTGTTACTAGGAGATATTTGGTGTAGCAAGCAATGCGGGTTGACTTCAAATTGATTAGCCCATTTTATAAATGTCATAGCAAATTGTTTAGTATGAGGCCCTTTGAAGTGAGTCTTGATGGTTTACATAGCATAAGCGGTGCTCAGCTTGGGTTCATAACAAACGCTTTGAGATGGTTTATTTAGCAAGAGAGTGAGAGAAGCCACTTGTGGTTTCCCATCAAAATTTTCTTATTTATCATAAATCTATGGTGGCTCTTCCCTGCTCTTTGAGGCTCATGGCTGAGTTTAATAAATCTTTTGTCAGTATGGGGATTCCTGTTTTTCAAGTGTGTACTTGCATACTTGTTCATTGCAACAGGAAAGCTACACAGAACTCTGAGGGTGATAGTGTGGCAATGTCACAGCTACTCAGCCTTTGTCTTCCTGTGACATGGAAACATTGTCCTTTGCAGAGAAAATGGCAGCACTGGATAGTCAAAATGAAAGGAGCCAGGCACAGTTAAATGCTGCATGACAGAGATGCTTGGTTTGTGTTGGCAGGGCTTTGCTATAGGGACGCTTTGAGTTGTGTCAGATTCCTGCTGCTTTAGAGAGCCGTGTGCAGTGATGAAATGGAAAAAAAAATAGCAGTAAAGGATGGGAGAAAGAAGAGCACAGTGTCAAATAGATTTCCACCCCTTCCTGCTCCAAGGATCTCCTTGCTGAGGATTAGGCTGCTCTGCTACCTGCAGTACTCCTGTGACCACGAACAGAAAGCATCAAATAAGCTCTTGCAGTTCTGAGTAGATATCATTACTTCTCTTGCATGACACAATGACCCTTTCTTTTGCTTTAGAAAGTCTCTAGAGAAGAAGGGCTCCTCCATGGTCACATTGTTTGGGATGGCTTCTTTCAAGCCTGTCACTTTTTGCATCCTCTCCTGTTACCTTTCTTGGATAATCAGAGCTCCCAAGGCTGTGTCTGACTTTCATAGGCCTGCATGTTGTGCAATTGCTTTATTCTGTGTTTGTATTTTGATAGCATTTCTGCCTTGACCCCTCTGGACAGTAAAAGAAGCCCAGACATGGCCACAGAGAATCATGCTGAGGAAGAAATCACCGTTTGCCCTGGTATGAGCCCTGTTACAATTCATTTGCGGTTTTGAGTCAAGAAAAACATGTCCTCTTCTTGCAGACAATGCTGTGCTACTTGGCAGGTTTTTAAATTTTGAAGTCAAACTGCTAGGTGGGCACTTTACAGAAAGCCTAGTCAGTTGCTTAGGAAACACCAAGTCCTACTAGTTCTGTGCAGTTCCAGCCCTAGGGTGCCTTGATGCAACCAGGAGGAAGACAGTCAGCTCAACTGTCTTCATACTCTTTCACTTGGGCAATAGTATCGATAATACCCTAGAGAAGCAGTGGGGTTCCATGCTGTTTCCCATTCAGTTTTTGCTTCCCTGGCATGCCTCACTTGGAATGCCATGAAGGGATACTGCTAGCATATTGGAACTGCTGTTATTTGCTTGGCCCCAGACTGAGGGCAAGTGTGAGCAGCACTCACTTAGTTGCTTTGTTTTGTCCTAGTACCACTTATGTAAGTGTTATGGTAGTCTTTATTCTTTGCATAAGCACACTGAGACAAGAACTCTTGAGTTTATCTTTCAAAAACTAAATGAAATATGTCTTCCTTCCAGTTCTCCGGTTGTGCAAATGAACATCCTCCTCTACTTTCTACAATAGTATGTTTAGTGAACTTGCAATGAGTAACAATTGTCTGGTCACCTGAATCCAGGGGTGTTAACTGCTGCTCTAACTGAGGGCTTACCTAGTTAGACTCCAGGGGTCCCCACCTGCTGGGTTTGTCAATGGCATCCTGAATGATGTATTTTTTCCCTCGGTTCAGAGCAAATCAGTCATACGCCAATGCTTACAAATCCATCTGCCTTAAGCATATGTTTTCAAAATCATGCTAGAGGAAAGGAATTTTCTTATATTCAGTAAGCAAGAAAATTGTTCAAGGTTAAATTGTTCTCTTCAAAACCCAATCTGATTTGAAATTATTTTCCTAAGGCAAGCTTTTTTTTCAGTGTCACATCTCATACAGGAACAGGTTTAATTGTGAGGTTCCCTGCAGGAGACTGGATGAGGTTTTCATTGTTGGTAATAACTGAGGGGTGGTGTTTTAACAAAGAGATGGAGCGGGTACAAAGAGAAGGCAAGCTGTATAGCAAAGCAATAGGTGTGTTGCCTTTCTTCTGAGTTGAAGAGCTTTGCTCTTGCATTGTGCTGTTCACCAGCAAAACCTAACCTGGTGTACAACCTACATGCCATATTGATTCCTTCTTCCTGTTAAGCTGTAAAGTGGCAGTATCCACACACCACTGCACTATAGCTTTAAACTTCTACTCCAGCTATGTTGTTGCACGTTGTCTGCTAACATTTGTGACAAGTCTAAAAAATGTTTAGAAACTGTGAAGACACTGTAAAGCAAATGGGATAAGTTTTATCAGCTAGTGTGGAATATGCTGGCGGGTTGGAGGGGGGCTTGTAGGGAGGGACTGAGCTGCTGCTAACATGTGAGGCTTCTGTTGCAGAGACCCAGCCGAATCCATCACAAGCTATCGAGCCTGAGAGTGGAGAAATCCATTCATCCAGCAAAGATGTCTCTCTGCAGGTAAGCAAATCCCTAAGGGATAACAGTCAGTGAAGCGTCTTGAATGCAGAGTCTCGTTTCCTGCCCATCTCCCAAAATGAGCTGCTTTGCAAACTACACAGCCTGCAAGGAAATGTGTAGAAGTGTGTGTGCGTGTGTGTGTGTGCTGTCATTGGGCCTCCTGTTGTTCTCCCTTCCTTTGTCAACAACTCCTCCCAGTAATTTCTGTTCCACCGTCAATATGGCCATAGACTACAAGCATAGCACCTTTGTTAGCTAAAGGGATTGTTCTTCACTTTCTCATGTTTGTCATGTTGCGTGCAACACCTTTCAATGTGCTACATGGGTTGTGATGTGCCAAAGGACACTTCCGGGCCCAACTTAAGGAAAGGGAGCTAGTTGCTTGTCCCCAAGTTGCAAAGGTTTGAACGAACACAGAGGTTACAAGCATGTTGACAAAACTGTGACTCTCTGGTGTGATTAAACCTTTGCTGTTGGCTCTTTACTGCTTTGATGGTAGCATGTGTACACAAGAAGACAGAGGGTAGAATGAAATTTTAACAATAGTCTGAATGTTGCTGCTGTTTAAGTTTGGGGTGCCCACTGTGCTCAGTGGGCCCTCTGACTATTGCTTTATACCAAACGTTCACAATCTTGATTTACCAGACAGCTTACCAACCTTGGATGTTTACTGTTCTAGATAAATTGAAAGAAAGGCCTCTCTTGCTTGCCTGGTCACCAAATGAATGCTGTTATCTTTCCTTTGCCTTCCTATATCACCACACCTGGGCTGCAGTCACCATACAGCTGTCACAAGAGTGACTTCTGACTTCAATTGCTGTTTCTGGTAAAAATAAATAAATAAATGCCTATTTAGATTGCAGGTGGTGGTGGTAGATATATAAAAGGGATTTCCAAGTACAGTTCTGGCAGGATACATAAATCCAGGTGAACTGGAAAAGAGTTGACAAGATGATTCATATGTAAAAGGCTAATTCTTGGAGTCTTCACTCTGTACAAGGTGTCTGTCTCCCTGAAGATGGCTGTTAACATGTAGGAGCAGCCTCAGCATTGTCATAGGCATCTTAATAAATTCATCCCTCTCTGATGCTTTTCATAGCTCAGTTTTTTTCAGGCAGTGTGCCATTGATCTGCTAGACAGTGTTACTGAGCAGGATAGTGTACTGAGTGAGTAACTGAATTCTTGCAGCCTATGCTATATTTGCATGGTGATTATAAAACTTGAAGGGACTTGTTGGGTAACAAGAACTATGGATTGCCTCTTACATTATATGACTAATTCTTGGGTGAGATTTGTGTCTTAAAACCAGGGCTGTGGAGTCGGTATGTCAAACCTTCGACTCCGACTCCTCTGTTTTTCTACTGTCCAACTCCAACTCCTCTTGTTTTCTACTGTCCGACTCCTACTCCGACTCCTTCATAAATGGCAAATGTATATTAATTTTTCTACCGTCTGACTCCGACTCTGACTCCTTCATAAATGGCAAATGTATATTAATGTATTAATATTAATAAATTAATATTAATATTAAAATATTAATATTATTTTGAAGTCGGAGTCAGTACATTTCTTCCAACTCCGACTCCACCCAAAACTGACTCCGACTCCACGACTCTGACTCCGACTCCACAGCCCTGCTTAAAACAACTATCCAGGCAGACCGTCAGTAGGTGGTCAGAAAGGCCCTCAGAATGGATCAGTAGCCCATCTTAGGCTTCCCAGTGACGAACTTGGCTGATCAGAAGGACTCTAATACTGTGGCAGGATTTGAACCTCAGCCCTCTAGACAAAGAATAAAAGAACCTTGTATTATATGACTCAATGGATAATGGGAGGTGAGCCATGCATCAACTGGCTGGATTTCCTGTCCACACAAAAGCTGCCTCCCCTGCCAGCCCATAGGCACGAGCTCTCTTTGAACAGAGAAGCCCTCAGTCACTCAGGGCTTCTCGCAAACGGTGTGGGATGGTGCTGCTTTCCCCTTTGCTGGGTGGGCAGTCAGCCGTGCGGTTAAGGCTTCTCTAAGCTGTTCTCCCAGGGCTTGTCAAAAGCCATTCTGGTGGGGAGGGGACTGACAAGTGTTGCTGCACAATGCCGCATTTACATTTACAATGAGATATTTACTGTGGGAGTGTAAGCAATTTATTTGGACACCTGGTATTTGCAAAATATGTGTTCTGCAAGGCAGTGTAAAGTGGAAATGGGAAGGAGCAGAGAGCTCTTCACATCTGTCGATGTGTCATCTTATTAGGTTAACAGAACTCTTCATCTTTGGCATGTCTCATTCTGTGTTTGGCATGTCTTCACGACACACCACAGCATAATAGCACTTAACGAGGTGTAGCAGTGCCAAGATGTGAAATATCCAGGAATATGTGGTGTTGTAGTTGTGTTGTTGTTGTAGCTGCAGTGTATAGAATCATAGAATAGTAGAGTTGGAAGAGGCCTATAAGGCCACTGAGTCCAACCCCCTGCTCAGTGAAGAAATCCAATTTAAAGCCTACCTGACAGGTGGCTGTCCAGCTGCTTCCAGTGTTGGAGAGCCCATCACCTCCCTACTTAATTGGTTCCATTGTCACACCGCTGTAATAGTTAGGAGGTTTTTCCTGACGTTCAGCCAAAATCTGGCTCCTTATAACTTGAGCCTGCTATTCTATGTCCTGCAGTCTGGGATGATTGAGAAGAGATCCTGGCCCTCCTCTGTGTGACATGCTTTCAACTAGCTGAAGAACCACAGAACTCTCAGCCCAGTTTTTCTGCTTTGGAGTCAGGTCTTTTCAGAAAGGATTTTTGATGGAGTTTGCCTGCAAAATTGTTGACGGTCCCCGCAGTTTGGTACTGATCACTTGTCAGCAGGGAATTTGGCACATTTGAGATTGGTCCTTAAAAAAACAACCAATCATACACACTCCCACATATATAAGCAGTCTTCAGTCAGTCAATGAAATTCTTCACATAGAATTGGGCTCTTCCTTGACAATGTAGATTCGTAATGAAGCTGCTAAGCAACAGGCCTACATAATGGAGACCACTCCTAAAACAAAACATGAAGCATGCCTAAGCAGTCAGTCAAGCTACCTCTAGTGATTGTTTCCTTGGAACTGTGCAGTTATAAGGACATAGATGAGTCTCTCTCTCTCTCTCTCTCTCCCTCTCTCCCTCTCCCTCTCCTTCTCTCTCTCTCTCTCTCTCTCTCTCTCTCTCTCGTGTGTGTGTAAAGCAGAGACTGAGTGTGTGCTTGTCTCATCTCAATAAATATCACCAATCCTAGACTTTTCCCCACAGGTTCCATCTACCTGGTTTAATATTTAAACAGACATTTTAATGGTTCTGGCAAATCTTTGCTTTGAATGTTTAGGAACCTTTTAGATAGACTGACATCAGGTAGAAGTCTTCCAGTATTAAGAAATAAGATGGCAGTAGTCCGCCTTCTGCCTCTTACAGACATGAATAGTTCAAGGCAGAGGCTCTGCATTCTAGAGAGAGAAACATACTGTGGCGCTGAAACTCTGCTGGAGATAAAAAATGGAGGTGAGTTTAATGACATGCAGATAATAGCGCTTAACTTTATCCCACAAAAGGAACTAGGGGCTAATCTTGTCGACCAGCATGCTTCTCACTCACAAACCAAGCTCCAGGGTGGATTTGGGAGGTAATCCAAACATATTTGTGACTAGGAAGTCAGTGGGGTGGGGTGGATAGAGTGCTGGACCTGGATTTGGGAAGAGTTGAGTCAGATCTGCCACAAAGCTCACAGGGGAAGCCTCTCAGCCTAACCTGTGGTCCATGCACTGAACCCTGAACACCCTGGCAAAAGGGTAGGGTATAAAAGTGAAAAGTAAATAGACTAACAGAAGTACCCAGAACAGTCATGAAAACTATGTTCTCCTTTCTTACTTAATGCAGAATTCATTCCAGCATTTTAAACTGTGGTTGGAGACAGTTTTTCAATGGCTTTTACCTATGATAAGTAAAAATGTAATTTCCCCATTCCGAGTCATTCATTCTGCTTACCAGCTGTTAAGGACAAGCAGCAGGGCTGGCTGTCTCAGTCTCGTTCTGTTTGTCTTTAGCAGAGGCCAGCCAGATGCCCCGGGAAGCTCAGGCTGCTGAACTAGTTGGACCATTAGTAAGAACACAAGAGAAGCCCTGTTGATCAGACCAAGTGCACATCTAAGCCAGCCTTCTGCTTTCAGCAGTGACTTGCCAGATGTTTCCAGAAGTCCATAAGCAGGGCATGAGGGCAACAGCAGCCTCCCTCCATTATTTGCCCCCCAGCAGCTGGTCTGATGATTTACAGCATTTCTTGCGATGTTACTTTCAGAGCCCTCACAGTTCCCTGCCTCAAGAACATCCAAGTAACATAGTACCAGGAAGTCATATTGCTCAGTGGCAGCTAGATTTCTTAAAGGCAAAAAAGATAAAGCAAGGTTTATTCAGAGAAAAACACTAGAACATAAAACGTAAGAAACTAAGCATGAAAATGCAATACACAATTCTCAGGCATCAGAGTTCTTAAAGTAATCAGTCCATTTGTAGTATTCTCCATCAGAGGGCTAAATGAACTACTTATTCACAGTACTTGGCACCCAAGGTGCTGTTTTCCCAGTTTTACACTTTCCCAAGAGAGTCACAGTGGGTAGCACAGGGGATCCTTGCTTTAAATAGAACATATGGCTCTCCAGGGGGGCCTCCTGGCAATTCGGGAGGACATGTTGCCTTTGAAGCAAGCATTAAGTATTGGACTGTTGAGTGTGCTCATCTGTGCAGGGTTCTTAGCTCTGATCTGTTCAGTAAGAATAAAAACTGATGCTGGAAGCATAGAATCTGGAGAAAGTCAGAAATTGCAGGAGCTCAAGGAATCTAGATTGATCATGAAGCATTAAAACTGCAAAAAGATAAAGTTGCCCATCTTTTATCCTGTTTCTCAGGCCAATGCAGATGAAGATGCTGGGAAAGCAGTGTCTGCATGCAGCCCTCCAGCTAATGAACCCGTGTCATGTCCACTGTGTGATCGTAGATTCCCGGTTTCAGAAATTGAACAACATGCAATGTATTGTAAGGGCACAGGAGAGGACACTACTGAAGATGCTCCAGGTTTGCTAAGCACCTGTCTTTATATGCCACTTGTTCATGTCAGTTGTATCAAGTTCTTGCACCACCTTCTGTATTTGTTTTTCAGTTGCAGCATTAGCTACATTTCAAGGCCAGTTTTAGGCAAAATTTTAGAATCAGGGAGCTAAAATGGTAAGATGCCTTATCCTAGCCTAGCACATTCTATTCCTAAAAAAAAATCCTGCAAAATTATTATTGTTACTATTTTGATTTACGGCACATCTTTCACCCTAAGGTTCCAGGGCTTGTTACAGCAATTTAAAATACAATGTTACAAACAGTTTAAAACAAATTACGATCACAAAAATAGGGTAGGTTCTAAAATATACATCTCAAGTGTCAAAGGTAAAGAGGTGTGGCTGTGGCACAATCATGTCAGTCACGTGATCAGTCCTAAGGGTGTGCAAGTAACCTAGAGGCAGGCAGGATAGAGACAAGGTCCATAGTCTGGTGGTCCAGAGTGAGGACTAAGTAGCCTTCCTCAGTGACCAGCTGCCAAGACTAAGGGAAGTGGTAATCTCTTATAAATGCTAGTGGCACCAGATTGGCCATCCAGTGTTGCCTGACTTGCTGTCAGGTGAAACTGTCAGCCTGCACTTTCCTCCCCTGACGAGGAGCAGAGGTGGCCCAGTGCTTGATCAGCAAGACTCCTGGTTCGAGAGCTGCAGCATCTGACAGTGTGCATACACACATACGTGCAACCTTTCTGGAGCTCCTAGGCCCAGCGTCTCAAGTCAGTCCTTCAAGACCTATGATTCATGCAGCACAGCTCTATTGCATCCTGTCCTGTCATTTCTGCTGTGCCTGTTGGTGAGCCCTAGTGCTTTGGTCTTGACTGGCTGTTATTTCTAATTCATAACTCATATCTGGCTTCAGGCCCGCTAAACCTGTTGTGAATCGCTTCACCTTGTCATGAGAAATATTGCCCATAGTTCTGACCAACATCCCGTGCATCTGCCAGTGGTGTAAAAGAGCTATCCCCTGTGAAACATTTCTCTAGGTAGGCACTTGCTTGTTTTAAAGAGCATCCTAAATACTTCCAGTAGTAAGGTAAGCTGGCTTGTTGTGAAGAGCATCCTAAATACTTCCAGTGCCATCCTGTGCATGTTTATTCAGAACTAAATCCCACTGTCTTTGGTGCATTTAACTCCTTTGTTAAGTTTGCGTAGAGTTGCAGTGTTAGACTCCACTTCCTGTGTGCCCTTCGGAAGAGAAGGTTGCCCACACGCAACATCTTTTATGGCTCTTGTAATCTTTCAGCCTGCAGAATTCTGGAAAGGGCTTTTGGATACCCAGCAAATACAGCTTTGAGCAAATTGAGTATGAATGTACATAGAAAGACTGTTCACTAATAATTTTCTACCTTGGATGGTGTAACATTTTTTTGCATTTTAATTATCAAGAATATCAATCCAGCTTTCCCACAGACATGGTGATTTTATGTTAAGCTATTAGTCACTAAATGAAATCTGCTAATGCAGTCCCTGGCTTTCCCTTTGTTCAGGTAGGGATAGGAAAACCTGATCAGTCATGAGGGCCATATTAGAAATATATCATGACCCATAGGGCTGTTGCCAGTTTGAATTTTTAATAGCATGTCAGTAACATAATCAGCGAAGCTTTTTTAGTTAACTTTATCAAGCCAAGCTACTATAAATTATTAGTAGGCATTATTCCTATTCTCAAGCTGTTGCCCTCAAATGTGAAAAACTTGACTTCGCCTTTAAAAATTTGGTGTATAGAATTAGAAATCGTGAGCAATATTCAGTGTCCCGTCCAGAGCTGGAACCACAAGACGGAAACGCGGGTGCAATTAAATCTTGCTTTATTAGAGTAATGGATACATCTAGGACATTGCGCTTCATATAGAAACCTGCCTTACTCACTAGAAACCCCTAACTACACTCTAGACATGCTCTGCCGCTCGTGAAGGAAGTTGACTCAGCGACTCCCCTCTTTGAGAGGCCAGCTTATGTAGGGAACATTTTCGATCGTAATCTCTGACTCCTTCGTAAGTTCTGTCTCTGCCCTGTCCGTTTCTCACGGCAGCAGGCACAAGGCGAGGGGGGGGCGTGTTTCCAATGGCTCTTCGGAAGACACCTGCTCTTGGGCTGCAGGCTCGAGGTCAGGAGGTGGCATCATGCTGGAAGCGTCCTGGGAACTGCTTGGCAAGGGAGGAGTTGGTACAACCTCTGGGGCGTCCCCTGACGGGCCCTCGGGAACAACTGGGGGTGGCGCACTCTCCTCTACGGAGCTCGCGCCACCCGTGGGAATTGGCTGGAGTTCAAGTTCACTGTTCCCCCCAAGGCCCCGAGCAGACTCAACAACTCCTGGGTCTTCCGCGCCTTCTAGCAGCTGAGGCGCCTGAAACTCATGCCTCTCCCCTCCCTGCTCCTTCAGGGAGAGCCGAGGCTCAACATTCAACTAACTCACTCCTTCAGCACAAGAATGCTTGCTTGTGCAGTGGGATTCCACCCCACTTCCACATGCCCCACGCCCTCCTCAAATCTGCTCCAGAGTCTCATTGTGCAAGCAGAAATCCTTGCACTGATGGGACCGTGACAGCATTACATTGGATATAACCCCATGAATGTTAAATGCAGGGAATATGAGCTGCTTTTTATACTTATTTCTTTGCTTTCTGCCACCTGACTCTTTTGCCATTACTTATTCAAATGTCTCTCTGCAGCAATGAGGACTAGGAATTTTCTAATGAAAGCAATATTTATTTATTTCTTAGAATTGTAACAAGAGTTTGTGGGCTTCAAAGACTTAGATTGCATTTAACCAGTTTTAATTTGTTTTTGCAAATTAAAAGGGATATTTTTGGTTTCTTGTAATTTTTTCTGCGTCTCATATGGTGGCATTTTTGGGCATTGTATTTCTTTCTACATAACTTTTGCTAGGCTTAAACTCCACATTTTTTTCTGTCTTAGTAAACTCTTCATTTGTTCACAAACCTAGTGTGGTCTTCCTTTGTTTTCACCACCCGCATCTGAAGTTGTTATACTGCACTATCTCAAGAGCTTCAGAGAGACCCCAGGGAAATTGGGAGGCTGTTTTGATAAGGGACAGCCTTCTTAAACTATTTAATTCCATATCTTGTGGTGGCGAGAACCTTAAACGGAGAGTGGAAGGATGCAAGAAAGGGGTACATTTCTTGCGGCCTGATCTCCCTTCCCCAGGCCTCCAGGGACCCAGAATGGCTGGGTGTGGCTGTCACATTATTAATATGTATGTTTGTTTATATATTTATAGATTTCTATACCACCCTTCACCAAAAATGGTCACAGGGCAGTATGCTACAAAATAAGACAATATAAAACATAATACATAATAAGCAAGAGCATTAAAAATAATAAAATACATAAATTACAGTTAGCAACACCATAATTTTAAAATGACTTAACTCATCACTGTCCGAAAGGCTGCAGAAAATGTGAGTTTTTACTTGGTATCTAAATGAGTATGAAGTTGGGGCAAGACACACTTTAGTGGGGAGGTCATTCCACAGATGTGGAGCTACCACCAAAAGGACTCTGCCACAGGGCCCCAACATTATAAATCTCTTTTAAGGCAATGACCACCAAGAGAGACTCAGCCACTGATCTTAATGCATCAGTTGCTTGATACGGAACAGGGTGTTCCTTCATTATTTGGGCCCAAGGTCATTCGGGGCTTAAATGTCAGCAGAAGCTCCTTGAATTAGCTTGGAAGACAACTCATAACTAGCTGTTTGAGGAGTTACATGAGAGCTACACCCTGGCCACTGCATTCTGCACTACTTGCAACGTCTGGATTGTCTTCAAGGGCAGCCCCACTTTAAAAACATTACAATAGTCCATCCTGGAGGTTTCCACGGCATGGATAATTATAGCCTGGCTATCTCTGCCCAAAAAAGGCACCAGCTGAAACTGAATGCAGGCACTCGTAGTTACTGAAGGCACCTGGGCCTCAAGTGAGCAGTGAAAGTCCTAGGAACACTCCCAGACAATAAGCTTGCTCCTTCAGGGGGACTACAACCCCATCCAGAACAGGCTGTTACACCAAATTCTGGACCTGGGAATCACCCATCCACAGGATGTCTTGTCTGGATTATTTTCAATGTATTGCTCCACATCCAGCCCATTACTGCCTCCAGGCACCAATTCAGGACTTTCACTGCCTCTCCTGGTACTGATGGACTGGAGAGAGAGGACTGGGTCTCATCAGCATATTGATGGTTCCTTAAACTATGTGTATAATAGTAATGAGGGTAAATCACACTCAGAGACTGAAATTTTAATTGGCTAGTCCTGGGTTTGGGGTATAGAAAATGGAACGAATGAGGCAAATGCAAAATTTAGAAATTATCCCAAAATCCAAGATAGAATCCAATGTACCTCTTTTCATAATCCCTCAAGTCATTCTTCCCTTCCCCTTTTGCCATCTCTCCAGCCAGTACTTTGGTTTCCGTTTCTCTGAAGAGGCTAAAGTTGCCTAACCCTTCCCACACCCTCCCAGACCTCTGCATACTTCTTCCCTTAAGGCTGAAAGCAAAGATATTCCCCTGCTCCTGCACATAATATCTGTAACCTGTTTTTTATCACTAAATGAAGCAAATCTGAATCTTCATAGAACAGTGGGGGTGGGTTTTTCTGCATCTGAATAATCTAAGCCTGGGCAAGCTTACATCTACACAGTTAGCTGGGACACCATCATCATTCTCCATTGAAATGCTATCCTGAAAAGCTGGCACAACGTTGTCTGAAGCTTGCTGAGCTAAGCTTGACTGATGTTACTTTGAAAATTCTGTGTTTTGCATCCCTGCCACTTGACTAGCTCCTTCAGAATTTTATATCCACATTTGGCTACCCTATGATAAGGGCAGTAGCATAGTGTGGAAGAAAACCAAAGCTCTGCACACCATCCTCCCTCTTGATCTGCTTCGAGAGGGCTGCTTTAGTTGTTTCTTACTCTTGGCTTAAGGGCCAATGATCTACTTTCAGGACCTCTTAATTGGATTTACTCTAGAGATCTCTGGTACTATATAAACTCTAAACATCTTTCAGTGTTTTCTGTTATAAAGGAACCTCTGTGATTGTCTGTCTGCTGTTCTGTTACTGTCTACTGTAAATTTGCTGGCTGTTATTTAAGCTTGTAACCCTACAGAAGTTGTTTCAGCTTGGATGATGCTTAGAGCAGCGGTTCCCAAATTTTGTCCCCCAAGGACCACTTAAAATTGCTGATGGTCTTGGTGGACTGATTAATTATTTTTCTGCCTGTTGTAGCAATGGTAATTGTGCCAATGCACTGTGGTAGATACTGCATGATTTCAAATTGTATTTCTATTGCTTCTTTTACTTGTATTTTATCGCATGACAATTTGCATTCCATAGAACTCAGATTATAATACAATAAAATCCAATATAAGAAATAAAAGAGGCAATAAAACACAATAAAAAATCAGTGTGAATATTTAATGTGGACATGCCGTAGGCCACCTGAATGAAGCCCACGGACCACTGATGGCCCATGGACCACAGTATGGGAACCCCTGATTTAGAGCCATTTGTTCCCCGAGATGCAGCCTCACGTCTTTTGTCTGCACACTGTTGCTGTGGCTCAAAGTACAAACCCAGTTGTACAAGTAAGTTTGGAAATTTTGCCCTATGCTGATCCATCCCTTCTGTGGCAAATCTGTCTGGAATCTGTTTTTAGAAAACATGTCCAGCACCTTCATAGGCACTATTGCAACTTGTCAAGCCCAGAGGCAAGCTGGGAAGCAGACAGCAAAGCAGATGTCCAAAGACAGGGCATCTGGGAGCATAGTGTGTCCATGGAAAAGAAAGAATTGCTCAGACTGAGCAGGCAGGCCAAAGTCAGCAGCTTTACAGGCCAGGTAGAGCCCTATTAGCCCCCTTTGTCACATGATCCCTGCTGAGCTGGCAGCTGCAATTCCACCCTGTGACAAGGATGGCCTTGCCATACAGTAGGGTGAAGCCCCTTGCTTCAGGGAGGACTGAAGTGGGAATGAATGGATGAAGGAAGTCAGGAACTGATATCTGAAGGGTGTAGTAAGTCCTCTTAAAGTGTTCACCTGGTGAAGGTGGGGGGGCACCACTTGGCCTCCACTCTGGGCAGCAAGCATGCAAGCCTAGCACTGCCCCCTGAGCCCCTGCAGTGGTGATGCTGAAGTGCAGCGGAGTGCAGGCTAGCAGCTCCCAACTTGGGCAAGGTACCACTTGGCACAGAGAGCAAGGCGCTTGGGTCTCACTGCTGGACTTCCCCCAGTGCCTTGCCCAGCTCTTGGTATAAAATAGAGGGCTTTCATTTCCCTCCCATTCTGCTCTCCAGATATTTCCAGGCATGTTTAGAAAGGAATTTTGCAAAAGACTGGCTGTTACTTTCCCAAGGCTCTTTTGTTCTCAACATGCCTCCAGCTTTATTCCTCCTCCACAGTGACCACAATGCTGAAGATGTCCAGCTCCAGAATAGGTCGAGGCAGGTTGCCATTCTTTCCCTTACCGCAGCCACATCTCAGGCACACAAAGAGACTCATTTTTCAGTTTTCTGAGCCACAGCCATGCTGGTGCTGATGCTGTTTTAAAAAAAGCTTCAACACCAAGAGAAGCGGCACTGATGCAGCATAAAAAAAGGTAACAGAATTGGTGCAGGGAAAAGCTTCATCACTTCTTGGGCCAACGTACAAGAAATTATTCCCATTAACAAGATGCTTCACGAAAAATATCTCTGCTTGTAAATGAGAATAGATGTTTTGTAGGGAGGCGGTGGGCAGGGAAAGCCCCGTGTAGAGGAAGTCTGCTGCCAAAAGGCAAGCAGTATAGCCCCCCCACACACACACACACACTATTATCTGTCCTATTTATGGTTCCCCAATATTTGTAAGGGTTTTTTGATGGTATGAAAATATAATGCCGAACCAAAAGAATGCACTTCTGAAAGAAGACCTGTGCATTAAAAGATTCTAAAACACTCCAAGATTTATTGGCTTCCTGTCCAAAGGGATTTCTTGCACCCTTGCCCATGGTGCTTTATCACAGACATGGAAGTGTAGGAAGGAATCTCTGAGAAAGCAGTAATGGGAACTTGTTCTGAATTTCTTCGGTTGTGTGGGTTGCACTACCTATGTTAGTCTCACAACTGTTTCTCCCCCACACTGTGAATAGACAGGCTACCAGTACTGGCTGAATGCAGCCACAGTGTAGGAGTCCTATTGCATATTTGCTTTGCCTCTGATTGCTGCTTCCCTCAAAATGGCCTTTGCAGACACACCCTGAGACAATATTTAGTTCTCATTTTATGGTTTTGTGTTTCTTCAAATCTGAAGGTGATTTCCAAGAGACCACCTGTAACTCTAAGTAGTAAAAAGGCATACTTTCAAGGAGATAGATCTTGGGAAATCATTGCAGTTATGTGATTTGCCCAGGGCCATAGTCAAAGCTCTGTCTTTTTTCTATAACCCAGGAAGTATGAGTTGTCAAGTTTTGTAACACCCCAAAGAGCTCCAAATGTACTCATTTTTTTAAAGAACAGAAAGCTGGAATCCTCAGAAATCTATCAAGTTATGCAAGTAGCTGCAGGGGAGCTACATAGTGATTCCTCCAGGTGTGTATTCTTACTATGATGTGCTGCCTTGAGGTCCCAGACCATTTCGGTATGGGTGGAAAAGGCTAGGCAATGTGGAATTCACAAAAAGTGAGTTAGATGATACCTAGAGAAGCCAGGAGGATGCAAGGTTCTTTTGTACTGACAGGAAGAAAGCTGAAGCCGATACAGTTTTAATTTGGCTGCAGTAAGCATTGTGGACATGTCTGACTTAGCCCAGCATGTTTTGAGGAAGGATGCTGTGCTCATTTTGTATAGATTGTTGAGAGGCATGCTCACTCTCTTGCTCTCTTTCTTGCTCTGAGAGGAGATTTACCTTGCAGTAGTTTCTGTTAAGGAGATTTTTCCCTACTTGGTTTCCTCCTCGGGAACCTTGTCCTAGGCTTTCTCTCTCTGCTGGAATTGAGCTCTGCTGGCACAATCCTGCAATAGCACTGTTGAGTTCAGCATTTGGAATGGGAGCAGGCCAACTCACCTGTGATGGGCTTAGCCAACTGGTGATGCCATCCCTGCTCTTTCTGTTGCTGCTCTTGGCAGCATAGCTGTAGGTCTTTCCTGGTGTTTGTGTAGTGCCAGTCCCAAAGGTTTCTAGCAGGACTGCTGTGCCAGATGTGTTCTCTTCCTTTGGAAAAAATAGAACTGATTAACACCTGAGCTGTGCACAAGGCACTCTGAGAGAGACTGTTACAGGAATATTAACAACTGTGCACTGGCTTAGAGATCTACTCTGCTCTTGCTGTAAACAAGCTTGTTAAAAAGCCTTTGGGATTATCAGGTGACTGGGGGATTAACAGCAAGGCATGGAAGCCTCATGCACCCAGGTCGTTGATTCACATCCAGGCCAGGCTGACGAAATGAGTATGTCCTCTTTTGATGACTGATCGGCCAGCATCTCATTGAATGTGTGAGAATGTAGCTCCACTCTTTTTCTCCCTAATGGACATCCCAGAATCCTATGCAAGCATATGCTTCAGCCCAGAGAGCGCACAGACTACATATTGGTCATTGTAGCATATACGGGGGGGGGAATTCACCCATTAAAACTAGTAGATGAACCAGTCTGTTATGGCAACCACCAAGAGAACAGGAACAAAGGAACTGTGAGCTGAAAATGTATGTTTCAAGGCCCAGACTGTGCTGGCACCAATAAGGCATCTTTCTATTCTGAACTCCGTGGGCACCCACTTTACAGCAGATGTTGAGCAAACAGTAACAGTTTTATAGCGCCTATAACACTGATTCAGACCTTTCTCCTAATGAGAGTATTGAGCACAGGAAGATCTGATATCAGGCTGTAAAAGTGTTCTAATACACTGTCCCCTCTACTAAATTGCCAAAGCAACATCTGTTTCTGGATTAGAAACTCTAGCACCCTGGTGGAAATGGCTGAGGATATTTGATATATTCCCCAAGTAGCATAGCTGGTGGCCTGTCAACAGGAATATGTTGAAAGGATTTCAACTATATGAAACAAATACTTTAAAATTCTCTTTACAGATGTTTGGTGAGGAAAGCTGGGGTGTCTGGCTGGGCTTGCTGACAAACACACATCACTGAGTTCATTGTCATCCTTGTCACCAATTTTAATTGAAAGAAAGAGGAGAGCCATTGTTTAAAGGGTTGTATGTATGTGTAATTAAGTGCAGTGTAAAATGTGGCTTCATTAGCACCTGCCTTTTTACTGTTAAAAGTGTGTTCCTAGTCCTCATGGTTGCAGAAAGACAGTTCAAAGTACATAGTTAGAGCTGCTGAAAGTGTGGAGCCTTAATGGAACTTTGGGCAGAATGTCTAGTGACCAGGGATAGATCTTCTCTTAAAAGGCATTTATACAACCTGAGGAGAAACCATCTGATAACACCTCTCTCTTTTCCCCTCTGCCCCCATGGCTCTTTGTCCTTATTCCCAACTCTCTCTCTCTCCCCCCCCCTCACTCACACACACACACACACCCCTACAGAGATCTCTGCCAAAAGATTCCAAAGTCTGCAAAAAAGCCAGTATTTCAATCAGAATAGATTATGCCCCTTAAGTCAATGCATGCAAATGTGCTTGGTTTATTCTGAATATAGAAAGTGGATATTTTTGATTACTCAGTACAAATTCTGCCCACAGTTGAAGCTTTCCCCCTTTCTTCCCAGACTTTTTAAGGCATAGTCATTCAATGTATACAAAGCGGCTCTAGTAGTTTTCACCTTTACTTGTTGAGGTTATCCATCCAAGCCCTGACTGAGCCAAGGGTCTTGCATTTCATAGGCTCGAAAGTTGAAACCTACATGTGTTTTGTGGATTTCTGTATATGTTCTGACCTATGTAGAGGAGCAAAGCAAGTAAAACTTATTTTTTATTTCGGGCCTCAAAGCAGCTGCTAAGCCTACTTTTTAGGCTGCCAACAGAGGTCATGTGAATGTTGAAATTAAGCTATAAAATACTTGCTCAAAAAGTCTCTATGGAAGCCCAGGCAAGTAACATCTAGACGCTGCTGTCATTAGGTTTTTATGTTATTTTATGTCAGAGGAAGTTAGCAAATACTGTGTCTTGGTGGAAGCTTTACAGCTACAGCTTTCATAGTAGGAAAGACTATGCCATTATAAACGAGTCCTCTTTTTTTATTTCTCCCACAATGTTGTCCCCAAACGAACTGGTACTGCCTGGGCAGGAGAGCTTTGAAGTTGCTTTCAAAACAGGCATTGTGTATTTTGTTGGGATACTTGACAAGCCTCCTACGGTTCTTAAGAGATGGAATAACTGTTCTGTTCTTGTTTTGAAGTAATGACCCGACGACAGAGAGAAGCCAAGAGTAAAGTAAGCAGTTGCAAAGAGTCATCAGAATCTGTTGACATTGACAAGTAAGTAGGTACGCTGCCCATCTTACAGCATCTTTTCTCTTTAATTTGAAGGCTCTGGTTTGGGCCACTTGTAGATATCTCTGTTGCAGCTTTGTTGCCACTTCTCTCTGCGTCAAGCTGCCTGCACTACTGCCTGTCTCCAGCAAGCTTCACCCTAATATCTGAGAGCCTCCTGTGAAAAGAAAGCCCAACTGGTTCTTACCTATTTTAACCTTTGGCTTTCCTTTTACTTGTTTTTGACCAGCGTTTTATTCAGTTTGTGTTCTGTCATGGTTGGTGAGGAGCTTTTGATCTGCTACTGGCGATTCTAGTCCTTTGATCTCTCTAGCTCTCCCACCCTTCCATTCATCATTGAACCACTGCCTCAGGTGGAACAATACTTCCTCGCATAAGAGTCAGGTATATAATTGTTGGTTCTGAATGTTCAAAACCCTGCCTTTGGTTCTGTTTCTTTGTCACATTGGATCTTTTGGGCAGGGAGGAATAGGTCGAGAGAGAAAGGGGGCTGGCAGAGAGAGAGAGAGAGAGAATAGGGTTAGTCCTGCCCACTTCTCACTCTGTTCCTGCTCACTGGTGTCTTCAGCCCTACCCACAGCTGGCATCCCCTCACAAACGGATTACTCCTGAGGGAATGTAGCTCTAGGCAGAAAAAATGTTGCCCATTCTTGCATTATAGGGTGATGAAAGGTAAGGACTGGCATATAAGTATATAAATGTTCCACAGATTATTACTGAATTTACTTTGATTTAGCCAGCAAGTGATTAGCAGTATATTAGACTGTCAAAGCATTTGGGAACCAGCCAGTGCCACTGGTGATTGTGTTTGCATGGTTCAAGTAGAATCATTTTGGGTGCAAATTTCTAAACATTGAAAAAAAATGGAAATGGACTGCCTTCAAGTCGCTTCCAACTTATGGTGACCCTATGAATAGGGTTTTCATGGTAAGCAGTATTCAGTGGGGGTTTACCATTGCCTTCCTCTGAGGCTGAGAGGCAGTGACTGGCCCACGGTCACCCAGTGAGATTCATGGCTGTGGGGATTCGAACCCTGGTCTCCCAGGTCGTAGTCCAACACCTCATAATATAAAAACATGTAGAGCTGTTACTCCAGTGTTAATGCTGCCCTTGGCCATTGTGGCTGCCATGTTTCATACGAGCTTGTGTTTCCTTGTGCCCTGCCTTGTCTCCCTCCATTCCATGCCACACAGAAAGATCACATAACAGTGATACCTATTTTCTACCAAGGCATTGGAGGTGATTGTCTGTTGCTTGTACAGCTGCACAAATCTGTAATAATGGTGTTTCAGTACGGTGGAAATGTGCAGTTTCAAACTGCTCTTGAGTTGTTTTTTGTTTTTAAACAAAAGGTGATCTTTAACAGTGGCTGACAAGCAAAATCCTATAGTGGTAGAAAACGCCACCTATATAGCTTGAGCAGCTTTTTTGTTTGTTTGTTTGCCCTGAGATAAAACATGCAATTTGGTTATAGCTCAGCTACAGTTGCTAGAGTGAACATATATAAAGGCAAGTACAAATCCCTGCAAGCAGCAGAACCTTGGGCTGTAGATAGCCTTTAAGAGCTGGTGGGTTAGTTTTGAGTGGCAGATCTGCATGTCCATGTCAGAGAGAAGCATGATAAAGAAGGCTGGCAATGATGGTACCTGTAGTGATATCTTTAATGAAATTAGACTTTGTTCAGATGGAGATGGTTTTGTTTAATCTTTCTTGCTGCCACCCCTCCTCCTCCTCCTCCCACCCACACAGCATCATAAGAAAGGATCTGACAGTAAAAAACCGTGCCATGGAAGTAATTTTGCTGTTACAAACACTGGATGGCAACATCACTAATGGAATTAGGCTAATTATAGAGAGGACAGCTTCTGTTTAGACACATTATCTTGGTAATCAGCAACGACTGGAAGGAAAATATGGAAAAGTACTGCAGAATGTAACATGAAGGGGGCTCTTCAGACCCATTCTGGATGCCACAGAGTAGTGAGGCTTGTTGAACTCCTCCAGTTCACTGATCCATGGCTCAGCAGCTGCATCCAGTTCCAGTTCTGCACTCACATTCCTATTTATCCTCCTGTGCAGGCTCGAGACCTAGCTTTCCTTACAGTTTGGGCACAGTCAGTTTCATAGCAAGGGAACCTTTGCACACAGTTGAGGAGGTTGGAGTGAAACTAAAGTTGGGAGAGGCTGGCATTTCTGCCAAATTCTTTGGAATTCAACACACACTCAGTGCTCCCTTCTCAATCCTGCATCTTTTACAATTGAGTCAGTGCCCAGGAAGAATTGATGTACTAGTTAGATGAGTTCATTCAAACCTGGAAAAACGTGTCTCTGATCTAACACACTTTTTACTTTTTGGGCAAACTGTAGCTCCCTTTTGCAAAAGCACACCACTTCATTTCAGCTCTGTTGACAGGGTGTTTTATGTCTGAAGGGAAACGGGCATTGTTTGAGATAGTTAGAGGAGCTGATTTCATTACCATCCCACTGCTACAGCAGCAGGACACAGAAAAGCAGTTGGGGAAAACCTGCTAATCGCTCCATCCTTTTGATTGGCATCAGGCCAGCTTTATTGGTCATCCTGCTGTGCACATCCAGCTCCATTGACAAGCCTTCCCCATAGAGTGGTTTGGAGAAGCAAAAAACACTCAAGGCAGAGTGAATGGTAATGCATTCCTTTCTCTTCTGACGTGGTAGGTATGAGAAGTGTTACCTCTGTAAGGCTCTGGTGCCACGGAAAGAGTATCAGAGGCATGTCGACGGTTGCCTTTGGAGTCGGACTGCCAATGGAACCCAGAGTGGCAGGAGGCTGAGGCGTGCAAAGGTGAGAGTGAACTCTTTTATAAGGCTACAAATACACTGTATTCTTTGGTCATGCTTGTATATGTATCCCAACAGGTCTATTCTTCCTTTCTAAAGGGAGGCTGTGATGGGTCAATGCCTCTGAGAATGTGAGTTAGACATACCCCAGCTGCTTAAAAGCCACTCTTAGGAACATAGAAAGCTGCTTTATAGCAAGTCAGACCTTTGAGCCATGTAGCTCAGTATTGTCTATGGAGACTGGCAGTGGCTCTTCAGGATTTCAGACCAGCCTTACCTAAAGATGCTGGAGATTAAATCTGGGTCCTTCTGCATGCAAAGTAGTTGCTCTGCCACTAAGCGATGACAGTCTTCCTTGACCTGATCCCACACAGCTAACTCCTGCATCAAATTGATGTAACTGTGCAGATGGAATGAGCTCATGGATCTTTTGTATGGAACATGCACCCCAGGAGGGTGGATATACCATGGGATTGGACCACACAATTAGTTCTTGCCAGTATCATTGCATCATTCAGATGCAGCCTATACCTAGTGTGATTGACTACTGTGTACCAAAAATAAAAAATGAAGTACTGTGCTCTGAGGACTGGTATAACAGTGGGGAGAGGTATGTTAGGATTACATGGTCAGCAGGGGGAGGAAGTAAGCCTCTGTGTGGGGTAGCTGAATATATACCTCTAACAGCAAAGGTAAGGTTGTCTATGATAGTATTCAGACATACCACCTGCTGCTTGAGATCTTTCTTCCATGAGTTGATACCATGCGGAGAGGTCCACATACCTGCTCAGCCATGAGCCTCAGTGAATGGTGTTTAGCAAGTTATCCTGTGTACTTGAAATTAGACTGTATTATAATTTTCCCGGAATTCTTGAATGATATAAGAAGTACTATCAAATCTCAATCTTCCTGGCCCCCTCCTGTTTTTTATTTGGCATTGCATGCTGGAAAAAAAATCTACGTCCACAAGGGCTAGAATTATTGCAATGTACTCTACACAAGGCTGCCCTTGAAGACGACTTGGAAACTTCAGCTGGTCCAGAATGCAGCGGTCAGATTACTGGCTGGGGTTCCTTTTAGAACTCAAATAACCCATGTTCTGAAACAGCTGCATTGGCTGCCAGTTAGTTTCTGGGCTCAATTTAAGGTGCTCAGGCTAGTGTATAAAGCCCTAAATAACTTAGGTTCCAAATATCTGAAAGACCACCTCCTTCTCTACAGACCCTCTCAGATGCTGAGATCAGCAGAGGGGGCCCTTTTGGTACTTCTACCACCCTTGGAATCTTGGGGGTGGTGATGGCCCAGAAGAGGGCGTTCTCTGTGATAGCCCCTAAGTTGTGGAGCTCCCTCTCCACAGAGGTAAATCTACTTCACTGTACAGTTTTTGGCAAATGCTGAAGATGCTCCACTTTATCCTGGTTTTGACACCTGAGATGTATATCTTTGGACCACCACCACCCCTTTTTTGTGATGTTGTCATTCTAGGTTGTGTTTAACTGTTTTTGATTATTTTTAAACGGTTGTAACCCGCCCCAGGACCTTTGGATAAAGGCTGGGTTAACAACAACAATAGAAACTTGCTAAAATCTGTGACTCTCAGACCACTTTTTCCCCCTGGAATCAAATTTCAGGACATATGAAGTACACGTTACTCTGACTTCCGGGAAGGGTGACTTAGCCTGTGCCTGCTTTTGAGACGGGCTCCTGCCTCAAAAGAAGCTTATTCAGATATATCAGTCAGTTTTTTCTTTTTTTTTTGACTGATTAAACTTCTCCCGGGTAGGGAGAAACGAAGAGATTAACCTCAAAGCCTATTTTTGTTGGGACGACCAGATCTCATTAATTTATGGGACGAGGTCCAGCCGACGAAGGTGGGACGGATTTTCAACAGCAAGCTCTATCTGTTAAAGCGAACGTTCATCTTATCTTCTAAGAGAGAACGCACTAACAGGCAAGCACCCTTCTTTCTATATTTTTCTTTTACTTGACTTAAATTGTTGCTGTTTAAAAGAGATTTGCCAGATTGATTGGTTTTTGACATCTCACTGGGGAGCCATAACTTCTCTCTGCTACGCACTAATTAATAGCTTATCTCTGTTTTTGTTGCAAAAAGCTGTCCTGGATTTGCATTCTAAAGATATACACAGAAGAGGGATTTCTATTCCAGATTTTTATTTTGAAAAATATTATACTGTTTTGAGACTACTCTCTTTTTGGTCTATTTTATTTTGACGAATCTGTTTTTTGACGATTGCCATTAATTGTTTCGATCCTGGGAACTGCATTTTGTTTACTTAACTATTGGAGAGATAAGGCTGTCTGCTCTGTTTATACTGTGATGTCACCAAGTTTGGAGTATTAACCCAATTGTTGCTGAAATAAGAAGTGGTTTTCCTATATTTTTCTTTTAAAATGGCAATTAAGAAAGTGGCTGAGAATCTGGAAATAACTATGTTTCAGAAAATAATGGATGAGATTGAGATAACGAAAATCGAATTGAGTAAAATGAAGCAGGAGATTAAAGATATAAGGGTCCCTGTGAGAGAGGTGACCCTGGAAGGGGTCCCTGTGAGAGAGGAGACCCCGGAGATTGGAACAGGGGTCCCTGTGAGAGAGGAGACCCTGGAGACTGGAATAGGGGTCCCTGTGAGAGAGGAGATCCCGGAGATTGGAACCAACGTGGAACAGGAACAAGATTTGGAGTCTATGGACTTTAGAAATAAAATCTATTGTTTGGAACTCAATGTTATCTCTGAAGAAATTAATGAAGATTCTAGAGATAAAGTTATCAATGGCATGGATAATCTTCTGGACTGGAATGATGTGATGGAGCCCAATATAGAGAAAATCTATGGAATTAACTGCAGCCATGTGACAATGGAAAAACTTTTAAGAGATGACCCAGTGTATTTTGAAAAAAAGAACAGAGATATGATTTTACAGCAGTATTTCAGCAACCTATTCAGAATGGATGGCAAGAAAATATTTGGGATAGAGGTAATTCCCATCAGACTCTTACTATATGACTATGGCTTTGACAGCAAGATTATTATGGAATACTGATAATGGAAGATTGGATATTGAAATTACTGGACTTAACAAGACTACTGAAGATGGAAGATGGAAAATGGAACTAATAGAGATAATAGAACAATGGCTACTGAAATTACTGAACCTAACAGATTCTGATGTGATGGATTAATTGAAATGTTTATTTTGACTATGGTTATGACAATAAGATTATCATAATTAGTAATGAGATGGATTAATCGATATGCTTATCTGGAAAAAAAAATTGATAGATATATTTCTTAAAGAATTGAAACCTCTCTTTGACTTTTTGTGGAAAGAATAAAGTAATGTTTATGAGATTTGATGATTAAGTAAGATAACTACTGGAGGAAAGTGATTTTATAATATGACTTAAGAGACAGGATTGTTATATATTATAGACTTATAACTGATTTGATCTTTGACAAATGGGAAGTCAATATTTTACTTTTTATTTTTTATTTTTGTTTTTTTTTTCTTTTTTTCTTTTTGTTTAATTATTTTTGATTTTGTTTTTTGTCTTTGAATGTTTTATGATTTTGTCTTGTATGTTTTATGAAAATCTGAATAAAAATTATTGAAAAAAAAAAAAAAAAAAGTACACGTTACTCTATGTTGTCCTGTAGTGCAAGAGTTCTCAAACTTTCTCTCCCCCCGCCCCAAGACCGCTTGAGAGGGCTAAAAATGACAGAGGCCCACCAGTCACAATGTGTCGTGTGGGGGATGAGCCAGCAACAAAATGACAGTGAGTGGATGCAGAAATTGGCATAATCAGCTGAGTTTAACTGGCATTATTTTCTATGGATATTCCCTCTTTGGAAATTGCTAATTTTTTTGTGACAGCAGTTTCTTTGTGCAAGGAGTTCCATAGTACACCTTTCCTCAAGCTAAGTATAAACGTTGACTCTGGGAGTTATTGTGACTGAGTGTCCCCATTTTAGGCAGAATTTGCTGATCCAGAGGCTCTAAGTGGGAAAGGATTTTTATTTTATATTTTCCCTTTTCCCACCCCCACGCCTCTCAAAGTATTTTTTTTCATTTCTGTCATGTCTTCTCTCCTTCTCCTTTCACACTTAACCTGTATCCTTTTCCCACCCCCACAATGCCAGTTTCTTTCATAACTCTTCCTCCCATAACAGCTTCCCTCTCTTAACCTGTTCCTCTTTATTCATACTTTATTATTGTTATTACTATTGTTTTATTATTGTTTTTATTATTATTATTATTATTATTATACAGAATACTGTATCTCTCTTTCTAACTTCCTTCAACACCTCCCTTCAGAGGAGGGAGCAGAGGGGTGAGTGTGTGAGAGAGAGAGGGAGGGGGGGCAAAGGGGTCAGAAGGCTCAGCATCCACCCCAGGGGCTTTCCCTTTTCCTCTCCCTTTTCCTCTCAGGCTGTCCCTTTCATCTCCCTCCTTCCCTCGCACTCAGCTGGCTGTATTGTCCATTTTCCCCTCTTCCCTCCCCTCCAGTTTTTTGAGCTCCAGCCTTGCTCTCTTACCGACTCCTTCTCCCACATGTGCCCA
Source organism: Rhineura floridana (assembly GCF_030035675.1). NCBI lineage: Eukaryota > Metazoa > Chordata > Lepidosauria > Squamata > Rhineuridae > Rhineura > Rhineura floridana. Next base: position 122,076,239 of record NC_084482.1, on the reverse strand, counting down.
TGCAGTGTGCATGTGGGGAGGTGCTGCTGCTATTGTCCATCCATCCAGAATGGTACTGCATGACCAGGGTGCAGACTGAGGTGCTGAGGCCCACTGTTGGTCCCTGGCTCACAAAGACTGCTGTAGTAGTTCTGCTGATAAGAGAGGGACTTGAGGACACCTGCTTCTCTCTCAGGAGCAGAAAGTCTTTGTTTCTTTTCCTAGCACCAATAATCTAATGTTCTTCAGTGGTGCATGCTGGGAATTGCAGTCGGCTTAGCCAGAACAACAACAACAAAAGTCTATTTCGGTACAGTTTTTGCAAAGCTTGAAACTCTGTTTTTGCAACTCAGGCAATACATGTACCTGCTTCCTTTTCTGAAGTTGCATTCCATACAGTACTGTAGTGGCAAATTCAGAAGTGCAGGGCCCCTTCATGATAGTCACAGCCATGCCCCTCCCCCCTTGTTGCTGCTAGGTTGAGAATGAGATCCTTATTAGTGCCTTCTCCCACAACAACAGGTGTCCCTAGGAGGCAATCAGCACAAAAGGGGAGAGTTTTAGCTACTGAGAAGTATCTTCTCAATGCCTGACTCACCTCCTTTTACTCCGCTAGCAGGAAAGGATAAGGAAGCATGTTAGAAGACTGTTCTGAATGGCTAACACACTCCCCTTTCATGCTGATTGGCTCATAGGATACTGGAGACCTGGGACCCTGCTTCCAAAAAAGTAAGGGGTCTAAGACTCCCCAAGACGCTTGACGACCACACCCCTGATTCCATACCAGCAAGTTGAATGCTGGAGCAGCATGTTTCTCCCATCCCAAAAAGACATGTTACATTCATAAGATATGATTGATAATGAATCCCTGAATCTCAGTTAGAGGCATGTCTTACTGTCCTTCAGTCTGCAAATGGATAGCTCTCTCTTTTGAGTTCTTGTGATATGTTTCTCCACCTGCAAGTTCAACCATAATTTATATATTTACCAGTATGTTGCTCCATTATATTTTGCTGTATCAACTGCACCACAGTTACATTGTGGAAATGCAAGCTATTTTACTCCTGTAGTGACTTCTGTGCTCATTTCACAATTTTATGTGTTGATCCAGCCCAATGATGTTTCCCTGCTCAGAGCTGCAGCCTTGAGGTGAAGGGACAAGTCCTGCCATACTACTTTTCTCCAGATTGCAGAACCTGAGGCCTTTCTATGTAGCAACGAGAATTGGGAAATCATGGTTCACAGATAGGTATAGCTATAGATCCAGGAACTCAAAATGCTTCCATATTATGCCATGCCATGCACATCAAAGGCCATTTTGGAAAGATGAAGGGGACAATCACAGAAATAATTTGTTTCTGGGGATACATGTACGTTTAAATGAACTACATTTGCCGTATTTTAACACATTTAAAACCAAATTCGCTATGAAATGTGCAGGCAAAAACATTGAATAAAGGTTTGGAAAAACTGCATATATGAAAGAGGAAGTCAACAAGGAATGGATCTTGGAGGAAGAACTGGAGTTGAGGCATACATTTGGGAGGCACACTTTCAGTCAGTGGGCAGTTTGGAGATGGGGATTGCAGCTTGGAGAGTCCCCTGAATGGTCCAATAACACCCATATATGGTGAAACTGGAGCCAACTCACTTTTTGGTGGGGGGAAAACTCCTGGGAAAATGTTTGTTATGGAAAATTGCACCACAGATGAGATGAGTCTGTATTGCAAATAGCAAGCTCTTGTTCACACCATGCCCGCTGCTTATAACATGGCATGTCTGAATATGTCATCGTAGAGGTTGAGCTGACTCTCTTGAAGGAGGAACTGAAGGGTGAGCATTATCATGCCATTCATACTTCTCCCTTGGCAGAAAGAGTCACCGTTCTATATTGCACATGTGTACCTCTTAAAGCATGCATTTCAGGAGTATTTCTTTCTTCTTAAAAAGGTAAGAGCCTCCTTCTAGGAGCAGAGTATGTGTACAGGGACCCTTTTGCCAAGAAGCCCACACGATGTAGAATCGTGTGTGCAAACCAAGTTTTTGTGTGTTCTTGGTGCACAATATTAACTGAAATACAGACATTCAGCAATTTTTGACAGCCACTTTTCCTGAAACATTCACTGGGGTCCAGTTTGCTGTAGCCCTTAGCTTTCAGTTGTGCTATCTTCTTTCAGTAATGGCAACCTTGCTATGTAATTATTTTGTCAAAACACTATTAATCCTGGTTTATATACCACAAGATAATTTAACTGGCCCTCTCCATTAGTATTAGTCACTGTTATTCCTCCAGCTAATCCCCTGTGGTCATTTAACCTTGGGCATATAAATGGGGCATTAGCATGCACTTGCCTGCTACCTTATGTGCACTGCCCATCTTCTTTGCAGTAGAGGTCTGAATGTAGCCTCCTTGCTGATTTATTTTTCACGGTGAGGTTGTAATCCATGGCAGCAGCACGAGTGCTAAGGCAATGTGATTTCTCAGCAGGAAGATGCAACATGATGTCTCAGTTTTGTCTAATCCCTTAAATCCATCACAGGCCCCAGCCCCTCAGGGATTCACATGCAAATGACGAGATTGCCTGTTGATGAGTTTGGCTGGGACACAGCCAAGTGTAATGCAGTTTCCAGCACTGTGGGAGGCCTCTGTTAATGCCACTGACTTCAAATCTCTTTCCTTTATGTGGACAGAACCTGACTTAGACTAAAACAGGAGGTGTTACACACCCCTTTAGCACTCCAGGTCCAGTTTGGCTCCCCTGCCCCTCAGAGCCAGCACAAGTGAGCTTCCACATGCTGTGACCTGGGCATTGTGTGCTTTTCTTGAGGCTTTTACCAGCCTTGCCTCTGTTCCCTGGACAGCTATAGGAATGCCTGCCCAGAGCTCCTTGAAGTGCATATGAATCATTATCTATAAAGAATCTGGAACCTTCAAAGATGACAAGTTTACTTTAGTATTCTACCTGATAACCACACAGAACTTGGTGTGCAATTGAAATAAATTAAAAGAATTTGATTAATGCTGGATGGCATTTAGTTAGGCAACAGATGCACAGCATGGAAGAATAGGAGTGCAGATTCTAGTCTACATTTGATTCCTAGACTGACACTAGATGTTCCACGAGTCCTACAGTTGCTACCAAAAGCAGCAATCTTACATCCCCTCCTCCTCCTTGTTCCCCCAGAACATTTGGTCATCTAAAATGTAGGATGTGAGAACACCACACTTAGAATTTCTTTGCCATCTTTCCCTTTGTTGGCTGCCACTTGCAAAGATAGGGAAAATATGGTGATGACATGTCATATGCTTTGGTTTACTGGACATTGCTTGGGGGGGTGTAGGAGAGGACAAGGGCTGGAGCTGTTTTTTTGCTGACAGCCACGGAGCTCTCATAACTTCTTGTCCCAGTTATAACCTAAAGGTGCAGTTCTTGTTACTTTCTAGCAAGCCACCTGGGGTGGGTGCATGTTTCAGGTTAAACATTTTTGTCATAGCATGTGATCTGGATGAGAAATCCTGAAATGCTCCCTAACCTTTAGTGATTTCTTTGTTAACCCCTCACCAAATCAGTTCCACATAGTCCTTCTTTTGTTACAGCCAGATATGTTGCCCACTGCTAGATGCTTCCATCAATTTGTCTTTTGATTTGTATGCACTTGTTGTGATGGGCAAGCAGGGGACTTCTTGGGTAGAGAGGAAAATGGACAGATGATCTGGGATGATTTCCATGGCAATTAGCATTTTGATGCGACAGGGACACATTGGGAAAAGTCTTATCTGCATAGTAAAGGGTGTCACAGGAGGCTAGTGGGTCCAAAACAGATTGTGGCTCCTTTCAGCATCCTGATCATGTCCTCTTTCATCCCTTTAGGATAAGCAGTGTCTAAAGCTGGTGCAGAGATTTTGCATAGAGGTCTTACCTTGATAGTGGAGTCCTGCCTCTCCAGATAGCCTTCAGAGCACAGAGCTCCTCAAACCTATTAAGTAGCTTGCAACTGGAGTGTTAAAGCACATAAGGTGCCACCTCTCTCCCAAAATGTTAAAAACTTGGAAGATCTGGGCAAATTATCATTTCTCAATTTTTTTCTTTCATCCCAGCTGTGAGAGGCTCTTGGAACTGGTGTTCTCTGTGTTTTAGACATGTTCTGTGAGAATATGTCAAAATGGTGCTTCCTTCAGAAAGTAGACTATGCTTATTCTTCATCTACAGAATAAAAAGGCAAAATTGGACAAGGAAAACGTTATTTGCAAAGTCTGGAGCTGTTATTTATTAAATTGATCACACCCCTCCTGAAGGAGCCCCTGCCTGTTTATTGTTATTGTGCATCTCCAGAAGAAGTTTCTTTGCTTTTCCAGTGTACTGCAGTTATGAACAGGATGTGTAGGAATCTGCTTGCTGAGGAGATCTGTGGGGGCAATGGAATATGGCTTTCAAAGCCAGTTGTGCAGATCCCCAAGAATCATAGCAATTTTAAAAATAACAACATGTGTTTCTGATTGTTAGGGTTGCAAAGAAGTGCCTGAAAACATTGTGTCAACGTCTACTAAAGAAAACAGCAGATAAAATAGAAAGGGTAGTGATGAAGGGAATGACCTTTCCTCAGCACAGTTGCAAATTGTCCATTTCTCCTCTGCCTCCCTTTTGCACCAGCTTTCTATGAGACCCAACCCATTCTTTCCATGCTCTCTCGCAAAGCATTTGACCACAAATTCTGAGGCACAGGAGATGTGCAAATTTGGAAACTGTAAAGTTTACAAAATGCTTGGTGTCCCAGATTTAGATAATTTTAAAACCATTGTTACATTGGCAAGTGCCTTCTACTCAGGGGAGTCTGCTTCTGTCCTGACATGTTCCCTTTACAACCCCCCCCCTCGGTGCCTCTTTTTGCTTCTGTCCAGACTAGGTTGTAGGAAACATTTTGTTGTAGGTGCTGTATGTGCAAAGCCTAATGAGGATGGTCTCTTACTTTGTCATAGAAGGGAAGAACTGAAGGCCGACTCCTGAACATGCTGGAGCAATCTGAACACAAGGCTGCAGGTAGGAGAACCAGCTCATAGCCGACATTCATGCCTTACTGCAGGGGTGGAGAACCTTTTTCAACCCGAGCGCTACATACCCTCCTGGCCCACATGCCAGTGGTGGGTAGGACCAGAGCAACAGATGTGATTCTTATCTTTGTACAGGAGGCTACATTCAGGTCTGAGGACTCTATTTCCCATCCGTACTCATCTTTCCATCCACCATCCAAGCAAACGAGCTGTCATGAATCTCAAGGGCCAGACAGAGATGACTGGAGGACTATATTTGGCCCTGGGACCTCTGCCTTTTTGTCTATGTATTGATTCTATCAGTCATTCTCTAGCATAACATTAGAACATAATTATCTATAGAGCATAGTTCAGCCATGGTTGATGCTCTTCTCCCCATATGCATGTGTCTCTGTACAAAGAACCAAGTCTTTGTGCATCGCAGCTACATTGACCTTAGCAGGGCTCCTGTTCGGCCATAATGAGGGCAGCAGCCATGTCTGGATGTCTGATTCAGTCTTTGTAGATGGTGTAGGTTCAGGTTACAGAAGTCTAAAACAAAATCATTTTAAAAGCCCCTTTCCATCATCTATTGCCATGAGCCTCCTGCCATGCTTGTTATCTAAGAAAGGGTATAATTTGCCTCTCCAACTCCAGTTTGATTTAACAGTGCTTAACAAGAAATACAGTTTCTCTGCTTGTCCATTGGAATGAATAATAGACTTGTAGAGTTTGAGGGGTTTTGTAGACCCTCTAGTCCAGCCCCCTTCTCAGTGCAAAAAACGCAGAACTAGAACATCTTCAACAAATGACTATCCAGCCTCTAGCAATGGAAAGCCAACCACCCCTCTTGCTGATCTACTCCAACTGCTCTTACTGAAGCTTCTCTTAACTTTCAGCTAAAACTTAAACCCGTTATAGATCTAGTCTAGCCCTATGGGGCAACAGAGAACAAGCCTTTGCCGTCTTCCATGTTGACTGCCTTTCAGGTATTTGTAGAGTGCTATCATATCTCCCCTCAGTCTTCTGTTCCCCAGACTAAACGTATCCAGTTCCTTCTTAAGAACATAAGAGCCTCCTGGATCAGGCCAGTGGCCCATCCAGTCCAGCATCCTGTTCTCACAGTGGCCAACCAGGTGCCCGGGGGAAGCCTGCAAGCAGGACCCGAGTACAAGAACACTCTCCCATCCTGAGGCTTCCGGCAACTGGTTTTCAGAAGCATGCTGCCTCTGACTAGGGTGGCAGAGCACAGCCATCATGGCTAGTAGCCATTGATATAGCCCTGTCCTCCATGAATTTGTCTAATCTTCTTTTAAAGCCATCCAAGCTGGTGGCCATTACTACATCTTGTGGGAGCAAATTCCATAGTTTAACTATGCGCTGAGTAAAGAAGTACTTCCTTTTGTCTGTCCTGAATCTTCCAACATTCAGCTTCTTTGAATGCCCACGAGTTCTAGTATTATGAGAGAGGGAGAAAAAGTTTTCTCTATCCACTTTCTCAATGCCATGCATAATTTTGTACACTTCTATCATGTCTCCTCTGACCCACCTTTTCTCTAAACTAAAAAGCCCCAAATGCTGCAACCTTTCCTCGTAAGGGAGTCGCTCCATCCCCTTGATCATTCTGGTTGCCCTCTTCTGAACCTTTTCCAACTCTATAATATCCTTTTTGAGATGAGGCGACCAGAACTGTACACAGTATTCCAAATGTGGCCACACCATAGATTTATACAACGGCATTATGATATCGGCTGTTTTATTTTCAGTACCTTTCCTAATTATCCCTAGCATGGAATTTGCCTTTTTCACAGCTGCCACACACTGGGTTGACATTTTCATTGTGCTGTCAACTACAACCCTGAGGTCTCTCTCCTGGTCGGTCACCGCCAGTTCAGAGCCCATGAGTGTATATGTGAAATTAAGATGTTTTGCTCCAATATGCATAATTTTACACTTGTTTATATTGAATTGCATTTGCCATTTTTCTGCCCATTCACTCAGTTTGGAGAGGTCTCTTTGGAGCTCTTTGCAATCCCTTTTTGTTTTAACAACCCTGAACAATTTAGTATCAACTCCTATAATCCCTGACAATTGGCAATGAAGGCTGGGCTGATGGGAGTTGCCCACAACAACTGAAGGGTACCATGTTGACTACTCTGCTTTAAAGCTTCATACCATTGTAAGGTAGCTGAGGGATATCCCTGTGTGTTCTTGTTTCAAACAATCCTAGTGCTGCATTCTGCAGCCTCCTGTGCTGTTTATGCTGCTCCAGTGCCCTGAGTGGGGTCTCAAAGCCTGGGCAACTTGGGAGGCTGCCTGTGGAGCACCTAAGAACTGAGAGAGAGAGATTTAAAAGGAAGTCCTTATAATAACAACAACAACAACAGTAACAATAGTAACAATAACAGCAACAGTAACAATAATAACAACAGTAATAATAACAACAGTAATAGTAATAATAAATCATCTCATCTCAGGCACTCCACAAGCAGCCTCGGGTTGGCCGGGCTTTGAGGGCCTCCCAAGGCTTTTAAGAAGCATGAACAGCCTGGGAAAATACAGGACACAGCACAAGGATTGTTTTAAGCAAGAATACACGCACACACATACCCCTCAGCCATCTTGTAACATTATGATGGTGCTTCCAGATGTTTTGTACTACTATTCCCATCAAACCTGACCCATTGCCCATGCTGGCTGGGGCTGAGGGTCAGGGATGATGGGAATAGTCATCCAAAATATCTGAATGGCACCAAGTAGAGAAGGCTGTTTTAACGTAAAAGACAAGCCCCTGTTCCACAAAAAAACTACCTAATTTTTTCTCTGCCTCCACCTTGAAAACAATGTGCAAAAATAAATAAATGACTGCCTCTTTCATAATGGGGCAAAGAAATTTGCAAAATGGGAGAGTAGAGATGAGCACAGCATTGCTTCCTTCAGCATCTCCTCACAGGACTTGTTTCCATACCACTGACTATCTTCATTGCCCTCCTCTGAACCCATTCTGTCTACATTATCCTCAAAGTGTGGTGCTCAGACTGGGCAACTAATACTCCAGATGAGGTTTTAATTGTTTGTTTACCACTTACTTGCCAAAATGACTTCTAAGTGGTCGTTAGTGGAAAATAAGATGGAGTTTTCACTTTCTGTGATCTGGAACTTTGGACCAGTGCTGATCCTGTGGTATATTCTCATTTCAGATACAGAGGTGGCTGCCATACCATCCAGAGGAGAAGACACAAGGTTAGCTAGTACCACTTGTGCCACGGGGTCTTTTAGCTGCTATAGCAAAAAGCATGATTGCCATGGTGCAGGTTTTCAACACCTAGCTGTCAGCAAAGCCAAAGGAAACGCTTTAGTAAGTAAGGTGGAGAGATGACCGTATGGAGTATTAGCTTTTATCATTGATGGCAAAGGAACTCAGTCCCTTTGGAGTAGGAAGGAAGTATCTCTGCCCAAATGCAGCAGGTGGGTTTTTCTTCAGGACCAGGAGGTTGATTACATTAGACAGGAGAGTTCTCCCTCCCTTAATCTTAGGGGATATTGTGACGCTTGACAGTTTCCTAGTTCGTCATTAACCTAGCTCATGCTTTAATGGACAAAGCCAGTGGATGAGAACATCCCAGCAACAATTTCTGCATTTTCCTGGTTGAAACTGATTATCTTGATTATTTCAAAACTGGGTTCAGACCTGGTTTGGGGACTGAAACTGCCTTGGTCACCCTAGTAGATGACTTACACTGGGAAGTAAATAAGGAGAGTGTGTCCCATTTATTTATTTATTTTACTAAATTTATATCCTGCCCCTTCTTCCCAAAGGAACCCAAAGCGGCAAACAAAAATATTTAAAACTTCTTAAAAACATTTTTTTAAAAAAACAAAACACCTATAAACAATTCAAACTCAGATGCAAACTGGGATAAAGTCTCTACTTAAAATGCTTGTTGAAAGAGTTCTACTAGATGCTCAACAGCTTTACCATTAACCATTAACCATTATATCCTTCTTGAGCATCTGGCTTTGTGATGACTTTGCTGCTTCCTGAATGGTAGGTTCCTCATGCTGAAGGACTTTTGTTGAACTTTTTGGCCTATGGTGTCCTTCAGAGTTCCATCTTGTCTGTGTACTGTTTAACTTCAACATGCAGCCACTGCACAAGATTGAACTGCGGTGCCATCACTATGTTGATGAAGCCCAGCTTGATCTCCCTTTTCCTTCAGAATACAGGGAAACAGTAGAAGTTCTGGACTGGAGCCCGAGTGCAGTGATGAACTGGATGTTGACTGACAAACTGAGATTTAGTCTAGGTGTGACAGATTGTAGATCAGTAGTGAAGCCAATCCAAGACTAGGTATGGTAGGGCCCTGTGACGCCCTTCCCTGGCTCTCCCTGTCAGGTTCCTACCTGCGCGTGGCTACTGCCTGTCACTAGGCACCACCAGGGACTCCACCAGTCCAGACTGTCCTTTTTTATTGTTTCTCTCCCCGCTCTAGCACAGATCTCAACAGATCCCCCTGCTAGGCAACCACCAGTCACGTCCTAATACTAGTATTCCCAGAGACTCTGAATACTGGTATTGTTATTCTCTTCACCGCTGCCACCATTTGTTACAGTTTCCCTTCAGCCTTGGTCATTACCTTACTCTCCCTTCTGGTCTGTGAAACCCCAGCCAAGGATCAAGCCTTTGGTAAACCAAATTAAGTATTTATTAAAGATAACAAAGCTAACAAGATTAACAAGATTTCTTCTTAAGGCACATAAGCATATGGTTTTACTCAATACTAATCCGAACTCCACCCCCCTCCTTCTCCACTCTCTCCTGGTAAACCACTCTCTCAAACCCACCAAACAACCCACTCTTTCTCTTCTCCCCCCAGATTCCACTCTCACTCTTCCTTTTATACGTTCAGCCATTTTAAACACTCAGCCAATCATCTAGCATTCTACTGCCCATTCACTCCCCCTCCTCTTTCACTCCACTTACCATGTATCTTCTAAACAACCAACACTTACCATATATACATTAATATAGGAACATCACAGGCCCCGCTTACCAGCGTTTGGTTTTCCGGCGTTCTGCTGATGTGGCGGCTTTCAATGAGGGGGAAATTCCCCGTTTTAAGGCCGTTTTTGCGCTTTTGCGACATTTTTGCGCAACGTGCTGCATTATTTTCAATGGGGTTTGCTTTACGGCGGCAGTCCAGAACGGAACCTGCCATATAAGCGGGGCCCTCCTTTATACAGCTTGTTCTGGATGGGGGAGCACTCCCCTCTAGCTTTGCTCCTAGATGAACAGGTTATGAAAGTGGCTAGGAGCACCTCTGCACAGCTTTTAGCTAGTGCATCAGTTGTGCCATTTCATAGAGAGGCAGATCTGGCCACAGTCACACATACCTTGGTCCAAAGAAGCTTCAGCTGGTGTAGAATATGACCAACTGAATTGTATCTGGGGCCTGTTTTATAGGGCATACAACTCCAATTTTATTTCATCTGTATTAGTTGCCAATATTTATAGGGGTGTATGTTAAGGTACTAGTTATTGCCTTAAATGCCCTAAAATGTTTTGGTACCAGGATATTTGAAGAATCGCCTTCTCTTACACGAACTGGCCTGCTTGCTGCATAAATCCTTTGAGGCCTTGCTTTTTCTTGCCATTGGAGGACAGATTGGCTGAAATGGGAGATAGGGCCTTCTCTGTATGGTGTCCAGGTTCTGAGTCTTCCTGCCTCAGAATATCCCATTGGCCCTTCCTCATTGGTGGTTAAGTAGACTGTTGGGACCTTTTTGTTCTAGTGTACCTTTAGTTCAATTCCCCCCTCCCCATTGTTTTCTATGTTTGCTATATTTTGTGCAATCTGCTTTCTGTTCTCTATTTTATTACTGAGTGTATTTTGTAGATTGTTTTAACTTATGTTGTGTGCCACCTAGAACCTGTGACCAGAATACAAGGTAAATTTTATTAAATGAATAAACTAAAGGGGAAGAAGCTAGAAGGAGTTGGATTTTGTAAGACTGTGGCTTACAGACTCATTATGCAAGACTAGTTGTCTGATTTTGATTTTTTTCTTTTCTTTTTCCTTCCTCTCAGGCACAACTTGGCAGAGATGGACAAGGAAGATGAATACAGTCATGATGTCTGGAGCCCCTTTCCCCAAGCAGATTGCAGTGACTCTCCCATTAAATCTTTCACCTCCATTTCTGAAGCCAAAGACTGCCTAGTGGACTTTAAGAACCAATTGGCCGTTGGCTCTGGCAGTCGGAAACAAACCAAAGCAAGTCTCAGGAGCAGGAAGAAATTCTGAGGATTGCACAGTGAGAAGGGACCTGAAAATGGAATAAGAAACAATGCCTTCTGTTCCACCAACCTTACCTGGCAAGAACAGCACAGCCTCCCTACCAGCTTCAAACATCCCTTTTCTGTACATTTTGTATGAACTGTATAGGGATTTGTCATGTATTGAATTGATTGTGTACTTTATAGGTGCTTATTCAACCTTGCTTTTCAATTATAAAAGAAAATGAAATATATTTATTATGTTTTTATAAACTCCAATTTGCTGCTGTTTGGGATTCACTTTTTTATTATTGTCATTTTTAAAGGCTACTTTACAACCTATGTGTCCATAAACAAAGGACTTTGCCCATAGGTCAGTGTGAGTCATCTTGCAGCATACATCAAAAACTTGGTGTATAATCCAGCCAAAGTGTGCATTTTCAAGACCTGTTTGATCAGTGGGAGAGATACAAACATGTGCTTAATTCTCCCTTTAAATACAATGGGTCTTAAAAGGTGCTTAGCCAAAGTCTGCCCTGCTGTGCACTAATTTCACACTGCTAATGGAATTTGAGTGATGGACAAGATTAGCTAGTCTTTGGTTTCTATGATACATAGGCAGATAACAGGCTTTAGTTACAGATCAATAAATATAAAAGAGGAGAGAAAAAGAGGGCAAAAAGTAGGATTTTCTCCCGAATGTATTCCATTAGATCAGGGACAGACAACTTCTTAAATTTGGCATGGAAAAGGATGGCAGAGCCCATGAAAAATCAGATCAAATGGGGCCCATGGGCCACCCCTAAATTAGATGCATGTACATTAGCTCTGTGAGGCTTATGGTATCAATGGTGTGCTCATATCTTTTTCTGTGATCAATCCCCTTCTCTGTTTTAATTTTAATTGAAGGCCACATTTAGCTTGAGCTCTGTTGTGCTGGGTACTGTACCAGAATATAATTCATTCAGTCCCAGCCTGAAAGAGCATCGAATCTAAAAATTAGGCCCAAGGGGTGTCTAACATGGCCTGTGGCACAGCAAAAATGAGCAGCCTACACCTTGATGTTCTGTTACTGCCTAATTGTTCCATGTTCCTACAAAAGATTGTGCATTCTTGGGACTTTATTTTAGTTTGATGCAGAGCCTGTGCTCAAAAGCTCAAGGGCAAGTTACAGGTAACAGCAATTACACATCAAATGGAGAGATCCCTGTCTAAATTGCTTACAGAGGCCAGGGAGAAGAAAAGGAAGGATGGCATGTTATCTTAATGGGACATTGTTTTATCTGCTATGAAAAGGCTGGTGTTGACTCCTGCTACACAGGGAAGGATTTCAGTTGCCTAGAGGTGTCCTGTAAAGGCATACGTGTCATTGACACCCTGCCTGGGCAGAAAAGAAAGGAATGAGCAGGGCTTTCTTTATCAGAAAACAGAAAGACAGGATACAGGATTGGATGTCCTTTATCTGGGCCTGCCTTGCCTCTTCAGAAGTCTTGAGTTCCAACCCTATGTGGCTGGGAGGTGAGTGGGTGGGGGATTTACTTTGGATCCTTTGAGCTTGCCAGAGTTATTCCTTCCATGGCCACCACCAAAACTGGTGGAGTTACTTCCCACCACCATGCCTCTACTACCACCCAGTATCACACGTGGTCTTGTTATTCCCTGACTCTTGTAGCTTGTTGAAAGTTTTGTTTGAACCCATTTTATACATTCAGCAGAATCAAATGAGAAAGCTTTGCCTGAACTGTGCATGTCTGGGTCTAGAAGGGGGGGGGAGGTGCATGTCCAAATGGTACTCAATCTCCCTTTACATAGAAAAACTGCATGGCAGGGAAGATAGGCTAAATAAACACTTCTCCTTGACATAATATTTTTCTATAATAGAACAGATGGTACAGAATTTAGACATAATTCTCCATCTACTGTCTAAGGTGGAACACTCTAGGAAAAGCTTCACCTCTTGATTCTGTGGAATATATAAACAGGCCTTGAGCCAAAGGCTGCAGTTCATGAAACTTGGTGAGACTTGAAAGTGCTTCGAATTTACATTTGAAGCTGATGGCAAGGTAGGGTAAAAATGAATAGATTAAAAAATAGGCTGAATTTTGGTGCTGAGCCCTTAACTGCAATGGCGCTCCTTCCCTTGTTAACATGCCAGGTTTCAATGCAGCCAAGATCTTTCCAATTTCATCGAATAAAAGATGTCTTCTGAGTGTGGCAATGTGTATCCCGCCCTCCTGGTTTGTTGTTAACTGTCAATCTAGTGCGGGCCTGTCTCTGGAAGCCAAGCCCCTTGTTTATCTTTTCAATTGGTAATAAGGAAAGAGCTGAATGACTTTCCCAAAGCTCAGCTGTCACCGAAGCTCAGGGTCAGCTGAAGGAGATGCCATGAAAGCGGGCTGGGGATCCCAACAGCAGCGATTTCCCCAAGCTGCCTTCCAGGCATAGCTGACATAGTCCTGGGCGTGCGGAGAACAGTGTCACCTTGGGACGGAGCTGCTCGTCTCTTCTCACAATGTCTAGCGGACATCTCATGGAAATTGTCAGCCTGCACTGCCACTTGATTGGAGCACTTTTGCTCAGGGTACTTGATAGCAGCGAGCAAACAAAGGAAAGGCTGCTCGGTAGCCTGGGCAGCAATCTGTGCTTTGCAAGCTTGGCTGCACCTATTTTTGAAACCATGTCTATCTCCTTTTGTATGGCAGTCTGGCTTCAAATAGGCTGAGCCGGGAGAGGATGTTCTGAGAATCCTGATCCCAGGTACCATGGAACTAGGGTGTCTGCACTCTGGCACAGTACTGAGCATGTACTTTAAACAAACTAGCATTGGACTAAGCTCACCAGCATTCATGCTGGTATCTCAGTCCAGGAGCTGCAAAGGTGAAACCAGATTAGTCCTTTTTTCTTTTTTCATCCCAGGCCAATAGAGAAATTACCAAATAGTAGTAGTCATTAACTGAGTACTCTTCCAGATTCATCAGCCTCAATTCCTTAAGGGATATTAAAGCACACTATAGTATTGGGTCAAAACAGCAGAGGATATGTGGCAACAACAGTCATATAGAATCACCAGGGACACAGCCTTTAATGTACTTTATGTTTTGAAATTGATTGAAAGGGGACCAGCCATATAGAATCACCTGGGACACAGACTTAACATACTTGTTGTGAAATGATTGAAAGGAGATCACAAAGGCATATGTCATGTAATCAATTATACAAAGCAAATGCAGGTTACCTGAAGGATTGCTTTCTCCCACATACACCTACTGAGACCCTGAGATCATCCCCAGAAACCCTTCTCCAGATGTCCCCACCAAGTAGGGTGCAGTAGGTGGCTACTGGGGAATGGTCTTTTTGGTGGTGGCATCCTGGCTGTGAAATGCTCTTGCCAGAAGATCTTTTTATTTTCCCAGGCCTTTTAAAACTCTACATTTTAAAACCTACATAAAATATTTTCTGGTGTTGCTTAAAAGTTTTGTTGTACTGATGTTATTCTCTGCCACTGGAATTTTTATGCTGCAGCATTGTCTTTTATGTATATCATTTAAATGGCTTTGTTTTAAGCCGCCCAGAGACCTTTGTTACTGGGCTGTATATAAACACTGTTAATACTCATAATCCTGTCCAAGAGAGTGTCCCAACTTAGATCTCAATGCAGAAGCACGGTAGTAGGTGGTGGTAGTTACGAGAAGCTTGGATCTATATTTCAGTACCAATTTATATAACTTGTAGAGTCAGAAAGCAAATCTGGTTTTCTGGGATTTGTCTTTATATTTAAAATGTCATCTTGAAAAATCAGCTGCTCTTAGGCCATGTATTACACATACAGGTGATCAGATTGGCATCAGTTACCTATGGAAATTAGGACAACAGGACAGGACATACAGATAAGCATTAAACATTGCTCCCAGTAGATAATTGATCAATTGCAACTAAACAGGAGGAATGATCTGTAACAAGGGTGGCTATGTGTCCTGCATTAGAAGATGGTCCTTTATTGTGAAGAAGTCTTCTGAAGGACTGTTCAGTCCAAGTCTGGTTTAGACAAAAACTATAATAAGATGGGGGGGTGAGGTTGCTCATCAACAGCAGCTGTACAGCCAAAGGTCACCTGGTCACAGCCTCTCCCACTATGGTCAAATACTCTACCTCCACTGTCAAAGGCAGTATGCTTCTAAATGCCAGTTGCTAGGATCCACAGGAGGGGGGAGTCCTCTTGCACTCAGGGCCCGCTTGCAGGCTTCTTATAGGTATCTGGTTAGCCACTATGGGCCACTGGCCTGATCCAGCAGGCTCTTATGTTACTGTATTTTTTTTAATTATAGCAATTATAGCAGGATTGTTGTGAAGGGTTCTCATAAGGATGGGTGGAGGGATTTCCATGCTGTTGAAGTACAAGCCTAACAAAGAATGAGAAAAGTGAACAAAGTTTTGTGGTTTTTCCCATTACACTGTTGCAAGAACTCCTGCACTTGGCTGACTTTCTCTTCTGCTAAAGATACAGGATCAGTCTCAGGCCCTGAACCTGGCAACCCTAATTAGGATTCCAGCCCCTTAGAAGAAACAGTTGGGGGGGCAGAGAAAGGGAGGGAAGTTTGCTTATGTGTCTGCTCATAGTACAGTCCTAACCATGTTTACTCAGAAGTGAGTCCCACTGAGCTCAGTGGAACTTACTCCCAGGTAAGTGGGGTTGGGATAGGATTGCAGGATCTTTTTGTGGGGAATGTAGGAAGAGGTGAAAGAACAGCAGGTAATGAAGAGAGAAAAGGTAGGGGCGATGGACCCTAAGACTCTGAAGCAGAACTTGTGTGGCCCCTGTGGGCTCAGACAAGTGAAAATTATCTTGAGAGAAGGTGGGAGTATGTACCAGTAATCTAGTAAAGGCGATGGGGAGAAAGATTTAGGAATCTGAAATTACAGTGCAGTCCTAACCATGTTTATTCAGAAGTAAGTTCCACTGAGTTTATTGGGGCTTACTCCTAAGTGAAAGTGAACATAGAATTACAGCCTTTAAGTTATAAATTCAATCCTTTCCTTTAAATACTAGGTGATGTATCAATGAATATTATAAAATTTATAATGTCTGTTAAATGTTCAATGTGTCATCATGTGACTCATTGTTTCTTGTTACGAGCAGTACACCTACTCTTCAGGACAGTGCCACAAAGAGATTCCAAAAAGTCTGCTTTAAACTTGCTCCAAACCCCCTGTGGCATGTAATGAACAATAGCTGAAGTCACAACTGCAATAGAATAGCTTAATGGCTAGGTAATGCATTGCTCAGAAATGATAGTTATCAATAAATATAGAAACTTTGGGTAATAGTTATCCCTTGTATCTTAACAATATAATCCCAAGCATGTTTATCAAAAGTAACTTTCACAGTTCAGTGGAGCTTACTCTCAAGTAATTGTGCATAGGATTGTAGCCTTAATCTTATTTAATGCCTTATTTCCTTTACGTCTCAACTTCCCTGCAAAGAGCTCAGTGTGGCATACGTAGTCCTGCACCTCCCCAATATATCCTCAGAATAGCCCTATGAGGTAGTTTAGGCTGAGAAGGTGACTAGCCCAAAAGTCACCCAGTGAGTTTCATGGTTGAATGAGGATTTGAAGCCAGGTCTCCCAGGCCCTAGCCCAGTACTCATCACTACACCACACTGGCTTTTGCAGAACCTGTACACTACAGTACCTCTACAAATCCAATATAAATTACCCACTATACTTTTCATCCTTGGTCTGTTAAAACCTATTGAAATCAGTCATAATGTAAATTCTGTTGTGTTCTATATATTTCCTCCTAAAGGTCAAGAGAGAGAAATATAGCCAGGAATCTTCCAATAATTTGATGGCATAGGTCAGCAGTGATACATGGGGGGGGGGCAGAATGGCAGTGGCACAGAGATGGCAAGGTTGGGGGTACTTTGGTGGAATGCAGCACAAGCTTGCAGGTGTGTGCCCACCTGCTGCAGGATGGTGGTCCCAGCAGCCCTGAACTTGCAGGCACCTTGCCCCATCCCCATTCAGTGAGTGGCAATGCTGCCATTACTGAGAGAGCACTGCTGTTGCAGAGTCTGGGATCTACCCTGTGTTTTACTAGAACCCCAAGAGCCACCAACTACAGCCAGCTGCAAAAGACATACATCTAGTATGAAAGAACACGGTGTCTCTGAGAAGTTGCTGAGCGCAGGGTTATCAGAACGAGACGAGCTCACAGTCTTTCCACACACAGATCTACTCCTTCTTTCCACAGGTATTCTTAATTTCAGTTGTCAAATTTACAAATGGATGTGTGTCCTTTTGTTGCTATTGTTAAACAACTGGAAGCCAGAAGCGCTTGCCAATTGACTACAAATCTCCCAGGGATCTACCAACAGATTACAGTCTATCTTCTGGCCATCCCTGCACTAAATCATTTGTATGGGCACAGGCCTACCTTGCAGGGTTGTTGTAGCATGGCTCAAAGGAGTGCTTGCAAGAATGAAACTACAACAGCAAAGGTAAGGCTCTTCAAAACATTGCCAAAGAAGGCATTCTCAAAAAAGCAACGACACATTTCTACTGTGGACCCAGAAGCTGAGAAGAAAAAAATGTGGACTTGCTCATCTCTATGCAGCTCTTACCTTCTGTGTCAAGTGTCATGCATCAAAATTAGACACACCTGATGGGCAAACGCATGATAATAACTGCCTGCATTAGAAACTGCTGTCAGAAGTAGCTGCATCACATGGTTTTATGTTTAATTTATTTATTTATTATTTGATTTATATCCTGCCCTTCCAGCAGGAGCCCAGGGTAGCAAATACTCTAGATCAGGATGGTTAGACTTCATGGTTAGACTAGATCAGGATCTAATACTCTAGATCAGGATGGTTACACTTCAGGTTTTTGGTATTATTATTATTATTATTATTATTAAAAAAAACCAAAATCCACCAACCAAAGCAAGCCACAAAATATATACACTTAGAGTTATATAATTCTTAGCTCAGGAATTTGTTTAGAGTTCCAAAATTGAACTGAGCTCACAGTATTTCCACACAAAAATCCACTCCTGATTATCCCCCCCCCCAATTTTCTTCTTTTCAGCAGTATAATGCTGGGGTGGTCATTTTCTTGTTTTCATTGTGAAACAGGAGTCTGAAATCCTCACTGATCTTCTGTGAGTCATCCTGAGATACACCAATACATTTTGATCTACTTTCTGCCCATCCTGCATTTAAAGTGCTATCCAAAAGCTAAACATTATGACATAGACCATAAAAAGATACTGATGATCACTTTTTGATACTGAGCTACAAAAATTTCCACTGAAAAACCATAACAACCACAGCACAGAGCCTTCCAAATACCAGGAAAGGCTTTCCAGGGGACAGAGTATGTTACAGTGGGAGCAGCAGGCTGGAAAGCACAATTGATAAATAATTTCCTCCACATTTATACTTTGAGTGTATTTTGTGTGTTAAAGCGCATTATGTCCTCAAGAAAGAATCAGGTGTACCATGTTGGAAGAATAGTTTCAGTTCATACTCTTTTAAGCAGCTTGTTTTTGTTGCAGCCCCTTCTCAAAATATTTTCATATATAAATATTCAATATATTTAGGTCTGCACTTTCACAGATTTATCTATGAGTAAGTCCTGTTGATCTCTATAGGACTGTATAGACATGTATAGGCTTGTTCCATGAAAGACTACATCAAAAACCATACATACTCTAATAACAGATAGTGAAAAATGCAATATTTTACTAGCTATAATTATGATAGTTACAGGTGAGTATTTTCTTTTTAAAAGTTGGGGTTTTGATTTTAAAAACTTAAGAATCTGCAGGAAAAATGAAAAGAGTAAAACTACATTCCCGTTTCTGCTAAAACTCTTTCTGTTGAATGTACCCCTTGACGGGAAACAGTTTCAGGAAGTATAACAGACCCAGCATGCCTTGCCATGTTGCCAGTACAAGGGAATTGCTTCAATGGTGCATGTAATAAGTGTCATTGAAGCCAGTTTCTTTCCCTGGCAGCAAATGTGTATATAATGGAGATTGTACACTCATCGAACATTATATGTGAATAACTGTACGAGTGTACAGCCAAGCTACTTGTGTACCTGGGTACATAGACTGTACACTTGTTGAATGTTACATTTGAATAACTGTATGAGTGTGCAGCCCAACTATTTGTGTACCCGGGTACACAGACTGTACACTCATTGACTAACATGTGAACAGGGCCATAGTAAGCGGTATTCAGAGGTGGTTTACCATTGCCTTCCTCTGAGGCTGACTGGCCCAAGGTCACCCAATGAGCTTCATGGCTGTGTGGGGATTCGAACCCTCGTCTCCCAGGTCGTAGTCTAACACTGACCTGAGGGAGGGGCAGGGACAGTAGGAGGAGGGGAAGGGTAGGAGATTGGGTGGGTTGGCACTGGGCAGGGGGGACGCCCCTTTCCTTTGCAAAAGGAAAACATTGTGAACAGTATCATTGCTTTTCAGGGTTTCCACCTTTTTATTCTACAGCAGGCACATGTAGCCTCCCATCCACATTTAAACCAAAGCTGTCCCTGGCCACATCCACACCAGGCCTTTATTTCACTTCAGACAGTCATGGCTTCTCTCAAAGAATCCTGGGAAGTGTAGTTAGTGAAGGGCACTGAGAGTTGCTAGGAGACTCCCTGTTCCTCTCACAGACCTTCAATCACAGCAGCTGACAGTTAAACCACTCTGGCCACTGGAGCTCTCTAAGGGGAATAGGAGTCTCCTTTCAGCGCTCTTCACAAACTACACTTCCCATGATTCTCTGAGGGAAGCCATGACTGTCTCACAAGAAATCAAAGTGTGGTGTGGGTGTGACCCTCTGATTAGGCAAGCCAAGCAGCTGTGAGTCTGGCGTTTAGAACTCTGACAGTTAGTTCTTATTGAGCATGCCTGGGCTTATCATAGGGTGCCAGCCAAGATTTCTTAAATTAATTAAAAATCAGACAGGCATTTTTTTAACTTTTAAACTGCAGAAGATGAAGGTCAGAGTATGGGGCAAGGTCAGTAATAGGATTACAGGTAGTCTGTGAACATGGTTGATTTTTAATGAATTTCAACAGATTATGAGAACTCAGAGAGAGAAAAGTCCAAAAGGGCTCTGGGGTTTTTTCCTCTCTTTTTAGACTTTGAACTCTCGATTCTCTCTGTTTTGTGTATCACCATGAAAATTTACAGGGTTGGTAAGCCAGCGTTTCTGAGTTCAGGACTGTAAGTTTTGTAAGGTTTTGTTTTGAAATGAGTTTATGGGAAGCATCAGAATGGCATGGGGGGGATATTTTCAATTTAACATTGCGGAATGTGAAAACCCCACGCTGGCTATAGTATACAGCCAGTCTCATGGCTGTATAATAGCACGATTGTTGTGAAGGGTTCTCATGGGTAGAGGGATTTCCATGCTGTTGAAGTACAAGCCTAACAAAGAATGAGAAAAGTAACAAAGTTTTGCTGGTCAAACTGATAAGTTGCTTGCGGTGAATCAAAGATACTAAACTACACATGTATAATACAGAAAGCAATAACAGAGAGTATAGTTGGTGGATTGTGTCATTAGTACTACTGTATTTCAATCATGAAACATGGCAGCTCAAACAAAGGAGGTCAAGTGGAGGGCATTAAGAACATACTGTAAGAAGAGCCCTGCTGGATTAGGACAGTGGTCCATCTAGTCCAGCATCCTGTACTCACAACCAGTTGCCCCTGGGAAGCCCACAAGCAGGACCTGAATGCAACAGCATTCTCCTCTCCTGCAGGTTCCAGCAACTGGTACTCAGAAATATACTACCTCGGACAGTGCAAGTAGAACATAGCCTTTGGTATACTTGCCCTCCATGAATTTCTCTAATCTTCTTTTAAAGCCATCCAAGTTGGTGGCCATCACTGCCTCTTGTGGAAGCAAATTGTGCAGTTATTGTATGAAGAAGTTATTTTGTCTGTCCTGAAACTTCCACCATTCAGCTTCAGTGCTAGGATTAGGGCAGTTTTGGGGACTGGTAGCTGACTATTAAGTAAGGGCAAGAAAATGAAAAGATTTATGTCATTCCTGTACTAGGCAAAAGCTTGCTTTGGGCATGGATGCTATGATTTGTGGAAAGGCTGCCACAACAAGATTATGGGCTGGTTCACATATGAGCCAAGATCCGCATTAAAACTGCTGCTTTTTCCATCGCAATTGATGTTGACAGTTCACATACTTCCGCCCTCGCTACGAATAAATTGGCTGTTTTTCTTTTTAGCATTCACACAGGTGTGTGTTTATTGCTGTCAGTGTTTCCTTCCTGCCACGCCCACACATTAGAATGTTAACTGCGGAGGCGGGGAAGGAGTGGTGTTTCTCTAAACAAAGGGAGGAATAGGCACTTGAAATAAAGGGAATCACCTACAGCTGCCCCCCTTCCTTGCAGTGCATGCTTTCTCCCGTCCCCCCTGCTCCCACCCGTGGCTGGCTGTCCCTGCGCGAGATTGGTGTGCCTTTGGCACCCCAAGCCTCAGCATACATTCTGGGAAACATAAAAAAACCCAAAACAATTATCTTTAGAGAGACATTAAAAGCAGCTACTAAAGGAAGCATTGACCGTTTAATATTATTGCTCTCCGTGAGTGGGATGAGTGGAGCAGATGCTGGGATGAGACCCAAGGCAGCTCCCCTTTCCCCTGAACTTTTGGGCGTTTATAAATTACCCCAGCGGCACCTTCATCAGCCTCCTCTCGCCATGGCTGCACGCTCTCCAAGCCTGGGTGTAGCTCCAGCGAGCGGCACATAGCGGCTTGCAGACCCCCCCCCGCAGCTCAAGCGAGAGAGCTAGCCAAGCCTGAAGGGGAGTCTCCCTCTCTGGTGGCCAGGAAGGAATTTCCCGAGCTCCAGCTCTTCCATGCTACCCTTGGGGAGTTGTTGGTGTCTCTGCAGAAGAGAGAGAATGAAGGGTGAGGGAAAAACCTGCTCACATCACATGCAGAGAGCTTTCACAGAATTAGATATTCTAGGGTGAATAATTTGGATGAATGTGATTTTGTTTAAAGGAGCGGGGGAGGAAATGTATTGGAGAGGGAAGCAGGAGAAAGCGGGAGAAAGGAAGGCAAGAGTGACCGGAAGTTGCTTTGTCAATGGCAGGAAACAAAATGACGCCCAGAGACAGTTAAAGGGACAGAGAAAAGGGAGGATCTAATAGTGAAGAAACTGTGCAGCCAAAAAAAGGCGCTTAAAAGGTAATACACGGTAGAAGTGCACCGAAGCAGGTGCGGATTTTAAAAGCAGTTTGGGGGTTTTGTCGCATTGATTTAATCTGGAGTTAAAGGCAAAAGCAGCTGAATGTACTTGCGTTGGCAAAAACATCATGCAAATGGTCCAAATTAAAAGGATCTGCAAAAAACATCAGATCCACGTTATACCGGCATCTGATCAGGCCTTTTGTAACAAGGTCTGAGATGCAACACAGAATGGAGAGGAAGGGAAGTTCTGGCTTTGAAATTAGCTCTTCTTGCAGTTATGTACTTACAATAGGATTCCTTTTATTTAATTTTATTATCCTTGCAGCAGAAGCCCATATTCAAGCTGTACTTGAAGACAGTTACATTTCATTAAGCATATCTCGCCAAAAGACTGTTGACTTAACTGGCTTATTGATGGCAGCCTTTACAAGCTTCTGCTTAGACTCTTCACATGCTGGATTTATTAATTGCACACTTAAGATGTTATAAGAATATAAAAGTAAAAACTTGAAAACGGATGCCAAGATCATGTTCATTCTGCCTCCCAGGTCTTTGCATATGAGTTAAGAGTTGGGATATCTGTTATGGCTGATAACCTGCCTACAAATCTGAGTATGTTTGCACCGTATCTAGGACAGTCGCTCTCCCTTTTCATGTCGGATGGAAAATGCATTGTCTCCAAACTTTAATGTGGGATTCTGTTATTCAGTTGTAATTGGGGGCAGAAGAACTACAGCCGCTAGGAATGTTTGGGATTTTAAGTTTGGAAACAGAAAAGAGCTGGAATCAATTTGGAGGAAAACATTATCAAGCACCTCCCCCTCCCACACACTCCCAGCTACAGATACTTTTCTTTCTTTTTTAAAGATGTAAAAACACTGAAGCTAACAATTTAACATTATTGCTGTAAAATCTAATGCAAGTTTGTGAAACTTAAAATGTGAACTTCTAAAAAGAAATGTTTTGAAATGTTAAAATGTCAAATTTGCATTCTCTTTTTTTTGCTACATTTCCAATGTGTATCAAATTCCATGTTTGGTCGAAACCCCACCCCCCAAAAATATCTTGCTGGCCCAGTAAACCTACCTGAATGACAGTAGCGAAGGGCCACTCTCCCGCATGCTGAAGGTGGCCAGGGCTGGACCAGTTGTGGGCAGGGCTGCAGGGTAAGATCCCAAAGTGGTTGGAACCACAGCCAGAAGTAAACAGGGCACCCCCTTTTCTTTCTCTCTCTCTCTTTCTGCCACCCCTCCTTTCCCTCAGTTTTTCCCTTCCTTACCATCTGCATGAAATCCGACCAATAGCCATGTGGGTCTCAAGCCTGCCCATCCTTGCTCTGTTGGCTGCTTGAAATAGCAAAGTGTAGACAGGATAGGAGAAACCAGGTTTCCTGAGGATGACTGGGCAGGGAGAGAGACTGTAGAACGTGTCCCTTCAGTCATCAGTGCTGCTGGAAACAGAGGCTAAAAGCGAGTCCATTTCCAGAAAAGCTGTTGTCAGGTCCTGTGCCCGCCCTTGTCGGTCATTTGGGCTGCTGCCCAAAGACAGCTTGTGGCAGTCTCTGCTGTGGAATCTCTACCCAGCTGTCACTGATGCCTGAAATATGTTTTATTATTCATTAAACTATCTCCTTTTTTCCAGCACAGACTGCATTTGCACAGACAGCCTGTCCTCCCTCACACCCACCCCGCTAGCAGGATTGTCCTTCACAGAAAGAGAATTCACAAGCTAAAGCATCCTTACAAGAGGGCTGTGCGGTTGACCCTCTCCTTAGTCTGTTCATACGTGAAGAATCCCTTTTCTTAGCAAAGGCCATCTCTAGGTCCTTCTGTGGCTTGTACCAAGAGAGGAATAAAGTCAAGATTCCCATCTGTTACTGCCCAGAAAATCACAGGCATTTCCTATCAGGCACTGTCCCCATCAGCAAGAACTGAGCACAGCCATCTTTCCTTGCCTGGATACTCTCTTCTGCAGTAACGGGATGGTGATGAGAGGAAAGGATCTCGAGAACTCATAGCTGAACCCCAAATGATTTGAGGGCACAGAAGTACTTGTTAATCTGAATGCCTTGATTTCCGCCACAGTTCAGAGGCCCTCATCAAACGTTTCTGCTGACAGGAACAGCACCCAGTAGGAAATGGCTGCAGATTTCTTGGTCAGCAACACATTGGCATAAAGCAACTTTCAGATTCTCCCTATCTTTACCCTTTTTGGAGGACCAAGCTATATCCTCCACAGTTACAAGAGGGAAAGAAAAAATATGTTCTCACTAAGTCCACAAACTGCTTGCTCTTCATAGAGTTCCCAGTCCCCAGCATCACAAATGTTCTCCCATTCCCCATTATGATTCTTAAGTCAGTTGAGGGCACCTTCTTGATAATGCCAGCTTAGCATTATGACCCAATGAGAAAGGACTATGGACATGGCTCAGTGGTAGAACACATGCTTTGCATGCAGAAGGTCCTGGGTTCAATCCAGGCATCTCCAGGTAGAACTGAGAGACAGTGTTGCCTGAAACCCTGGACAAATGCTGCCAGTTAGTGTGGATAATACTAGGCTAGGTCGTACAATGATCTGGCTCAGTATAAGGCAGCTTCCTATGCCCAACTAGGTTTAGGCAGCAGGGAAGTTCCTTGGAGATTCACTAAACAGCAAACGTGAGCATCTTTTAAAGAGAGCCAGTACAATAAACTTTGTCATCTGTTTTGTATCCTCATAGCGCACATAGCCAAGATCTACCCTCAACCATATTTCTTTTCCCTACTCCTACCCCTAAATATGCCCACTATTCAATGGGTGTGCGCATGTGAGCACACTGCTGTATAGATCCACTTCTCCCCCTTCCGCTTGTCTCTTTGCCCTGTTTTCGCTTGTAAGCTCTTTTCAATAGGGACCCCCTCTTACTTTGTTCTGTAAAGTGCCATGCACATTGATGGCGCTGTATAAAAGATAAATAGTAGTCATTTTGCTAGTGTGATTTCCAGAGGAATGACTGTGGAGTGGCTGAGCTGTGCCCGGTTTTGCAAAGGCACACACGCCTCCCATCTACTGCAGTGCATGCTCCGGAGAGAGATGTTGTCTGGGCCTGAGCACAAGTGCATTTAATTATCTGCAGAATGAGAACAAGGCAGTGTTGTCTCAGGTATTGTGCTGTAAACTCTGCTAAATTCTTTACAAGTAACTATGAGGCGAAACAGACAGGGCAGGAAAGGAGGGAGCAGCACAGGGGCCTGGATTCATTGGGGAAAAACCCCTGGGGTGCCCAGTTATTCCAAAAGCAACAAAGAATCTTGTGGCACCTCAAAGAATAACACATTCGTTATGGCATACACTTTTCTGGATTAGAGTCCACTTCATCAGATGCAGAAAGTGTCAGAGGTAGCTGTGTCAGAGGTAGCTTCTTTAAAAGAAGATTAGACAAATTCATGGAGGACAGGGCTATCAATGGCTACTAGCCATGATGGCTGTGCTCTGTCACCCTAGTCAGAGGCAGCATGCTTCTGAAAACCAGTTGCCGGAGGCCTCAGGAGGGGAGAGTGTTCTTGCACTCGGGTCCTGCTTGCGGGCTTCCCCCAGGCACCTGGTTGGCCACTGTGAGAACAGGATGCTGGACTAGATGGGCCACTGGCCTGATCCAGCAGGCTCTTCTTATGTTCTTATGTGGCAACAAAAACCACGAAGTGACTTATGTCACCTTAAAAAGTAAGGGCCCCTCCAGATGTCCTTTTTATTGAGCATTCATGATGATCTATGCTCTTGATGCTATCAGGGTGGTCAATGTGACTCCACTGTCAATACTATTTGCACCTGCAAAAGTTTTGGGATGGTCATACTGCTTCATTTCCAATCAGTGCATATCCTGTAACCTCCTGCTGAAATCCTGTAACTTTGCATGCCACAAATGTTCTGGGATTTTCTCCCGCTTTTGTGGCCTCATAGCCCCTGCTGACAGTAAGAATGGGGTCATATTGGGAAAGCACTGCAGAACAAGCAATAAAGAATAAATCCACCACTAATGCACTATTATTGTGTCACGAACATGTTGCAGAATACACCCGTGTTAAATCACCCGTCTTGAGGGGCCCTATCACATTTACTGTGGCACCATCTTGCACTATTCCAATTATTCAAATGTGGGTATGTGAACACTGTGGCTTCTCACCTTGTTTGAGGGTGGAGATGTCCTCTTGTCCCAGTCCTTGCTACTGGCAAGAATCTCTTGCTCTCTAGGAAGGGAAGCTGAGGACGGTGGAGGGTCTTCTTTGCCTCTGACAGCTGCTTGTTGGCAGGGGGCCAGAAAGCAGGTGGAGCGAGGAAAGCCTTATAGCTCGACAGCAAGCTGCTTTCCTTTTTAGCGTCCGTCTGGGTGGACTCTCCAACACTTCCTCTCCAGCAACCAGGGAACAGCAGAACTAACCTGCTCAGCAGAGCCAGGAGCAGCTATGCCTTAGGGTCCACCCTATTACTGGTAAGTGATGTTTCCCTGGTTGTAGCAGCTTCTGTGCAGTCAGAGTGGCTCATAAGACTCTCTGCCAGATTGCAACCATGTCAGGGAGTATGGAATGACGGCTTGCATTTCTAACACTCAGCCTAACGCATGGCAGTGCCATTCACCAGTTTAGGGCAATGTGTGTGACTTTGGGAAGTTATTGTGTGTCAGTAGCCTCTAGTAAGGCTCAGCTGGCTGATGGAGAGAGCACGAATGCCTCAGAGGGTCCTTCCCCCATCTCCCTGTCTCTTCGACAGTCATTCTTGTATAAATGTTTCTTCATACTATGTCCCGATAAGTATCTGATTTCATACTCTGGCTATACATTATTTCCTCTACATTTTAAGTGTGCCCTTCTTCCTTGGAGTGGTCATGGTTCTCCTGTTGTTTTCATCATGAGGGGCAGATTAGGCTGAGAGATGGTGAGTAGCCCATGATCACCCAGTAAACTTTATAGCTAATTTCTATTTCAAAAAATTAATTAAAACCATCCACATGCAGGCAAAGTTTATTAAGTAGATCTACACAATATGTTTAAAGCACATCCAACTCACATTTAAAGCACATGACGTCCCCTAAAGAATCCTGGGAAGTGTAGTTTCCCCCTCAGTTATAGTTCCCATCACCCTTAACAAACTACAGTTCCCATAATTCTGTGATGGGATTCATGTGCTTCAAATGTGTGTTGAATGTACTTTAAATGAGTGGTGTCGATCTGCTCTAGGTATGATGTGCAATGTAACCCATGCTTCAGTTGTTATTACCAGCATTGTTTAAAAAAGAATGATAAATACAGCATGCCTGCGTTTGCTGGCATTGAGTGCCGCTATTACCCTCCCCCTCTCTTTCTAGAACCGGCTATTAGAGCATGCTTAGTAAGTAACTTTCAGGGTGGGCTGGGCTGGCTTCTCTGAGAAGATTTCAGCAGACCAGCCCAACTCAAGAAGAGGAAGGTGCTCCAGAGTGGATGGGAAGGCCAGCAAACTCTGTGCTGTTCACAGGCCTGCTTTAATTGTTTTTAGGAGCCAAGCAGCAACAAAAAAAGATTTTGCCACCTGCACAAGAAAATAATAGCAAATCTAAAGGACTGTGAACATACTGTTTGTTTTGGGTTTTCTTTTCTTCTTTGCATCATTAGTTGTTAAAAAAAAGAATTATAATCTCTTTACTGCTATGAAGGAATAGCAGCCAGATTGTTAATAGTACTAAGAGTATTATTATCTGTTCTGATAATATATGAGAACTATTTTTCTTTAATGTATATATATATTTAATTTTGATCTTTTTTTTTTTTTTGCTGCAACTATGGATGGGAATCACACTGTCAGAAAAGACTGAACCCGCCCACTTCTATTTAATGTAGTGATATTTGTGGGTTACACATTCATTAGTGAATTGAAAAGAACAATTTTAAAAGATGCTTTTTTAAACAGGAAGGGTTGTAGCTCAGTGGTATTTTCAATTTAACATGGTGGAATGTGAAAAATCCATGCTAGCTATAGTATACAGCCACTCTTGTGGTTGCATAATAAAGGTTAGGTTAGGTAAACAACCACATAAGGTCATTGTGATGAGGCTTAAGGACTGGAAGCAGATTTAGTAAAACATAGGGCAAACTGATGCCCTCCAAGAGTTGGGAACCTTCAGATAGGCAAAAATATTGTTTGGACATATTATTATTATTATTATTTCCATTTATATACCGCCCTTAGCAGAATAGCTCTCAGGGCGGTGAACAAACAAGATAAAATACAATATATCATAATAAAAATCATAAAAACACATACAAACAAACAACAAAAAACACTACAAAAACACAATACGACAAAAATTAAAAATACGGACTATTATCACAGTGTTATCTCTTTTAACCAGAACATCTTATGTAATAGTTTAGCTTGCTAGACTGGACAATCAATAAAATAGGATGAAGAGTCCTTAAACCTCTAATCTGAGGCATAAGGGAGAAGAAAGGAAACTAATCCAGAGGGGAAGCGAGACCCTGCCCATCTATTCCTGACCAGACCATTAACCTGCCGTGGAGGCTTAGCCCTCTCCCTAGAGATTCGGTGAAATACAGATTTTTTTATTTGATTAGAGCTACATAGAAAAGTTAGAAGCAAATTAGGAATTATTATTCATGTCTGCTGTATTTTATAGTACTTTGCTGTGTAAGCAAGCAAAGTTTTGAATCTGCACTTTTGAGTTGGTGTTCTTAGAATCATGAGGGAATTTTTATTCTCAGGCTGATAAAAGAACCACTGATTAGCTGGAGGGGGAAAAGGTCCCTGCCTTGGGCAAGTTTCACCCACCTGTGTGCCACAGGAAATTGTTCTTGAATTAACGGCTTCTCCCCCAAAAAAGGTTGTATCACCAGCCGCTCCTTTGCTAAGCCTCCTCTGCCTAGGGTGCTGCTGAACATTCTTCATTTCCTTAGCACTGAACCTGCCCCATGTGACCTCAGTGACTCTTGAGCCATATCATGTGACTGAGGTCAACTCATAGAATCTGTACATTTGCTCCTCACCATGGCAACATTCAGGGGAGCATCAGCCCCACTATCTCTGCTGTGCCCAGAGCTTGGAAAAGTTACTTTTTTTGAACTACAACTCCCATCAGCCCCACCCAGCACCATGCTGGCTGGGGCTGATGGGAGTTGTAGTTCAAAAAAGTAACTTTTCCAAGCTCTGGCTGTGCCAAAACTCCTCCTAAGGAGGGAGAAGGGCTTATTAATGCGGGTGCCTAATTAATGGCACATGCTGTCTCTGAACTAATTAAAACCTACATGTGCTAATTGGGAGAGAAAAAAATTAATGCAAATTGGTCAGGTTCTGGATCTGGGATGCACCCATCTGCTTTAGCCAGATCCTCTCATGCAAGAACTGAAGGATTTGCTGGCATTTCACACAGGCGCATCAGGCCCCATTTTTTAAAAAATGATTTTGGGTGTGCACAAAAAACTTATGCATGCCATGCTTCCACAAGCCTGGCTTCATGTATAAACTGGGCCCCCAGTCACTATGTGTATGTTAGCATGTCAGCAGGGGGGCACAGCAGGCACCCACTAGTGCCACAGATTCCCTGGCATGCACGCATGCTATATGCAGGTCAGGCTGCCCGCTTTAAATGAGGTATCAGGATCATGGAACACCATATGGGTATGGTCTTCTTTCACACTTAGCATCATGTTTGTTTTTATTTTTAAGCATTTATAGAATCTAATCTTATCAAGACAGGAAAATATACAGCCATAAATGACAGAAGAGCTGAACAGCACTTTACAATATATTTCTTGTCTCTCTAACATTTTACAATTTTATAATTTTATAATTACAATAGGTGAAATGTATGACCACCTTTTTTTATACATACCACTTCTGTTGCCAGTAAGCAATAAAACTATTCCAGTTTCAAACAAAGTTATTACTGACTTGCCTCCCTTCCTTCACCCTAATATGATTTGTACATTTTCACATGATGGTATACTGATGTAACCTTGTCCCATCCTGAACTAGAAAGGACAGACAACATTCTTCCATGATTTGCATAGCATATTCTACCTGCAATTATCATATAAAATATGTTTAGAAAAATTAACTAGCATCTCTTTGGTAAAAATTGATGGAATTTTCAAATGATCTAATAAATAGTCATATGTGATGTGTCTTATTCCATAATTTCCTAGTCATCAAACATATCCATTATAATTGGAAATAGTTTCCCTCTTATATATGACATGCCCAACAAATAGATGCCTATAATCATACAGAGGAGTTGGGAGTTGGATTTGAAATTGCATCTTATCATAGATTTGAAATAATTTCTTCTCGTGTTGGTAAATAATGATAAGTTATTTCAAAATATAATTGCATATTCCAAAATATATTGACCTTCCTTGCCTCCAATTAATGATACAGTTTTTAATCTGTACCACATTGCAATGGAATTCTAAAAGGACTTCATATATTTGGAAGATACAATTAAAAAAAAAGCTTCAGATGCCACAGCACCTTCAAATATAGTTAGATCTCCTACATGTCAGTCTCATTTAATTTCTTAACATATTCCCTAAATTGTAAATATTGAGACCATAGAGGTGACTGATTATTCATGTGATGTTTGATATCATTGTATTTCTGTAACTGAATTTGGCTGAGTAAGTCCTTGTATGTATGAGTTATATTTCCTCCGCAAATTGAAAGAGGCCCAACTTTCTATTTCTGTTGAAATCAAGATAGTATATAATGGTGGCTGTGGGAAACCTAGCTGAACTAATTCTCTAATTGAATATATCCTAGTTCCTTAACAAATTTGTAATTGTATGGTTCTGCTAACAGTATTTTATCATTATCTATTATTAGTCTGTAACAAAGCTTGCAAATTGACAGAGCAATGTGTTTGTTATCCTTTCAGTTTTCCACGGTTCGTACAACCTTTCTGAATATCACTGTAAACAATGTGCGTGAGAGTGTAATTCAAGATGAGGGACCTTGCAGTATGATGTTTTTAACCGAGGGCTTCTTTTTTGCCCACAGTAAATGTGATACCAACTGCTGCCAAGCTTTTCAATGGTCATTCTCTAACCTTATTTGTTACATTTGCACCAAGAGGTTTAGGGTGCAGTCCTAAAACTACCCAAAGGCTGGCTGAGGGACCATTAGATGCAGCATATAGAGAGGGAGCCTGCTGGTGGGACAGCACTTATGTTGCTAGAGGGTCCCTAGAAGACCCGTGGAAAAATCTATGGTTGTGGTTGTCCCACCAGCAATGTTCCACCAGAGGTGGGGAGGAAAACAGAATATTTCGGGGTGCCTGATGATCCACAGGATCCTATGTCCCTTACTTCGCCCAAGACATCCCCAACAGAAGCCCTCAGCTAAGGACAGCCCGGAGAAAGGGGTGAAAAGACAAACAAGTTAGGAAGCAACTGCTCTCCTCCCACCTTTGCAGGGCTTAGGAAGTGACCCTGAAATATCTCCCTGTCCTCCTCTCCCCATAGGATTGCTCTGCTTGTGGTGCAGCAACATAATTTTAACTACTGAAGCTATATCATTCAAGGAAAGGTTTAATTTCTACCACTTGTACAATAGAAATGTTGTTGTTGATATATAATTTCTCCTATTTCAAAATAGATCATTTTCATTTGTCATTAATTGAATCCCCAAATATTTATACTGGCTTATCAGTGATAACCCAGCATCTTTTTTGTTAGTTGTGGTTTTTTTTTTTTAAAAAGATACATGTTAAAGACATATATTAATTATTTCTGTCTTATCTTTACTAATTCTTAATAATAAATATGGATTATAATTGTGGGATGAAGATATCCCATTAACACAAGGACTTCCACCTGCACAACAGGACTTCCTCTCCCTGTGCCTCCCCCCCCAATCTGTTTTTCCAGCCTTCTGGAGCAGATGAGGCACGTGGGGAGAGGAAGTCCTGTTGTGCAGGTGGAAGTCCTTGCATTAATCGGACATCTTTGTTGGATTCAACCCTAAGTCAATAATAGTTATGTCTTTCACCATATAGTGATACTTTCCCTTGTAATGCTTTCACTGAATTCAAAAGCTGAGCTAATGTCAGAGCTGTGTTGATACAAAAACAACTCCTTGCCTTTACGCCTTTTATGTTTGTTTCATTTCTAATTCCTCTAGCAAGAGGTTCAGGGAAGGTAAAAAGGTACAGGAGTATACAGTGAGCCTAGTTTCTTTTACCAGTTGAAATAGATTAAACCGTGAGATTTGTCTATTAATTACTGTTTTATACTATTTTATGTAAACCACTCAGATTTTTTTTAAGCGGTCTAAAAATCTTACAAATAACAACAACAACAACAATATTAAAATGTCTGACCAAAATCAAAGCCATGAATGCCTCAAACAAAGATTATCCAGATTAATTCCACATTCTCAAAGGGCTTTTAATATCTAGCAGCATTGCTAATTAAACTAGATTGTGTTCCTTTGCATAATTAATTTTTTTTGCTGATATTATTCTTCTGTAGCTTCTCTTTTACTGATTTCTCAGGTAGTTCTCTGAAAATCAAATTCAGCTATCTAATATTGTCCAGCCTTTCATATTGATCTAAAACATTCAGGTTTTTTTCTGCAACACGTTGTGAAATTCAACATTTTTGATGGATTGTTTAATTAAATCCAGCTCTTTTTCAATTGTGTAATTTTATTTTCCTGTATACTTTTACATTCTTATCCAAGTGTACATGCATTTCGTTCTTGAAAATTACTTACTTTTCATATAACTAGATATATTCAGGAATAATTGCATTGCTATATTTCCACCCCTTTGATTCTTAGAACTCCTTGTTTTCATTCTAAAATACTGTGGGTTTTTCCTCACAATTTGTTCTCTGCATTATATCAACTAACTCGGTTAACCCTCAAATAACTAAAATTTCACATCTAATGTGTACCTAAATCTAATCATAGTCATATGAGTTGATACAAAAAGGATTAATTTGTCAGAAAATGTCCGCCTATCATGTATCTGAATTCACTAAAATTATCTATTATATAATTCACTAAAAGGCAAAAAAAACCCTTGCAGTTTAAGAACATACCTATAGCCAACAGATATTTCTATTAAACTTTAAAAAGCAGGGAAATTGGGCGGCTATAGTGAATGCACCAGGGTCTCTGAGATATTGTACTGCCCTACAAATTTGTCAAAATGCAAACACAATTTGGGTTGGTCTTTCACAGTCCAGTCCAAAGGGTGGATTTGGTGGGAAGGAGAGAGAGGGAAGGGAAGAAGAGAGGGGGAAGGGAAGGGGGAAGCCAGGTCTGATCACTTGTATGTTTATTGAGTTCAGTGGGATTTATTCCTGTGCAATCAAGCTTAGGATAAGTAAAACTGACCATGAGGGAGGAGGAGAAGGGGGGAGGGGAGAGGAGAGGGAAGGAGGAAAGGAGAGAGAGGGAAGGGGGAGGAGGGGGAGGGAGGGGAGGGGGCAAGAGGGAGGGGATAGGAGGAAGAAGGATGAGGGGAGGGCAGGGCAGGGCAGGTTTGATCATTTGCATGCTTTTTGAGTGCAGTGGGATTTACTCCTGTGCAATCATTCTTAGGATAGGTGAAACTGACCTGGGGGAGGGGCAGGGTGGGGGGAAGGAGGTGAGGAGATTGGGTGGGTGGGCACTGGGCAGAGGGAAAAACCCTTTCCTTTCCAAAAGAAAAACATTGTGAACAGTATCATTATTTTTCAGGGTTCCCCCCACCTTTTTATTCTACAGTAGGCACATTTGGCCTCCCACCCAAATTTAAACCAAAGCTGGCCCTGGCCACAACCTTTATTTCACTTTAGGCAGTCATGGCTTCTTACAAGAATCCTGGGAAGTGTAGTTTGTGAAGGGTGCTGAGAGTTGCTAAGAGACGCCCTATTCCCCTCACAGAGCTACAATCCTCAGAAAAGGGGCTGACTGTTAAACCACTCTGGCCACTTGAGCTCTTTCAGGGGATTAGGAATCTCCTAACAACTCTCAGCACCTTCACAAACTATACTTCCCACGATTCTTTGGGGGAAACTATGATTGTCTAAAGTGAAATAAATGTCTGACATGGGTGTGGCCTCCTGATTCGCCAACTGAAACACCTGTGAATCTGATTTTGAGAACACTGACAGTTGGTTCTTAATGAGCATCTCTGGGCTTATAATTGACTTTAATATTAAATTTCTTAAATTAATTAAAAATCAGCCAGGCATTTTTTTAAACTGCAGAAGATGAAGGTCAGAGTATGGGACAAGGTCAGTAATAGGATTACAGGTACTCCCTGAACATGGCTGTTTTTTTTATTAATTTCAACAAATTAGGAGACCACTGACAAAAAAAAGTCCAACAGGGGTCTGGATTCCCCCCCCCCTCTTGTTTTACACTTTGAAGTGTTTTGTGTATCACCACGAAAACTTAGAAGGTTGTTAAGCAAGTGTTTCTGAGTTCAGGGCTATAAGTTTTGAAAGGTTTTGTTTTGAAATGACCTTGTAGGAAGCATCAGAATAGCATGGGGGGTATTTTCAATTTAACACTGCGGAATGCGAAAAATCCATGCTGACTATAGTATACAGCCACTCTTGTGGCTGTATAATTGTAACTTGAATTACTTATTAACTACAATTTTATAAATTCTTCCACAGATTGTACACTAGAATCTACTAGAATGTATTATTTTAAACTGAGTTTGAATTATTTTAACTGTATGTATGAATGGTTTTAATACTGTAAATTGTTTAATTTGATTTTAATCTAGACTTTTGTATGTTTTTAATTATATGTGTGCTTTTATCTGGAAGCCGCTGTGAGTTCCAGTTTTGGAAAAAGGGCGGGGTAAAAATAATGATAATAAATAAATATAAAAATTCTGGATGTCATCTAAAATTGCTGATTGCTCAGTGATTTTTCATAAATTGTAATCTGTGCACATAAATTAATTCAAATAATGAATCTGAAACTTTCCATTAAACTCCACGCTCACGTTAATTACAGTAGTTACATGCACTGAGAATTACTTAAAAGTCTTTGCAAATCATGCTATTGCACATAGTTAATAGTAAGGTATAACTAATATAGTTAATAATTAATTTAATTGTTTAATCCACCATATACCATACATTTAAACTCACATGTGGTAAACATAAATGTTTTGTACAAGTTGTTGGATGATATCCAACAAAATCATATTCTGACTAACATTGGATATATCACCCATGAGAAGTATTCTATTCAATGTAAATAATTGTTCCATAAGAATTAATTAATAACAATAGTTTAAATGTTGCTATTGTTGTTTATATCCTGCCTTTTTACAAAAGATAAAGATGGCTTTTTGGGGTCCATCCAAACTGTAGTCATTTGCTGATTGTCCATTCATGTTCTCTCTAAATACAGTTTATTAGATCATGAGGTCTTCCTTCTTTTCACACTTACTGGCAGAATTTTTCTTAGTGTCCCTGTTCTGAAAACATGGGAGTTGAACAGTCCGACTGGACTTCCCTCCTTACTCAATATCACTGACTGTCCCAGAAATACGAGAACGTTTACTCATAATGTTACTTCCAATTTAAAGTCAATGTACTAGAGTTCTGTGGCTTTGTCCCTGTTCTCAGCAAATGGATTCACCAAAAAGAGGAGCCCCACTGGCTGTGCTCATCGAACAATGCTGTAGTAATGATGTACTGCCTAGTGCTGCTGGGTATTTTTTAAAAAAAACACCTGTATGGATAATGTCATTATACAGTTTAATAATTAGGTGACACTGGACTTAATTGTATCTGGGTGAATCAGAAGTTCCATGTTGCTATGCTATACTTTTTAAAGCGAAGCAATAAAGTTCTTGCCCAGCCGCCTGACTCCTGTGACCTTTAAGCCGGGGTGGCGAATCTGTGGCCCTTCATGTGTGGTTGGACTCCATGACTAATGGGAGTCAGGAGCAGCTGGTGTGGACGATACCATGGACTGGGCCTCCCAGTCACTCCTGATGGGAGTTGGTAACCAATAACACCTGGAGAGCCACAGGTTCCCTATCCCTGCTCTGCCATGAAAATGCCAGTGGTCTAAAAGTCCTCCCCTGAAAGCTGCTTGAGGGAAAGTACCTTCACAAGACTCCCTGTTTTCAGAAGGCAGGATATGCCGCAATACTGCGACAGCGGGTGGAAAACTGGGAAACAACAGAAGAGACCTGCAAAACAAACCCACAGCACTGAAATTGCTGGGGGAGGCGCAGGGACGGAGGAAGCTGGAGAGTCCACCACACCTGAATTGAATTACATCTCATTATCATGACAAGTATATATAGCTCTTGCTAAAGAATATGGGAAGGAGTTGATAACTTTGGTATCTGCAAGGCTATGGGAACTCCACAGTTGCCTATATCTCATGGGTGGGGCTTGAGTCCTTTCTTTCCATGATTCATCACAGTCCATTTATAATCCAATGGCAGGTGGGACTGGCTACACAGCAGAATGACTCTTGTTGTAGTCTTTTTCAGAATCCTCAATGGGGAATCATGCATGGTCACAAATAAATTGTACTCCTTGATCTTGGGAACAGAAAATCCCTTTGAGATTCAACACCTAACTTGTCACCTGACACATCCTTGAGCTTTGAGCATTCCACTTTCAACATTCAGAGTGCCGTGACAGGTCAGTTTGATTTTTGCACATTTTACTCTTTTCAGGTAATCAGCTTGCTATATTACAATTACCTATAGCAATTCTGCTTGCTTTTGACTTGGATCTTACTGCCCAGAGTATTCTGGCCTCTGCCAACTTTATTTGGTTTTCTTTGCTGCTGCTTGTTGGGGAATTTAGCCCACCACAACCCTACCAACTTTGACTGGTTGACCTTGGTGTTCCCTGCCCTGATATGCACAGGATCAACTTTGCTTAGGGATTTTAGAATGCCATGGCAAGGGTTCTTCCAACTTGGACCTCTAGTGGCCAGGAATGAAGACCAAATTAAGCAGGTAGGTCAAGTAGTCCCTAAAAAATTGCTCCCTCCCTAGTATTTAGGGACTCAGATGAGCTGTTGTTACAGAGCGTACCAGATTTGCAGATACATATCAGAGAGAAAAGATTGTTTATATTTATGGTCCAATGAATGTTGACTTGGTCTTCAGTTCAAATTCTAGCTCATTCTTGAATTTTGGGCAAATTCTGTTGTCTCAATCTCTCATCAATATAACAGAACAGAATGGTCTTAGCCTACCTCACAGGATTGTTGTGAGGATGAACAAGATGAAATGTATAAAACTCTTTACAAATAAAAGCATATTTAAAGTTTAATAATAAAGGATGCACATTTCTGTTCATATGCAAAGGAAGAGATGTGTAGGCAGAGCCCATGCCCACCTTCTCTGTGTCTGTACAAGTGTTAGCTATGTGTGTAGCTAACTATAATTGTGTAGGAGCCCAGTTATGAGCCTCCCTTCTTTGAGAGAGATGCTCTGTACACACAGTCACTTCCAAGAGCTGTTGCTCAGTTATTTTTAGTCACAAAATGAACTCTAATGGGAGAAATGATTTGGATTTTATACAAAAACAAAAAAACCCTAGTAAACGTCTCTTTTTTTTGTACAAATGATTCTAGCTGAAAAACAGTTTATAACATAGTGGAAGCCTACATTTTGGCTTTGGCTTGGCCTGGCCAGAAACAATGAAAAACTAATTAATAGGCAGTCAAGGCTGGCTGAGAATGCAGGTCACACCTACTTGCTAGAGTGAAGGCTAAAACCAGTGTTGTGCCTGGGAAACTGCATGCCAAGAGGGGGGAAAAGGCTGCTTTGAATTTGGGCAGGGACTCAAACGGATTGAGTTATGTCCAGAGAAAATCAAGCAGAACTCTGCACCAAGCTTCTCTTCGGGTTGGCAGAACCTCTTGAATAGCATGAGATGGGGCATGGGGGGGGCTGTAACAACATGGAGAAATTCGGAGGGGCAGCTTTGCACAAGCAGAAGTGTTTTATTATTTGTGCAATGCTTCTCTGGATCCAAACCTTTGCATTTTGAAACTGGCTGACAAGAAAGGAGAAATGTTTCACATTCTTACTAAATCCACTCCCAGAAAATGTGGTGTTGGCTATTAACTTAGGTGGCTTTTTAAAGGGCTAGAGTCAGCTGAGTGTCGGGAAGTGCTGTGCAAGGAGCTTTGCAGGCACCGCTGATCAGCAATGCCTTGCAAAGCCCCTTAAATTCAAGCTCTACCTTTATCTGTCCCTCCCCTGTTGTCATATATTGCATCAGATGGAAAGCAGGTGGACATGGCTCAAGGGCCAAATGGGGAAGCCTGGTGGGCCTAATTAGGCTTGCAGGTTCCCTGCCCCGGCTTAGAAAAATTCCTATAACACACGTCTATCAACAGTTGTTAGGAATGATAGATAAATGGAGCCTCCAAGTCCAGAGGCAATATACCTCTGAATACCAGATGCAGAGGACAAACAGCAGGAGAGAACTGCTGCTTTCATATCCTGCATATAGGCTAAAGAGAACAAGATGCTGTACTAGTTGAACTCTTAGTGTCACCTAGCCGGGGAGTTCTCATGTTATAAACAGCACTGAGGAGCTCCAAACATTTGAGGTGCAGAGGCTTTTCAATCTATTTATGACAGAAATAGTAGTCTTTCATCCAAGAAACACTTGCCATTTCCCGCTGAAATACAGAGAACTGTGTTACTGTGTGCTCTCATTCACATATGCCAGTACATGTGCCTATGCTTGTCCAGGTAGAACACAAAGTTCCAGGTCTCTTGCTCAAGAGTCATGGTGCGCTACAGCGCAAGTTCCACTTACACCAAGGGCAGTTTGCAACCAGACAAGAAACCAAAGCTCAGAATCAAATAATTTACCATTTATTACAGAACAGTAACGTTTGGGTTATTACAGAAATAGCAGATGGGTTAAGTTAGGCAGAATTCAATGAACTGGCAACTAAGGGGTTATATTTAAGAGGCAGTAGAGATAGCAGGACTCTAATGCCATATATGAAGAGGGGAAGATGGCAGAGCTCAGTGGTAGAGCATCTGCTTTGCATGCAGAAGGTCCCAGGTTCAATCCCTGCCATCTCTGTGTAGGGCCAGGATAGAACCCTGTCTGACAACTGCTGCCACTCAGTGTAGACAATACTGAGGTAGATAGGCCAATGGTCTGACTCACTATAGGGCAGCTTCTGATGTTCCTAGATGGCGATATGTGACAGTGATTTAGTTTAGAGAGGAGCCCCCTTTGAGTGTTCAAAAAGAACACAATATGGGGTCAAACTAGCTACTCCTGATGTGGGAAGGTCTAAAGAGGGCTTCCAGAATGTGCTTAGAATCTTTCTCCCCATGATTGGGAACCCTGTGCTATGATAATTCCTTGAATGTGGGGAGGCTTCTAAACATGTTAAAACTCCCCCATCAGACATCCCTGCTCAATGCAGGAAGCTTGGGGATGAAGCAGGCACACACACAGTGTGCATGCCCCACCCCAGACTGAGCCCTCACATGCTCTTTTGGAACACCTGAAGACAACTAGGGAAGTTAGAATTTAAACAGGGATGGCCCAAAATGGCATGTCAACCCTAGGGAGGTAGAAAGAGAGAGGTATAGTGGGGCAGAAAAAACAACAACAGAGCTCAGATCTTACACCTCTTCTAGGGCAAAGGAGAGAAAGGCTTCCTCTTCCTCTCCAGGGAGAGATGCCTGTAGATTGTCTCAGGTGACAAGCGTAGTGTAGTGGCAAATTCAGAAGTGCAGGGTCCTTTCATGTTAGTCACAGCCATGCTCCCTCCCCCCCTTTTTTAGCTGCTGAGTTGCGAATGAGATCCTTGTTAATGCCTTCTCCTATAACAACAGACATCCTTAGGAGCCAATAAGCATGAAAGGGAAGAGTTTAGCTACTGAGAAGAGTCTTCTCAGTAGCTGGCTTACCTCCTTTCACTCTGATTGGCTTCAGTCAGCATGAAAGGACAAGAAAGACTTATCCTTTCATACTGATTGGCTTGCAGGATGCTGGAGACATAGGGACCTTCCTGGAACCCTGCTCCCAAAAAAGTAAAGAGTTTAAGACACACACCCCAAGACCCTGGACGACTACATCCCTGGTGACAAGCCACTAGGTCACTCTAGGAAATGTAATAATGGGTGACTTCAACTACCCTGACATAGACTAGCTACATATGTGTCCCAGTCATGACAAAGAGGTAAAATGTCTAGAACCATGGGGTTGTCTCAAGTTGTCACTGGCCCAACGCATAGGGCAGGGCACACCCTCGATTTGGTTTTTGCTCCAGATGGAGGAAGGGGTGGTCTGGAGATGGGGGGGGTGGATGTCACCCCATTGTCATGGTGAGACCACTTCCTGGTGAAGTTTAGACTCATGGCTCCAATCCTTCCCTGCAGGGATGGTAGACAGATTAAGATGGTCCGCCCCGGAGCCTAATGGAATCCACTGGATTCCTGAATGCCCTGGGGGAGTTCCCAATAGATAGAGCAGGTGACCCTGTTGAAGCCCTTGTCATGCTGTGGAACAGAGAGGTGCGTCGGGCTCTTGACACGGCTGCCCCTGAGCGCCCTCTCTGGCATTGTGGAGCCCCATCTGCACCTTGGTACACCAGTGAGTTAAGGGCAATGAAACAGGCTGGACAACAGCTAGAGCCCAAGTGGCGAAAGACCTGCTGTGAGGCTGATTGGGCATGATAACATCATAACCGGGCCTACTGTGTGGCAGTGAGGGCAGCGAAGAAGGCCCACTTCTCTGCCTCCATCACATCCTCAAATAGCTGTCCAGTGGAGCTTTTCCATATTGCCAGGGGTCTGTTGACATCAACTCCAGGAAATGGAGTCTTAAGACCCTTCGGAGGCCTACTGTGAATTGTTTGCAAGGCACTTTGAGGGTAAAGTTGCTCACCTCCGTAGCAATCTTGATGCTCCCTCCACATCTACTGTAGTCCCCAATGAGGTGTCCAGTGCAATGTCTGCTGCAACTTCTTGGGAACGGTTTCAGGGGCCTGATGACGTAGACAACATGCTTGCGATGATGCTGCCAGCAATGTGTCCTGTTGACCCTTGCCCTTCTTGGCTTATTAAAGCTTCCCGAGGGGGTTTGACCGAGTGGATCCAGAGTGTGGTCAACACATCATTGCAAGAGGGAGTGGTTCCAGCCACCTTGAAATAGGCCGTGATCTGACCACTCCTGAAAAAGCCCACCCTGGACCAATCGGTTTGTGACCACTACTGACCGGTTGCAAATACCCCCTTTTTAGGGAAGGTGATTGAGAGGGTTGTGGTGCGGCAATTGCAACTACTCTTGGATGAAACAGTTTATCTTGACCCATCCCAGTCTGGGTTCAGGCCTGGTTATGGGACTGAATCGGCCTTGGTTGCCCTGATGGATGACCTTTATTGGGAGAAGGACGGGGAGTGCGACCCTGTTATTCTTACTTGATCTCTCAGTGGCTTTTGATACCATTGACCTTGGTATCCTTCTGGGCTGACTTGGTGAGATGGGTATTGGAGGAACTGTTTTACAGTGGTTCCGATCCTATCTCCAAGGTAGCTCTCAGAGAACAGCATTGGGTGACTGTCTTTCGGCCCCCTGGCAGTTGTGCTGTGGGGTGCCTCAGGGTACCATCTTGTCTCCCATGCTGTTTAACATCTATATGAAGCCCTTGGGAGCGACCATCAGGAGATTTGAGGCAAGGTGTCAGCAGTATGCTGACGATACCCAGCTCTATTTCTCTGTAACATCTGATTTGGAGATTCCGTGCAAGCCCTGGACCACTGCCTGGACTCGGTGGTGGGCTGGATGAGGGCCAGTAAACTAAATCTGAATCCTAGCAAGACGGAGGCACTGTGGGTTGGTGGTTCCAGAGTTCAGATGATTGGTCGGTTGCCTGCTTTGGATGGGGTTGTACTCCCTCTGAAAGAGCAGGTCCGTAGTCTGGGGGTGCTCCTGGATCCATCTTTGTCGCTAGAGGCCCAGGTGACCTCCATGGGTAGGAGTGCCTTTTACCAGCTTTGGCTGGTGAGACAGCTGCGGCAGTTTCTGGACTGGGATAGCCTGACCACTGTTATCCACGCACTGGTAACTTCCAGGCTGGATTACTGTAATGTGCTCTATGTGGGGCTGCCCTTGAGGTTGGTCCAGAAGTTGCAGCTGGTGCAATATGCAGCGGTGAGACTGCTCACTGGGGCAGAGTATCGCCAACATGTCACCGCACTGCTGAAAGAATTGCACTGGCTGCCCATTTGCTACCGGGCCAAGTTCAAGGTTCTGGTTCTGGTGTACAAAGCCCTATACAGCTTGGGACCAGGATACCTGACAGACCATCTTACCCCTTATATACCCAGCCGATCACTGCGCTCTGCAGGTGAGGGCCTCCTGCAGATCCCATCTTATCAGGAGGTCCATTCTGCAGAACACAGGAAATGGACCTTTAGTGTGTTTCACCTACCCTGTGGAATTCCCTCCCCTTAAATATTAGGCTGGCGCCATCTCTGTTATCTTTTCGGTGCCTATTGAAGACTTTCCTCTTTCAACAAGCCTTTTAAGTTAACAAGCCTATCCCAGTCTGAGTCTGTGTTGGAATTGCTTTTAATATTTTTAAAAAACATTTTTTCCCTAAGCAATATGTTTTTTTAACCCTTTTTATTTAAGAGGTTTTTAAAGCTTTTTAAAAAAATGTTTTTAAAGTTGTTTTGTTTTAATGTATTTTAAGGTCTGTTTTTATGATGTTTTAAAGTGTTTTTACTGCTTTTGTTTGCTGCCCTGGGCTCCTGCTGGGAGGAAGGGCGGGATATAAATTAAATAATAACTAAAATAAATAAATATAAATAAAAAGAGGAAACTTCCCAAAAATGTGGGGATTGGTAAAAAGAAAGTTAAAAGACAAAGTCAAGAGGGGGAAATCACTCTAAAATGCTTGGGAGTTGTTTAAAAACACAATAATAGAAGCTCAACTGGAATGTATATCACAGATCAGGAAAGGTACCACCAGACGAAGAAGATGCCAGCGTCGTTAATGAGCAAAGTCAAAGAAGCTATCAGAGGAAAGAAGGCTTCCTTCACAAAATGGACATCTTGTCCAAATGAGGAGAACAAAAAGGAACACAAACTCTGGCAAAAGAAATGCAAGAAGACAACAAGGGATACTACAAAGGAATTTGAGAAGCACATTGCTAAAAACATAAAAAACAAATATATATATATATATATATTCATAGCAGGAGACCATCTAGGGAGGCGGTTGGACCCTTGAATGACAAGATGGTAAAAAGTGTGCTTAAGCAGGATAAAGAGACTGCAGTGAAGCTAAATGATTTATTTGCATGTCTTCAAAGTGGAGGATATAGGCCCATCACTATTCTTGAACTTACTTTTGCAGGAAGGGAGTCTGAGGAACTGAAGCAAATAATGGTTATGAGATATTAAGTTCTAGGCTAAATAGA
Source organism: Rhineura floridana (assembly GCF_030035675.1). Taxonomy (NCBI): domain Eukaryota; kingdom Metazoa; phylum Chordata; class Lepidosauria; order Squamata; family Rhineuridae; genus Rhineura; species Rhineura floridana. The sequence continues at coordinate 122,032,295 of NC_084482.1, read as the reverse complement.
CAAAATAAAAACTGACAAATCATCGGCATCCACCTGAGAGTTCTCAAAGAACTAAAATGTGAGATAGCTGACCTTCTAACAAAAATATGTAACTTGTCCCTCAGATCTGCCTCTAAACTGGAGGACTGGAAAGTGGCCGATGTAATGCCAATATCTAAAAAGGGATCTGGGGTGGGGAATCCCAGAAATTACAGGCCGGTTAGCTTAACGTCTGTCGTGGGAAAAGTATTGTTAAAGATAAAATAACAAAACATACAGAAGGGTGAGCCTTGGTGATGCAGAACCCACATGGCTTCTGCAAGGGTAAGGCCTGTCTCACTAATGTATTAGAGTTCTTTGACAGTGTCAACAAGCATATTGATACAGGTGATCCAGCTGACATAGTGTACTTGGACATTCAAAAAGTGTACTTGGACTTTCTTGTAGATCAGGAATTGGTTAAGTAGCAGGAAGCAAAGAACAGGAATAAAGGGACAGTTCTCCCAATGGAGAGCTGTAGAAAATGCAATACCCCAAGGATCAGTATTGGGACCACAGACCCAGTACTTTTTTTGACCTCCACAGTCACTTACGGAACCACTGTTAAAGAACTTATCTTGAAAGACAATTGTACTCGGCCACAAGTGATCACCAATGAGTATTGGGACCTGTGATTTTTAACTTGTTCATAAATGATCTAGAGTTAGGGGTGAGCAGTGAGGTGGCCAAGTTTGCTGATGATACCAAATTGTTCAAGGTTGTTAAAACAAAAAGGGATTGCAAAGAGCTCCAAAAGGACTTCTCTAAACGGATTGAATGGGTGGTAAAATGGCAAATGCAATTAAATGTAAACAAGTGTAAAGTTATGCATATTGGAGCAAAAAATCTTAATTTCACATATACGCTTATGGGGTCTGAACTGGCGGTGACCGACCAGGAGAGAGACCTCAGGGTTGTAGTGGACAGCATGATGAAAATGTTGACCCAGTTTAATCCCTTAGTAAGTGTGTTTAGAATTGTAGCCTTCAGGAGCATCCATCTTTACTCCTGAGTGCTCCCATCTAACATCTCCACAACACTAGGCTCCTTTCTCCCTACAGTGGCCTTCTGGTGACTGGCCTGGCCTGAAGGCACTTAAACCCTTCTTGCTGAAAGCAAGTAGGCTAGATTAAATGTTCCCTATCCAGGCTCCATCTTTTAGCTAAGATTTCTATTTTAATTACCAATCAGATTTTTTTTAAATTGTATGCTCCAAGCAACTGTGATTGATGCTTAATGTACCATGCTTAATGACATCACTCGGGCCCGCCCTGTGACATCCCTAGGGCCCGCCTCCATGATATCACTAGGGCCCGTCACTCAAATCTCAGGTTTTGGGATGCTTCTGACCTGGCAACCCTACTATGGTGAGTGGTGGCAACACCTGCAATCAGCCCAAATAATAGAAACAAGACGTGTGCTGTGCTGATCTTGTTTTAGCAGGAAGTAAGCAACATTATTAAGACAGCTGACATAGTTCAGATAGTCACTTTAAATATGACTGATTTACTTTGCAATTTTAGTGAAGTTTCCTATAGTAAATCATTTTCTTTTGCTTCTGTTTCTGTGAATATGTGAAGTACAGCAACACTTTGCAAAATTTACACTAAAAAAACCTCCAAAAATAATTGTGGAATAATTGCAGAATAGTCTCCAGTGGACATCAGGAGTGTCTCAGTTTGCACAAGATAAAACAGTGGGAGGTGAAATATATTCCAGCAAAATTCTAGGTGTGCTCTATGTTTTTTATTGACCATGCCCACCTTGCCTTAAATGATGTGGTTTAAACATAGCAGGCTGAAAACATGCATCTTGGGCAGGCCAAGTTTGCTTTTTCCAACAGCTAGACTCATTCCTGAAGTAGCAACATATTGTAATCGGTCTGATTTTACATCAAACTGCAGTTTCAGATTCAATGCACCCAAAATAGAAATAGAACATAACCTCCAATTTGAAATGCAAAAGGCTGTCTTCACCATCATATGACACTGACCAATAAAAAGGCTTTGAAATTAATAAAAATAAATTTGACACAGGATTTTCTAGATTAGATTCTCTGTAGAAACAATAGTAACACAGGAATGAAGCAAAGTCAGAAGAACACAAACAAACACAAAAATTCTCCATCTTTTGAGATGGCAGGTATTGCCAGCACTCACCATATGCTCAGAGGCACATTACTAAATTTTTCCAAGCTACACAGGAAGTGGATTGGACTGTGAAAGACCAACCCAAATTGTGTTTACACTTTGACAAATTTGTAGGGCAGTACAATATCTCAGAGAGGAGATCAAGTCTCCTGTTCCTCTGGTACATTCACTATAGCTGTCCAATTTCCCTGCTTTTTAAAGTTTGATAGAAATATCTGTGGGCTATAGGTACGTTCTTAAACCGCAATGTTTTTTGGATCTGTTTTGAATCATCGCAGTGTGCAATAAAGATGGGGAATCGGGGGGGGAGGGGGATGTTGTGGATCGGCACCACAAGCCAGGTGTGAAAACCAAAACACGGACCAAAACCAAAGAGCGAACCCCATCCCCAGTGTGCAGGACATGGAGTAATGGGCTCAAATTACAGGAAGTCAGATTTCAACTGAACATCAGGAAAAACTTCCTAACCATTAGAGCAGTATGATGATGGAACCAATTTCCTAGGCAGGCGGTGGGCTCTCCAACACTGGAGGCGTTTGAGAGGCAGCTGGACAGCCACCTGAGGGGTATCCTTTAAGTTGGATTCCTGCATTGAGCAGGAGATTAGACTAGATGGCCTTAGAGGTCCGTTCAACTCTACTGTTCTATGAGTCTATGATTCGAAGTATCATGTGAGATGCTCTTTTGTATTTACATCTTCATTTTCTGTAACAGCAAACCAGGCAGTTGTGCTGGCCATTTCTGTAAACTTGACTTTATAAGGCCACAATCATTTCTTTTAACAATCTAGGCTAGCCCTGAATTTTAGACTGGACTTACTGGTCTTGATAGGCGGGGGCTTTTCAGATGATAATGTGCATTACTTCATATGGTCTTATGGGGGACCTCTTCTTTTGATGGTAACATGTACTGTTCACTTATGTCAAAATGTGGTAGTCCAGCCTTCTGTTCTTGGGGGCCCTCCAGCTCATTCTGCTGAGGGGGCCCTAGATGTCTGCCCTAAAGTCCTGCCCTAATGACGCCACTGTATTGCATCTTTGCCATGAGTACACCCTCCTTTTAAGGAGGAGAATGGAAATAGTTGTTCCTCCTGTGCTTCAGACAAATGATATCAGAGGTACCTATATCATTGGCTGTTATGAGGAATCTAAAGTACGGTAACCACAACAAATGTTTTCTAAATACGTTGCTTTTCTTGCAGTTAATATTGAATATATTGCTGTGAATCTTGCCCCTCCCATGACTAAAAACTTTATCTCTCCCTGAAACTAAATAGTACCTCTGAGAGAAGGACAGATCAGATTTTTTCCCTATCACTGGGATCTGATCCTAAATTCTCATGGTTCCCACTCTTTGTTCCCACTCTTTGGGTAATAGCAAGGAGGTTGTTTTGTATTCTGCTCACCTGAGCCAAATCTATGCAAATGGAGATATACCAGCTGTCTCCCACCTTGCCTTCTGTGTCAGAAAGAAAATTAGGTTGTCTAGAATGCAAAGTTCACTCTGGAAAAACAACCTGTGCTAACTGCAGTCTCCAACAGCGTGGAACAGCATGACAGGCAACTTGTTACGTGACCCCAGAAATACTGTGACCTGTGTATTGCAGGTTTTTAAAACATAAAAAATTATAATATTTGTTTGCCAGAAGAAAAGGTAAAATAAGTTTACAAGCTATGGACAACAATACTTTTCTCATACTACCTATAAAGTTTGGAGAAAATAATTTTCTGCTTCCAGCTCAAAGAGAGATACAGGATTATAAATTACATCTTAGTTCTGTTTGGTTTGCTGACTCTGTTCATTAGCTATAGTTTAGCTGCTATAGACTAAACTGCCCTCCCCAGTGTAAAGCCAACCCCCTCCCCATATTTTCCCCTTTAAGTGGCCAGGCCATGTGCATCCAGATTTGTATGTGTAAGGAGCACACATCCTTGTGAGAGAGTTTGTGTTTAAATAATATGTAAATGTTAAGAACAATATGTGACATATTGGGGTATATTCCTGCATGTGAGGAAGTGAGAGCAGAGAGCTGGGTGATAGCACGCAGAGGAGGGCTAGGCTCTCTTCTTGATCATCCCAGAGTGCAGGTCACAGAGTAATGGGCTCAAACACTACTATTCTATGAGTCTATAAACACTGAGCCTATTTAGCCAAGTCTCAATGGTCAGTTCCAACTGTATTAGTTAGAGTATTGTTATGGGACTGAGGGATGAGATAGATGATTTGTGTCCCCTTCAAGCCCGTAATCTTGTATCTGAAGCTGGGATATGCAAGCAAGAAAACTGCTCTACTGGTCAGGTGAGTTTCCTTTGTTAAGCTAGCCTGTGAGTTAATGGACTTATTGAATGGTCAATCTACATATCCAAAGGGATGTGGCCAAGAGAGACCCTGTGGCTGTTGGAATTCTTTCAGGTGAGGGGTCCTCCTTGCCCCATCCTGGAGCCAAAGAGAGGCTTGTGTTTTTAGTCTAGTCTGGAGAAGCTGGGAACTGGGAAGACATGCAGAGAGCCCTGTATGATGGCTTCAGGATGCCTCCTATAAGCCTGATGGAAAAGTAAGATCTATTGGACTGCTAATGCTTTGTGCCTCTCCATCCTATGCTCAGGCTGTAAATGTGTGTAAATAAACCACATATCCTAAAGACACCATAGGCTCTACTGACCCTCATTCCAAGGAAACCAAACCCTGGGTAAGTGCAGGAGCCCCTGGAGGTCTCACACCACTCGGAGTTTGGGGTGGCACGTAACAGTACAACACACAAAATGTTAATATTTTGCTTCTTCTGCTGTTTTCCACCTTTTTTCCTTGTTGGAACTGTTTGCAATTGTGCCTTTAGAATTTCCTTTTTTAGAAACTCCCACCCACCTTGGTGTCTTTTTCTCATTAGGGTCGTTTGTCATGGACTGGCATTTACTAAAAGACTGTCCAACCTCTTTAATATATTTGGCATTTCTGACAAGTGGTGTTTGAGGGCAAAAGAACATAACATCCCTGCTGGATCTGTCCAATGGCCCATATAGTCCAGCATTCTGTTATTTGCAGTGGCTACACAGATGTGTATGGGAAGCCCCCAAGCAAGACATGACCCTTTCCCACTGTTATTCCTCTGCCATTGGCATTCAAAGGAATGCTGTCTCTGATCCTGGAGGTAGTACATAGCCATTGTGACTAGTAGCCATTGATAGCTTTGTCCTCTTTGAATTTGTCTAAACCCCTTTTAAAGTCATTTAAGTTGATGGTCATTACATCATCATTTGCCCCTCTATCAAGTAGTGGAGTTTGAATGGTGTAAACAGCATCCAATAACTCCTCTGCGATTTCCAAATATTTTCAGTGTGATTATGGTCTTTAGACACTTTGAAATGGCCTAGAAAGAATTCTTAGTAACCAAGCAACTAAGCCTGTATGTGCCTTACCCCTTTATCCTATCCTGGCTTCAAGAAAGTTTACTTTTTAGCTAGATTTAGATTTATTTTATTTTCTTGGCAAGAGGAGATATGCTTGGACCATCTTCATTAATACCAATTCCTTTTTTTACGGGAGTTTTGAATGAAACAATATTTTAATTTGCTTTAAAATTTCTTGTATGTTATTTGATTTGATGTGTTTTAGTTTAGGTACATTCCCCATATGGTTTTTTTTCCAGATCACTGATAGATTTTCATACATCTTATATTTCTTCCTTTAACATCACTTAAGTTGAATAGGGCTTTTTTTAACCATTTCTCATATGAAGTCTTTAGCAAATGGTCCAGCAAAAAGCCATACATGCTTATGCCCCATTGAAATAAATGGATCTTAAGTCTACGTAACTCTGCACGAATTTGAGGTCTTTACCTTTCTATAATTTTGATTATTTTGCTGTGCCTTTTCCAGTTCTATAATAATGCTGAGATGCTGTGATCAGAACTATAAATTGGCCCTGTTCACACACAGTGCTAAGCCAAATCATGGCTTGGATCAAATGGGCAAAAATGGGGTTACCAGATGGAAAATAGTGCCCACTGCACTCTTCCCTCAGACCTCCTGCCCACACTCCCTGAAGCTAGTGTTATGGCTGAACTTGAACTCGTGGTTTATCTTGCTGCAGATAAACCATGAGCTATAACCACTCATGGCTTATCTGAGGAAGGTCTGATCATGAGCCTGGATTTGGACATAACACTTGGCTTAGCTCAAGTAGCATGGCAGCAGCAGGTCAGTAGGACCACGGGAGGAGCACAGGACCATGTGGTTATCATGGGCCCCATGGAGAACCTCTGGTAGGATGGGAGAATGGAGAGTGGGTTACAGATGTTGTGGAGGGGGCTGGGGAAAACACAGGAGAAATGCTTCCAGAAACCTGTTGCAGCCCTGTATCTAGTGAGTTAATCAATGTCAGTAACCCCCCTTTGCTTATGATGGAGAGAAAGGAATCCTCACTGGCACCGAGCCCAGATCTAGCTTTTGAAAAGATAGACTCTTATGAACAGACTGGACTCTTCCAGAGAAATGAGAGTGAAAGTAGGTGGTCAGAGCCAGATATAGCAATTTCTCCAAGGTCATGCAGAATAAAGAAAAGGAGGCTTCAGCAAAAGGAATCAGTGTCTCTGCGCAGAAGGAGCCCCACCTTGCTGCAAAGGCTAGGAAATTCTACAGTTAGCTAGTGCAAGTAGTGTGCCCACTCCCCTTCTTTTATAAGGAGTGTCTAGGGGGAGAATCCTTGTTGCAACAACTCTCTATTGCTGCTTCCATGCCTAGTTCTGTATCTTGATTCATGCCTACAATGTCTGATGCTGCATTCCTCTACTGACTTCTGAAATAAAGATTTTTTTGAAACCCAGTCTTCGAGTCCCGAGTCTGCTTCTCTGGTTGGGAGCCAAGACAGTGATATTCTCTCCAGGAACACACATATTTGTTTGTTCATTTTTGACACTTGCATTATATTGAGCTAAAATATTCTACAAGCTGTCCACAGTTATTTTGTTTTTGAGAGACACTGGCTAATTCAGAAGCTGTCAGGGTACTCAAGCTACATGGAGTCTTTTTAGATCAGGGATGGAGAACCTGAACCTCCAGATGCTGCTAGACTGCTCCCATCATCTATAACCATTGGTCATGCTGGCTGGGGCTTAAGGGAGTTGAACATCAACAGCATCTGACCACAGGTTTACCAGCCCTGATTTAATCTTTTTGCACTTACTAATCAATATGTATCTGCCTGGATCAACCAATGCTGTCCATCCTCCTCACAGTATTAGAAAATTTCCATTTTGGATTTAGCAGTGTGGTGTCATATGCACCCATTTTGCCAGTTATTCACATCCTTTGCCAGGTCATGAATGAATATGTTGGAAGAACCAGCTCCAGTGAGATTCATCAACATTCCTGCCATACAAATTGATCTCTTTTGATTTGGCATGTATATTCACATTTATATTTGCATCTCTGAACTGCTGTTTTTGCCTTATTAATGGGTCTAATTCCGGCTTAGCTTCCCATTCTTTCTTTTTAGAGTGGTATATCTCCCCCACCACCACCAAGTTATTGAATTTGACAATGTTATGGTTGCTATTTCCTAGCTGCTCAGCTATATTTATTTATCGATCCAATCTCTGTGCTTTACATAGGACTAAATCAAGAGCTAATGTTCCTTGCATGGGTCCCAGAACTAGGAGTTCTGGGAAGCCATCTTTTACGATTTCAGGAAGTTTTCTCTCTCCAGCATCACCTCCCTAATCAATACGAGAAGGCCAGTTGAACTCATCCACGTTATTGCTATGTTGGGAAAAACATTATTATGTTTGAGCTTTTGCTACCTTGGGACACGTTTGCAATATGATTGCTACTCTACTATGGCTCTTTGCTCATTTGCAGTCAAACTAAAGCTGCCTTACAGTGATTCAGGTCATTAGTCCATTTAACCCAGTGCTCTGACGGGCAGCAGCCCCCCGAAGGTGTGCTGCCTTGTGATTTCAGAGGGTCCAAACAGGGCTGGCGCCACCCCATTGAGGCCCCCTGCCTCCCCCTTCTGCGCACATACATGCACTTAAATATGGCTGGTAGTGCCCCCCTCACATCACCTTGGGTGATGACAGGCATGCATGCTAACGCATGAGGTGAAGCAACCAAGCGCATTTAAGCCCACTGTGCACACAGGGTGATGTCGGCTGGGAGAGTAGTGTTCCTGCTCCGCAATCCACGCCACTGTCTGGTTGTGGCCTGCAACCTGATTTTGTCAGGAATTGCGGAGCAGGAGCTCCACCCTCCCCGCCGCTGGGCCCCTCAGCCAGTGCCTGACCTGGCCACCCGCTGGCACCAGATCTGGGCCCAAGCATCATTTTGGGGCTGTAGTGCAAATATGTAATGTGGGTCCCTTCCCACAAACATGCCATGACCCCCTGTCATATATGCAATCTCATAAATCATGAAAGAAAAGTTTCTATTTTAATTCTAAAATTGCATTATTTACATTTCCGCAATAACATTGAATACTGGAGCTTTTTTACCATGCCTCCAGCCACCCACCTTTTTTTGGCTATTTATATTAAACACTTTTGTTTAACGTTTTGATTGGCCCTGATAAAGGTATTATGTGGTGGATGTTTTTATCTTTATATTTGATTGACGTGGCTGCAAACATTGTATAAATGGGCAATTCACTTGAAAGCAATATTTTTCTGGCCTTTTTCATTGCCAAAGCATGAATTATCTCTCCAAAGTCCATTTTTCGTGCAAGTTCATATTTGATAAAACAGCTCATGACTTAACTGTTCTTGCCCCATAGCAGAACACCTGCAACTTTTTATGAGTTTTAATGCAGCTTGAAATACTACCAACAGCATTGCTGTCCTTCCCTGCTGTCACAGGGGGTGATGTGGGCTGCCACTGCTGCACTGCTCTCCTACCCGTTTGTTGGGAATGGGACAATTGGCACTGTGGTGGTAAGGGAGAGTGCACACTGGGTTGGCGCTGGCAGTGGGGGGAAATGCATGTACACCTATATCCACCACCACTGCCAACCCAATTGTTTTCTACTGCCTCCATCACCTTACCCCGCTCTACCCAGTTCCAGTGAGCAGGAACATTCCACCTCACGTACCATGCTTAGTCCCTGGTATCAATGGCCTTGAATATTGTGATGTTTTGCCCCTCCCTCCTGCCAATGCACAAGGAACTCTATTGCTTGTAGTAGGTTTTCCCCCCAAATTATTTCAGAAAACAAATATTATTTTTCCCAAATTATTTCAGAAAACAAATATTAAAAGCAAATGATACACCATCAAATTATTGGTAGTTCTTGAACTAATATGTCACATAGGGAACACTCTGTTCTAGAGAAGGGCATGAGACAGCAACTCAAGAATTTATTTATTATTTATTTTATTATTTCAATTTATATACCGCCCTTAGCGAAATAGCTCTCAGGGCGGTGAACAAAGAATGCTGCTTGTTCTGTTCTAGCATTGCTTCAGCTTGGTTCCAGCAAATCTCACAACGTCTGGACAATAGGCACATAGGAAAACAAGTGTCCATACATATCCTCAAGCACGAACTACCAATTGTTTTCCTCCTGGTAATAGGGTTGCAGCTTGGACTGGGCTCTCCTGGACATAAAGTATATCCTGAAGAACATAAGATGAGCCCTGCTGGATCAGGCCAAAGATCCAACTAATCCAGCATGCGGTTCTCACAGTGCCTAATCAGATGCCTATGGGAAACCTGCACACTCTATAGGACTCTCCCCACTTGTGATTCCCAGCCAATGGTTATTCAGAGGCATACTGCCTCACGTAAAACATAGTCGTTGTGGCTAGTAGCCATTGATATCTGCCATGAATGGTCTAATCCTTCTTTTAAAGCCATCCAAGTTGATGGCCATCAAAATGCCTTGCGGAAACAAATTCTATAGTTTAGCTATGCTCTGTGAATAAGAATTTCCTTTTTTGACTGTCCTTAATCTCACCCCCTTTAGCTTCCTTGGATGACCCCAGGGTTCTAGTATTATCAGAGAGGCCTATTTGCTTTCTCCACACTATTAATATTGTATACAGTACCTCTATCATGTCTCCATTGCCTTTGTTCCTTTCTAACCACAGATGCCAGGAATTGACCATGAGGCCTTCTGCGTGTAAGGTACTGTGCCACTCATCTACAGCCACTCTCAAAACCTGAAGTTGATGCCTGTAGTGAATGTGGATAACTGGGGCGGGGGGCGGGGGTTTCTACAAACCCCTTGAATTGTCCCTTGAGATGGTTCCCAATTAAAACAATAAGAACCCAGCACAAACTGTAATAATCAGCAGCCAGCCACTTCCCCAAATAAGCCTTTCTTTTTAGCCCTCTAGGGATTTGTGGGTGCCTCAGTTTCTCATATAAAACCAAAATATTAGTAAGGTAGCACACGGAGCATTTAAATCAAGAGGTTTTAAATCCAGAGGGAAACACAAATGGAATGTCTAAATCTAGCTAAAAACTAAAATTCCTTTGACCCAGGATAATATGAAGGGAGAAGACACATACAGGCTTACACTGTGATATACACTTACCTGGGAATAATGTATCTGAACTCAGATAAAAGGGATTACTGAGTATATGGGATTACACTGTTTGTTACCTGATTTCCAGACCCATTTCAAAATGGATGCAGGCCAGGCTTACCACACTGAAAATATTAACTGGAAGAGGACGGAGGGGTTATTGGAAGTTTACTGCAAAGTTCAAACTGTGCTTCTTGGCATAGGGCAAATGTCATTAAAGATGTGAAAGCCTGGGGGGGAAATGGAAAAAAAAAAGGGGGGGGGAAAGGTACCTCTCCCGAATTGTACATTTTCTTCTGGGCCTTCACATCTTTAATCCTTGTTAAAACTTACTGTTCTTCCCTAGGTACAAAAAGGAAATGGATTCTGTAGTACTTGACCATCAATCAAGCTTTTTCATGAGTTGTCAGTCTAATCTTTTTTTTTTATTATTCCGCTGCTGTCTTTGTTTATTCCGCCAAGCATACCAGCCAAGACTATTTTCCATCTGGTGGGTGTTCTTGTTGTTTGCTTGGGTTTTTCAGCAGAAGGTGATTTCTGCAATTGAACAATTGTGTCTGAGATATCTCCATTTTTTTGTTATCTACACACTTCTCCATTAGACTATTGTGTTTTTTTAAATGTAAAAGTGATGTTCTACAGAGGTGACAACAAGTCAAACCATTGCCAACTGGATGGCGGAAGAAAATTACTCTGCCACTGCTGAGAACAGCTCTCGATGCAGGATAGTCTAATGCTGTATAAACACAGGGTTTGGTTATAATTCAGCAGCAGTTTAAAAAATAGATATAAAGGAAGCATTTGTTCATAGGCTCTCATCTCACCTGTTACATATCAGTTGCTTGTTATTTTGTGATCAACCACTTCAACAACCTGACAATGGACTACATTGGGATCCCCAATGTGGTGCCCATGGACACCACCAGACACCTCTTTGGCATCTGCCACATCCCTCTGCTCCTCCTAATTTTTTTTTTTAATGGTGGGTTTTTTGTTGTTGTTTCGGAGTCGCCTGCTTTTTTAAGGGGCGGCTTTGGGGATAGTTTTATTTGTGGATAGGCATTTTGCCTGTTTGGGGGGGGAGGGGTTCTGAGCATCACCAGTTTTCTTCTGTGAAATTAGTACTTGTGCCCCAATGTTTTCTTGGATTTCTAAATGTGCCCAAAAGGACTGGGGACCCATAGACTACATCTTGTCCCTTAACATTCACATTACAGACCACGGAAATGCATAGGCTGGGGACATTTTTTAAGAGAATTGAAAGTGCTTTGAGAGAAACTTTTTAGACAGCTAAATGTAAATGTGCTGCCTTCAAGTTGATTCCATCTTATGGAGACCCTATGTATAGGGTTTTCATGAAGCTGGGAGGCAGTGACTGGCCCAAGGTCACCCAGTGAGCTTTGTGGCTGTGTGGAGATTCGAACCCTGTCTCCGAGGTCGTAGTCCAACTCCTTAACCACTACACCACACTGGCTAGAAAAGGAAATTATAGACACATGTATGGAAGATACCAAACAAGGAAGGCCAAACAAGAGATGGATTAATTCCATAAAGGAAGCCACAGACCTGAACTTACAAGATCTGAACAGGGTGGTTCATGACAGATACTTTTGGAGGTCACTGATTCATAGGGTCGCCATAAGTCGTAATCAGCTTGAAGGCACATAACAACATGGAAGATATGGCTACCAAGCATGATGGTTGTATGCTACCTCCAGAATCAGAAGCAGCACGAATATGTCTGATTATAAGTGGTTGGAAAAGAACACTGAAAGAGGGCTAATGCTCTCATGTGCTGCTTGTGGGCTTCCCAGAGGCATCTAGTTGGCCACTGTGGCTAGGCAAGACTTTCCTGTGTACTTATTACATAATGATAAAAAAATTGACATATAAGTTATAACAAGTCTGCTTACAAAAATTAACACAATAAACAGGCATATTCTAGGGTTGGTTTATATGTGACCACTTTTGCAGGTTACATGTGACCTCTCTTTTGCAATTAGCTTTATTTATAAATGAGATGTATAGATTGCCCTTCATTACATAGTAATCACAGAACAGTTTCCAGCATAATATCTAAAAATATAGCACAAAGAAATCAAACCATACAATACTAATAAGCTAAAATCCCATACAAAAGAATTCCAGATAAACTGCAGCAGATTAGACAGAATATGGAGAAACCGATTGGTTCCCCATCAGAAAGGGTGTGAGATGGGCATATTTTATCACCCTATTTGTTTAATCTGTACGCAGAACATATACAGAAAGTGGGGTTGGACCAAGATGAAGGAGGTGTGAAAATTGGAGGGAGAAATATCAATAATTTAAGATATGCAGACGATACCATACTACTAGCAGAAACCAGTAATGATTTGAAATGAATGCTGATGAAAGTTAAAGAGGAAAGCACAAAAGCAGGACTACAGCTGAACATCAAGAAGACTAAAGTAATGACAACAGAAGATTTATGTAACTTTAAAGTTGACAATGAGGACATTGAGCTTGTCAAGGATATCAATACCTCGGCACAATCATTAACCAAACTGGAGACAATAGTCAAGAAATCAGAAGAAGGCTAGGGCTGGGGAGGGCAGCTATGAGAGTACTAGAAAAGGTCCTCAAATGCAAAGATGTATTGCTGAACACCAAAGTCAGGATCATTCAGACCATGGTATTCCCGATCTCTATGTATGGATGTGAAAGTTGGACAGTGAAAAAAGTGAATAAGAGAAAAATCAACTCAAAAATCAAAACAGTAATGTCACTAGAAGCTAAAATGATGAAATTGAGATTATCATACTTTGGACACATCATGAGAAGACATGATTCACTAGAAAAGACAATAATGCTGGGGAAAACAGCAGGGAGTAGAAAAAGAGGAAGGCCAAACAAGAGATGGATTGATTCCTTAAAGGAAGCCACAGACCTGAACTTACAAGATCTGAACAGGGAGGTTCATGACAGATGCTCTTGGAAGTCACTGATTCATAGGGTCGCCATAAGTCGTAAACGACTTGAAGGCACATAACAACAACAACAACATATTTATTACTAATTATTATATGATTAGTAATAATTAATTAATTAATTAAAAGTGTTTATAAGCCACATTTTTCATAGAATTACATCGAGGCAGCTTACAACTTACAGAAACATAATACAATTTAAAAACTAGTAAACACATCATTAAAAACAATTTTAAAAAATCAACAAATACTTCATTGATTAGGTGAAAATCATGTTAAAAGGCTTGTCATAAAAGTTCAGTTTTCAAGGACGCCTAAAAGAATGGAGAGACGGTTCCTGCTGAACCTCTATTGGTAGAGAGTTCCACAGGGCTGGACCTGCCACACTAAAGACTCTGTCCCTGGTGAAGGCCAGCTGTACCTCAGGGTATGGGGAAATCACCAAAAGTGCCCCATCAGAAGATCTCACTGACTGAGATGGAACATAGGGAGTCAGGGAGTCCTTAAGGTACTTTCAGCTCAAGTTGGATATTTTCAAGTTGAATATTTGAATCTTTTCCCTCTAAAAGAAATACAGTCTTTTCCAGACAGGCATTACCCACTTTCCCCTAAACCATGGTATATACAAAGTTACTGCAGTGCATAGGATGTTGCCATAGATTATTGGTTCATCTAGCTCAGTACTGTCTACACTGACTGGCAGTGGCTCCAAATGTGGTTCTCTGGGTAGGGTGGAGCTCATATGCTAGCTTCCCAGCAAGTGGATTGCTGCTACTTACTGGGAGGGGCGAGGTGGAGGGAAAGTTGGCATGGTGTAAATGCACTGGCGGGCCAATCTGGCATTCCTGCCAGTGTGTTTGCACCATGCCAACCTCCCTGTTTCTTCAGCCCTCTCCCTTCTGGTAAGCAACAGTGACCCACCTGCCAGGAAGCTAGCATAGCAGCTCTACCCCATCTGACAACCTGTTTCTGAGTGGCTGTCTGGATTTCAGATAGGAGTCTCTTCCAGTCCTACCTAGAGATGCTAGGGACTGATCCTGGAATGTTTTGCATGCAAAACATGGGCTCTGTTACTAAGCTACAGTCCTTGCTGTGTAGGCTGTGTATACACAACGAGAACAGCAATCTCTCTTACAAATTACTTTCAGCCCTCTGAAAAAGTATTGTCTGGTTCCAGCTGCAGGTGCCTACCCTGTATCTCTTACCTGTCTCAATCTCACCTTTTCCCCATCTGGAAGCCTTCTCCTAATGCCTCTCTCAGGATCAGTTATTTGGTCTTTATGCCGCCTTCCTTTCTTATGCCTTTCAAATACTTTGTTTGTTCATTCATAACTGGCTGATTCCTTCCTTTTCTTCATGGAGAGATGATAAAATAACCTCTAAAATGTACTATGACAACAATAATACATTTTCAATGTTGATAATGCTTCACATAGAATATCTTGGTACATAAGAACATAAGAAGAGCCTGCTGGATCAGGCCAGTGGCCCATCTAGTCCAGCATCCTGTCCTCACAGTGGCCAACCAGGTGCCTGGGGGAGCCCGCAAGCAGGACCCGAGTGCAAGAACACTCTCCCATCCTGAGGCTTCCGGCAACTGGTTTTCAGAAGCATGCTGCCTCTGACTAGGGTGGCAGAGCACAGCCATCACGGCTAGTAGCCATTGATAGCCCTGTCCTCCATGAATTTGTCTAATCTTCTTTTAAAGCCATCCAAGCTGGTGGCCATTACTGCATCTTGTGGGAGCAAATTCCATAGTTTAACTATGCGCTGAGTAAAGAAGTACTTCCTTTTGTCTGTCCTGAATCTTCCAACATTCAGCTTCTTTGAATGTCCACGAGTTCTAGTATTATGAGAGAGGGAGAAAAAGTTTTCTCTATCCACTTTCTCAATGCCATGCATAATTTTATACCCTTCTATCATGTCTCCTCTGACCCACCTTTTCTCTAAACTAAAAAGCCCCAAATGCTGCAACCTTTCCTCGTAAGGGAGTCGCTCCATCCCCTTGATCATTCTGGTTGCCCTCTTCTGAACCTTTTCCAAATCTATAATATCCTTTTTGAGATGAGGCGACCAGAACTGTACACAGTATTCCAAATGTGGCCGCACCATAGATTTATACAACGGCATTATGATATCGGCTGTTTTATTTTCAGTACCTTTCCTAATTATCCCTAGCATGGAATTTGCCTTTTTCACAGCTGCCGCACACTGGGTTGACATTTTCATCGTGCTGTCAACTACAACCCTGAGGTCTCTCTCCTGGTCGGTCACCGCCAGTTCAGAGCCCATGAGTGTATATGTGAAATTAAGATGTTTTGCTCCAATATGCATA
This sequence comes from Rhineura floridana, assembly GCF_030035675.1. NCBI lineage: Eukaryota > Metazoa > Chordata > Lepidosauria > Squamata > Rhineuridae > Rhineura > Rhineura floridana. Next base: position 122,016,304 of record NC_084482.1, on the reverse strand, counting down.
ATTTTACACTTGTTTATATTGAATTGCATTTGCCATTTTTCTGCCCATTCACTCAGTTTGGAGAGGTCTCTTTGGAGCTCTTTGCAATCCCTTTTTGTTTTAACAACCCTGAACAATTTAGTATCATCAGCAAACTTGGCCACTTCACTGCTCACTCCTAATTCTAGGTCATTAATGAACAAGTTGAAAAGTACAGGTCCCAATACCAATCCTTGAGGGACTCCACTTTCTACAGCCCTCCATTGGGAGAACTGTCCGTTTATTCCTGCTCTCTGCTTTCTGCTTCTTAACCAATTCCTTATCCACAAGAGGACCTCTCCTCTTATTCCATGACTGCTAAGCTTCCTCAGAAGTCTTTGGTGAGGTACCTTGTCAAAAGCTTTTTGAAAGTCTAAGTACACTGTGTCCACTGGATCACCTCTATCTATATGCTTGTTGACACTCTCAAAGAATTCTAATAGGTTACTGAGACAGGACTTTCCCTTGCAGAAGCCATGCTGGCTCTGCTTCAGCAAGGCTTGTTCTTCTATGTGCTTAGTTAATCTAGCTTTAATAATACTTTCTACCAGTTTTCCAGGGACAGAAGTTAAGCTAACTGGCCTGTAATTTCCAGGATCCCCTCTGGATCCCTTTTTGAATATTGGCGTTACATTTGCCACTTTCCAGTCCTCAGGCACGGAGGAGGACCCGAGGGACAAGTTACATATTTTAGTTAGCAGATCAGCAATTTCACCTTTGAGTTCTTTGAGAACTCTCGGGTGGAGGCCATCCGGGCCCGGTGATTTGTCAGTTTTTATATTGTCCATTAAGCCTAGAACTTCCTCTCTCGTTACCACTATTTGTCTCAGTTCATCAGAATCCCTTCCTGCAAATGTTAGTTCAGGTTCAGGGATCTGCCCTATATCTTCCACTGTGAAGATAGATGCAAAAAATTCATTTAGCTTCTCTGCAATCTCCTTATCGTTCTTTAGTACACCTTTGACTCCCTTATCATCTAAGGGTCCAATTGCCTCCCTAGATGGTCTCCTGCTTTGAATGTATTTATAGAATTTTTTGTTGTTGGTTTTTATGTTCTTAGCAATGTGCTCCTCAAATTCTTTTTTAGCATCCCTTATTGTCTTCTTGCATTTCTTTTGCCTGAGTTTGTGTTTCTTTTTATTTTCTTCATTCGGACAAGACTTCCATTTTCTGAAGGAAGACTTTTTGCCTCTGAGAGCTTCCTTGACTTTGCTCGATTACCATGGTAATCTCTGCAACAGCCTGTAAAGTAGGTCACATGTTATTTTACCCATGTTGCAGGAGTTGTTTGTCTAAGGTCAGTTTGCCTAGTGAAGATGTAGCTCAAGTGAGAGTCAAACAAATGGTTAACTTCACAACTCAGGATTCATTCACTCATCACTGGCCTAAATGAGCTCTTGCATTTCTCTCCGAGATTCTCAGTGCTTCACTGTGGCATTGTCAGGTACTGAGAAGCCAGACCTTCTGGATTAGTGTGGTTTCTCACGAATAAACCAACTTGGACCAGGTGTTCATCATTAGACACCCTTCTTCATGTGTCTCCTCCGCAGGAGGCTTGGAGGGTGACAACACGAGAACAGCCTTTTCAGTGGTGGTCCCCTGGCAGTGGAGTGCTTTCCCCAGGGAGGCACCCCTGGTTGCCCATCTTTAGGTGCCAGGCAAAGACTTTCCTTTTCACTCAGGCCTAACCATCTTAGCGAGAGCCATTGTGGTGTAGTGGTTAAGGTGTTGGACTACGACCTGGGAGACCAGGGTTCGAATCCCCACACAGCATGAAGCTCACTGGGTGACCTTGGGCCAGTCACTGCCTCTCAGCTTCAGAAGAAGGCAATGGTGAACCCCCTCTGAATATCGCTTACCATGAAACCCTATTCATAGGGTCGCCATACGTCGGGATCGACTTGAAGCAGTCCATTTCCATTTTCAACCATATCAGTTAGGTTTTTTTGGTGTGTGTGTGTAAGTTTTTATATTGTATGTTTTAAAATCTGTTTTATATTGTGAGTCGCCTAGAGACTGCTGGGTATGAAGGGACTAATCCTCCTCCTCCTAGCATGCTGTGTTTGCTGTCTAATCGCTCCCACTTCACTCCTTCCCTGGTGCAAGCAGGATGAACAAACCTGGAAGTGCTGGCTTCCTGTTACGTCAAATCAGGGGATTGTGGTTTGTTGCTGCTCACAAGTCACAACTGCTACCCAGCCGGAAACAACCATTTGTTGTTGGTGTGCTGACTGTGGCTTGTTAGGGAGCAACAAACTACAATCCCTAATGCAGACATAACATGAAGCCAAGTCTTCCTGGTTTATTTATCTTGCTTGTGCCTGGGGAGGACCTAAGTGGAAGTGATTGGGCGGCACACACAAGGACGCTGCCCATTCCTGATAAATCACGATAAGTCAGAAGGTCTGGTTTATTGTTATATGCAAACTCCATGAGACTGGTCTATTAGGGTGAATGGAGTGCTGCCACACCAACCACAGTCTGGTTTCAGCAAGTCCCCAGCCACCTGCCTTCCTACTTACAACTAGTCCAGGGGGTGGTACTGTCCCTCAGCTTCCTCCTCCTTCGTCTTGATGTTGCCCTTGAAGAACTCAGCAGGGAGGGGGAGGGGAGCCAAACTAGAATGAGTTGGCTGTGCCTATCATTGCCTTTGGCTCCACCTACTGTTGACTCCCTGCCTTCTGCCCTACCAGTCCTAATGAGCACAAGCCACCCCTGAACACAGTCACTGTAAAAAAAACCCTTTCCTTAATCAGCTCCAGCAAGAAATTTGCAGGCTTTTCTAGAGTTTGCAAGTTTCTAATTTATCTGGGGCCCATATCCTTTTACTCTGGATTATTTATTCCAGAACAACTGCCACCATGATTCTGAGTTTCAATTCACAAGTGTGGATTCGAATCATTATTTCACCCATAAACATCCACGGAAAGTTTACCATACTCATTTACTGTACTCTACCCATCTTTGCTATCTGCACAAAAGGATTAAATGTGTTAGGAAATAACTAATCTGTGTTAAACAACCTTGAGTGTGTACTAGGGATGGGGGAGAAATTTGATTCAGTTCACATATAAAGGCAAATCTATCAAATTCACACTTTCTGAAACAATATGAGAGCTAAAACACATCCATCCAATATTTGGACTTATCTGAATTTTGCAATGCCATTCTCCAACCAAACAAGTTTACAAAAATGCATATACTAGGGGAAAGTATGCATAAAACTGAATATATTAATGAAAATAACATACAAAATGCATTATATTAGGAGAAACTGCTTGCAGAAATGTGTACATTTGTCAAAACTGCAGACAAAAGTGTGTTTATTAGGAGAAATTCACACTAAAATGCTGAGGAATTTTCCCGAGGAATTTTTTTTTTAATTGCAAATTGCTGCAGAACTGAATTTCAGATTGTATAAATGAGATACGGAAAGAACCAAAATCGGCAGATCCTTTCGTCTCTGGTGTGCACATGCATAACAAATGATTTCAAGACCCTTTGAAAAGAGCAAAGTAATAGGCAGCACACAGAGATCTAGTTTGCATATAATGCTAAGTGAAACCATGTCTTAATCCTGGGTAGCATGACAGCACAGGACTGGGGGAAGACCACAGCAGCTACAACGGTTGCTCAAGGAACCGGCCCATCATGCTAAACCATGCTTTTGCTTAGCATTATGTGCAAACTGGGCCAGAGAAAGATTCACATGCTTGAAACTCTTTTTACATCTCATCCCTTCTAATAACTGGTCAGGTATGGTAGAAAACCACCTAATAGTCTTTAATGAGCCAGATCACCCAGCAGTAATAGTGTGGCTAGATAATTCTGCCTCGCTATGCATTATCTATATTCTAAGTGTGCATAGCAGTGTGACTCTATCTAGCTATGTTTTGCATTTGCTGCTAATTGCAGCATGTTGGTAGAGCAGCAGATAATTGCAACTACCCTGTGCTCCCTTCAAGTGTGAAGTTTTGCACTCCTGCTGAGTGCAAATCATAGGCATGAGATTTTGACTGACACCAATGGTCTGTCCCTGAAAATGATCTCAGCGAGGGTACTATTGGCAACCATCAGGCATCCTGTATTTAAAAGGACTGTTAACTTGTCCAGGACATGTCATATATCAGAATGGCACAGCTCCACAAACTCCTCTTGGTTCCATTATGACAATTATGACAATTAGCCTGAACTTGCATCTCTAATGATGAAAAAATTCATTGTTGCAATCACCCCCTTGAATCTTGATTCTAGGGAACAGAATAACTTCCAGAGGTATAGCCATGTTATTCTGTTGCAGCAAAACTAACACACCATAAATTTATTTAAGACATTTCTATTCTACTTACTCATTAACATTTCTAAGCTGTGAGTGGGATATGGCACAATATTCATTACAAGGCTCCTGTCAAGTTGTCCAAAATGGCCACCAGCATATAGAATTGGTAGGGTGACCAGTAAGAATAGAGGAATCTGCCGTATGCTGAGTCAGACCATTGGTCCATCTAGCTCCGTATTGTCTACTAAACTGATTGGCAGTAAGGTGGTTTGCACACAATATTAAACCATAGTTTAAAATAAACTATGGTTTAATGCACATGAGTGCTTTGCTCTTTCCCGACTGTGCAGTGTGGGCGAGGAAACAAGCTCAAAACAAACCAGAGTTTGGCTTGTGATATGCAAACCTGGGCTTGTAGCCAACCAAACCACGATTAGAAAACCAAGAACAGACATAGGCTCTCCAGGGTCTCAGACAGGGGTCTTTCCTTGCCCTACCTGGATATTGAATCTGAACCCTTCTGCAGGCAAAGTATGTGCTAAGTTCAATCCAGTCCCTTGTCTCCTTACAGACTCCACTGCCAGACCCTCAACTCTGATGAACATCCAGCAGAAAGGCTTCCAGGAAGAAGCTCTTATGCGAAGCCAGTGCTATGAGTCACAGGTAAGAAGACTTCTCCCAAGCCAGCTGAGACCTATATCTCTCGGCTGAAAATCAAGAGGTAATAAAACTAGGGGCCTGTTCAGTAAGGTGATCCGCCCTCCTTCTCTAGGCTTGCCATAAGGCTTGTCACTGTCCTCAGGGTGGGGAACCTGTGGCTCTCCAGATGATGTTGGACCAACTCCTATCCGCCTCAGCCATCATTGGCCAATCCAGGCCTTTCCATTCTGTTCTGGATGGCATTTTGGTTGTTAAAGGGTTAATTAAATATAATATCGGAATAATTTTGGTTCTTAAATATTGTTCTCAAGTGTCTCTAACACATCCCAGGTTTTTTTGGCATCAATTTCTTTTATAACGGGCCGTTCTGGCCTATTCTGTTGCATTTTTTACACAGTCCCTTTTCAATGGGGCCCATGAAATGGCATATCTAGACAATCAGATGGTCTCTCTAACCTCTTTATAGCTCTGTGGTCCAAAGTTCTACTCCCCCCCCCCGCCACTTTCCATTCTATGCTCATTGGAGGGCTCTTCCAACTGCCTTCTGGCCTAAGTAGTTCTTTGCCCCTCCCCCAGTCTTCTCTTCTCTCTCTCTTTCCTTTCTTCTCTCCCTCTGCTGTCCATCCTGTCTTCCCTTTTTCCCTCCTCCTGGTGCTTACTTTTTCCTCTTGCTCCTACACCTCACCTTGTTCCCCACTTCCAACTTGTCCCTACTAACCCCTCACAGCATTAACCCTTGTTATTTCTCATGCCTTGCCCACGCAGCTTCAGAACGGTTCCACTCACATTCAGCCCACTTTGAGCCCTGTCCCAAATTCAAATTGACTTCCAGCCCTGCACACCAGCCTGCCTCAACCCCCACTCTCCTCTCATGCTTGTTGTTGCTTGATCACTTGTGACAGACAAGGGCTTTTGTGGTTGATGCCATGTCGGAGGACCAAGGCCAAGGCACAACTCGCAGAGACTCTTGTCTCAAGGCAGGGGCAGCTGCTTCTGGTTCCGGTGTGCCAGAAACCATGTCGGGTTTTAATCCAGCTACCAGGGGCGGTTCCAGAGTTTCCTTTTTGCTAAATACCACATCAGATTCCAGCCCATCTTCTGAGAACGCTCGCAGGATTTCCCTTGTGATAAATACTTCATCGAAAACAAGTGCAGGCTCCAACACCTTCTTTGCTCTTAACAAGTCAGGGCCTGGGCCCCTAGATTCTTTTGAGACGAATAAGTTTGGCCAAGTGTCAAGGGACTCTTTCTATGTTCCCACGCAGGAGGCCAGTGCTGCCAGTTCTTCTTTTTTGGCCTTTACCATGTCACATACATCTTCACCACGAAGCTCCAGGGAAACTCATCTTGTTCCCAAGCCAAAGACAAGTCTTGCTGCTAGTTCATTTGGGGCCATGTTCAGGGAGGACTTATCTGGAGTCCCAGAGATCAGGGAAACCCGCAAACTTATTCCCCACCGTGAATCCTCTAAACTTTCTTCTGTTCCTGAGCAGATCCAGAAACATGTACAGCCTTTTTACCTAGCCAAGGAGCAGCTTCTGCATGTGAGGAATGCTGTATTATCTGCCATGGAGCAGGGCCTAAAGCAGAAGGTTAAAGATGCCCTCCCTTTACCCATGCTGTCTTCATATGTTTGTGCCTTGACTGATGGCACTGGTAAGTGTGCTTCGTTCACCTCAGTTGGCCTTAACTGTTGCCTAGACCAGTAGTCTTCAACCTTTCAGACTGGAGACCTATCTTTACCCCAAACGTGCATTTGAGGGCCCATTTCTTAATTTTTTTTTTACCAGATAGTTGCATGGTAGTCAAGGGTTGCTGTTGCAACCCTCCTTGGATTAGGCCACAATATGGTACTGGTGGATCCCTTCCGACCCACAAATTGAAGACCAATGGTCTAGAGACTCCTTTACAGCTTGCACACATTTCTGCTGGGATTTCAAACTGCCTCTGTAGCTGTATTTTTAATATCAGCTTGCTGTGCGGACATTAGCAGGAGAATAATATTTATCTCCATGCTGTGAAAAGCTTCCTTGCTGATTTCTGCAGATAAAGCTGTTGTTAAGGACAAAGGACCAGGCCAGGCTTGCTTGTTTTTTGTGGTTTTCATTCTGCTTGGTTGACATTGCATCTACTTTGGCTGAGAAAAGGGCTCAGGACAACAAGGCACATTGCTTAAGATGGCAGGACCTACCAGAAGTGGAATACAACTTACATAGCTCTGCTTTGATTGACCTCAGATCCACTCTTTCCAAAGCTTTGCTCAGACTCTCCATTGTTTTCAATGGCATATGCTGCCTTATGCTGAGTCAGACATAGTTATCCATCCAGCTCAGGACGCTGACGGGCAACAGCTGCCCAGGGTTTCAGACACAGTCTTTCCCAGCCCTACCTGGAGATGCTGTGGAATGAACCTGGGACCTTCTGCATGCAAAGCAGTTGTTCTATTAAGCTACGGCCCTACTTGTTAAGGGGCAGACTTCCACTGCTGAAGCAGTCCCTTCACAAATGCATTCACTGTGCAAATCATTGAAAGCACATAGATGCACTCTACACTATAAATGTAGCTACCAACCCAATGTGACACTTATGTGCATGCTGCCCTGGTCTCTTATGGGAGGAAGTGCAGGAATAATAATAATAATAATAATAATAATAATAATAATAATAATAATAATAATAATATGCAGTGACAGTTCATGCCTTTGCTTTAACAGCAGGGTTGAAACATTCCCCCCCCCAACTTCAACAGACTAGTCAACAGGCTAGTACACTTCAACAGATTTAAGAAAGCAAAATTCTGACTATGGTAAGCTCTCTCATCTGTGACCCAATTTTATAATGGTTTAAACTTTAAACCTGTGGACAGGGCCCAGTGATTCTTAATTAGTATTATTGTATAGCACCTAGTAACTTTAAAAATATTACGATGATGAACCTAAGCTAATTATCATAGACCTACTGCATTTTCTGTCATTTATCATGTGCCATTAAAACCCTGAACAGTGAGTAGCGTTGCTTTCTCTCCCACATGGAAAATAATCTATCATTGCTTATTGTATATATAATAATATATATTCTAATTTAAAACTGTCCATTGATTAGCAGCAAAGCTGGGCTAAGCAAACAAAAAATCTGGAGGCAGGCAACCTCCCCCCCAGCTCCCAGCTCTAGCTCCCATCCAGTCTAGCAATTTAAAAATAAGTTATGTGGCAACCATAGGAACAAGTGAGACATGGGAAGTCTTGATCACTATATACCTTAGTGTTCACATCTGTTTTGCAGAGCAAGGGGATTTTTTGGGTCTAGAAATGAAGCATACTCAGGTGAAGGTCTTGCTCTTGCAACTGTCCAGTGACCGTGAGGAGTCAATGGTGATTAAGAAAAGGAACTTTGCAATTACTGAGAAGATTATCAATGGCAGTGGGGAGCAGGTATAATCTGTCTTGAGTTCTTCAGCTTGCTTAATCTATTCAACTTGTTATTATGGACCCCTCCAGACTTGTGTGTTTGGGTTTTTGGGAGGCAGGGGAATTTTGCAGCATGTCACTGATGCCATAAAATTGCCTTAGTCGTGGATTTATACTGGACTGCCCACACACCATTCTGCTTTATTAATTGTTCTGTGATGCTTCCCCAATGTTACTGCATTAGTGACATCTGAGGGGCACCCTTGAGCTATAGTGCCATGAAAGCAGGAGAATCACAAACAAACCTGGAACATGTATGGTATGAAGAGTGACAGGTTGACAGCAGAAAGCTGTGGGACATACCCTGATTGGAGACAAAGCAGCATGTCCATCCCCAGCTATTTACAGGCACACACCGTATTGAAAGTGACACTGTGTTTAATTGCCCCGTTACCATAATGAGCACAAATCATCATGAATGCACAAAAAAGGATGCCTGGAGGGGGCTTGTACTGCTCTCTTTGCTAGCTTCCTCTTTTCTCTTATATTCTATTTTAAATTATTCTATTGATTTTCAAATGTTTTCATGCTCCCCATTTAGCTACTCTTCCATCTCACTCTGCCGCTCTGTGACCTCTTTACTCTTTTGGTACACTTCTCTTCTGAAACCCCCGCTCCCCCATGGGCTGAATGCACCATTCTCCCCTACATCCTACCAGCTGTTTGGCTCCTTAAAATTGACTTCTTAATTCAGGCACACTTCAACCACTATCCTATACACACTTACTACACTGGAGTCAATCCCACTAAACACTGTGAGAGAATTATAGCAAACATGTATAGGATTGTACTGCTAATCAGATTCCTCTCACCTACTGTGCCCCCCCCTTCCTTATTTATTTTCCTGGCAATTTCCTTGCTCTTTGTTACTCATTTTCCCTGCTCTACATTTTCCTTCCTTTTCCTTATTAGTTTTCCATGCGTTTTCCCTAACCTTGGCAGTTACCAAGGTCTCCTGCATTTTAAAGTTAAAAGTAGCCACAGAACCCCTGCCAAATCAGATTGTGACCGTGATTATGGGAATGGGCAGCATCCCCTATACATCCCCCCCCTGATTTATATCCTCCACCCAGGCAACTGTTTGTCCCCAAGGGAAAATGTATTTTTCCCTGCAGCACAAATAGCATCTGTGTGTGAGAGATATAGACTGGGGAAATGACAGGGGAGAAAGTGTTAACATTTAAATACCCCTTACATATATTCTTAGATTGGATTTGAGCTCCCCAGGACTGCTGCAAACTACTCACCCTGGAAGATTCTATCACATATAGTGGCCTATAGTGAGTCAGACTCTTGGTCCATCTAGCTGGACTTAGTTTGGTGCTACTCTTAAGTTCCGTTTCCAGTGATATCACTTAAGTATGATGATGATGAGAGCCATTTTCTTTTCTTTTTATCTTATGTACAGTTGGGTTTTAAGAAAATAACAATAACAAAAACAACAGTAGTGGTGGAGGTTGATTTAAAAAAAAGCATGCTGGGTGATTTAGTGAGATCTCACTACTGGTGAAATTTCTGGTTCTACATTGGTAGCAGACAATTGCTGCCATCATTTTTTGGCACCATGCCCTGAGGTGAGCAGAGTGTACTCATAACATCCTGTTTTCTTTTGCAGCTTTTTGAATTCTTGGCACAATGTGTAGCCATGTTTTTGGGTGGACTTGACATCAGCGTAAAATATTACCCGCTGGGCTTCTGTTTTCCCTTCCGTTGCGAACATGTCACAATAAACCAGGTGAATACTTTGTTGGCCCAGCAGCAGCCTGTATGGGAGACTGGAAATAGGAAAGAAATCCAAATGATACATTAAAACTGCAATCATATACTCACTTACCTGGGAGCAGGGATGGAGGAGCATTTTGATTCTGTTCACATTTAAAGGCTAATCTATCAGATTCTTACTTCTCGAAACAATACGCAAGCTGAAATACAGGTACCGTTGGGAATTTGCACTTATCTAAGGTTTGCGATGCAGTTCTTCAACCAAACAGTGTTTACAAAAATGCCTGTATTAGGGGAAATTGTGCATAAAAATGAATATATTAGTGAGAATGACATAGAAATGCATTATATGAGGGAAGTTGCTTGTAAAATGTGTATAGTAGTGAAAACTGCATACAAAAAAGTGCTTATTAGGAGAAATCTGCACTGAAATGCTAGTGAATTTTCATAAAGATTAAAACATAAACTGCTATAGAAAGGTGGTGAACCAAATTGAGGATTGGGAAAATGAGAAACTGAGAGAATTGAAATTAACATATCCTTCTATCTATACCTCAGAGTATACCCCACTTAACTATCTGGGACTTCTGAGTAGATATATATAAGTTTGTGTTGTAAGACAGACTTGATTGCAGCAGAACTGATTGGTTTACTGGGAGGGATGAAGTGGGGGCAGGTAGTAACTCCAAGTGTAGCTGGAGGGTGCTTCTGGACTGTTGCTGTTTTTGAGTGGGATTCAATGACATACCATCACATTTATTGGGAGATCTTGCACAAAATACCTGCTTCAGACTTTTTGCAATAAGGAGAGTGATGGGGAAATGCACTAAAGTTGCTTTAATGCAGTGTTGGGTAACCTCTGCAAAGAAATCAGGATGAATGCTCAATAAACAGGTAGTCTGGAAGTGCCCATATATGTACAGCGTGGGCTGCAAAAGTTGCCAACAGTAAGACAGATTTGAGGAAAGGTCATATATACTTGAATCTTGGCCTCTCTCTTCATAGTCCAAGATCACAGGACAAGATTTCATAAATAACCCCATGAATCATAGTGCTCTAATTCTTTGAAAGCAAGGTACGGAGTGCTTGTAGGAAGCAGGGCTTGGTTTCATAGTGGGTGTTGAAGTTTCTTAATGGCCTTCCTGTCTTCCCTTAGTGTAAGTTGATCAAATGGTCAAAGGACTGCCGGTGGCCAGGTGTGGAGGGGCGTGATGTGTCACAATTACTTCAAGCAGCTCTTAACCAGCATTGCAAGGTGAGGACAGTGGCTGGGTCAGCTGTGACTGAAGCAAGTATGTGTGTGTGTGCTTCTGTGTGTGGTGAGAGAGCAAGAGAGAGTCACTTTGATCTTTTCTCTCTAGAACTACCAAGTTGAGGTCCTTGCTGTAATAAATGACGCAGTGGCAACCATGTTGAGCTGCCATTCTGAAGAAGAGCAATGTGAGGTTGGGCTAATAATAGGTAAGCAAAACCTTGTGTGAAGCTGAGTGCATGTTAGCAATGCCTGATATTAGGTGTGGGTGGAGGGGATTTGCCAGGAAGCTGGCTATTTTTGTCAAATTGGAAGAATCTATGCAGAGTATTAGGTGTAGTCATATTATAGGACTAGAAGCCAATTTCCTAGCTGTAGAGGCTGTATATAAACTTACCCGTTTATAGCACAGAAATGTCGCTTTTCTCAATGTGAAATTATTCATGCTCATACTCAATATGCTGCTTTCAGTCTAGATTGATTGCAGATCCAACCATCCAGATGGGTGGGTGTGGTTACTTAATATGTGTTTGAAAACTTACCCTTGACTAGATTATGCATTTGAAAAACCTCCCCTTGCGATCTTGGTATATGTTTATCCATAGTACCATTGACCAGGTGCCGATACATCCCCCATTCCTGGGACTGCCTGCATTTGTTTTCAAATGGACACACTGCCGGGTAATGCAGAATCAATCTACTGTGAGCTTTTATTTTGTGAATGAAACCAGTTTGTCAAGAAGCACTTTTCAGGGGCAAACATATGCAATAGGACTAGATTATGTGTGGACTAGGTGGGAAAAAACAGAACTCAGTCTCCGTGGATTCTAGTGTAAATGTCATGTGTACACAGCGTAGGAATTAGGAAGGTGGATTCTATACCCACCTACCAGTAAGATGTTGCATTTCATTAAAATGGCAGGTCCTAGTCATTGTATGAGATAGGATACTGCCATATAGATGAACTCTGTATCTTATACTGCATGACAGTTGCTAATAGGCATCATATTTCATTCCTCATTGTCTTGCGGTCAGAGGGTTTATTAAAATGGCTGTTTCCTCTGTTTTGAGCTTCTTTCCCTGCACTCTGTCTTCCTGCATATGGCAGATGCTGGCACTAACTGCTGTTACGTGGAGGAGACACAGCACATGGCAGGCTTGGAGCAAAAGCAGGGATGCATGTGTATCAGCACAGAATGGGGCAGTTTGGGGAATGCTGGCGAGTTGACAGATGCAATGACAGAGTATGACCTGCTAATGGATAAACAGTCCATGGACCAAGGCAGATGCAGGTGGGTAAAGAGAGTGAGAGGGGCATTTTGGTGCAGGTAGAAATGTTGGAGAATTCTACTAGAAGCAGAAATGGGAGTGGAAATGGCCACAATTCACATGTTCACCCAAGGTCAGAAACAGAAATCATTGGTTTTTTTATTCCATTTATGTTACACAAATATTCACACTATTTTCTGCATTGTTTTTGGTGTTTTCCTTCCACTGAAATGCGTTGAAGTTAATTATGTAATTAATTAAGTTAATTTCTGCCATAGCAGATAGTGAGACGAATAACGTAAGTTTTAGCAGAAGCCAAACTGTAGCGGAATGAAAACAGTGCCAATTGTGACAGCACGGGATGAGAGGGAAGTCACAGTCTCCTTGTATCCCTAGGCACAGGCTATGAGGCACAGGCTATGAAGCACTGGCCTGTTTGATGCTAATGTACTTTGCCCTACAAATGTACCTACTTCTAGAAGCCAGATTATATAACAGGAAAAGAAAAGGAGTAATCAGTTATTGGTAAACGAGATCCAGTTGAATAATCAGGGTTATGCATACTTTGTGCCCCAAAAATACAGTTTCTATATAATGGAACTCCAGATCTGTGTTTGCAATTGTTGAGTTACCATCTGTCTACTTTATATGCATAACCCATTCTGAAAGGAATATTTGTATTTTGACAAAATTCTGGAGAAAGGGAAGAGGTAGACAGGAAAATAGGGTTGGGGAACAGGAAGAGAGAAGGAATTGTGCTGGAGAAAGAAGCTCTGCCTTCTAACTTCTAGTTGAGACCATAGCCAGAGTTTCTTAACTCGGAAAATATATTTGCTGCATGTGTGTGGATGTTTTCAGAGGTAAACTCTATAAAGTATAATGGGGAGGTGTGCCTGTCCCAAACATTTGGGGATACATAGTGGACATCCGATGGGAAACTATAACTGGCCAACACTTTCAATCTCCAGCATGTGTCCACCACATGACACTGACTGTTTGAACAATACTTAGTACTGCAAATACCAATGTGACTTGCCTACGAGTGTGAAGTAAAGCAGAATATTAATCAGTACTGAGTGCGTAGCTAGTTCTAGTTCTGTATTTTCAAACATGTAAAATTGTCATATTTTTAATAGTTATCACAGCTTTGCTATTTTCAGGATTTCTGATTCTGCACAAATACAGAAAATAGCCCTGGAACTAGAGTGTAAAATTACAAAGGTGTAGCTGGTCCCAGGTTCCTGTGCAAACCACTGGAAACTCCACATACTTGCACTGGATTGTTAGTATGTGGTGAGAGCATATGGGCACTTCTAGACTGTCACTATTTAATGGGTAGTGTTCACTCACATACCAGCAAATTCAGATGCACATTCAAGTAGATTTGGCAATCTTGTCCAAGAAACCCACTCCCAAAAACAAAACAAAAACTTTTTGCAGTAAGGAAAGTGATAGAAAAGACACTCTATGTGGGGCTGCCCTAGAAGATGACTCAGAAACTGCAGGAGGTCCAAAATGCTGTAGCCAGAACTCACATAACCCCTGTTTTAAAGCTACTGCACTGGTTGCAAGTTTGTTTCTGGATCCAATTCAAGGCCCTCACATTACTGTTTAAAGACCTGCATGACTTAGGCCCCAAATATCTGAAAGACTCTCTCCTTCCAAATTCCTACAGAGCCTCTTGGGTGTTAAGACTGGCAGAGGGGGCTCTCTCAGTAGCTGCACAGCCCCCAGAAGTTTTGGGGTGTGTGTGACCCAGTAGAGGGCATTCTGTGTAGCATCCCTAAGCTATGGATTCCCTCCCCACAGAGGTACCTCTGCATCTTCATTATGTGGTTTCATTATGTACACCTCATTATGTACCTGAGATATATATTTCAGGACTCACCTGTTGACTGTAATTTGTTTTAACTGATTTTAATATTGCATTTTTAAATTGTTGTAACCCACCCTGGGATCCTCATGGTGAAGGCGGGTAAGAAATAACAACAACAAACAACAACAACAACAACAATATGCACTGGAAAGTGTGGAATAACAATACTTGATGCAGTATCATATATTCTCACCGCAGACAAATCAGAATGAATGCAATCGTATAACCTTTCTGCAAACTGCATTCAGGATGACTGCTCAATGAACTGATAGTCTGTGAACAAGCTGCCTATGATAACTTGTTGCCTTGTCTTTTGTAGCAGCAGGTGGTGTAAGAAATGGCCAAGGCTTCTCATATATGTGAGACAGACTGAACACAGTTACCTGCCAGCTACCCAGGAGGGATGTTCACTGCTTTCACTCCAATTCCTTCTCTTTCTGCACTGATTTTCTTTCTTCTTACTGCCAGGTTTGAGAAGATGGTCAGTAGCTTTTATCTGTGTGATACTATCCGAGTTGTTCTGGCTACTATGGCTGAGAAAGGTGAGCTCTTCAGTGGGGTCCTGACTCCCACTCTACTGACCAAGGGAAAGCTGCAGCTCCAAGATGTTGTGGAGATCATAGAGTAAGTGAGTCCCTCAAGCTATTCTTGGGATACCTGATCATCCTTGCATCCTCAGCGGTAGCTTGGTGTGCCTAGTTAGACTAGCCCTAGACAAAACAGCCAAGAGGAACGAGCCTTCCAAATTAATTTCATCTGTAGCTCATAAAGAGACATTGAAGCAGGTGAATGAATGAGTACTTGCACATTTGAATACTTCCTAGGATAGCACAGAGATACACTGCAATATCTATTCAAATAAGATAACCTGATAGAAGACTTCAAAGAAATGAATATTTAAGGGCAATTCACAAAATATATTTCTCATCAAGTGGGAGGAGGGAATGCCAAAGGTGTGACAAGGCAGAGAAGAGGAGCATAAATGTGACATCACCAGCACCATCATTTAATACTGTTATTCAGTGCCAATAGAAACATTCCCATGATTTCCCTTGACTCTTCCTTTTCCACATAGCCTGCCATTTAACTTGCACATTCTGCTCCATCTCACTTCCCTGCTGTCTCCGGGTCCTGATGATTTTCTCTTCCTCTTTGCTGCTCTCTTTTCCCAGATCTTCCTCCCTTCCCCCTTCCCTCCACAACCTGAGTCTGTCACTTTCTGTGCAGAACATGGCAATCTATACAGGCACACACACAAACATCTCTACCACTATGCAATGTGGGGGTGGGTATCTTGCATACATGACATATTACGTGTGTACTTATTACAGTGACAAATTGTACAAAGGATGAGGTTTAAAAAAGTATTTTAAAAGCATGGTGTACTTGAGCAGTTCCATAGTGATCATCATCATTGAAAATCATCTCCTTTTTGAAGATAAGTAGCTTTAAAAAGTAAAAGCTGGAGAAAAAGCATAAGGAACTAATTTTCACACAGATAAAGAGACAAACAATACAATTAAGATGTATTGATCACTTGAAAAACAGTGTGTAACCTTCAGTGAAGCTAAATTATTTCATATAGTTCAGTAAAGATGTCTATGGGTTCATCAAGGTTATCCATTTTCTATATGATACTACTTTCCATAGAGAGGAAAATGGTAAAATCAAGGTATAGTTCTTTGAGATATACAGATGGCTGTCACACTTGCGCCTACATTGAAAGCACTTTTGTATATGAAATGTGTATCCTTTGACCCCCCCCAGAGCCTCGCTCCAGTTGGAGTCTGTAAAATGCCCATCTCTTTAACTACAAGGGGTGGATCAGTCTCTCTTGCAGGTGATGAAAAGCGGCACCTCAAACTTTCCTCTGAGTAAGGAAAGGAGGAAAGAGCAGAGCGATACAGCAGTGAACAGAGCAGGACTGGCTGTATAGATGGTCAAATTTACCTGCTCTGCTGGTGGTCCCAACTGCTGCACTCAGGTGTCTAACAGAGTTTCCAGCTAGAGTCTGTAAAACGTCCAGCTTTTTAATCACAAGGGGTGGGGCAGGCGGCAT
Organism: Rhineura floridana; assembly: GCF_030035675.1. Taxonomy (NCBI): domain Eukaryota; kingdom Metazoa; phylum Chordata; class Lepidosauria; order Squamata; family Rhineuridae; genus Rhineura; species Rhineura floridana. The sequence continues at coordinate 121,999,702 of NC_084482.1, read as the reverse complement.
CTCTCTCGCAGGTGATGGAAAGCGACACCTCAAACTTTCCTCTGAGTCAGGAAAGGAGGGAGGAGGAGAGTGATGCAGCAGTCAGCAGAGCAGGGCTGGCTGTGTAGATTGTCAAATCTATATCTGCATAGGACCACAGTGATAGGAGACATTCAATACTAGTAAGTATAAAATGATGCACATTGTGGGAAACCGTTGTTGGGTTGGAAGCTACCCACTGTCACTTTGAGTTGTTGGAGATAACTCCTAAAACCTCAGGTCAATGCACTGCAGTTGTCTCCAGAAGGCAGGGTTTGGGAGATTATTAGGAAAGGGTTAGAAAATGTTATGACAAATATCACTGCTCCTATATAAATTATTGACTTGGTCACACTGTCCTAGTAAAGCCATCTCAAAAGAGGAGAAGCTATCTCAAAAAAGATTGACAAAAAATGCAACTAAAATAGAAAGAAATGTGGAACACCTTATCTGAAGTTAAGATATCTAGGGCTTTCGAAAACGGCAGCTTAGAAGGGATGTGACTGAAGTATATAAAGGTATGAATGAACCGATTAAGGCGAACAGGGAGCAACTTTTGACTTTTGCATATTATTCTACTAGTAAATGGCAGCACATATGCACATTTAAAATTAGCCAGTTCCCCCCTCTCCATGTAGTGCATAGTTAATTTGTGAAGTGTCCCAGTAACAAATTTTGCAGTTTTAGAGAAGCTCCTGATGTTCCTGGGTGTTTTTTGTTTTTACTCTCGACAGTCCACGTAATGTTGATTCTAGGTAGATTGCACTGCATGAGATTTCACATGAATAAGTAACGCCACATTCACACCATACATTTATTCCACTATTATTCCACTTTAAACAGTCATAGCTTCCCTCAAAGAATCATGAGAAGTGCAGTTTGTGAAAGATGCTGAGAGTTGTTAGAAGACCATTATTTCCCTCACAGAGCTCCAATTCCCAGAATTCTCTGGGAAGAGGGGGTGACTGTCAAACCACTCTGACAGCTGGAGCTCTGTCAGGGGAACAGGAGTCTCCTAATAGTTCTCAGCATCCTTCACAAACTACACTTCCCAGGATTCTTTGGGGTAACCATGGCTGCATAAAGTGAAATAATAGTGGAATAAATAGGTAGTGAGAATGTGGCCTAAGTATCTCATGAAGTGCAGACCGATTACAGAGATTGGGAAGCTGAAGCCAATATATGTGTATGTTCTCTATAGTATGTGCCTTCAGTGGTGTGGTCCCATATCTGCCCCCCCCAGCACACTCTAGTTTTTAACTTGCTATAGATGAACAAAGGTTACAAATAAAAATGATTAGAGAAAGCTTCATGTCCAAGCAGCATCCCGGGTGTGGAACTCCCACCCGAAGGAGGTGGGACTTGCTTCATCCCTGATGTGTTTAGGTGGATAGACAAAACATTGTTATTCCACATGGCTTTCAATAGGTTTTAATATATAATCTAAGGTTTTTAACTCTGCTCCCTTAGGTCTGAATGTTATACCTTTCTTTCACCTTTGTAAGCTAAATGAACTCTATTCAGGGTCATTAGGATGCTGCCTCATACTGGGTTAGACCACTGGTCCACCTAGCTCTATATTGTCCACATTGACTGGCAGTGAATCTCCAGGGTTCAGACAGTAGTCTTTCCCTGTCCTTCCTAGATATTCCAGGGACTGAACCTGGGACCTTCTGCATGCAAAGCAAGCGCTGTACTATTGAGCTACAGTCCTTCGCATAACATTATGATTTCTTTCATTTATTTAAAAAAACATGTTTATACTGCTTTGGGGCCTTAAGAAGGGCCCCAAAAGCAGTTCAGACAAAAGAAGAAGTCATACAAAGCATAATCAAGGAACAAAACTTTACAAAAACCCTTAAGTTCCAGTGAGGTGTAAATATTTTCATGCCATTTTCTGACATACTTATGTCTTTCTCTAAGGAGTCAGCTTAGGCAGAAGAACAACTGTACACATACACACACACACACACACACTTATGCCAGTCCATTATAGATGGAAGGTCCAATGATTTCCATTTAGAGTCAGTATTATTATTTGTAGAGATCAATACACAATTGACCAGTTCAGAGTCTTCCTCGTGCCTCTTGCCACTGCCCCCACCCCATTTTAACTCATGTGTGTTTTAACTGCAGTGAAAAGGTGGGCCTGGCAAAAACCAAGAACTTCCTTTTTCACTTGGGAATGGTGGCAAGCAACCAAGACTGTTTCCACGTGCAGCAAATATGCCAAGCGATATATGTCCGTTCCGCCAATCTCTGTGCTGCTGGACTGGCTGGTGTCCTTACTCATATCCGTGTTGCTCAAGGGCTGTCAGAGATGAAGATCTTTGTGGCTGTGGATGGAGACTTGTACAAGAGCCGGGCACAGTAAGGAATTGTATTGGGCAAAGGAATATTTATTTATCTCATGAGTAGCCAATATGTTGCCCTTCAGATATTGTTGGACTGTAACTCTCAATACAGCATGGCCAATGGTCAGGAATGATGGGTGTTACAGCCCAGATAGGAGTTATGGGAGTTACAGCCCAGCTACATCTGGAGAATGACATGTTGGTGACTACTGATTTAGATTAAAGTAAAGGACCCACCAATCCCACTATCCATTGGGTCACTGGACCAACAATAACAGTTTCCTTGACTTCCTTTCATGAACAGATTACTGGAGCAAGCTTTCTCCTGGATTGGAATCATTGACTAAGAAAACCCTTCTTCCAGTGGCTTAGATATCCAAATTTCTCCCTTCAACCTAGAAAACCATTAAGTCAATATAGCTATTCATCCTTACTATCAATTTAGTAGACATATCTAACTTTTTATTTTACTGTACAACTCCTTCTGGGATAATAAGGCACATAAATCAATTAGACAAATGGATCCATCCATTTGTCTGAATCTCCCAGCTCTGGTCAATTTCCTGGGTTACTGGGGTTTCCCAGGCTAGAGGGTCTATTACACAATCAAAGGTAAGAAGCAATAATTTCAGGGGTTTCCACTATCGTTTTAATATTTGGATAATGTAAACAGGTCCAAAGACTTATTTATCCAGCAAATGTTTTATTCCTTTTGGAGCTGTTCCAACCCTAGGCAGAGGGACAAGTCAGGAAAGGCACTTGACTAATGCTACAGGTTACTTCCTGTTCCAGTCATTCTTTTTCGGTGTCTCTGACATTTCCTGTCTCTCCAGGTATGGTGAGATACTGCAAGAGACGTTGAAGTCACTGGCTCCTGAATGTACCGTCACCTTTGTCACGTCAGAGGAGGGCTGTGTTCTTGGGGCTGCCAAGGTGACAGCTGCAGCAGTGAGGCTTAGAAACCAGCATGAAGTAGTTGCCCAGGTCCTGGCACCTTTCCGACTTTCTGTGTTGGACCTTGAAAGACTGCGGACCATGATGAGACAGGAAATGGAGAAGGGTCTGTCAAAGGAGACACACAGCTCAGCCAGTGTCCGCATGTTGCCCACTTATGTCCGCAATTTGCCTGATGGCAGTGGTGAGAAACATGGACCCCATATCTAGGGAGGGAAGTGCTTTGAAGTGCTTAGGTGGGCTTTTTTTTTTAATCTCAGGGAAGTTGTGTTTGGTCCAGAGAAAAACTTTCAGGTTGTTTCAGGGCAGGTCTTTTCTTTGATTGGTCATCTCGCTGAGAAGGGTACAACATAACTACACAAACGTCTTCCATGACTACTAACCTTTTCAGATCCTGGACCTACCTTTAGCCCAAATATTTATTTACCAACCAACAAACCAAATATTGCTATTGTGGTAGTGGGTCCCGAGGCAGCAGGTGATGACCAATATGCTAGAGGGAATGCTTCCCCAGGGCCTTTTTGTTGAGGTTGCCAACAATGATTGGAATGATGTTGACCTCAAGCAAAGAGGCTAAGGTAAGAGACACTTGCTGTGACTTTGAAGCTGGTACTGGATTGTAGGGAGTAGTCTCTTTCACTCAAGCTCTTGTCCCTATACTTTTTGTAGAGAGAGGGGATTTCCTGGCACTGGATCTGGGCGGAACTAATTTCCGAGTGCTGTTGGTGCAGGTGCGAAGCAAGGAGGAGGGTGGTGTGCACATGACCAGTGAGATTTACAGCATTCCACCAAAAATTGCCCAAAGTAATGCAAAAGAGGTAAGTGTAGGAGAGGGGATAATATGATCGGGTTGGATTGGCCTCTGTTACAGACTGGCTAGTTCCTAAAGCTGTGACACTGGAATTCTTGGGGATGGATGATGCTGTTAATGATGGTACCAGCCTCTTTGCTAGAGAAGTCATTTCTCCAAACTTGACTTTACAAGCATGCCCTTTTCATTCTTGCAGCTCTTTGATCACATTGTTCGCTGCATTTTGGATTTCCATACCAAGCATAGCTTAGCAGGCCGCACACTGCCACTGGGTTTCACTTTTTCCTTTCCCTGCCATCAAATAAACCTGGACAAGGTATGGAGCTTCTATGGAAGTGATCAACTGCTCAAGTGGTGATGCTGGGAATGTCTTTTTGTGGGAGTTGGGAGGGAGAGGAATGGACTGAACCACCTTGTAGCCCGCAGGATGGACAGAGGTGTGAAACTCTCCAAACATGATGAGAATAGCATAGCTTTTATACCATTGGCAAATAATTTGAAAAGAAAGCTCAGAGAATTGCTTGATTCATGGGATTTTCTTGAGAATTTTACTGTTGACAAAAATCCCAGTACCTAGGCATCTCTTTCCATTAGTTCCAGTCTCCCTCCTATATTCAGGGCAGTGTGTATGCTACAATTCTGTGCAAGCAGAAATGGGTATTTATAAGTTGTTAGCCCCTATAGTTGCAAAGATAAGCTTGACAATGGCTGTGCAATGCCTGATGAAAACTCAGAAGCTAAAGGGGCTGCACAGTGTTGATAGCGCTGCCTGTACTTTTTCAGAGGCAGGTCCCTGCATTGTCTGCATGCCCCCAGCTGCCATCTCTCCATTGCAGTGAATCTACAGCAGAATCCAAGGATCTCATTAATTAACATATGAGGGGCAAATGCGCAGAGAAAGCAGTTCAGCTGCAGGCACACCTGCTGCACAATTCCTTATTTTTCTTGGTTTCCCAGGGCATCTTGCTGAGATGGACCAAGGGCTTCAGTGCCACAGGCTGTGTGGGAGAAGATGCTGTGAGTTTGCTGAGAGAGGCTGTACAACGTCAAAAGGTACAGGTGGGATCTGGGGCAGGAACTCTGGATAGATTTGAAAGGGATTAGAGTTTGGCCTGGACTGTTAAGTCTTAATCTGATTTATCAAAATGAAAGGCTATTAAATTATCAAAAAACCTGCCAGTTTGAGATCAGTGTTAAAGCTATCTCATGTTGGCTCAAGAGCCACAAAGCCAGAAAATTGGAATTCAGGCTGATGCCTGAACAGATGTGCCCCGTGTTCAGTAATGTTGTTGTACAGTGACACAAATAGTGCTTGTTTACAATAACTCACCCTGCACGCACCCACACTTATCCTTGGTCCTTCAAGCCCAAATCCTGATGTGGAAGATTGAGTGCCTGGGACCTGCAAAGATACCCCACATTGTCCTGTCCTTGTACTGCCTTATGAAGCACCTGAACCACAGTGTATTGCTAGAGGGATCTTCCTGTGAGTTGTCCCATGCTTGCTTGTTACTTATATCAGTCGCTAACAGGATGGATTAAAGCAGGGGTGAGGAACCTCTGGCCCGCAGCCTAAATCTGGCCTGCCACGTGTCTCAATTTGGCCTGAAAGGCCATGTCAGGCAAGCTACGACCACTTGCTCTACATCTGATGTCATACATGATGTCAGATATGGGGCAGGTAAGGATAGGGCATGGCCAGAATGGCCGTGGCAGGGCATGCAAAACCCCCTGCACAGCACTTCCCAAGCATCCAACAACTAGCTGATTGTTGGGCACTTGGGAATCACTGCACTAAACATGTGGCAAGCCCTATGCTCAGCACTTGGGAAGTGCTAAGCACAGGGCTTGCAAAATGCTTTGTGCAGCGCTTCCCAAATGCTGAACCACCAGCTGATTGTTGGGTGTTTTGCAAGCCCTGTGCTTGACTCTCGGGAAGTGCTAAGAGGAGAGCTTGCAAAGCACTTTGCACACTACTTCCCAAAAGCATCAGCTGGTTGTTGGTTGGCTGGGAAGTAAGGGTGGACAAATCTGTCAATTTTGGTTTCTCTCAATTTCTCACTTTTTCAATCTTTTAATTTTAATCTCAAGCATAATTTCAATCACTTCACATTTCTACAGCAATTTAAAAAATCCTCATGAAAATTCATTAGCATTTTAGTGTGAATTTCTCTTAATTGTGATTATAGTTTTGACTAATATGCACATTTGCAAGCAATTTTCCCTTATTTGATGTATTTTTGTATGATAATTTAAATAAAATATGCATTTCTATGTACACTTTCCCTTAATATATGCATTTTTGTACACATTGTTTGGTTTGGGAACTGCATCACTAAAGTGCCAATTTCGAAGGACAGCTGTGTTTCAGAAGGATGAAGTAAGTCGTTTCTAATTAACATGCAGACAAAATCAAATTTATCTCCCATCTCAGGTGGGAAGCCTTGTGCGCAGGGCTAAGCAAACCCTTTGAACTATCTTCCCCCACCCAACCCTATGGGCCAACCTTGACAGGTGTCAATCACCTGAAGTCAGTACTGCATCAAATGATTGACAGATGGGCAATCTCGCCCACCTGTCCAAGTTGATTTGTACGGGTGGAGTATAATAAAGAACTGGAGTGCCAGGCCAAAAAATTCACCATCCCTAGGTTAATGAGTAGGAGTGAGCCCTCTTCACCATCCTTCTACTGGCTCACTACGGGTTGCTTTGGAACTTGTAGTGTTTGGTGGGGTAAGACAGGCTTCTGTTGCAGTTGTGTGTGTGTGTGTGTGGGGAGAATGGTAAGTGGAAGGGTTAAGCACCCTCTTCCAGCACACCACTTCTTTGTTTCAAATTGCACCCTCCCAACACCACTTTGCAACAGAAATGTGTGGCTAAGATTTATGAGCTCAATTGTCTAACAATATTCAATGTTAAGTCCCTGTAAGAGCCTTTTTTTACAGGGGAAGCGGCACTGGCCTACAAATGCATTTAAATATCATGAAATGAATGAAAGCAATTCATTCCTACTCAGAATCACTACATTCACCACCTCCATGCTGCTAAGATGCACCTTTTCTTGTTGCCTCTTTAGAAATTATGAAACGGGTAGATTATTCTCAAAACGACTTCAAAGACACCCTGCTTCAGCTGTTGTTTCAGTCCCAACTGAAGCTTCCAATGCAATAGCCTTCCTATGATGTGTTGGGGGATCATCCTGATTATATGGATAAGGTACTGGCAGCTCTACACAGGACCATATGCCCCCTTGATCCCTGTCCCTCTTGGCTTGTTATATCTAGCAGAGCAGGTTTGACTGGTTAACATTTCAGTGCATGAGAGGGTGGTCCCTGCTGCCTTGAAAGAGGCAGTGGTGCAACCCGTCTTAAAGAAGCTGGCTCTCTGGATCTGTTGGACTGGACTAACTAACGACTAGCCACAGACTCCCCCCTTTTAGGTAAGGTGATGGAGAGGGTTATGGCAGGGCAACTACAGGCATTCTTAGATGTCAGAGGTTATTATACAGCCACGAGAGTGGCTGTATACTATAACCAGTGTGGATTTTTCACATTCTGCAATGTTAAATTGAAAATACCCCCATGCCATTCTGATGCTTCCCATAAGCTCATTTCAAAACAAAACCTTACAAAACATAGAGTCCTGAACTCAGAAACACTTGCTTAACAACCCGCTCAATTTTCATGGCAATACACAAAACAGTCAGAGAGAATAGAGAGTTCAAAGTCTGAAAAGGCTGGGGGGACCCAGAGCCCTTTTGGACTTGTTTCTGTCCAAAAAGTACATGTTACCAAATTCTTCCAAGCTACACAGGAAGTGGATTGGATTGTGAAAGACCAACCCAAATGGTGTTTGCATTTTTACAAATTTATAGGGCAGTACGATATCTCAGAGAGGAGGTCAGATCTCCTGCTCCCCTGGTGCATTCACTATAGCTGCCCAATTTCCCTGCTTTTTAAAGTTTGATAGAAATATCTGTGGGCTATAGGTACGTTCTTAAACTGCAAGGTTTTTTGCCTACTAGTGAATCTAGATCCAGACCAAGCTACGATCAGATCTGGTCATTAGCCTGGTCACCATGATGGATGACCTTTATCAAGAATGAGACAAGGGGAATACAACTTTGCTTCTTCTTCTCTCTGACGTTTGATATCATTGACCATGGTACCCTCCTGAATTGGCTCTGTGGGATGGGTATCTGGGACAGTGTCTTAAAATGTTTCCAATTCTACCTACAGGGCTGTGTCCAGAGAACAGTGTTGAGAGAGTGCTCTTTGGCCCCCTGACAATTATGCTATGGAGTGCCACAAGGCACAATTTTATTCCCAATGCTATTTAACTTTTACATGAAGCTGTGCAAGTGTTCATTAGGAGATCTGGGGTAAGATGCCTTCAGTATCCTTATGACACTCAGCTGTATTTCTTCATAAGATCTGTATCAAGAGAGGATATGCAGGCCCTGGACTGGTGACTGAATGCAGTGGTGTACTGGACGAGGGAAAATATACTGAGTTTGAACCTTGGCAAGGCAGGGATCTATGAGTGAGTGGTCCTTATGTCTAAACATTTGGCCAATTGCCTGCCCTGGGTGGGGTTGCACTTCCTCTGAAAAATCAGGTATGTAGCTTGAGGGTGCTTCTGGGTCCAGCTTTGTCACTGGAGGTCCAGGTAGCTTTGGTGGCTTGGAGTGCCTTTTACCAGCTTTGGGTGGTACAACCACTATGACCATTCCTGGACTGGGATTTATTTATGCCTTTATTCATTCATTCATTCATTCATTCATTCAATTTATATCCTGCCTTTCCTCCTGAAGGAGCCCAGGGTGGGATAGTTTGACACCAGTAGTTGAGGCATTGGTAACTTCCAAAATTGGATTACTTATGTGAGACTTCCCTTGGGGTTGATCTGGAAACTGCAGTTAGCTCAGCATGATTGCTGACAGGAGAGAGATCTTGCCAGCATATTACATCTGTGCTCAAAGATCTGCACTGGCTGCCAGTTTGTTACCAGGTTAAATTCAAACGTTTACAATAGGTCTATAAAGCCTGAATGGGTTGGGACCAATTTACTTGAGGGGTCATCTTGCCTTATACCTGCCTATTTGACCACTTTGATTTATGGACTTTGCACTTTTACAAGTGCCATCTAATGTTTGCTCCACATTTGTGAGCAGCTGCTCTTTTAGGATGGGCAGCACCAATGCTTTGGAACTTCCTGCTTATTTATATCAGACAGGTGCCTTTGTTATATTGTTTTAGACTTCTGCTAAAATACTTTCTATTTCAGCAAGTGTATTCAGATCGTTTTTTTTAAGGTTTTGCTTATTTTATCTATATTTTATTGATAAATTATATGTATACTAGTTTTTCTAACAGTTTTGTGGATTTTATCTGTGTTTTATCAATAATTTTATTATGTACGGCGCTTAGAGTTTTGTGATTAAGCCATCTATAAATCTTTCTAAATAATAAAATAAACTTGCTTTGAAATTTTTAAGTCCTGCTATGATCCTCAATCATAGGGCTACACATACCATACTCCGTCATTGGCAGCAGTACCAGTCTCACCCTTGCTACATCACAGGAGTTCCTCATTTCCCACTTTTTAACCCATCCTGCTAGCTACTGATGCGAGCAACAGACAGGTATGGGTCAACTCACAGGAGGACTCCTCTAGCAATACAATAAGGCTCAGATGCTTCATGAGGAAATACAGGATCAGGACAAAGTAAGGCATCGCTGCTGGTCCCAGGCACTCCATCCTCCTGGATTTGGGAACTGAAAGACCAAGGAAAAGTATGGGTGCATGGAGGATAAGTTGAAAGCAATCACAATTTGTGTCACTGCACAGCATCAGTGCTGATCATGGGCACGTCTGTTAAGCCTTAGCTTCCAATTGCCTGGCTTTGGAACTTGAGTCAACATCAGATAACTTTGACTCTAATCTTAAACCAGCTGGTTTTTTGATCATTGAATTTCTCAGGTTTTTGAAAAGAAAATGTATTAGGATTCTGTTAAACATGAAAGTAGTTTCTTTCTAAGTATTAATTGTTCTCAGTGATACATCCACTTCCATTCACACTCCAAACTTTATGCTGCACTGCATCCTGTTGTAAAGGATACATGTAGCAGACTGAAATGCAATTTAGTGTTACAGCATGAAGAGAAACAAAGTTAGGCTTACAGCCTAACAATATATGTGTGTGTTAAGTGCCTTCAAGTGACTTATGGAGACCCTATGAATTGGCGACCTCCAATAGCATCTGTTGTAAACCACCCTGTTCAGATCTTGTAAGTTCAGGTTTGTGGCTTACTTTATGAAATCAATCCATCTCTTGTTTGCTCTTCCTCTTTTTCTACTCCCTTCTGATTTTCCCAGCATTATTGGCTTTTCTAGTGAATCAGGTCTTCTCATGATGTGTCCAAACAGTTCTGGTTTAATTTGTTCTAACACCCAAGTATTTGTCTTTTTCACATTCCATGGTATCCGCAAAACTCTCCTCCAACACATTTCAAATGAGTTGATTTTTCTCTTTTCCATCTTTTTCACTGTCCAACTTTCACATCCATACACAGAGACCGGGAATACCATGGTCTGAATGATCCGGACTTTGGTGTTCGATGACACATCTTTGCATTTGAGGATCTTTTCTAGTTCTGTCACAGCTGCCCTCCCCAGTCCTAGCCTTCTGATTTCTTGACTGTTGTCTCCATTTTGGTTAATGACTGCACCAAGGTATTGATAATCCTTGACAAGTTCAATGTCCTCATTATCAACTTTGAAGTTACATAAATCTTCTGTTGTCATTACTTTAGTGTTTTTGACGTTCAGCTGTAGTCCTGCTTTTATGCTTTCCTCTTTAACTTTCATCAGCATTCGTTTAAGATCAGTATGGTATTGTCTGCATTTCTTAAATTATTGATATTTCTCCCTCCAATTTTCACATCTCCGTCTTGGTCCAATCCCACTTGCTGTGTGATGTGTTCTGCATATAGATTAAACAAGTAGGGTGATAGAATACACCCCTGTCTCACACCCTTTCCGATGGGGAACCAATCGGTTTCTCCATAGTCTGTCCTTACAGTAGCCTCTTGTCCAGAGTATAGGTTGCGCATCAGGACAATCAGATGCTGTGGCACCCCCATTTCTTTTTCTAACAATATTTATTTTAAACTGTTAACACCATGACATTTCATGTTTTAAAGTAAAAAAAGAAATGAAAAGGAAGACTTCAAATCCAGTTGGCTGCTGTGAAAACAGGATGCTGGACTAGATGGGCCACTGGCCTGATCCAGCAGGCTCTTCTTCTGTTCTTTTGTTCTTAAATCTCATTATGTTCACTAGTGTGGCAAATATAAGCCAGATCTGGGAGCCATCTCAAAAACCTAGGAGCCAGAACCAATAATTTACTGACATATAGTGCCCTCAGAATCATGGGCTCTCTCTCACATACAGGATAGGTTAAAAAAAATCAAGACCCCATTTTTACACAGTCTCTTCCACTGCTAATCAGTGCTCAGAATTCTTACATGTATTAGAGCTGTGTATACACCATACACTTGAAGTACCTTTCTTCCCATTCCCCCAAAATCCTGGGAATTTTGTAGTTCGTTATGGGTGTTGGGAATTGTAATTCTGTGAGGGGTAAACTACAGTTCCCAAGATTCTTTGGAGGAAGTTATGTGCTTTAAATGTATGATGTGCATGCAATCTAAGGCTGGCATGGAAATGATACAATAGCCCTGCAGTATTTCCAGCTTATAGAATGACTCCTTTAAAAAACAAATGTTTGCACAAATGTGTTCAAATGAATAGATATGGCCCTCTGTCTTCAAAAAAGTTTACTTCTGAGTAAGCCTGAACAGAATTGCACTATACTTTATTCTTTTATTTTCCTACCCTCTCTTGATCAGTGATCTGTCTGGCAGACTTGCTCTCTTAGCCTCAAAATTACCTCACACTTCAGTTGTCACGTCATTTCTACCTCTTGCCTAACATGACACTGGGCATGCTTGGCTTTTATAACAAGCAGTTCCCACTGATCTGCAGGGACTGGGGCAATTTACACCTAATTTTTTAAAAAAACCACTGGTCTAATCTCAATGAGATTTAGGCTATTTGCTGGCTGGTCAGCACAAAAATGAAGAAATAAAAATAAATCCCAGCTTTCTATCTTCTGTCTCCTGGCCCCCAGGGCTTGGCAAAAGCTAACCTTTTTGGTCATATGGGCATATTTGGAAATGTAAAAAACTCATAGACAACAACACAAATGGCTACTGTAGTTGGGCCTATCTCATCAGAAAATGATAACCAAGAGGAGGCCACCCTCCAGTTCCCCTCCAATCAATTCTTGTTTAATTAATTCTTGATCCACTCATTTGCCCTCGGCTACCAATCGCCCCACCCAGCGGATCATCACAGATACACCCATGGATGCCTTTACCTCCAAGGACCCTTTCTCTCCCAGAGATAGAGACTGTGATGATGTATTCCTGTGAAACATATGCTATGTGTTTAATCCATCGAATAGACAAAATGCTACACCGCACCGCATCTTCACTTTGGACATGAGCAATATGGTACTAAAGTGCAAAAATAGCAGTCACTATCTCTCCACATAATCTACCTTACTGGTTCACTGTGAAATTGAAGACTGGAAGAGGATCATTGGTACCCTGGGCAAGTTCATTGTGGGACAGGGTGTGTGGGATTCATTGTAGGGTGGGCTTCAGTGTGAGGCAGTGTGTGTGTATGTTTCAGTCTCAGGTGGTCTATTTGTGACGGGAGTATGGTGTGAGGTAAGGTGCGTGTGTGTATCAGTGTGTGTGCATGGTTTTCTAGTATGGGGCAGGATGTGACTGGCGAAGTCAATGTGAGGCAGAGTGTAGGGGTCAGTGTGGGACAGGGGTTGTGTGAGCTGGGTGTTTGGGGGCTTGCAGTGTGGAGTGGGTTCATAGGTTTTTGGTGTGGGGTACATGCATGGTTATGGAGTGTGGTCCACTCTAGTGGTTTGACCATTTGAGTGGTTAAATACATGGCATGTGTTTCCCTCAGTCACTATCTCTCCAGATGGCCTACCTCATAGGGCTGATGCAATATTCAGTACTGGAAGAGAATCACCACCCTCAGTAGTTGTCACCAGAATTATAAAGAAATATATGAGATGCTTTCTTAATTTGAGGAAAGGAGACCAGAGACAATTTGCAACACTTTGAAACTTGCTGTATGTTGGCAATTTTAACTAGGTTGGTTTGAAAGTTGGCACTTTTATAGATCTCATAATGTAGATCACATATTCCAAATTTCAAGTTATTAGCCAAACAGATACAATCTTTGTAAGCTAGAGAATGTTGAGGTTTATAATGATGGGATCTCATTTTTGTTACCTTAACCGCAGGAACTAACTTTACATTAAATGCTTAGTGCAAGAAAAGTCTGACAATGTTTTTATTATGGAAATGCAACTAAAAGAGGGGCTGATTGGAGAGGAGAGACAGGTGCTTAACCATTTCCCTGCTTGTTAGTTCTCTGCTCCAAATGCCTCCCCCATCAAATCTGGGCTTGTCCTATGTGGAACCCTAGGAAGAAATGGTTTTGGGGAGCATGCAAATGGTTAAACATGCCTCCAGACATTTTCTTTTCCCACTCCCAAATATGCTTTTCCTAAAGCCATCTCATGTTTTTTTCTTATTTGCATGCATGTGACATATATGTCTCATCTAGCAACATCCCACACAAGTTTAGTGGAGAGAATGTGCACTAGGTAGAAAAGAAACTTGGCTACATTTCTTGTCAGACCTGGGAAAAGGGGGTTGTGTCTGGTAGAGTTTCAAGGTTCCCTTCAGGCTGATGGCCCCAAGGATATACAGAAAGGCTGGAGAGGGGGCCCATTTCCCAGGCGACAGGCCTATGGATATCTGCTGGTTACTGTGGTGATAGGGAATCGTGTTGCCTAGTAACACATTTTGCTGCTCTCTGCCTCTCCCTCCCTTTCTCTTCCCAGGACGTCGATATAGACGTGGTTGCCATAGTGAATGACACAGTAGGAACCATGATGGCATGTGCCTATGTGGACCCCAACTGTGAAATTGGCCTCATTGTTGGTAAGGTGGTGATTGTGGTAGTATGATTTTATTCTAGAAATTTATACTCTGCCCTTCAGTACAATTGCAAGGGTGGCTGGACCAGTCTTTTAGGGGCTAGAGATCATGCATATGATGTCCTCCAGGGGCATATATTTCCAACTTCCTCCACTCTTCTTCTTGAAACTATGGCCTTTGGGGATTTATAACCAGAATCTAGGTTGCTCCAGGCCACTGATCCCTGACAGGTAAGCCTTTCTTTGTAATGTGACATTTAGAATTGACATCTAAGTGGGCTGAATATTCTTTCTCCAGGCTTGACCCCAAGACTTTTCTTGTTTAGAGTAGGGACAAATAATGATTCAGTTCCATTCCTTTATCTCAGGTACAGGATGCAATGCTTGCTACATGGAGGAGATGAGGAATGTGGGCACTGTGGAGGGTGATGAGGGCAGAATGTGTATCAATATGGAATGGGGGGCATTTGGAGACAACGGTTGCCTTGAACACTACATAACATCTTATGACGAGAAAGTGGATGCAGCATCCCTCAATATTGGCCAGCAGAGGTGAGCCTGGGTATGTGTTATGGGAGTGGTCTGGGGTGATGCCAGGGTACTTTCTCCAGGGCCTCCATATATGGACGGATTAATGACACCAATTCCCATCTCCCTCACAGGTATGAAAAATTCATCAGTGGCATGTATTTGGGTGAGATTGTGCGTTATATTCTGCTGGATCTAGCATCGCGTAAGGTCCTCTTCAAGGGTCGATCGTTACCTGTACTTAAGACCAAAGACATCTTCCCCACCAAATTCCTAACAAACGTTGAGGAGTAAGTGTATCTCTGTTGAGCTTATGCCAGCAATCTTCCCATTTCATGTAGAATATAGGTTCAGGTGCAGCTATCAAATTCCAGAGGCCATTTCTGAACTTTGTCAAAAACTCCAAAATGCAGTGTCTGTGTGCCTTGCTTGGATATCTGTTGATCCCTCATTCTATTAAGTTCCTTGCCTTCCTTTTGCCTAGTCTTACATCTCCTTCTGATAAATTCCTTGTCCCAGATTCCACTGTAAGCATATAAACTAAATAATTTTATGGAACGTAGGCAAATGTACATGTATTGATTTTAATAATTTGTTTTGAGCACCAAATTTCAGTCTTGATGCAAAATTTTTGGTTATTTCACCCTTTCTCTGGATTTTTCTTTCTAGGAATGGGCAAACCCTATAACTGGCCACAATCAATCACACAAACTTCTGTTGGGAACAATAGGTTATTTCAGAATGAATGTAGTCACTTCCAGACAACCTGTTTATAAATTATTCGTCTTGATTTGTTTGCACAAAGATTGCAGGGAGGTTAGATGACAACAGCATTCATTTTAATTACAGTAGGGCCCCACTCATACGGCAGGTTAGGTTCCAGATCCCCGCTGGAAAGCGAAAACCGCTGAAAAGCAGATCAACTGTAGTGCGGGGGTCTGGAACCTAACCCGCTGATCGTACCAGAGGAGGAGAAGATCAGATCTTCCCCTCCTTGGGCTCAATCAGCTCCAGCAGGAGTCTGATCGTGCCAGAAGAGAAGATTGGCTGTAGCAAACTACAGCTGATCTTCCCCTCCTTGGGCGCGATCAGCTGGAGTGCGGGGAGCTCCAGCCCCCCCTCCAGCTGATCACCCTGCTGGCGCCGTATCAACAGAACGCCGAAATATGGGGCCCTACTGTAGTTTGTGGAGAGGTTATACAACATTGCATCAAGCAATCATTATCCCAGACTTTCCAGTGCATTTTCCTTATAGCAAAAACACCAATATTAGGGGGGAGGAGTGTTTGTTGCACAAGAACTCCAAATCAACTTTAGTTGTACAACCTAAATTTGTGAATATGCGATTAAATCCCACCCAAAAATAGTGACAAATTAGAAATGCCTGGTTTCTAAGCAGGGGATAGCCTTTTTTTGTTTGTTAATAGAACAGATGCCAGAGCCTCTATATAGCTATTTAGTATAAGACCCAAGTGGGTCCACCACTGATTCTAATATTCTGTAAGCAGCAGCCCAGGCCACCATTTCGTATGTAACATCTTGGAAGAATACGGGTTGAATGTATCTACAGAGGATGCCCTGGTGGTAAAGGAAGTGTGCCATGTCGTGTCCTCACGTGCTGCTAAGGTGTGTGCAGCTGGAGTGGCTGCTGTTGCAGAGAAGATCCGACAGAATCTGCGCAAGTCAAAGTTGGACGTGACAGTTGGCGTGGATGGGACAGTTTACAAGATGCACCCTTAGTGAGTTAGTTTTGCTGCATTAGACTGTGAGGCGAGCAAGGCTTCGATCCAACACACTGGAAAGAGGGAAATGGAAAACATTTGGTTGCCAGTTGGATGGCAAGACTAGGATGAGCAGAGATAGCAGCAGTGGTTTTTTGATGCATGGGGAGAAACAGAGCCACTACTGATCCATATAAGCAGGGCTGGTTCTAAAGGGCAGCCAGGTGGGGCACTGGCCCGACGGCCCCTGGAGCTACAGGGGGCCCTCAGCCACCCCTCTGCTCCCCTTCCGCGATCCGCGTACCCCCCACTTGTCTGCTGTCTTTTACCATTGCCCTTAACGAAGATGGCGGCCACGGTTTCCCTAAGGGGATGACGCCTCCGCTGCCATCTTTGTTGAGAAAAGTTCTTCTCCCTCTCTCATAATACTAGAACTCATGGACATTCAAAGAAGCTGAATGTTGGAAGATTCAGGACAGACAAAAGGAAGTACTTCTTTACTCAGCGCATAGTTAAACTATGGAATTTGCTCCCACAAGATGCAGTAATGGCCACCAGCTTGGACGGCTTTAAAAGAAGATTAGACAAATTCATGGAGGACAGGGCTATCAATGGCTACTAGCCATGATGGCTGTGCTCTGCCACCCTAGTCAGAGGCAGCATGCTTCTGAAAACCAGTTGCCGGAAGCCTCAGGAGGGGAGAGTGTTCTTGCACTCGGGTCCTGCTTGCGGGCTTCCCCCAGGCACCTGGTTGGCCACTGTGAGAACAGGATGCTGGACTAGATGGGCCACTGGCCTGATCCAGCAGGCTCTTCTTATGTTCTTATGTTCTCATGATGGCACACACACGTGCTATGTGCGCACATCTCTGCCATCAACTAAGATGGCGGCAGCGGCTTCAGTACCTTAGGGAAACCGCGGCCGCCATCTTTGTTAAGGGCAATGGTAAAAGACAGCAGACAGATAGGTGGGGGGCCTGCGTGCAGACACATGCCGGGGCCCAGGGCAAGCTGATGCCCAAGGGCCCTGGCATTCCTGGAGCCGGCCCTGCGTATAAGGCTGGAGGTCCCTAGTACTTAACTGGAGAGCCAGGAAAGGGTGGTTACTGCTAAGCTGCTGTATAATGTATGGCCAGTGCATGCTTTTCTTTGGGGTACTGGGTTTTGCAGTACCTGCTTAAATAATTTGAATGTTGTACCTGTTTTGGATGAAGGAAAGAAGAGCAAACTGCAGCAACCTGTATTTCCAGGGGCTGTATTTCTGGCAGGGGAGGGTGGTATGTGGGCTGGATGTTGACTCCTCTTGCTCACCGACATTCTTCCTTTCTGTTCTCAGTTTTGCGAAAAAGCTTCAGGATACAGTGGCTCTGCTGGCTCCAAATTGCAACGTAAAATTCTTGCTGTCAGAGGATGGTTCAGGGAAGGGGGCTGCACTGATTGCTGCTGTGGCCAGCCATAAATAATCCAAACATGCACTTGACCTCCAGGAACCAGGACACCAGACCATTCTTTACAATGTTCAGATCCTGACCTACAGCCGAGCATTTCACCCTTCTTTGTGGCAGTTGTGACAAAATTGCAGGAAAAGCAAGTTATGTCAGTAGTGGTGTTCCTTCTGTCTAGCTCTCCTTACCATCTCTGATTTGCGCTCCAGCAAGGATACAATAAAACAAATTCTTGCTCCCACTTGGATTCTCAAACTATGTTTTCCAAAGAGCCAGGCCCAAAGGTAGCTCTGTCTGAGGGAGCTAAAATGGAGGTGCCTGCATAACTCTGGCCATTTCTACACCCACAAAGGTCTGAGGAGAGCTCTGCTGAGCCTTTGGACTCTAGCCAACGGCTGTCTGCCTTTCTCCAGATCTGGTGATGCTTCCATCAGCTTGGTATGAGCATAGACACAAGTCCCATGTAGCAATATATATATATTATTTATTTACATTCATGCCCGCTAAAACCCTGTGCGGGATGTTTATATGTACATAAGGCCAAGTGTAAATACTTGAATGCACTTGAATACAGAATAAAAAACGATCTTTACACAATACGGCATGGACTCGCCTGGTCCAGCACACTTCACTGCACAGATTGGACTGCCACGCACACGCACAATTCCCTTTGCATATACACTGGGCAAGGACTAAGGAGGCACAGATCCCATCATCCAGTACAGCATAGCCCACATCCCTGGGCTGCCCTCTACCTGCATCTCCTCTCCCTCCCTTGTCACCTTGGGGCTCCCAGTGTCAGCAAACCACCAACCCCTGGGCTGCCCTCTATCACAGAGTCATGGGTATCTCTTGGGCTGGAGCAAAAATATACAGAGATGGCTCTGGAAACAACTTGTACTATCCTCCACTACTTTATCTCAGCATGGAGCTTCCTGGGGGCTACAGTGGGAGAGATACAGACATCTCAGCTCCAGGACCAAGCTTATCTTTTTGTCCTGGTCACTCACAATGAGTGCTAAGCCAGCCATCTCTCTTCCCATGCTAGGGAAGAAGAGGGCCCTGCGTACATGATCAACCCTGATAGCAGAGTAACAGAATTCATTGCCAGCCTACTCCAATAGATGGGACAGGCTTCCCTTGGCCAGTCCCAGAGCTTCCATGGCAGCAGCAGGACAGGCATTCAGTAGTTTTTTTTTAACCCCATGGCTACTAGAGACTGAGCCCAGTGTGCTAACCTTCTGGTTGTATTTGGCACAAAGAACAGAGGGCATGAGGCCAGTATGCCTCAGATGGGGCACACAGGCATATTCAAAGCAGGACACGTGGGAACATTACCTCCTTCAAATGGAGATGGCCCCTGTCATCCCCCAGCAAAGGCCTGTGCTGCCCCCACCAAGCACCTTAGCACTCAGCCTCTGAAACCATGAAGAGGGAGCTGTCCTGCTTGCCCACTTCAGCCACAGCAGCAGCCAGCTGGTTGAGGTTCCCGTTGGGGAAGTGACATGCTTCCCATAAGTTCAAGATCATGGCTGTTGGGCTGGGTTTCGAAGCAAAGAAGCTGAGATGGCTGTGGAAAGAGGAGAGGAATAACAATCCAGGCCAACCCTCCAATACCGTTTCATTTACCTCCTTGCACCCACTGTAACATAGGAGAACAAAAAAAGTGACCATATTTATATCTGTTGACCCTCCGTACCAAAACCCATACTCCCACCCTGTTCATTTGTTATTGCTTAAGCGAGATTCGTCCATCCCTATAGGGCCTGTGCCAGTGTAGTGGCAGCTTGTGGCTTCTGATGTACAGTTTCACAGAGGATCCTTTTACCTGTCGAGGTGCAGCTTCTGGGCTAGTGCTCTCCAGTCAGCCCCACGAGCCCCTGGTGCATCCAAGCTGCTTATAATCTTCTGACGGATGAGGAAGGGGATTTTGAAGGCACTGGGGCCCACAAGGGCAGGGGAGCCAGCCTCGTTGTCTGGGGGCAGCCAATCCGAGAACCGTGCATCCTGGAAAGAGGATAGCAGTTATTAGGACCAATAGGGCAAATGGGAGTATTCATGGTGAGAGGAGGAGTTGGGGGAGAGGGTGCCTGTGAAGATAAGGCTGTTTCTTGTTACTTTATGTTCTCTATCAGCTTGATGCTAATTTAAGTAAATGGGAGAGGCCCCCCTGACACAGTATGATTTCCTCCCAGATATTCCCTATGAAGACAATTCTACTTGTTTGACAAGTTTAGCAAAGGTGAAGGATACCTAAAGATCACAAAGAAAATATCCTGCTTGGCAGAGAAAAAAGGAGTGAAGGGGAATGGGAATGAAAGGTTATAGGGTAGGTTCTGTGTTGTGGAGGAAAGGAGCCTTTTGTTGAAGTGAAGGACACTGATGTGCAGGGCTGGATGTACTTTACACGAAAACAAATGCACCCAAGAACAAATGAGATTCTGGGTCTTCTACAAATTATGCAAATGGAGCATAATCACTACTCAGCCACTCCTCTGCCTTCTGAGATTTCAGCACGTGCTTTCAAGCACTTGCTTCACAGCCCTAAAGTAACTAGAAATGTGCTTTTATGAAAGAAGGGTTTAGGATGTTAAATGATGCATCTGATATAACACTGTGCTGCTTCAGATGTAGCATTCCCGGCTTCATGAACCATGGCTTATGAAGCCAGGGGTGAGTGTTGGGGCCCACATGATTATTCCTTGCCACTCCCCTCCTCCCATTGCATGTAGGCTTTGATGCAGAGATCCCGAAACTTATTTGCATCTGAAATGGGGAACTCTAGTCCAATGGTTGGTTTGGTAACCAGGACATTAAGTCAGACTCTCATTCAGGTTAATATATCCTGCTTAGTAATCCAACACTGGATCAGAGTTTTCCATTTATTGATATTTATTTATTATGAACATTTGTTACTTCACAAAAAGTTCCAGGATGGGGTACGATAAGAATAAAAAGCACAATCATACCTAAAATAAAAAGCATAAAACACCAATTTCAGATGTAATGGAAACTCTAGTTCCAGGATCTCCACACCAAAGGTGGCATTGAAGGGAAGGAAGGTCAAGAAGGTAATATGCACAGCGGACACTCTACCAAGCTTCATAGACCATGCCTAATTACAAAGTTGGGAACATTATGTCCAAACTGGCCCATTCTGTGCTTTTTCTGAGCACACATACACACAACTCCAGCATATACACAGCCCTGATTGTAGTGTTAGGATGGAAAGAAGGCAGGTGGAAGAGGATGTTTATATAACAAGAAAAACCCTATTGACACTGCCCAGCCCTGCATATCCACTTTTGAGTCTTTTCAATAGGAATTCTTTGAAACTGCAACTCACTTACTGCAAGTCCACAGAAGGTACTTGAAACCTGTTCAAAAGCTAGATACAGATCTACCCAGCCAAATATCTCACTACTCAGCTTCTAGTCTCAAAGGTAACTATATGCAACGCTGACCTTCATGACCAGAATCCGCAGCAAAAAAGACGCAGTCAAAAGGGTGCCACAGAAGTCATTTGTTCAACCCTCCCATCACCATGTCCTTGTCCTCACCTTGGCAATGTTGAAGTCGATATTGAAGCTCTGCCCATCGCCCTCCACCTGCCAGATCCATATTTTGCAAGCCAACTGGCAAGTGCTTGTGCTGAGTCGCTCCAATGTGAAGGTGCAGTGTAGGTAAGGCTGAAGCCCACTCCAAAGGTGATAGAAGGGAATCTCCTGTGAAGAGAGGGCAGGCTCAGGTTGAGGTGTGTGGCTTTCCTCAAGGGGGAATGCAGAATGAGGGTCCTGCATGATGATGACGCCTAAGGTGTGAGCAAGTGCCAGCAGAATTAGGAAGGAGGCAAAGTGCAGAAGTAGACCAATGAATTTCTGCCCCCAAAGAAGGTTCTTACTACAGGCAGGGTACTTGGCTTGGTAATAGCCAAGCAACTTTCAGATGGGGTATCCCTGCGCCTGAGGACAAGGGGCTATGCACTGAATCTCAGCAAACCGAGAAGAAAATGGAGCAGACAGAGGACAATGACAACAGGCCAGGGTTTTATAGGGAAAGAGTGCCTCTAGAGCCTCAGCCTGCCCTGGATGCAGAACATTCCCAGAGCAAATGGGCACACTTGCCTGATAGCTGACAAGAAGTTTGCTCTTCCACAGTGAGCTGGGCACATCATGGATGGAGAGACGCAGATTGTGGTAACTGTCCTTGAAGTGCAGGATCCGTGGTGCACCAATTAGCTGTCCCCCCATCTGCTTCTCTACTTGCACGACTTCCTGTGATGGCATGAACATAAAGGGTGGGAAGGGAGGAAATGAGAGGCTGAGGTTCTAGAACCACCTTTTCCTGGTGCCCCATCCCAACCCTTCTGGTCCAATGGTTGCAAAGCTGTAGTACTGACTATGGAGATGCAAGGGATTGAACTGCGTTGCTGTGACAAACCCCTGGATGGCAAAGGTTAGCATAGTAGAAGATACTATGGTCATAGTGGGGAAGGGAGAGGCCTGGCTTAAGGTGAGGTTAGACATCCTGCGATTCTGGTGAGATAGTTGGCATGAGAGGCAGTGTACTGGGTACACAGTCAGTGTTGCTGAAGTGGCAGATACAGAGATGACTTACTGTATGTTTATGGCTGGTCAACAGTGGTTTCTGAGACAGTGTTCTCGGATAAATAATGGGTTATTGAAACTGGAGAGATCATAGTACTCTAGTATAGGTGTGCAATTGGTGGAAGAAAGGCTTGAGATATGTTTGTCAGCATTTCCAGGACAGTATTTTGGTCTCTTGGAGGTAATACCTTGAGTGCATCACGGGTGTCACTGAGGCAATACACACGGACATCATATTCCAACCCAGTACAAGTGGTGGGTGCGAAGAGGACCAGTTTGAGGCGCTTTGAAGCAGCCATGCTGAGCGATTCCCCCACCAAAGCAAAGCGGCCCAGTTGTTCAGTGAAGATGTAGCAAGCCTGGGGTTCCAGCTGGCAGTGATAAAGTTCCGAGGGTACTGGTTCACCCAGGTGCAGCACATCCTGAGAGAATGGGAAAATGGGTGAAGGGGGAGAGAAATCACCCCAATCAGCAGTTACTGGTACAGCAAGCACAGAACTAGCATGAAAGAGAGCCAAAGTGGACTATTATGGCAAACAAGTGTCAGTGAAACATTTCTGACTAACGTGATAGAAGTACACCGCTTGGATATTCCTTGAATGTAGGCTGGTTTATAAATTCTGAAATAAAATAAATTTGGCACATTGCCAGTAAGAATGACAGGCCGGCATACAGCATGCATGGACCTGTACGGGCTGGTGTGTGAGCACACACAGCTGCTATGGATGACCAGGAATGCAGCACCGGGCTTGAGAGGGGAGGAGGGCTGTTGTTCTCTAGGTGCATCCAGAAATGTTTGCACTACATTCAAGCTCACCTGAGGGCCTGGGATCTCTCACAACCCCCATTGCAGAGCACAGATCAGGATCTCCTTGGCCCAGGAGCCCAAATGTGCCTATGCTGGGGAGTGAACAACCCAATAGATTCTGTAAATGCTAAAAATAGGGCAGTGTGTATTCTTCTGTTTAGAAAAAAACATAAGAGTTGTAATACTAGAGGTAAAATCCAGCTTTCATTTTCTGCAAAGCACATTTCTAGCACTTTTGGAGAGTGTATGGCCAAGCCCTGATGAAGCCAGAGGGATAACTGACTAAGACGTCCAATGTTTCCAAAGGATGGGACTTCAGTGCCATGCATAGTTATTAGTCCCTCACAGTAGTAGCAGAAACAGAATACAGTTTGTAAAGCAAGCAAAAATGTGAATATGTTTAATTTGCATAATATAGACAAGTTGCAGAATTTGAGTTACTTTGGCACAGACTGTTGTTTTTTGTTTGTTAAGCACAGAGTACTATGCAGAAAGCCCTTGAATTGCTCTCCAACTGCCTGAGGTCAAGCACTCACCTCCCATGTGCCCTCACACGATTGCTTCTTGAGGTGGAGACTCCAGGTCTCAGGGTTTGGCTCCACACAGTGGTCCATGGCTAGGATGACAGGTCTGGTGAGCAGCACTCCTGGAGGACCACAGCTGACAATGGGGCTCAGCAGGGTCTGACAGCCAGCCAGGGGCAGCCTCAATAAAAGAGCGAACCATGAGCTGGTCAGAGAAGTGGCATACAAAGCCATCCATGGACAGGTCTAACTGTTGTCATTAGTTGGTTTCCCCTGGTTATCATCCCAATGGCCCCAGAGTGCAAACAGGATCTGGATCTCCACCATCACAGGGAGAAAGCAGACTAGGGAAATGGGGTGGGGTTAGAGTAACCGTGTATTACTAATGATCCAAGCAAAGATATTTAGTAAGTGCAATCAGAAATTGATGCTGACCCATTAATCCTAACTGTAGGGGAATCGGGACAATGGGGAAGGGCCGTGGTTCAGTGGCAGAGCATCTGCTTCACATGCAGAAGATCTCAGGTTCAATTCCCGGCATCTCCAGGTCATCCAGAGAAATTGAGAGCTGCCACCAGTCAAGTATACCAGCCTCTCCCAAACTTTGGGTCCTCAAATGTTGTTGGACTACAACTTCCATCAGCCCCAGCAAGCATGCCCAATGGTCAGGGTTGATGGGAATTGTAGTCCAGCAACATCTAGGGACCCAAAGGTTGGTAAAGGCTGAAACAGACAACATGGACCTAGACAGACTCAGTCTGAGGCAGCTTCCTGTGTTCCTAGTAGTGGAAATGCCTCAGTTACGGGAGACGTAACTGGGAACAGCAAAAACACTGAACAACAACAAAAATAGCATTACGCATCATTCTTTTTTTGGGGGGAGAATAGAAAAAAAAAAGGTACACCAGCCCAGCAGGTAAGGTTCCTTAGAAAATGACTAGCTAAAGGATGACTCTCCTTTGGGCAGTCCGGCAAGGTTCTCTCTGGCTGGCAAACTCCACCAGCTTAACTAATGTTTTATTTATTGATTAAATTTACATCCTGCCCTTCCTTCCAGAAGGAGGCTGGGGGCAAACAAAAACACTAAAAATACTCTAAAACATCTTAAAAACAAAAGATTTTAAAACATATTAAAACAAAACATCTTTTTTTTAAAAAAGCTATAAAAAGATCTTTACAAGCAATTCTAACACAACTGCAGACTGGGATACGGTCTCTACTTAAAAGGCTTGTTAAAAGACGAAGATCTTCAGTAAGCGTCAAAAAGACAATATAGTGCCTGTCTAATATTTAAGGGGAGGGAATTCCACAGGGTAGGTGCCACAACACTAAAGTTTTGCCTCCTATGTTATGTGGAACAGACCTCCTGATAAGATGGTATCTGCAGGAGGCCCTCACCTGCAGAGCATAGTGACTTGACTGGGTATAAAAGACGTAAGACAATCTTTCAGGTATCCTGGTCCTAAGTTGCATAGGGCTTTGTACATCAAAATCAGAACCTTGAACTTGATTTATCCTTAGTGCTCCAGGCCAGGCCACTTTAGACGTCCTAATCAAATCTCCCACCTCAGTCTTCAGCAGCACCAAAGGGATTCTTGACACTAAATGTGCCATGAAGGAAGCATGCTTTCTCCATTTGCTGTTGCTGCAGTCGTGAGCAGCAGGATGCAAGCAAGAGTGGGTTATCAAGGGCCAGGTCAAAAAAGCTAAATCAGACAAACATGTTTGATAGCATTTTAGAATGCAATAAGACTGCTACAGTGAAATTTGTCTGCAAATGGCTGGTGATATTTACTGATTATATAGTCCAATCTTATGGGCATGATGTGGAAGTTAGTATTAACAGAGATTTCATGTAATATGCTCAGAATTGGGATGCTCAACTTGTAGCCTCTGTACACGTAAAACTAGTAATTGAATCCTATTGCCTATTTCAAATCACTTCTGTTTCTTTCAGACACGTGTGTGCCTGATTAGAGTTCTAGACTCTGTGTGGGAGACATTGGAGCTTTGTATCTTGAAGGTATATAGTTATACTGAGAATTTCCCTGCAAGAAGAGTTATGTGTATGCCAAGATATACTTTGTTTCCTTTCTGGATGCTGGGCAGAAAGTTGTGACTACAGCTACAGAAGACACAGCTCCATGATCATCTTCAAATCATTCAGTGACATCCATCTCATGAGTGGAAGCACATTTCTGCATGCCCGTCTGCATGACTGCAGGATAGCAGAGAAGTGCATCAGTCTATAGGGATGCAGATGTGCAAGAGCTCCCTGTGAATTCCACAGGTATCTCCATCAGCCAGAAGGTGCAAGTACCTGTAGAAGAGCTCTTGGACAACTGTGATGGTAGAGTGAGGATATGTGTAGGCATGTTGTGGACTGGAACCCTATTGGCATTTCAGGAAGTAAGGTTCCCATGGGCCACTAATGGGATAGCAGGAATTGTAAGGGGCAAGAGGAGTACCTCACATCTTCCTGCTTGTGCAGCGTCAGATAGATTTCATAGATCTTCCCTCGTGGGATGGCATCAGGTGGGATGAGCAAGCTGACACCTAAAGGACAGAGACATCATTGCTCAAGGGGAAGTAACACACTCTACCTGGTGTCAGACCTTCCTGTGGGTCCAGCCTTGAAAGATACATTCCATGTTATCTCTGGCCAATAGGCATTAATAAGGGCCTGCTTAGCTGAATGAGGTAGGAGATAGGCAATTTTGCCTTAAAGGGGACTGACTTCCATCTGGGAGGGAAATTTGCTTTCTAGCTGGAGTTTATCCACCAAAATGATCTCTTCCATTCCAAAACAAGCCACACGAAACCTCTTTCTCTTGGATGTGAGCGCTTGAGTGCTGGTCCAGCAGGGAACTAACAGAATCACAGAGCATGTTCACATTTCCCTACTTAGGCCACCCTAATCCCTAGCCATGTCATTTTCTTGTCTGTCCACCTCACCTGTGTTGGGTATCATTAATCGTCCACCCAGGAAGTTGAAGGTTCCATAAGCCATGTTGGCACCACTCCTGGGCAAGGAGCGGAAGAAACTCTGGGTAGAGAACCGAGAGACAAAGTCCACAGGATCGGCACTGGGTGAACTATGGTGCAGGGTGTGGCGCCCACTGCCCAGGGGGCTCAGCAGGTGCCCATTGCCAATCTGGAATTTGCTGGGTCCATCCTGGCGTGGGCACAGTGAGCCCTGGTAGGTCATGGTGGTGGTGCTCAGGTCAGGCTGGATAGTAAGTAAGTGGGAGTTATCTGTATGGAGGGAGAGAGATTATGTCAGTAATGGGTCAAATAGAGCTGGCAGAAATACGCATGCTGTTTCAAAGTACCAAAAGTTCTTCTCTTAGCACTAGATACAGACCTAAATTGCTTTACAGATGCAAATGCAGGTATTTTCAGTCACCTCAGGTAGGTAGCAGTCTAATCACAAAACATCTCATCAGACAATGTTGCATAAAATACGTTAACCAGCAGGGGTAACAGACTGCTGCAATGACCAGAGAAACAAAGGTCTCTGTTCAAACCATCCCTTTTTGTATTAATAAGGTTATGCATTTTATTTCCCAGAGATAGCTTTCTAAAGATGCAAAGCAATCACCCTTTCAGAGCCAGGGTTCTGGGCTAATTCACACAACCGATCTGCATGACACTGTTGTCATTTTAATGGCTTATTGCGTGTCAGAGTGCAAAGAGGTCAGCTTAAAAAAGGCCACAGGTCACATCATGCAGTGATGAGACAGTTAAGTGACTGATGGAATGACTGGAAGATACTTATTCGGCCTACACCTAGATGCACATGTTGACCCTGTTCGCATGTAATTATTTATTATTAGATTTATATCCTGCCCTTCCTCCCAGCAGGGGCCCAGGGCAGCAAACAAAAGCACTAAAAACACTCTAAAACATCATAACAACAAACCTTAAGATATATTAAAACAAAACATCCTTAAAAATATATTAAAACATCTTCAAAAACATCCTCTTAAAAAAAAGCTTTAAGAACATGATGTTTTACTTGTGCCTGATCATTTGCACAGCACATCTTCACCACCTGCACTCTAGCCGTCATCCAGCCTGTTTCATTGCCCTTAGCAAAATCATGTACTAAGGTGCAAAACGGGCTCAAGGCTGGAGAGGGTGCTCAGGGGCAACCATGTGAAGAGGCCGATGTGCCACGCTGTTCCACAGCATGACAAGGACTTCAACAGGGTCACCTGCTCTATCTACTGGGAACTCGCCCAGAGCTTCAGGAATCCTATAGATTCCATTAGTCTCCGGGGGCGGGCCATCTTAATCTGTCCACCACCCTTGCAGGGGAGGATCAGCGCCGTAAGTCTAAACTTCACCAGGAAGTGGTCTGAACATGACAATGGAGTGACATCCACCCCTCTATCTCTAGACCACCCATTCCTCCATTTGGAGCAAAAACCAAGTCGAGGGTGTGCCCTGACCTATGCATCAGGCCGGTGACCACTTGAGACAGCCCCATGGTTGTCATGGAGGCCATGAAGTCCCAAGCAGGAACACTAGAGGCAGCCTCAACATGGACACTGAAACTACCCAGGACTACTGTTCTGGGCACCTCCAATACCACAGCTGAGACGGCCTCCATCAGGTCAGTCAGAGAAGCTGCTGGGCAGCAGGATGGAAGATACACCAGCAGTAACCCTAGTTTACTGTTTCCTTGACCTGACACCAGGTGCAGGCCCTCATAGCCAGCTCCAAGACAGAGTGGTTTCCTGGCGACAGCGATGGAAGTTCTGTAGACCACAGCAACTCCTCCCTCCCGTCCCTGCAGCCTGTGATGGTGTTGCATCGAACAAGCAGGTGGGCAAAGCTGGATCAGATCAACTCCTCCCAGCTCACCAACCCAGGTCTTGGTAATGCACACCAAATCAGCACCTTCATCCATGATCAGGTCATGGACGAGTGTGGTCTTATTGTATACTGATCTGGCATTAAACAACAGCGCACAGAGACCATGGGTGCAGCAGATGAGCAACGAGGATCCCGTCCATGAGGAGTGGGAGAGGAACAAGGTAGATAGCCTTGCCCTCATCTTCTATGGTAGTTCATCACCTCCCCATGGCCATACCTCCCTCTACCCATGATCACTGAAATTGGGGTGGCATCACCCATGTTCCTCCTTATTAAGACTCCTCTTAAACACTTGATATGGACACAACAAGAGCCCACCAATAAATCCTACCTGAACCAGGTATTCCAACAGACCTCTGAGAGAATTGGGAACAGTCAGACCCACTCAATAACTTTCACACGGAGCACATTTACTCCCCCCCATCTCACACCCAGGGAGAGCCAGCCTTCTACCAGTTGCAGACTCTCACTATGAAGGCATCTGGCGACTTTCTCCTATTGGTCAGTTCACTGCACAGGCTCTTTATTTTATTTATTTATTTATTTATTTTATTTTATTAAGCTTATATACCGCCCGACTAGCAACAGCTCTCTGGGCGGTGAACATTAAAAATACAATAAAAATAACACAATACAGTATATCACAATACAAAACTGTACAAAAAACTGTACAGTCTAAAATCAAAATATAATAATTTAGAATTAACAGGAATTAAAATGCCTCAGAAAAGAGAAAGGTTTTAACCTGGCGCCGAAAAGATGATAGTGTCGGCGCCAGGCGCACCTCCTCAGGACCTCAAGTGTGAGGGAAGAGTCTAAGATGACTCCCAGACTACGCACCTGTTCCTTTAGGGGAGTGTAACCCCATCCAGGACAGGGTATATATCCACCATCCGATCAGAGAAACCATCCACCAACAGCATCTCAGTCTTGTCAGGATCGAGTCTCAGTTTGTTAGTTCTCATCCAGTCCATTGTCGCAGCCAGGCAACGGTTCAGCACGTCGACTGCCTCACCTGAAGAAGATGTAAAGGAGAAGTAGAGCTGCGTGTCATCAGCATACTGATGACAACGCACTCCAAAACTCCTGATGACCGCCCCCAGCGGCTTCATATAAATGTTAAAAAGCATGGGAGACAGAACCGAACCCTGCGGGACCCCACATTGGAGAACCCACGGTGTCGAGCAATGTTCCCCAAGCACTATCTTCTGGAGACGACCTGCTAAGTAGGAGCGGAACCACTGCCAAGCAGTGCCTCCAACTCCCAATTCCGCAAGCCTCTCCAGAAGGATACCATGGTCGATGGTATCAAAAGCCGCTGAGAGGTCAAGGAGAATCAACAGAGTTACACTCCCTCTGTCTCTCTCCCGACATAGGTCATCAAACAGGGCGACCAAGGCAGTCTCAGTGCCAAAACCAGGCCTGAACCCCGATTGAAATGGATCTAGATAATCGGTTTCATCCAATAGCGCCTGGAGCTGGTCAGCAACCACACGTTCCAGGATCTTGCCCAGGAACGGAACATTGGCTACTGGTCTGTAGCTGCTGAAATCCTCTGGGTCCAAGGAAGGTTTTTTCAGGAGTGGTCTCACTGCCGCCTCTTTCAGGCAGCCAGGGACCACTCCCTCTCGTAAAGAGGCATTAACCACTTCCTTGGCCCAGCCAACTGTTCCTTCCTTGCTAGTTTTAATTACCCAAGAGGGGCAAGGATCCAGTACCGAAGTGGTCGCACAAACCTGTCCAAGCACCTTGTCCACGTCCTCGAACTGAACCAACTGAAACTCATCCAACAAAACATGACAAGACTGTGCTCCGGACACCTCAGTAGGATTAACTGCTATTAAATAGGAATCTAAGTCCCGGCGAATGCATGAGATCTTATGCTGGAAGTGTTCAGCAAATTTATTACATCGAGCTACCGATGTATCTGCCGTATTTTGTAGGCCTGGATGGAGTAGGCCACGAACCACTTTAAAAAGCTCCCGTGGGCGTGAGAGAGATGACTGAATAGAGGCAGCGAAATGTTGTTTTTTTGCCGCCCTCACCGCTCCTACATAGAGCTTAGTAGAGGCACGAACCAGCTCATAATTGCATTCGTCAGGAGTTCGTCTCCATCTCCGCTCAAGCCGCCTCCTGTCTTGTTTCATCGCTCTCAGCTCCGGAGTATACCAAGGAACTACACATGCGCCATACACCCTCCCTACAACCAATCTTCTCTACATTGGTTTTTAAAACCAGTAGCAGGGGGTAGCACCCTCGCCCTCAGGGCTCCCCAAGGGGTGATCCCCTTTGGTGTCTCCCCTTCAGTGGTGACCCAGCCGGTGGCAGACCCACCACCCAAGAGCAGCCGGGCTTTTATGCCCCCTGACCCAGCCAGGAGCTGATGCAAGAGGCTGCAAGATTGACTGCCACCTCTCTCTGGGGTCAGGGTCAGACAAGCGGTCCCACTCCTTGCAGTACTTACCTGTGACCTCAGCTGTCTCAAGAGACAGCAAACCAGAGGAGTGAGCAAGGAAGCACCTAAATGCTCAGGTACTCACTCCCAGGGCAGATCTTCTCCAGTCCCCCAGTGCCGCAAGGCCATGATCTAAAACAGAGCATTGGATATCTTGAATGAGCAACTGCATGCTGTTCTTCATGCCCATCCCTCTCCTCCCCGTGCTGCCTGGGAGCGGAAAGAAACCAGAGCACTGGCTTACTGTTACATGCAAATCAGCACTCGTGGGTTGTTTCCCCCAAACAAACCACAAGCAGTAAGCTGAGTACAAACCTTGGCTACAGCTCATGATTTGTTTGGAGAGAAACAAACCGCAAGTGCTGGTTTGCATGTAACACTAAGCCAGTGCTCTGGTTTCTTTCCACTCCCAGGCAGCACAGGGAGGAGGGGGACATACATGAAGAGCAGTGTGCACTAGCATGCTGCTTGTCCATGGTAAGCCATGATCTATTTTATGTCATAAATTGAGTGGTTATGATGGAAGATGTGCTTATCCACAGGTGGCATTTTACTATATAAATACCTTTGACACCTCAACACCAAAAATGGTTTCACCCATGTAGCAATCACTGCAAGATTTGATTTTACTGCCTTTCTATACAATGTGTAATCGGTTCCCTATGTTTTTAGTTGCCATTTGCTGGGGGGTGCTGACAGTCATTGTGACAGAGAGATGCTAGCACCTACTTTTTCCTGGAAGTTTATGTTTCTTCCTTAATGGGGAACCTCCTTCAATGAACTAGTTCACAAAGGTTTGAAGAACAGCTGGCATACGTGCCAGGTGGTGGGATGACTAGAAGACCTTTCTCATAGGGTCCGATCCTAATCAGCGATTACGTGCCTTTACTGGTTGGTGTCCTGTAGTCCAGTGAGGAATAGCAGGAAACAATTAGGGCCTTGCAACTGAAAAGGGTAATTCTTGGGTATTTTAGCAGCTCCTCACAGAATATACGAATACCGTGTTTCTGACAGCTTCTCACAAAGCATACAAATGCCGTTCCCTCTGATGTTGCATCTTCCTTTAGTGAAGGCAATGCTTAATAGTGTCAAGATGAATAGCGAGAGGTAAATCTCTGGCATTTGAGTGTCTGGCTATAATTATTTTGTAGTAGAGTTTTGGTGTGCTGAATGAATCTGTGGGCTTTCCAGTATACCCTCAGCAGAGACCCTCTGCTTATGCTGATAACCATAGGAAACCTTCCAGTGTACTACAATTTTCGGCTTCTGGTATCAGAATTTTTTCCATTTAGACAGGTCTTCCAGACAGTTTTAAAAATTACTGAAATCACTGCCTTACTTGTTATATCAGATTCCACTGTGCTTTTAAGCTCTGTGTTTTCATTTTTTTTAGCCTTTGTGACAGCAAGAGGGAGAACAGCGGTGAGGGTGAGGATGGGGCAAGGGAACCTGAGGAGCACCTTGACAGTAGGTGCAATGGCCATGGCACTCTTAATCTGGCAGGTATTATCTCAGGAGTTCGAGCTGGAAACTCTGCTTTCTAGCAGGGAAGGAGGCACTGTAGCGACATCCTCCCTAACTGCTATAGAGTTATGACAGAGACAAGAAATGTCTCCATTCTGAGACCAGGCAGCCCCACACAAGGCCGACTGTGGCTCCAAGAAGATTGGTTGCCCAAGCGGCGGTCTTACGCCCACCACACAGGACTCAAATAATTCCCACCATGTCCCTAGGCCCTAGACTAGGGTGATGCTCACCGGCTTTGGTTGGCTTGATGCTGACCGGCTGGAAGCCTGCAGTGAGAATAGAAGAATCAGCCACATCAGAATCCAGACCTTCCTTCTTGCGGCAGTAGATAAGGGTTACCACTAGGAGTAGCAGCACCAGGCACACAGCCACAGCGACCAGGCCCACATACAGAGCCACATCCTCAGAGCTACCTGTTCCTGAAAAAGGAAGCAGGAAAACAGACAGGTGCAAGTAAACCAGTTGTTGCCCTGCATGAAATAATGCCATCTCTTTCTGGAGGAGGAACACACCACTTTTCTGCATGATGTGCAGTATCTGTGGAGGTCTGTCACAGAAAGGGATTTCTAGGGAAGAGACACTGAATGACACTTCATTGACTTTCTTACAGTGAGGCTCATCAAGGAATTGTTAACCAAAGCCTCCGATACCTAGAAACCTGCCTGTTCCCCTGCCTTTTATGCACAAAGGTTTAACAACATGTCCACCCTCTTCCTTTCTGAGCAAAGCCTTCGACTCACAGCCTCCCTCAATTCCCCATTATTTCATTCTTCAAACAGCAGTGCAAAATCAATCATGGAGAGGAATTGATTCCTTTGGGGTCTTATTTAGATAGGAGATGGGAGGATAAGATTATCAGCAGTTTAGTAACTCATTCTTATATAAATGCAAGATGACATTTAAAACAGCGTATTTTATGAGCATCTGGTTTGGTTCCTTTTTATACTAACTATAGCAACACAGGTATTTTTTAGTAAAAAAGAAAAAGGGTTTCTTTGGGGAAAGGGCAAAGGCAGAGACACCAAACGGTTAAAGTATAATGCATAGGCAGAGCTGTGTGAATGGTGAAACTGGGGCTGAAACAGAAAAGAGGTGTAGGAATTGTGAGTGCATGCCTAGTACACAAGCCCATTTAATTGTTCATAATAATAGTAACTATATCTGCAGAACCAGTGTGTTAGCTAGAAATGTATGTGCTCCTAGAAATGATGGCTGCAGACATGCTAGTTGCTTCAAAAGCTGCCAGACCATTTTCTCTGGCTGTGTTTTTGAAATGACTCTGCCCAAGGCTGGACACATCTCCCTTTTCTTCTGCTGATTAGGACGACCCACAGCAAAGTGTTGGGCCAATCACTGTGTCTGCCTGAGTCTACAGCAAAGAATTTTCATTGGACACACCTGGAATGGTAACAGGGTTGGTGGCCGATCAGTTTTGAAGTTTGTGTAAAGCTGACCTCAAGGTAAAATGTGCTCGAACAGCAACTTCCAAGGTTTTGGAATAAAAGAGGGTTCAGTTTGACTAGTGTCGTGTGTCCCCAACATTCAAAAAAGGTGGAGGCACACTGAAGCCAGCACAACCGCAAGTCTGTTTCTACCCAATGATTTGGGAGGGGTTATGAAACATGGCAGTGGGGAGGGAGGGATATCTCCTGACCTCCATAAAGGGTGCCTCTGTTGGAAAGGTTTTGTGGTAGAGATTGTTTTGGACAGGAAGAGGGCTGCAACTGGGGTGAAAATGAACCCTTCTCCTCCAATCTCATAACCTTCTGAGTAAAGCCAGACAGTCTTTAATTGAGGGAACTGAAATCTGGTTCATGACCTCTGAAGGTTGTTCAAAGCTCCATGGCCAAAATTCCAGCTACACTGAAGAGTACAAGTGTGTGTTGCCGTTTGTATGACGTATCCATAGACAGACAGACAAACAACAGGTGGGTTGACATCTAAGGGGTAGAGGACAAGCATGCAGGCCTGGAGTGTGTGTGTGGACAACACTTTTGTTAACACCATGTTAACAAAAGGAAGCAGACAGACACATTAGCCTGGTTTATGAGGCAACTTATGCACAGGGAATTGTGTGTAAGGGTGGGAAGGAGAGAAGGAGGGAGAAAGAGCATGTGTGTGCTTTATGTGAACCAGCCTTTTGCCTTGCTGTCCCTCTGAATCCCTTGCCAACCCCCACTGCCAGCTGGGCCAAACTGTCAGGCTGAATACCTCTGGGAAGGCAGGAGGCCATTGCTTCAACTGCGAGAATGGTTCATTTGATGTAAAAGGAAGAGAAAACCTCTAGGGGGCCTAATAAGCCAAGACAGTTAATGAGCCAGGATGGGACCTGTCACTCACTCTCCCACCCTGACATGCCAGAACAGAGCTCCCCTGCTTTGAGGGCCACACTGTCTGCTTGCTGGGCCAATGCACACCAGCCACAATCTTTTCAGAGAGAGCTCTGGGGCTCCATCAGAGCCTGTGGAGGGATGCATGGGCCAGGGGCATCACTGCCAAGGTGGGGTCCTGCTTTCTTGCCTGTGGCTACTAGGCGATGCTAAACTAGGCAGCAGAGATTCCATCTGTGCTGGGCAGACAGCTGCTAGTTTCTATGCAGACAGATAGACAGACCAGAAATGACAGGCCTCAATGACAGGCCTTTATATTTCAATCAGCCTGGAATATAAGGTGGCTCAAAAAGGAAAGCAGGAACGGGAAGCGGCACCAGTTGCCCACACCCACACCTACCTGGGAGAAGCTTCTCCAAATTCTCGGCACAGCCTTGAAGAGGCTTTATCAGATTCATGACACACCCTGCCACCAATCCTTCCCTCCATCTCCAGCCACAGCACAAAGATGGCAGAAGCGGCAGAACTTACCATGAGCGCACAGTTCACTGGTGCAGTTGCGGGTCTCCAGTTCAGGCCCTTGGCACTCATCCCCACCATTCCGGGGTGCTGGATCCGAGCATTCACGGCTTCGCCAGTGTGTACAGTCTGCACCGCACACTGACCACAAGCTCCATGCTGACCAACCGCCAGGCACTGCCAGACAGGAGGAGGCAGTACAGAGGCTTAGTAACCAAAATACTAATTCAAACAGTTTATCATCCTGCCAGTTAATTATATCTCCCCCCCACACACACTCCAAGCAGATATCTCACTAGCCAAATCCTTGTAGCTCTCTAAAGGGCCGAGAGGACACTCCTGGGCTATTTCACCGAAGGCAACAAGGGGCTGGGTCTACACAGTTCATGGCTGGCCCGCTGCTGCCCACAGAAGCCATCCCTAATGGGGAAAAGGGGCTCTTCCCACATTTGTAACATACCTTGGAAGGACAAGGGCTCAGAGATGGGAGAGAACAAACACAGACACACGGGTGGGTTGGGGGAAGACAGGAAGAGCAAAGAGGAAGGGTAGGCAAGGCAAAGACTGGCTGCTCTTGGGACTGTTGGTTCAAACAGAGCTGAAGACACAGAAAAAGAAGTCTCAGGAACACGCAACACCATTCCAGATTCATTGGCTATTCAGCAGGGTTGCTTTGGGGAAAGGGCAAAGGCAGGGGCACCAAATGGTTAGGGAGTCGTACATAGGCAGAGCTGTGTGAATGCTGAGCCCGGAGCTGAAAAAGAGCAGAGGTCTAGGAATTGTGAGTGAAGGGCATGAGCAAAGTGTGCCGTTCGACCTACTCTGGGCTTTACATATGTTGGCCTCCCTAAGCATTGCTCGGCCTTAGGGTGTGAGCGAGCACAGCAAAACAGAGCCACGGGAGCAGGTGCATAGTGGTGGCAGGGCAGTACCTGGGCACAGGGTGGCGCAAGAACTTTTCTGCACATTCTGGCCCTCACAGAAGGCCCCCCCGTTGAGTGGCGTTGGGTTGGTGCAGCTCCGGCTCCGCTTCTGCCAGCCCCGTCCACAGCTGGTGCTACAGGCTGACCAGTCCGTCCACGTCGACCAGCCGCCATTCACTGGGGGGAAGGGACAGCATCAGCTAGAGCTCCCAGCTAGGGCCCTGGGAAGGCCAATGGCTGAAGTGAGCTGCCACCCCCACTGGGAGCAGAGGGTGGGGGCTCTCTGGGCCTGGAGAAGGAGCCAAGGGGCACAACTGCTGGCTCTGGGATTCCAGCTTCCCTCGTGTTTTTGTATGTGTGTACAGTCTGGGGAGAATACAAAGGAAAACATGGGGGTATGCAGGAGGAGTCACAAGCAGAGGGGCGGACACTTGGAGTAGGGGGTAGGGGAGTCATGCCACTTTCCCTTTCGGATTCTGCAGAAGCATTGCTTGATCCCTGATCACATATAAAGCTTGTCTCTACCCACCCCCACCCCCACTCTCGATCTGTCTACTACATCCAGAATGGATTTTTTCCCCAGGGTGAGGTATATATACTTAGCAAAGTTCCATCTTCACCATACCTGCCCCCAATGCAGTTGGGTACATTATCAACAGGGCCAGTCCAAGAAATGTTGCTGCCTGTTGAGATGGACAAGCTGCCACCCCCCCTTCTCACCCCCTATTTCTAAGAAAGCTGACTGGACTGGCAGTTAAATCGTACCTCACTTTGCCTAATGGCAGGGCCATCCCTGACCATAACCTATTTTCCCCTTTGATATTTATCTGCGCAGGGGCAGAGTAAGGGTTCAAGCACCCAAGACACTCGATTCCTGCCCCCACTCGGTGGAGTTATGGAAAGTTCTTGTTCCCCACTGGTCCCCTTTTCCTCAGGGCCACCCATCCCATCCTCTGGTGGAGCCCT
Organism: Rhineura floridana; assembly: GCF_030035675.1. Classification (NCBI taxonomy): domain Eukaryota; kingdom Metazoa; phylum Chordata; class Lepidosauria; order Squamata; family Rhineuridae; genus Rhineura; species Rhineura floridana. The sequence goes on along the minus strand of NC_084482.1, from coordinate 121,962,233 downwards.
ACCATAGACAGTGACAGCAGCAGGCGAGCTGCGACGGCGGGCCACAATGTTCTTGGCCACACAGGTATAGTTGCCCGTGTCAGCCAGGCGGGCCTGCTTCACCACCAGGCTGTGCTCCAGTGTGATGTAGAAATTGGGGTCCAGTGCTGGGTCCACGAGGTCTTCGTTGCGCAGCCACTCGACCTTGGGGAGACACAAGCCACATATGGGGCAGGAGGATTGGGGCAGGCTGAGCAGGAGCTTTTAAAGACACTGTGGCTGCTACGTGTTTCAGAGGGAAACATGTTCTGGCACTGACCTAGTGAGGGACAGAGATTGACAGGCTAGTCAATGCAGCCTGAGGAGGCTCCAAAAGGTGAGTTAATGAGCTCTGCAGAGACATGAACTGAAGTCAATCAAGCAACAGTGATGAGGGTGAAGGGGAGTAGGCTACCATGAACCCAGTCTAGATCATCCGCAGGCACTGCAGAATGGCAAAGCCAAAGCTGATGGGATGTGGGTTCCATGTCTGGTGGTCCCTATCAAGCTTCTTGTTTATTTGTTTGCAGTGGGTGGGCTTCATGGACTATTCTGTCCAATGGCCCCTCAGTACTGTTCAGGATTAAGCATGCAGCGCCGGTACTCACTTCCGCTGGTGGGATCCCCTCTGGAGGGTGGCAAGGCAACACAATTCCCTGCTCAATAGAGACCTCTTTGGCCACTGGCTCCTGCTCAAAATTCTTCCGCAGATCTAGAAAAAAGAGAGGCTCAGAGAGGTATTATGAAAACACCAACGACCCCAGGTCATAACTAGGCTACTCCTCTGTTGCTACAGACTTATTTGTTCCCTGCCAACACCAGTGCCCAATTGGTCATAGCCAATTCCGTTGTGAAAGGCCTGCTGAACGGGCTCTGATTTTCAGCCATAGGATCCAGGCTGTGGCTTATCCATATACCCAACAAGAGTGCTGGTGCCAAGGAGCCCCTGGGCAGGAAGGTAGGTTGGGGGGGAATGAAGGGGAGGCTTGAGGAAAGGGGTGATGGGTGATCTGAAGTCATAGAAGGGTCCCCTGGGCAGACAGGATGGTAAGCAGGACATCACTCACAAGCAATGCGCACGTAGGCCTTCTGGCTCTTGGTGGTGCCGGACGTGCTCCAGGCTACGCACTGGCACCAGTACTCTTCCAAACCAAAGATCTTCTCCACCTGCTGCCGCGAGATATCAATCTGCACTTCCATGAGGGGCAGGCCTGCCAATACACCAGGGGAAGGAAGTGGTGGGGAGAAATCAGTGGGTGGAAGAGCTCTAGCCTCTGCATATGTAGGTATGCCAAAATTCTGTGGAAGAGCAGGAAATGTGCAAAACAGCATGGAGTGCAGAATTTAGTTTCTTGAGGACCTCAAATGTCATGAGAAAAACAAATCCAAACAGGTTTCTGGCCCTGACTGTTGCAAAGATATGCTTGGAAGTTTGTGAGAAATCCCTACTGAAATCTCAAGAGACCATGACAGTTAGACTGGCACAAAAGCAGTACTGGTGGTATGAATATGAAGACCTCCTAACTCCAGCTCAGCATGAGGAAAGAAATTGACAGTTGGTCACCCAGCCATAAAAAGAAATTCCTCTGTTACGCTTTTGATCCCCACCCCTTCCACCACTCACCTGTGGTTTTGTTCATGCTGCGTTGTATGATGTGGTCACCCTGGTGCACCCACTCGCCATTGCACTTGAAGTAGATCTGGGTGGCAGGTGTGGCCTTGCAGGCCAGGGTCACCGGTTTGTTCTTGACAATGTAAACATCTTCTGGTTCCAGCAGGAAGTGAGGGAGCAAGTCAGAGGCGGAGCCAGGCACAGGGATGGGCACAGTGGCACTCTGCTGGGCACCTGGGCAGAGCAGAAAGAGAGGAAGGGGTTAGAAACTGACACATTTGCAATCAGAACATTCATCCAGGTCATGAAGAATCAGGTTTCCACCATGGGCTGTATATGTTGGATTGAGGACAATCAAGCTTGCATAAGACTTGCGGAATCAGAAGGGCAAAGTTCTCACATGAAGCACATTGATGTGAAGTTCCACTACCTGAAGGACATAAGGGAGAAAGGACTTCTAGAGATGACCTACTGTCCAACAGAAGAGATGACAGCTGATGCTTTGACCAAGCCATTGGGCAAAGTCCGACACCAGAAGCTACGAGGCAAGATGCGCCTTGTAGAATGAACCAAGTTCTCGTTGAGAAGGGGTATTGGAATATATGAGGTTCAACTCCAACTTGGGTTGAGGCTGCATGGGGTTAAAAAGGGTAGCTAGAGAGGAGACCTCTTGGTTGCTAGGCTATACATATCCCTTTGATCTCCTGCTGTCCCTTCCTGCTAGACTGACATGCAGAGGATGTTGATCCCAGTTCCTTCCCTCCTTCCCAGTCTTCTTCTTTCTCTTGAGAGGGGAGCACACATATTCCTCTGTCTCTCCCTCTCCTCCAAGCATGAGGGCAAGCACTGGGCTCAGTGTTTGCTTCTCCAACTTAGCTAGTTAGCTAGATATAGGACTCTTTCCTATCAAACATGTACTTCCAGAATAAAGTAGTTATTTCTTATTTTAAAGCTTAAAGTCTCTCCCTAATTTTCAGAGAAGGTAGAATCTTAGCAAAGGTTCAAACACACACACACACAAGCTTGCTCAATACTCTCCGTTCTGCAGCGCAACTCTGCAGGGTCCTACAGGACATTGGACCCAGCGTCCTACAGTATACAGATGGAATTTATTCCACACATTAAGGTTAGTCAGTACAGACAAGATGCCTTTGCTCCACTGGCCCCCAAGACTCACAGTCCTCTATGATCAAACTTCTTCAGTTAAAGGGCAGGGCTTCAACTCTCCTTCACTGTAATCAGAGCAGCAGCGGCTCTTTGGGGATCTTCGCTAATTACACAGTTAATTAGTCCGTAACATTAATGAAAGCAACTGCAGCAAGAGCTCTCGGTCCTGCTCCTGGCCCCATAGCCAGCTCAGATGGGTCATGTTCTCAGTCCTGCTATATCCAATCAAACACCACTGGGGGTCAGGGCCAGCGGAAAGCCCCAGTGGTACTTTCTCTTCTCTGGGCAAGTGTATGTTACAGCAAGTGTCAAAAACACACTCATCTGACATTTACCACTGCTCTTAAGATTTTAGGAGGCCAGTGGGAGATGTCAGAAACACTTCCAGAGGAGTAAATTAAGAGAATTATAATCTCACATAATATATCATCCCAAGCTTCTACATCAATAGGGAAATCAGAGGAGATAGTTGTAGAGGATCCCTTTAATAGGAATGCATACGTACAGGTGGTATGGTCATCGGAGTCAGACCACTGGTTCATCTAGCTCAATACTGTCTACACAAACTAGCAGCAGCTCTCCAGAATTTCAGACAGGGGTCTCTCCCAGCATTATCTAAAAATGCCAGCAATTGGACTTGGGACCTTCTGCATGCAATTGGTTGTGTGTAAGATTCCTTTCTCCCTGACTGATCATGAAACAGAAATTTTGGCTGTGGAATGCTGTCCAATGCATCACAATGGCTATGCCTGCTGCTATTCACAGTTGTGATACCTGGCTGCACATATTGTTCCCAAGCAATATTGGTAATATATAGGAACTGATGATATTAGCGGTATACTACTGGTATATGTAGGTCCTCTAAAAATGGTTGTGCATATGAGGTCTGAAAAATAAAGGTCGCTGCTGTGAAAGACTTTTGGGACTCGTAATGCCCTTTAGCTTTGGCCTACAATCGCTTCCTGTCCCATCTCATCACTTTGCTAATGACCTTCCTAGATAAACTTGATGTCCCTTCTTCAAACTTAAGTCTACCAATATCCCTTCAGTTTCTTATTGGGACAGCTCGGCAGCCTGTGGTATTACTACGATGTATGCACAGAACTGACACTCAGATTTAAACTTCCACCACTATGCCTTAAATGTAGCTTTTTACTCCTGAGGACTGGAAAGTCCAATCTGGTGACAGGCTCAAACAAAAACTAATATTTATTATTCGATTTATATCCCGCCCTTCCTCCCAGCAGAAGCCCAGGGTGGCAAACAAAGGCACTAAAAACACTTTAAAACATCATAAAAACAAACTTTAAAATACATTAAAACAAAACATCTTTAAAAACATTTTTTTTTAAAAAGCTTCCAAAATATATTTTTTAAAAGGTTAAAAAAACATTTTTTAAAAAAAAGGTTTAAAATATATTAAAAAGCAATTCCAACACAGACGCAGACTGGGATAAGGTCTCAACTTAAAAGGCTCGTTGAAAGAAGAAGGTCTTCAATAGGTGCCAAAAAGATAACAGAGTTCTAATATGTAAGGGAATGGAATTCCTGTCTAATATTTAAGGGAACGGAATGCCACAGGGTAGGTGCCACCACACTAAAGGTCCGTTTCCTATGTTGTGCAGAACGGACTTCCTGATAAGATGGTATCTGCAGGAGACCTGGAGAGCACAGTGATCAACTGGGTATATAAGGGATAAGATGGTCTTTCAGGTATCCTGATCCCAAGCTGTATAGGGTCTTGCACAGCAAAACTAGAACCTTGAACTTGGCCTGGTAGCAAATAGGCAGCCAGTGCAATTCTTTCAGTTGCGGGGTGACACGTTGGCAATACCCTGCCCCAGTGAACAGTCTCGCTGCTGCATTTTGCATCAGCTGCAGCTTCCAGACCAACCTCAAGGGCAACCCCACATAGAGCACATTACTGTAATCCAGCCTGGAAGTTACCAGTGCATGGACAACAGTGCTCAGACTATCCTGGTCCAGAAACGGCCGCAGATGTCTTACCAGCCGAAGCTGGTAAAAGGCACTCCTAGATAATAGATGTAATTCACATTGCTCATTATGGCGAACCAGCCACTATCTCACAAGAGACATCCACATACCCTCCAATATGTGTTAGGTAAAGATCTTTACACTGTTTATACTGTTTTCCATTTGCCATTGGCCTTTGTTCAGCTGGGATAGACAAATGAGGTTAAACGAATGTGATTTTGTGATAAAACAGCATATTGTTGGCCACCATGGGAATGTGGTGGGCTAGATGCTGATAAAATAAATACAGAAATGCTCATACAGAGATAGCAATCCACTTTGGTAGGGTGGTCAGCAGACAATTTGACAAACACTAAGGGGCTTTGGGATCCTTTGCTTCAAAATGTCATTTGCCCTATAATTTATAATGTATATGTACATACTTAAAATAATACCACATTTTTGTCTACTTTGCCCACATGTCTGGATACTAGAATTCCAGAATTTTGAAAGCATAGTATAGAGCCAGTGGAGTGTCAGGCTGGGACCTGGGAGGCCAGGGTTCAAAACCCCACTCAGCCATGAAGTTCACTAGGTGATCCTGGGCCAGTCACGGTCTTTCAGCCTAACCCACCTCACAGGGTTGTTGTGAGGAAAAAAATCGGGAGGGGAAGAACCATGTTTGTACGGCACCTTAAGCTCCTTGGAGGAAAGGAGGGAAATTTATTTATTATTACATTTATAAAGTAAAATACAATAAATATTGATGACGTTTAAGATGGTTCCACATTCAATCCTCAGACAAGAAAACTAGTATTGTTAACCAGCCATACAAATACATTAGGAAATTTTGCCAGCAACTAGCAGACATCAGGAGAAAATCTCAAAAGGAACACCACCCCTGCCTGACCATACATCATTTGCCACTGCGCCCTCATCCTGGACCCTAATGCATGGCCCTGGTTCTTCACCCTCCCCCGATACATCACGGTGCCCCCTCTACTCTTGGCAGGCGTGCACAGCCGAGGCCGCTGACAACAAACTCCTCCCGCCTCCACCGAGGCTAATCCATCACGGCCGGAAATGCTGGACGCCACGCGCCCAGTGAACCTTCGCCGATCCCTCATGTCTACATTTAACTGCTAATGAAAAAGAAATGTAGTGTGACCGATAAGGGACATAGCTCACTTCTCCGGGGGCCTCGTCCCGTCATGCCACTCTGAGCTGATCCCGCTCCCTCCCCCCTGCTCCTCTCCCTCCGCCTCACAGCCGCTGGCCGGGCCCAGCGGCGTCTCTGCGGGACAGCGTTGCTACAAGCAACCCGGGCCTGGGGAGCTGAGCTCTGGCCACGAGGAACGAGAAACTCTGCGCTTATCCTCAGGCAGCGGGAGTCTTCAAAGCCCAGTCAAGGGGAGGACAGGATTTCGAAGCCTGAGCAAGCAACACGCGGGAACTTTGTGCCAACGTCTCTGTCGCTTCTCTAGCCATAACACACACACACGCTCCTTTCTGCCAACCCCTCTCCCTCACAGCTGGTGCTTCCTCACCATTTGCTTCTGCGTCCCATTTCAACAGCCCTCTCATAATCTCTGCCATAATTGTTTCTTTTCCCTTCCCTCTCAGCAGGAATGCCTGATGTAGCACAGCGCAATGCCCCCCACACCTCCCAGGGTTGTGCATAAGACGGGATTCTCACTCCTACAGCATTTCTTACAAAGATGATAAGCCGCACTCGCCAAAATGCCATCCTGTATACAACCATAAAAAAGCCACAGTCCTGTGCTCCTTTGGCGTCTGATTGGTTCCCTCACCCATTAGTCTCTCCATCCCCCTCTCCAGCTCCACTTCTCTACTCGAAGGCCTCAGGCCAGTCCACTGCTGTCCCATTTCCCTGGTCCAACTCAAGACTTAAATCTCTGAGGATCTGCAGTTGCATGATCAACCAGCACCAGTATCTCCTGAGCTTCCTAGTACATATCTGCTAGAGATCAGTTTGTGATGTGCAAGTAGTTCCCAAGCCCTCATTTATCCCTCCTTGCAATCTATGGCCACCTTTCATCCACACAGCCAATGGGATAGGAGCAGCTTCAGTATACTGTGATCCCCACTGCTCTTTTCTCAGGCATTTGATGGCATTGTGATGTGCCAGTTGCTATGTCTTAATTATTGCAAATTGGTACTGTTGATTTTTTTTTGGCAATGTTATAATGTTTTATCTTTGTTGTTTTAAACTTGTATGTTTTTAAATTGTGAGTCACTGAGAGACCATTTGGTATTATGTGACTAGCAAATGAAATAATACATTAATAATACTCCAACCCTATTTGTGCATATGATCACCGTATGGCACTGTTGTATGTTTTGCCCCAGAGGGCGAGTAGCAACTCTTAAGGGAGGAGGATAATCATATAAGAACAAACTCCTCCCTCCCACATTGCTGCAGTCCCATTCCAAATCAGACTCTCTTCCAGGTGCATTTGGCTTTTAAAACAAAGCGAAGCAAAAACAACTGCTGAAAATCTGATCACAGACTTTCTGCTATTACAACCAGTTTGGCATTTAGACCAGAGAAGCCCAGGTTCAAATCCCTATGCAGACACTAAGCTTACTGGGTGAGCTGGATCAGCTATCTCTCAGTCCAACCTACTACACAGGATTGTTGTGAAAACCATGAGCTCCTGGGAGGAAGGGTGGGATGAACATGGAACAATCAAAACTAACAATAGTTTTGTCATTATCTATATCTCAAGAACCTTGTGAGGTAGCCATTTTTTATTTCCCATGTACAGATTATGAAAGGATGAGAAACAACAACTTGCTTGTGGCTGCAGAGAGAGTCTATAGCTGAGAGGAGCCCTAACACACTTCAGGTCTCAGTCCAAGTCCAGTATACTGTCTAATTCTGGAAGCTTAAATCAATGTAATCAATTGATCAACTAAAGCTTTACTTGCAGATTAACATTTGCCCGAAATTAATTGGTGGGACTGAGATGTGCAGCCTACTTTCCTATTCGATATGAAAGCAGGAATCTACTTCTGCCCCTTGTCAGGCAGAAGAGGATGACATGCATAGGGAGTGGTGGGGTAGGAGGGAGGCCAGCAATTGTGCAGGGAGCACAATTGGTTACTGGGAGGTTTTAATTGACAGCCATAATTTCTTTAATGACACCCACCCTGTGGAATGTCCTGACATTCATGGGCCTGACACTCTTTCTTACTTGTTTATTTATTGCATTTATCTACCACCTTTGTGCCAAGGTGCTATAAAAACATTTCCTGCAGTTGGTAAAAATGTGGGTCTTCATAAAGACTACAGTATATGGTTTAATTTTTATTGCTGCTTGCTTTTTGCTTTTTTTAATTGCTGCTTGCTGTTCCCAGAAATTGATTCATTTATTATTTTAATTTATCAGTCTTATAATGACAGTAATTGTCATTGTTTTTGGTTTATTAGATTAACACTAGGTTTTAAGATTGTTGCTGTTAGGAACATGGGTGTATATTAATTACTTTTGTTTAGCTTTGTTAGCCACCTTGAGGTCCTATAGTGGTATACAAGTTTTATAAATAAATTATTCCAGTCTGTATCCAAAGCTAGCAGGTGTTTTGCATTTCAGGGTGAAACTTCTATAGCTAAGGCTTCTACCAGTAACAGTAATCACAGGCAGTGATAATGTACAGCTAATATCAGTGCCAATACTCTTTTAAATTTGGACCTTCTGCCCTGGGTTTGAACTTACTTCTTTCTGAAGCCACTTTGATTCTAATGTGTTGCATCACAGGAAATATTACTGGGTAGACAGCCAAACTGAAGAGAAATATGGTTTTCCTTCTAATGTTTTCAGTTATTGTAAACCACCCAGAGAGCTTCGGCTATGGGGCGGTATATAAGTACAATAAAATAAATAAATAAAATGATGCATGGCAATAATTGTGTTGATTAAACTGAAAGTTACTGCATGCTTAAAAGAAAGGAAACCACTTTCCCGCAAAGGCTCCTAGTTCGACATTTTATTCATGTGCAAATCCACTTAATAACTTTCATTGTACCCAATGGCGCACACACATGTACACACACATGCTTGAATGCTGACTTTAGACATAGCAAACTCAGAGCAGACATACCATAGGAGCATGCACTCAAATTCAGTACTCCACTCACGCATGAACACTCTCTCTACACATTTTGCCCTTCTCTCTGTTTACATCTGGAATGGTTCTGCTCATGTCCAGATGTATAAAACATGTACAGTTATTGTAAAAAGGGAGCCACTTAGTTTTCAGCAGCTGCTCTATCTCATCCTCCTGCCTCTTGTCTGGGGGGGGGGCAATTTCCCTGTCCCTGATTGGCTATGGCTACCTCAGTGTGATTGAAATGAGACACAGCCCTTTCCTAAGGCATTGCAGCTGCATTGTTCAATAAGCCCATTGGCTAGTCTGAGGCAGGGGTGGTTGTTTTCCATAAAAAGCCCGGAGGGCCTTTCTTCCTGCTGTATAAACCTGCGTTCCACATGTGTTAGCATTAGTTCATAGGAATACAGGAAACTGGGTTATACCAGGTCAGATTCTTTATCCGTTTTATACTCCAACTGGCATGAGCCTTTCAAGGTCTCACACAGAGAACAGCCTTCCCCATCACCTGCTACCTGATCTTCAGTGCTGGACCAAGATATCTGCTGAAGCAGAGCCCAAATGATGTCCTCCCTTGCCCCCAGCTACAGCCATCACTTTAAAAAGTCTTGTGACAGCATTCAGACACTAATTCCTGCCTTCATTTTCCCCCCAACCTCTAGATTTAGTTTGCTTCACCCTGCTGCATGGTGGGGTTGGCTCCGCTGATACTTTTAACTGGATGGAATCTGGGACCTTCTGCATACAAAGCATATGATCTCCCACTGAGAAATAGTCCCAAGCAGTGGGTGAATAGTTCATTCACAATGTCCTGAACCGTTGCCTTTCTGGTGAGGTACCAAACGGCGGCTGCCATTTTGTTTTCTATGGGTTCTGGATGATTAATCTCCTTAGGAGAGCATATCCCAAGAGGAGAAGCATTTCAAATCTCAAGGGAGAGAGGAGTCCAGACACACCAGGGAGAGGCAAAAAAGAAAGAAAAGAAAGTGGAGAATGTGGAGGGGGGGGGATCCTGAACCTCCCTTCTCCCAGCCTCAGGGACTGGGCTCTCCTTCCAGCGACAGCTAATAAAGCGGACTCCTAAATAAGCATTTGATTAACAAATGCTAAAGCGGCGATTGTGTCACTGCACGGAGCTGTAATTGCTGCTGATAATTGGCTGCTTAGAATTTAATAAGCAATTAAACAGAATGGAATGCAGGGGAATTAACGCTGAGCATCCTCCCCGCCCACCTGCACACTTTCCACCTGCTCCCCACATTCTCCATTCCCCACATGCTGCACCCCCACCCATTGGCTTCCCACAAGCTCCCCACATATCCAGTCCTCGCCTGCAAGCTTTCCACATGCTCCCCTCATGCCAGAATTCCCACTTGCTCCAGAAGGCACTGGAAGCCTATCAGTAGAGTGATTTCCCTTGTACTCTTGTCAGGTTTCCAATACTTTCCACCTACATGCCTCCTACAGCTTCCCCTTGGCAGACTTCTCACATGCGCAGTGCAAACATCCCTGACTCACCTGCATAACTCTGTGCTACCAGCCAGTTCATATCTTCCTGAGCCCCCTTGATGCTCACATCACGCCAGTCAGATTCCTCAAGTGCATATAGAGTGGGGTGTGGTGCATGAGGTTGCCACCTTGGTGAAGATAAGCACATCTGGGTTTGATCGGTGCCTGGATGGGAGATCTCTTTGGAACCAAATGTATGCCACCATGGTTTCCATCATGGAGGAAAGGTGGTACATAAATGTATAATAAGTAAGTCAGTGCATCCTTTTCAGCTATAATTTTTGTGGCTGCGTTTCTCATATGTCCTATTTTCACCTGCAAGCTTCAGACTCTGCATGCATTCGTTACTTGCATTTGTAGACACCCACATACACACAACTCCAGCTCTTGCATACATTGCACACATTACCCCTTGCATATGTAGGAGCCCTTAATGATCACATGGCTATTCCTTGGGACTGCTGCACCAAAATGTACATGCTCAACTCTAGCTAGACTTGTCAGCTCTTCAGAAGCCCCTTTCAAAGCACTATCTTCTCCAGGGCTTCAAAAGTGGCTTCTGGAGATCCAATCATCTGACTGTCGGATCTCCAGAAGCCCCTTTCAAAATCCCTGCTCAAGGTACTGCTCAAGACCCCTATTGGCAAAAAAGGTTACTTGACGTCATTGTGACATCAGGTGACTGACAGGTGCGTGGCTCTGCTCACCTGTCAAACGTGGCCCATAAGGGGTTGGGGAAATAGTAAACTGGTCCATTAGCCAGATCTAGTTCCTCACCCCTGTGGCATTGGGTTGGGCTAGGACGGAAGACCCAGGTTCAAATCCTCATTCTGCCATGAAACTCACTAGGTGAACTCAGGCCAGTTGTTGTCTCTCAGCCTAATCTGGAGTGGTGAGGGAGAAGCATGTATGCCATCTTGAGCTCCTTGGAGGAAAGGCAGTATATAAATGTAATAATAATACAAAATAAACAGGTAGCTATGCTGTTGCTAGAAGTATTTGACTAGAAGTACATGGAAATCTACCCCAAGCATCATGAAGAGACTGAAGACAGCTGTAAACAATTTGACCAGAGGTAAGCCAACACAAAAATATAATGTGTGCATTTGTCCTTGAGTTCCTAACCACCTTGCTATTGCAGACTGAGATCCATCTAGTCCAGCATTCCTTGTCCAATACCACCCCTGGGAAGTTCATAAGCAGGACATGAAGGAAATAGCCTTTCCCTGTTGTTTGTCCTATTTGTATCTGATACTCAGAGATATACTGCATCTGAGCATCAAGGTTCCATTTAGCTAAAAAAATGTATTCTTCACATTTAGGCAGATGAAACATACATGAAATACATTTTTCCTTCCCAAGCTAACTTGCATTCTCCAAGAAGTGTTCAATATGGTGACTTTTAATTCATTTTCTAGATTCCAGTTATGAAAAGTGGCTAAAGATATCGAAGCCCCATCTAGTTGGGCAGGTCAGCAGAATCAGTCCATGTTGCACATACCTCAGAAAGTTATGAAATCTCCTCTGGTGATTTTCAAAGCAAGACTGGACAGCAATCTGTAGGTATTTAGGGTATCCTCCCTTAGATAAGATGGCCCATAAGATCCTGAACTCCTAGATTTATATACTATTGCAAAGGTGCTCCTGGCTTAAGAAAAATCCAGTGAGCACTTGAAGGTATACAAGCCTTTTGCCTTTTAAGTTTCTAATTTTTTTTTCTAGAAGAAGCAAGATTTTTTATTTTATTTTGCCAAATCATCCTGGTATCCAATAATTCTGAGATGGAAGACGTAGACAGCCTGCATATGTGCATGCACATAGCTACACAGATATAGTACTTCTTGCGCCATTCTTGCTTCCATCACATGACTTATCTGGTTGGAGGACTGGCAGTATTGTTATTGTTTCTGAGATTGGGCTTCTTTAGAGGGCAGATGCATTGGCTGCTCAGGGCAAGATTTCCTTGTGAGGTAAATGTTGATTCCTAAAATGCACACCAGAAAGCCCTCTTTCATCATGACATTCAGAAATTCAGCACTGGGGCTAGGTCTGTGTGTATTATATACACCTGTGAGTTCAAAATACAATCATTATTTGATATGTGGTGCAACAGCAAAGATGCTCAGTTTTAAGTTTGGTTTTTTTTGGGGGGGGAAGTTTCTAGTCCTTATGGATGTGAAGAAAAGCCTGAAAATTTGTGGGCTGTGCCTGGTGAAATCTCACAAAACAGGACAGCACGGTATGCCTGTGTGGCTCCAATGACCTGCACAACCACAAATACTGTAATACTGTTTATGCTTCTCTTTATTTATTTATTTGGAAGGAACGGACTTATGGTGTAATTTTTTTTTACTTATGAATGTACAATCTAAGTAGGTAATACAGGAGTGCAGAAACAAGCTCATTGGGCAAGCAGTGCCAATCCCAAAGCAAAGTCAGTCTTAAAATACAAAAGAACTTTCTGCCAGTGCCAGCTCTTGTTCCACATGCACTACCAGGCAAAAACTAGTTTCAGCTGAAGATCTAACTCCAGATACCTTTCAGATGCCCTTGCCTCTACAACCCTATTGTCCCCAATCACCTTCTCTTTTCCCCGTTCTATTCCGAACAAAACAAAACCTTTCTCCATATTTTTTAAATTTGGCTCTTGATGGCAGAAAATGCCAAGCTGATCCATGGTAATATGGTAACATTTCTTCTAGCTGCAAAAAAATAGTGGTTCCTTGGGGACCATATTTGGATTACGATAATTTTACAAACAGCACACAGTTATATCTGTGGCCCCCAGCAAACATCTTCCCATAGAGGGGAGAAAATAGGCCCATTGTCTAGAATTAAGCTTTTACCACCCAGCTGAGCCCCAGAGATTCTACTGAGCTGCCATTTCAAATTCACCCTCACTTTGGCTCTGCAAAAAGAAGAGAATTTCCAGAATCTTCTTGCGATCCCTAGACTTCCACCAAGAGGGAATGAGAAAAAGTGTTGCATCGCTTCTAGCGTAGGCTGAGAAGAAAGACCCCCCTCCATCCATTGGGGAAGAGTGGTTAAATGTTAGAGCCAGGGAGGCTGTGGGGGAGGGTCTGACTCACATTGAAAATAACAGCAAAACCTTCCATCAAAAGTGCAGAAAAGAAGCTTTGGGTTATTTGAGTGATGCATGCCAAGAGGGTAAGAATTATTTATTAAACCTTTTGACAAGCAGCAAAAATCATCACGGCTAAGGCAAGGAAGTTTCCTTTGCCACCACTAAAAGATTGGCTGACTAAACTGTGAGAAATTGCAGAGATGTAGAAACAGGCATTTTATGTTCATCCAAGAGAGAAGAGATTAAATATAGAATCATCATCTGTGAGTAAGTGGAAATTATTTTTGAACTGTTGGAATAATATACAAGGGGCAGATTCAGTTTCAAATCAGGCATTTGCTTTGTTTTCAATAGCGGATAGCCGCATGCAAAAACCAGACCCCCTGCTGCCACCAGTGGTTCATCAGGCCCAGCACAGGAGGAACATGAGGAGTATAGGCACAAGGACAGGCCTTTGTCTTCCCCTTCGGATCAGTTCCTATGACAGCTGAACCACCTCAGCTTCTACCCTTGAGATGTCCTCACTCTACAGGATTGGAAAGAATGCTTTAGAGCAGGGATACAGAACGTTTTTCAGCCTGAGGGCCCACATTCCCTTCTGGGCAGCCTTCTGGGGCCCATGTGCCAGTGGTGAGCAGAGCCAGAGGTAAAAGTGGGCAGAACAACAAATGTGAATTTTACTTTTGTCCAGGCTAGTTTCTACAGACACTCTCAGACTCATCATCCATCCATCCAGACAAGCAAGAGGCATTGTCAGAGTTCAAGGTCACATTCCAGCCAGGCAAAAACAGATGGGGCTGGAAAGCAGGGCTGCTACAAAGAGGCTGGGAGGGCTGCATTTGGCCCCCGGGGCCGGAAGTTGCCCATGCCTGCTTTACAGCAGCTAGGCCCAGAATTGTTGGAGGGGGGGAACAATGAGGAAGCCCTCTCTCACCCTTGCTGAAAGTGGTCAGATCAGAACCTCTGCCCATCAACCTCCCAATGACCTTGCAGTTAGGAATGATCCAGCCTCTGAGCTTTTGGGCCAGACAGTTTCCCCTCATCAGCTTAACTAGCCAGCAAGCTTACTAAACTGAACAGTTTTGTATGGCAAAACGTGCCAAAGCATTATTTTCCTCTTACATGGTAGGGGAACAGAGGTTGGGGGTTCCAGATGGAGGAAGGGAAGCTGGTGGGTAGGTGGGTGGGACCTGTGTGTGAGGTGGGGGGTGAGGGAAAGAGAGTGGGTGGACTGAATGAACGAATAAGGGGGAGAAAGGCTTGGGGTCCCAGAGGGAGGGAGCATGTCTTGAGGAGCAAGGGGACCCTGTGTGTCTATCTCTGTGTGTGAATGGATGTGTGTCTGTAATGGGGGGGGCAGATTATGCTGGGATGGAGGGGAAAGAGAGTGTGCTAAACACATAGAGACAAAAGGGGTGTCCCTGTCCATTTTGGGATTTTGCTCTGCCCACTGCCAGTATGCAGTCCCAGATTACTCCCCCACCCCTGGAATGCATTTAATGCCATTTAATAAGCCCTGCCTAACTTGTCTATCTGTCTTAGAATCATAGAATAGTAGAGTTGGAAGGGGCCTATAAGGCCATCAAGTCCAACCTCCTGTGCAATGCAGGAATCCAAATCAAAGCATTCCCGACAGATGGCTGTCCAGCTGCCTCTTGAATGCCTCCAGTGTTGGAGAGCCCACTCCCTCTCTAGGTAATTGGTTCCATTGTCATATGGCTCTAACAGTTACAAAGTCTTTCCTGCCCTTTGCCCAGCCAGGCTGGCACAGATAACTTGAGGGATGATCTCTGCCCTCCAGCTTTCCAGCAAGCCAGAAGGGGCAAGAGGCTGCCTGTGCCAAGTCAGCCCTCCACCTCTGGGCCCCTTGTCAGCCAGATGTGTGGTGGTGATGATGACGCAGACCACTCACTGCAGCTGGAAAAGAGGAGCCAGGGATGGGAGGGCTTCCCCTGCTCTCAGCGGCTCCCAGAGAGCCAACCTGCCAGGCATTGCACCCTGTTCACGTCTGGCTGCCGCGTGTAGTAAGGTGCTGCAGCTAATTTACGTGGGGAAGATAAACGGCGCCATAACGCTCCGGTTATTACCCCTCAGCACTTTTACAGCGTTGCCGGCAATTAATTTAATTAAAACCCCTGTCCTGGATTTAAAGGCATTTCATAACTCACTGATTTAACAACTCTCATACCCCCACCCCACTCCCTAGTCTTGCTGCCTGCAGCTCAGGCAGTGGGCATCCAGGTCCAACAAACGCTAGCATACGAGTGCTTGCACACAAACAGAACTGTGTGCGCTTAAGTCTGTCAGGCAGATATGCCATAAAATATACACACGGGGCAAGCCTGCTTCTGCATCAACATACAAATGCACATGTATAGGCACAAGTACATAATATACATCAAGTACAGACTGAATGTGCACACAGCGTTCTTCCCCCATGCCAGTTTAACAGTAGCAAACCAGGAAAAAGTACTGCGAATTTATGCACCTCCAACACACACACACACACTGTACTGTGTACATATGCCAGCAAACGGGTTATGAAATAAAATACAATTGCCATGCAACGCTTCTGCAAAATTCACACAATACTCAAAAATGTGTCTTAAAATATATATATGTTTGCACGCAGCCACTTCACTCACATACAGTATCAAATGCCCTGATTGTAATCCTGAATTACCCAGCCTCCTATGGTCCTGCATAAACATATCCTGTGTATCTGCCCAATTCATCTGTTCCTGGGCAAAGCACCTACAGACAGAAACATCATCTTATTGGAAACCACTTTATTATTCCATTTACTCTTCATTTTGCCCCATTATGGCAATAAAGCACAATGTGCCCTTTTCTTCTATGCTCCATCCCCAGCCAAAGGCCTCTTGGGGCTGGCACAGGGAAACTGCACCTGGCAATGCAAGAGTGCTTCTGCAGAGCCCTGTGCTTTTAATCCCGCCAGGTGAAATGAATTTAGCAGCCTCTAAAATTGGGCATTCAGCTTTGTCACAAAAACTAATGCACACAATCTAGCACAGTAGCACGCGCAACAGTCCCTGTTGAGAAAGAGAGAGAGGTTTAGAAATGTGGAGGTTGACAATTGAGGGCACTAGGAGAGGCAAATGGGGGAAAAGTGCAGAAGGAGTGGGGGTGAGGCGGCATGAGAGGGAACAACCTAGATATAAGCCATCAGTTAGCTGCTGTTTGGCAGTAGGTGTACTGGCAGCATTGAATGTTGCAGTATATCCTTGTTTGGAATAGAGAAAGGGTTTGTGAGATGAGGACAAAGGGGAGGGGGGAATATCTGCAGTGTTGTGCATATAGGAACACAGACCTGGAATTATGGAAAGATGCAGAAAGGTCAGGATTGAGTGGTATTAGCAGAGGTGCTGTCTGGCAGGGAGATGCAGTTTGGGATAACAACTTGCTGCACAAGTTAGGAATGATATGCTCTGGGAGATGGAATTGCTGTGACCAAACAGCAAACTGCAGAATATGTATTTTTTCAATAGGAAAATTGTATTTTCCCTTCAACTAACACATCAATTCTGAATTACACATGTGATGGATAAGTATCTGATGCTCAGATTGGATGAGCCAGTGAAATGACACGGAATGTTCAGCTATCGGCTCAGAGAACTAAAAAGCTTGCAGCCCAATTTCCGTGAAGGAAACGAAAGTTGTCAGTTTAGCTGAGAATAAAACCTGAAAAGGCTGATGGAAAAGAGGTCCCAGGATATGAGAAAGCTAAGACACAAGGACTTCTTAAACAAGGAAAGCATAAAGGGCCTGAACAGGCAACAGGTTGAAAGGGGTGTGTGTGTGTGAAGAAAGGGTAAGTGGAGGATGAGGTTTGTGGGAAAGGGCAGAAGATGCAGGAAACTGAGCTGAGAAGAGGATAATGAGAATGGGGGCTTTAAAGGAATGTCAGAGCACTTAACATCAAGACAGGTTGTATGCTATGGGGGGAGGGAGAGAAGAGTGCTAGAAAGATTGGTTAAGACAAAAGATATCTAAAGGAAGGCAGGGGACAGTACACCAGGGTGGGGTGGGGTCGGGCGTTCACACAGGTCTGAAGATACACTAGGTGTTGAAGACATGGAAGTAGAAGAAAGGCAAAAGTAGGACTCGGACTATGTACTATTTGTGGTAAGGAAGCAGGCAGGCAAGGGAGGTTTGAAGCTTGGGGACTCTGGGCCAGAGAGCCAAAGAGGCTGCAGAGTGCTAGGTGACACTAACAAAGGAATTCTGCCAGCCATAGCTTTGACTGTCACTGCAGCATGGGGGTCTAACCTGAGGGGGCAACAAGGGCCGAAAGGTAGGGCTGAGCTCACACATATCTATGTCACCCATTTCTGGCATGACAATGTCCTATAAAGAAGAAGGAGGAGGAACCAAGTTTTCTTTCTTTCTTTCTTTCTTTCTTTCTTTCTTTCTTTCTTTCAGCCATTTTTCTCACATAAGTGACCTAAAGCGACTTACATTAAAACCAGTTAAAACAAACACAATCAAAAACACACCAATACATTAATGTCAGTTAAAAACAAACAGAATCAATCAATAAAAACCTAAAAAAATATAAATACAAATAAAGGACACTGAAAGAGGTCACCAATAGCTGAGGACCCACACATGAAGGACCAAAAACCTGAGTAAAAAAGAAAGTCTTTGCCTGGCACCTAAAAATAGATAAAGATGGTGCCAGGCATGCCTCCCTGGAGAGAGCATTACACAAGTGGGAAGCCACAATTGAAAAGGCCCGTTCTCGTGTTGCTACCCTCCGAACCCCCCATGGAGGGGGCACTCATGTGCTGATTGCAGGGTTTGGGTTGGTCTTCTAATTTGTAAATGCTTCCCTACTAGGTCACCTGGAGCACACTTAATGGGGGCAGGGAATGCAGATGAGGACCATGGTAGGGAGGGGGAATTGAACACTTTGTCCTCACTGCAGTCTTGATCCCCCTCCCATTTGCAGCTGCTATGTACTGAGGAGAAACTAGTCATGCAGTTACTTATTGGGAGAGGACTATTTCACTCAGGTACTGCTTTGGAGCTTCTCACAGTCATCTGGTTGGCCGCTGTGAGAACAGGAAACTGGATTAGATACACTTTTGGTTTGATCCAGCAGGTCTCTTCTTATGTTCTTAATTGTGTAATTATCATCATATCCATTTGGGTGACAAAGCAAATGGCTACCTACAAACCTCTGCCTTCTTGCTTCCTCTCCCTGACAGCAGCATAGTACCAAGCAATAAAAGCCCTACTCTTTTGCCTCCTGTCTGCATCATTTTGCCAACTTCTATTTTAGGCATTTTTTATTTTTTAAAAATGATGATTTATATTGTTGATGGCTCTGTGTTTCTCTGATGTGCTTCTAAAGCACTGGTGTGCAGCTCATCCATCACTTGTTTGTTTCTAACATCCCCAAAGCTGACATCTGCCCCTGTTGCCCCCCTCCCTTCACTGCCATTTCCAGACCCTTTCCATGGAAGCGATTTCCCATCCTCCCTCCATTTTTCTTGCTGCCTGCATGCTCCCCTGCTGTGCAAAGCCAGCAGTGGAGTGTTCACCCAGCCTCCTCAACAAAAACAAGTGGCAAACAGCAGCAAGACTATTGCCCTCCTCTATTATGTGGGGATGAATTATTGTGCAGCTGGCACTGGATCAGGACAAATGCAAACAAAGCGCTACAGGTAAACCTCCACATTTTTATGGTCTTAAAAGGCTCTGAGGTTCTTAAGTATCATGGAAATGTTCCCACCCCATTCCTTTTCATTAACAAGATGATAATATCCTAGATCCAACCTCCTGAGCTATTACAGAAACAGAATAGCAAATGTTTCCAAACATATTAGTCAGTTTCTAGTATTAATACTTCAGTGACTAATTCGCTAACCATTCCCACATACAACTGGCTACATCAGGGGTTGGGAATCTTTTCCAGCCCAAGGGCCAGATTCCCTTGTGAGCAACCTTCCAGGGGCTGCATAGCAATTGTGGGCAGGGCCAGGGGCAAAAGTGGGCTGAGCAATGGATGGGACTCTTACAAGTGTACATTAGTCTATATTCCAGCCACACAAAGTCAGTGGTTCCCCCAACACACACACATGCACGCACGCATGCACGCACGCACGCACGCACGCACGTCCCTCTGTGCATCCAATAAAAAGTAAAAGGCATTATCATAGGTCAGGGACACATTCCAGGTAGGTAAAACCACTCCAGCACAGGTAAAAGCACAGCAGGGTGAGTGATGGGCATGGCCTGGAGAAGGGTATGGTCTGGGGAAGGGCCCTGAGGGTCAGACAGAGAGGACTGGAAAGGGGCACATACAGCCTTTGGGCCTGAGGTTCCCCACCCCTGGGCTATATAGACCAAAAGATTTGCATATGGATTTTCCAGCAATAGTTCGTTTTGGGGGTTGCTACCAAATCCTGTCCAAAGTAGAATTTGGTGCAAACGCTTGCATCACCATACATTAAACATTACAGAAGACCTTGAATATGCCTGTATTGTTCGCAATCATATTGCATTGTGGACTGCTTAGCATGAAACAGCATTTATTTTACACATATGCATGTAGCAGGTGTGAAAATAACCAGGACTGGTATAATGTTTAATATAGGAGATATGGAGTTACAAAGAAGTGCAGATGGGACTGTGACAGGCTGGGCAGATTGTTCACAGAAACTCTTGGCCAGGTAAACAGATGTTATGCTATCATTCTGCCAGGTAAGGGTGGTGGTGAACATTGCACATCCCTAGAGTTGGTTTTTTTTAGAGTAGCTCAATCACTTACAGTGCAATACTAACCAAGTTTATGCAGAAGTAAGTGCTACTGAATTCAATGGGACTTACTCCCACTTACTCTTACTTCATTGGGTTAGGACTGCAGCCTAAGATAACACATATGTAAACTGTGTAAACCATGTACATAAATGTATCAGGAACTACATTGCAAGTACTCCTGGTTGAAACAGATTATCTTGACCCATCCCAGTCTGGGTTCAGGCCTGGTTATGGGACTGAATTGTCCTTGGTTGCCCTGATGAATGACCTTTATCGGGAGAAGGACAGGGGAGTGCGACCCTGTTATTCTTACTTGATCTCTCAGTGACTTTTGATACCATTGACCATGGTGCCTTCTGGGCCAACTTGGTGAGATGGGTACTGGAGGCATTGTGTTACAGTGGTTCCAATCCTATCTCCAAGGTCGTTCTCAGAGAACAGCATTGGGTGACTGTCTTTCGGCCCCTGGCAGTTGTGCTGTGGAGTGCCACAGGGTACCATCTTGTCCCCCATGCTGTTTAACATCTATATGAGGCCCTTGGAAGCAGTCATCAGGAGATTTGGGGTGAGGTGTCAGCAGTATGCTGATGATACCCAGCTCTATTTCTCCATAACATCTGAATCGGGAGAGGCCGTGCAAGCCCTGGACCACTGCCTGGACTCGGTGGTGGGCTGGATGAGGGCCAATAAACTGAGCCTGAGCAAGATGGAGGCACTATGGATTGGTGGTTCCCGAGTTTGGATAATTTGTCAGTTGCCTGCTTTGGATGGGGTTGTACTCCCTCTGAAAGAGCAGGTTCGTAGTCTGGGGGTGCTCCTGGATCTATCTTTGTCGCTAGAGGCCCAGGTGACCTCCGTGGCTACGAGTGCCTTTTACCAGCTTTGGCTGATAAGACAGCTGTGGCCATTTCTGGACCAGGATAGCCTGACCACTGTTGCCACACACTGGTAACCTCCAGGCTGGATTACTGTAATGCGCTCTATGTGGGGCTGCCCTTGAGGTTGGTCCAGAAGTTGCAGCTGGTGCAAAATGCGGTGGTGAGACTACTCACTGGGGCAGGGTATCGCCAGATGTCACCCCACTGCTGAAAGAATTGCACTGGCTACCCATTTGCTACTGGGCCAAGTTCAAGGTTCTAGTTTTGATGTACAAGGCCCTATACAGCTTGGGACCAGGATACCTGAAAGACCGTCTTACCCCTTATATACCCAGTTGATCACTGCACTCTGCAGGTGAGGGCCTCCTGCAGATATGATCTTATCAGGAGGTCCATAAGAAACGGACCTTTAGTGTGGCAGCACCTACCCTGTGGAATTCCCTCCCCTTAAATATTAGGCCGGCGCCATCTCTGTTATCTTTTCAGCGCCTATTGAAGACTTTCCTCTTTCAACAAGCCTTTTAAGTTGAGACCTATCCCAGACTGCGCCTGTGTTGGAATTGCTTTTTAATATTTTTTAAACCCTTTCCCCCCCTAAACAACATTTAACCCTTTTTATTTAATATGTTTTTAAAGCTTTTTTTAAAAAAACGTTTTTAACGTTGTTTTGTTTTAAGGTCTGTTTTTATGATATTTTAAAGTGTTTTTAGTGCTTCTGTTTGCCACCCTGGGCTCCTGCTGGGAGGAAGGGCAGGATATCAATCAATCAATCTATTTATTAACAATCTCTGTAATTTATTTCCATTGCAGAATTTAATATTTTAGTACAGAAATAGAGACATTCTCCTTTAAGTGACAGTGCTACAGTATAAACTGGTTGTTAATCATCTTTCATTTCACCAAGGTTGGCCTTTACCCACCTTTGCACCTGTTAGTGCATGCATGCCAGCTTCCTGGTTTCAGTGAAATACCCATAACCTATTAAGGAATAAAATGCCAGGTATCCACAGCACCCTCAACCCTTCACTTCAGCATGTCAGTGTTAGCGTGACAGTCTTGCTTTGTTCCCCATTCATTCCCTGGTGGAAATCCATGCCAAATCTATTGAATACCAACACAGATGTAAGACTGGGAAGTTGGATCTGAACAAGTTGCATTGGGGAATAGGGCCATTCTCAATACTCTTTATGCAAGAATCAAGACTTTACAGAACATGTTAGGCTATGTGCAGCAGTGTATTAGCTAGAGTGTCAGATTAGGATTGGGGAGATCTAGGTTCAAATCACAGATAGTCATGTGGTGTAGCATCAGTGTCAGTCTAGCACCAGGGAGACCCAGGTGTAAATCTCCACTCAGCCACAAGGTTTACTGGATGAATTTGGGCAGGTCACTGTATTCTACCTAATCTACTTCACATGGTTGTTGGGAGGAGAAAATGGGGGATGCTGCTGTTGCACTGTGATCTTTAGGGGAAGAGAATCAAAATAATAACTTTACATCCATCCCAAAGGCTTCGATTCCTCAAGGACTACCCTCAAAGTCAATACTTTGTTCCCAGCATGAAAACACAATTGCCCTCAACACCAAACATGGATCTAGTGTACACACACACACACACATTCATACCTAGGGATACTTCTACATCTATGGGCCGCCCTATACTCTCTGAGATTAATTTGGTGAACGATTTGCCTGACTTGGGCTTATTCTTGCAACCATAGGACTGTGGTAGGGCTTCCCTGGGACTGGCTCTTGAGTGCACGCCAGAGTGCAGCCCCCGCCCCTCTCCCCAGCATGCCCTTACCAAACTGCTCTCATCAGATTTATCCCTGCAGGGCTGGTGGGGAAAGTCCCTTGTGGCAGGCCCCCACCTGATGACACTAATTAGCCCTCAACCCATTTAATTGCTCGCTGTCCCTGCAATTACCATCTTGTTTCTCTCTATGAGCACAACAGAAGCTTGGGGGCTGCCTTGATTTTGTGTTTCCCTGTCAGCTCATTATCTTCCCAGCCCCTTTAATAGCTGGGGATGTGGCTAGGAGGAGACACTGTGTGTGCATGTGTGTGCACACACACACATGGAGGCAGGGACTGGGAGCAAAGTGAATCCCTTCCTTATGCCAGGCTGTAGCAACATCAAGGGCTGCCACCTTTTATTACACTAACGGCTGTAATAGTGAAGTCGTCCTTTTGTACCACTCAGTGCTGGCATGGCGACGAGCACATTGTGGGTATACATGTAAAATCTAAGCCCTTGTTCTGCAGAGGCGTCTGCCATTTTGGATAGCCAGGCATTTGCTGGAGCAGGAGGAAAGACTGATTGGCCTGCGGGAAACAGGCCACTGAATTAGCTCTGGAACAATATGCTGGCAGGGATGGGGTGGCAGGCATACCTGTATTCATTGTCCTTAGCACTGTGATGCCCAAACAGTGTGCCATGGGAAATACAGTCTCCGACCACTCCAAAACCTCCACTCTTAGAGGAGGTTGCCTGTTGCATCTCGGCATGATTTACTGCCATACCTCCTTTCAGTCAGCCTCCACTGGGGGGCAGGGCAGGTGTTGTAATTTGGCATTGCATGTGATGGACTCAGCAGAATTTCCTGCTCTCAGAAGAGTCTGTCTCTTATGTGCCTGTATGAGTTACTGTCCTAAGCTTACTTCCTTGCATGCAGAAGGTCCCAGGTGCAGTCCTTAACATCTCCAGTTTAAAAATAACAAGGAGCAAGCAATCTGCCTTGAAACCCTGGAGAGCTGGTGCTAGTTAGAGGAGACAGTACTGAGCTAGATAAGCAAATAGTCTGACCTGGTAGAACATGCTTCCTACATGAGATGGGGCCTCAGCCACAGGGGAATAACTCTTATACTTTAAAAATGTACATTTTTGGCTTATAAGAACGAAAGGTATCTCTAACTGTAATTCCGCCCCCCCCAAAAAAGACTCTAGCAATGAGAAGTTTATACTGTCCTTGCTTTTGTGTAGCACTCTCTGTGATGTTTTAATTTTTTTGGTGTATGTTAGCTCAGTTACTCTCACAACAACCCTTTACAGGGAATTAGTATAATTACCTCTATTTTACAGATGAACAGACTGAGAGTGAAAGAGACATAGCAGTGGTTTCCTTACAGCTGCCTAGTGAGTTCAGGAGAGGGTTAAACAGGAATGGCACCTACAATATATGGTAGCAAGATGACAGGCTTGCCCCACAGCAGTAGCCTCAATCAACCTGAGACAATACAGCACATACCCCAGACTTCCCAGTACGAGGGTTGGGATCCTCAAGGGAAGTCCACACATCTTGGAGCGATGTCCCCCTTTGTGGGACTGGTGGGAGGAGGGCTCAGATTGTCAGGCTGCCCTCTCGCCTTTGCTGTCCCATTCACCTGCTTCAGGATTGTCATGGAAACAGGCTCAATGCTTGTGAAGTCACCGTGGTGATGGATCTGAGCTACATTTCCCGGAGGAGAGGCAGAAAGGGAAGGGCCTCAGGGAGGGCAAGGACTGAGCCAGGTGGAAGGGAGGCAAGAGCCTGGGAGCAGGCAGGCATCACCCTGTGGAATGGATGCCAGCAGCTCCCACGAAGACCCTGCAAGGAGGTGCCTGTAGGCGACTGTGCTTGGGCAATATTTATGAGCATCAAGCCGCAGTATATAACTGTGGGGATGGGGCTGATTGAGCAGCCTGTTATCTCAGCAGCTAAATGGGTAATTGGGAGCAGGAGATGCTATCGGCGATAAATCCCCCAGCAAAGCCAGTGCATTAACCAGGGCTTTAGTATCAATTATCCCTCCCAGCAGTGTTGAATGGAGAAAGTGATGTCTTTAAGCGTTGCAGGGGGTTCTGGCTAGTCCTGCCCCAAACACCAAGTGAAAGGAGGGAGGGAGAAGCCCAGATGCAAGAACTTTCTCTAGGAATATGGGGGTAAGGATATTGCTATGGTGAGGCAAGTGTTCAAGTGCTGGGGGGTAAAAACCAGGGAGTGGCATTAGGTGCAAATTCACAAACTGATCAGGCTTCAGAGAAGAAGAGGGAGATGAACATATATTGCATTTATTTTAGTAATCCAATATACTGCTTGTTTCTAGAGCAGGAAGATGGAAACAGGTGAGATGAGGAAGAGGGAAACAGACTTTGAGCATGTACAAAGTGCCTTCCCCTCCACTGAACAAATCCATAATCAACCCATAATCAAGTTTGAGATTAGAGGGAGAGGTTTCAAGGTCAGCTGGTGTAACTTCCTGCTGGGCTTCAGCCTTTCTGTTTAGATATCAGACTCTGTCCTGCATGCTGTATAGATGGAATCCAGTTCTGTTAGGGGCTGCAGATATATATTGTGCAGTTGAGACACTATATGGCTGAGTTTAGATTTGCCATGTGTCTCTGCACCAGTGCCAAGCTTGTTCCCATCAGACACCAATCCATAAAGCAACACCAGTTGCTCTTCCTGCTGACCAGCACAAATACTGATGTCCGCTATACTTATTCTGAACCTACTCCCAGGTTGTTAGCCAAATCCATGTCCCACTGCTGGCTTGTTTCTTCTTCTTGAACTTCCCAATTGGTTGTTTTAATCATCATGCATGCAGTGCAAGCTAATTTTATTTCACATTTATATGTCTTCACTTCTGAGGAGTTCAGGACAGATATGCAGTTCCTCAATTCTCACCACGTTCTAACCTCACAACACTGTGAGGTAGGTTAGGCTGAGAGATAATAATTGACCCAAGATCACCTAGTAAGCTTTATGACTCAGTGGGGATTTGAACCTGGGTTTCCCTTCTCCAACTCTGACACTTTAAATACTATACCACACTGGTTCTCAAGGGTTTAATCTTAGCTTTGAGCAAGACCTATGTACCAAGGTGAGGTGAGAGACTGTTGGAATATATGTGGTTCAACTCCAACTTGTGTGTTGAGGCTGCATGGGGTTAAGAAGGGTAGCTAGAGAGGAGACCTCTTGGTTGCTAGGCTATACCTGTCCTTTGATCTCCTGCTGTCTCTTCCTTCCTGCTAGACTGATATGCAAAGGATGTTGATCACAGTTCCTTCCCTCCTTCTTACTTCTTTGTCTTGTGAGGGAGAGCAGACATTTTTCCTTTGTCTCTCCCTCTCCTCCAAGCATGAGGGCAAGCACTGGGCTCAGTGTTTGCAGGTCCAACTTAGCTAGTTAGCTAGATATAGGACTCTTTCCTAGCAAGCATGTACTTCCAGAATAAAGTAGTTATTTCTTATTTTAAAGCTTAAAGTCTCTGTCTGACTAATTTGCAGGGAAGGTATAATCTTTAGCAAGGATTCAAACACACACACACAAGCTCGCTCAGAACTCTCCATTCCCAGCATCGTGACTCTCCAACAGAGACAGAGATAGGAATGCCCAAGTGAATGAAAGGAGCCTGACGAGGCCCAGAAGACTGGGGTGGGTGGGTGATGGAGCTATAAACTACTAGAATCAGTTATGTGGAGAAATGCTCTTCAGCAAGGTCACTATCACAACTGGCCCACCAGACACTATAGACTGAGGCTCTGAAGATAAAATGGGGATTCTAGCGGGCATCTCCCTTAACAAAAATAATAGTTAAGTGTAGGCATTATCTTATTTGCTGTTGTTTACTATGATCCTAGAGCTGTGTTCTGGTAAATGACAGCTTCTGGAACTGAAATAACTTTTTATGAAAGGTTTCACATTCAGAAAGAGATTTTGGGTTGGATCCAGACTAAGTTTATTGTACTTAGATCTCACTGAAATCCATAGGACTTAATGAGATATGACAAACATTTTACACTGATTTCAATGGGACCTGAGATTGTCTAACTTTGTCTGGATCCAACGAATTATCTTCAAAGATAACAAGGGTGCAAATAATGGAAGACAGAGATGCAGGTGTGTTATAATTTAAAGGTTATCAATGAACAAATCTGTACAAGAGATTAAAATCTTTTCAACCCACAGAGAAAATGGAAGATCTGGACTAGACAATACGCTTGACAGGGGATTGATTATCCCAGGCTTGCTTTTTTCTCAGTAGTATCAACCAAGGGAGGGAGGGGGGTCTAGACTGGAACTACTGTGCATGCAGCCCCCACCCCAAATCACCCCTGTGAAACAATAATTTGCCGCAAAGATGCCATTGAAGCAAATGTCATATTCGGGGTAAATACCTTCTCCACGGTCCTATCCATCCTGGCTGGTGAAAGCCAGTCGGGTATGGGGGCTAACTGGATGGGTCCAGCATGTGGTGAATGCATCTCTAAGTGACAGAGAGGTGACTGCTTACCTTAAACAAGCAGTAGTGCATCCACTCCTGAAGAAGCCCACCCTGGACCCTGCCATTTACAGTAACCACCATCCAGTCATAAAAGACCCCTTCTTGGGCAATGTGATGGAGAGAGCAGTTGCAGAAGTTCCTGGAGGATACAGACTATCTGAATCCA
Source organism: Rhineura floridana (assembly GCF_030035675.1). NCBI lineage: Eukaryota > Metazoa > Chordata > Lepidosauria > Squamata > Rhineuridae > Rhineura > Rhineura floridana. The sequence goes on along the minus strand of NC_084482.1, from coordinate 121,934,640 downwards.
TTTCAATCTGGGTTCAGGTGCAGTTTTGGAATTGAATCAGTCATAGTTGCCCTGATGGATGACATGAATTGACAGCGGGATAGAGTAAATGCATCTCCGTCCTGCTTCTTGATCTTTCTGCAACTTTTTATACCATTGACCACAGTATCCTCCTGGACCAACTTCTGTGGGATGGGTATTGAGGGCACTGTTTTATGGTGGTTCCATTCCTACCTGCAGGGCCATGTCCAGAGAATGTCATTGAGAGACCTTTGTGCTATGGTGTGGTACAGGGCACGATCCTGTTGCCAAAGCTGTTTAACATCTATAAACCATTGGGAGTGGTCATTAGGATTTTTTGAGACAAAGTGTTGTCAGTATGCTGATGACACACAGCTCTATTTCTCCATAACATCTGAGTCAGGAGATGCTGAGCAGCATGGTCTGCAATGTTGTCTGGATGCAATTATGGAATGGACGAGGGCTGATAAAATGGGTTTGAAACCTGAGAAGACAGAGGCACTGTGGGTGGGCAGTTCCAGTGCCTGGGAGAGTGGCCATTTGCCTGTTCTGGATGAGGTTACTCTTCCTCTGAAATAACAGGTGTGTCTGGATCCATCTTTGTCACTTGAGGATGAGGGAGCCTCAGTGGCTAGGAGTGCTTTTTACCAGTTATGGCTGGTGCACCAACTATGGCTATCCTTGGACAACAATAGCCTGGCCATGGTGATTCATGTATTATAATCTCAAGACTTGATTACTGCAATGCATTTTATATGGGCTACCCTTGTGCCTAGTCCCAAAGCTCCAGCTGGTGCATAATGCTACAACTACACTATTAATGAGGACAGACCACTAGCACATAACTCCGGTGCTTAAAACCCTGCACTGGCTGCCTGTATATTATAGGGCCAGGTTCAAGGTTCTTGTATTAATTTACAAGGCCCTTATCATCTTGGGTCCAGGATATCTTAAGGACCTCTTGAACCCTTATAACCTTTGTCCCATCACTGAGATCTTTGGGGGGGTCTTTGTTGGTGGTTCCTTATGGCTCAGCTGTATGGCTCATAACTATAGAAGCTGTGCAGTGTTGTTGGCCCAAGCCTGTGTAACCCTCCTGACTGAAATTAGATAGGCCCCCTCCTTGCTGAACTTCAGGTGTATGGCAAAGACCTTATTTCACCATGCATTTCAAGGTACGTTTTCTGTTTTCATGATGAGTTTTAATTGTTCTTATTCTCTCTATGGGTTGTTATTATTCTTTTACATTTTATGTATACTGCTTAGACATTCTGAATATTAAGCAACATATAAAATCTGAAATAATAATAAATGATTCCCCTGCTGGATCCAGCCAAGGGCCCATCTTGTCCAGCATCCTGTTCTTGCAGTGGCCACCCAGATGCCTATGCTCAGTCTAGGCCTTGGAAGTGCTCAGCATGCTGTCACAAGGGTCAGGGTCAGTGGTAAGAACAAATTCTGGCTGGCTAAAATTTGTGGCCCAGTGAAAAAGCTAGATCTAGTCCAGCATTCTGTTTTCAGCAGTGGCAAATCACGCATGCCATTGCCATGTATGGGTAGGGCTCATCCTTTATCTATTTATTTATGTTTACATTTATATCCCACCTTTCCTCCAAGGAGCTCAAGGTGGCATACAAACATGGTTCTCCGCCTCCTGATTTTATCCTCACAACAACCCTGTGAGATAGGTCAGGCTGAGAGATGTAATGACTGGTTGAAGGTCACCCAGTGAGCTTCATGACCAAGCGGGGGATTTGAACCCTGGTCTCCAAAGTCCCAGTCCAATATTCTAACCACTACACCACCCTGGCTCTCTCTTATTGTATTGTTGGATTGTGATCTTAGGAATTTTGTATTGTTATGTTGTCTTCTTTTTCTTGCTTGGCTTAATAATATGCATTACGTATTTTTTTTTACTGATTGTAGTCCAAACTATTTTATTATTATTACTGATACATTTGGCTGGTAAGAGATATGCGAAGCAGCGTCAGAGGTCTGGGTACACAGAGTGGCTCAGGCATCTTCTTCTGAGCTATACCACGGGTTTGGCGCTTTCTGCCTCTTTACTCCTGGAACCCACTGTTGAAGAAGCCAGCAGTTAAGTGAGATTTCAGAGAAGAAGGTCAGAATGTTTGGATTTTCCTGATGCGATCACAACAGACAGCAGTTCACTACACACGTAGACTAGGTTGAGAGAAAAACAAGCAAAAAGCATATCCACTAACCAAACATACCCTAGCTAGATGTTGGCTACTATGGCAAGCACAGGAGATGTGCTTTGTTGTGTTATGAACAATACTAGACATACACACACAAATGTTCACATAGTTGGAGGCCCAAGATGTTTTATGAACTCGTACTACAATATTATGAAAGCAATTTATTTTTAAAGGCAATACATGCAGGGCTTACGGTGGTGACACCAGAAACCGTGTTGCTCAGTTGCATGCAAAAGCTCCCAGTGTTCAATCCTTGGCATCTCCAGGTAGGGCTGGGAATGACCCCGGAAAACTGTTGCCAGCCAGTGAGGACAATACTGAACTTATGGACCAGTGGCCAGACGCTGCATGAGGACGCTTCCTATGCTCCTATGCTTCCTGAGCCAATACTGGCACTGGGTCAGGTGGATATTGAAACTAATTACCTCAAGAACTAACACTCAAATTAATATGCAAATTTTAGGTAAGCACATCTGTTAAAATTGTACTTCCTTTGTATAAGTAGAGTGGGGTTGAGGAAGGGACAGGCTGGATGGAGAGGGGCTAACTTTCCCATTAAGGGTCCTCTCAGACGCCTTTTTGAGTGTACAGATACCTCATTAGGCTTGGAGCACTTGATAGCTCCTTCTTCCATAATTGATGACACTGGTTCTTACAAATGTCATTTAAGTAAGGCTTAATTAACATGCAAATTTTGGGGCAGCACATCCCCCAATCTCTACTTCCTTGTATAGAAGTTCATCACCTCTTGAAGTTGCTCTGGTTACCAGACAACAACATGGTTTTGGAGCAGCTGTACAAATATATGGTTCTTCTAGACAAGAAAAACAAAACAGAATAAAAAACTGAAACACTTACATAGGTCAAACCATCTTAATGTTACCTTATCTTGACAAGGTCCTTCTGCCAAAAGAAGGGCCAGCCTTATTCCCGGCAAAGTCTACATCATCTCAAGGTGTCCTAGCAGCAGGCCAATATTTTGTAGCCAAACCACTAATATCTTTTGCAAAATCTCCAAATAGCAATGCTCAGAATGTTTTACTACTATTTAACCACAACTGGGCAAATTTCCCAATTTACGCAGGCGTTTGTCCTTCCTTTATGCATCGCTTCCTTGCTTCACCTCACATGCTGCCTTTGACAGATGTTCCTACTCATATACTTCCCACACTCAGCCATTTTGAGCAATGTTCCATTTTGAAGCCTACTTTGCCCAACTTAATTTAGCTTACATCATCTGATAAGCAAGCCAGAGGACCTATATTGCAAGCCACAATGCAACAGCAAGGCCTAGATTAAGCAAGCAGCAGATATAACAGATCCAATAAACCACCAGCCCTACCCTGAGGCAGTGAGGTGGACACCTCAGGCAGGAGATCTGAGGCACCCTAAAGGACTGGAAATTATGAGCTGAGGAAAGGGTTGGGTGATCTGAATGTTCTACCTCAAATGCCAAAAATTCTTGGGATGGCCATAGAGATTTATTTTATTTTAAAGCATTTATAAACCTCTTAATATATATATTAAATATATATATATAAAATCTCTAAGCAGTGTATAACATAAAAACAGGAAACAATTCATGTAGATCTGCATATGTTTTGTGCTTAAGTATTTGTACTGTAGTACAAAAATATCTTCTAAATGGTTTTTAGTTGCTGGAATTCAGAGGTAGCCAATGTTGTGCCCTTCATTTTTTTCCTGGACTACAACATCCCTGACCTTTGTCAGTGCTGGCTGGGGCTGATGGGAACTGAAGTCCAACAACATATTGAAGACACCACATTGACTTCCCCTGCTCTAAAAGAACAATTCACTTTCCTCATATAAAACTTGCTTAGGAAAGTACTGTGATTCCACCTAGCACTGAAACAATAGTCCCCTATTGCACTTAGCTGAGCACCTTGAGCATGGAGGTAATACTGCTGCTCACTCTGTGTGGAGCCAGTTTCATGCATGCTGTGAGCAAGGAGAATGGTTGTGAGCCAAGTGAAGTGGTTGGGTGTCACAACTGCCTCTTCTGGCAACTTCATGGAGATGCTGACTGTAAGATGCCAGCTCTTGGCATCCCCTGAATGTGCTCAGAGAGAGTTTCTGCCCTCACTGTTTGGGACAAAACCATAAAAAAATCACTTGAGCATATCTCCCAAAGGCTTCAAGTCCAAGGACACAAACATCACACATTAATTATTGTGCTGTTGTTTTTAAATAATGAGTGCAGATAGTGTTCAGTGCAATTATGCACCCTACAGTTTGTTTTCTGCTTCCCATCTTGTGCTGTTTTGTTGCTCTCCACATCCTAACTATCCTTCTGCAACTTTGTATGCCTTGTTACTTGGTCTGTATCAGACCTCTGTCTTTTTAGTTCATCAGGGAGACCATTTATAAACTCTGGAATTGCTCTTAAGAGAGTACCTTTGTGGTGTGGCGGTTAGAGCAGGTGTGGGGAACCTTTGGCTCTCCAGGCATTGCTGCTATAACTCCCCAAATTCCTGGCCATTGTTTGCTGGGGCTGATAGGAGTTGCAGTTCAGCAACATCTAGAGGGCCAAAGTTTCCCCACATCTGGGGAATGTAGAGTTTTGACTAGGAGGAAGGAAACCCAGGTTCAGATCCTTATGCTGCTAAAATCTCACTGAACGACCTTGGGCGAGGCACTTTTCTGTCAGCCTAACCTACCACACAGTGTTATTATGAGGATAAAATGGAGTGTGTACAAACTGTCTTGAACTCCTTGGAGTAAGAGTGCAATAGAAATGAGGTACATAAAATAAATGACTATTAGTATGGCAGTAGACCTCACCATACAAGATAGATACTCATCCTCCTCTCCATCCCAGCTGGGGACCATTCCTGTGTTCATAGTGGCTCCCTAAAAGGAAGCAGCAGTGGAGGGCCAGAGGTTAGTGGGATGTTCTTTGCATGTAAAGTTTACAAGTTCAGTCCTTGATATCTCCAGTTAAAGGATCTAGCACAGGAAGACCAGGAAAGACCTACACCTGAAACCTTGGGGAGGTGCTAAGAGTAGACAGTAGGAGGCTAATTACAACATCTTCAACCTTGGGTGCCCAGATGTTGGGACTACAAATTCAATCGTACCTAGACATTGGCCAAGGTAGCTGCGGATGATAGGAGGAGGAGTCCAACTACATCTGGGGACCCAAAGTTGAAGAACAGTAGGCTAGGAGATGGACCAAAGGTCCGACTCAGTATAAAGCAGCTTTATATGTTCAGGAAATTTTGGGATGAGGGAGTAATTCCCTGTTGTGGCAGTCTACATGCTTGCTGGTCTCCTCACCTCTTACATGACTGTGCTCTGATAGTAGAGGTATGTAGAGACAACCTAGCCTGAGGCCTGTTCTTGGCCTAACAGCCAGTGGCTCCTTGGTTTACTCTAGAACAAAAATCTGGATTGATGGTGGCAGGATGCCAGCTGGTAAGCACAGCTATCTGCCACCCTTGTCATCTCACAGTGTCTTTTCCATCATCCATCACTTCTCCCCTTGCACACCTTGTCGTCAGGAAAGCAGAACAGGAAGAACAAGACTTCTGTGCTGGCCTCTCTGGGATATATCAGAAAGTGGCTGCATGGCAGGAGGACAATCCAGGTACTTGGAAAGGACTGACACGTTGGTCCCTCTCATGTCACAGATAAGGCCTGGCTCATCTCTAGTTTGACAGCCTAATGCTATGGCGCCAAGAAAACCCCTCCACACATACACACTGATTATTGGGGGAAATGAACAAGCCACAGGCAATGTGGATGCTACACTGAGTGTAGAGCCCATTCCATCAGGAGGTCATAAGAACATAAGAAGAGCCTGCTGGATCAGGCCAGTGGCCCATCTAGTCCAGCATCCTGTTCTCACAGTGGCCAACCAGGTGCCTGGGGGAAGCCCGCAAGCAGGACCTGAGTGCAAGAACACTCTCCCCTCCTGAGGCTTCCGGCAACTGGTTTTCAGAAGCATGCTGCCTCTGACTAGGGTGGAACAGCACAGCCATCACGGCTAGTAGCCATTGATAGCCCTGTCCTCCATGAATTTGTCTAATCTTCTTTTAAAGCCGTCCAAGCTGGTGGCCATTACTGCACCTTGTGGGAGCAAATTCCATAGTTTAACTATGCGCTGAGTAAAGAAGTACTTCCTTTTGTCTGTCCTGAATCTTCCAACATTCAGCTTCTTTGAATGTCCACGAGTTCTAGTATTATGAGAGAGGGAGAAGAACTTTTCTCTATCCACTTTCTCAATGCCATGCATAATTTTATACACTTCTATCATGTCTCCTCTGTCTGACCCGCCTTTTCTCTAAACTAAAAAGCCCCAAATGCTGCAACCTTTCCTCGTAAGGGAGTCGCTCCATCTCCTTGATCATTCTGGTTGCCCTCTTCTGAACCTTTTCCAACTCTATAATATCCTTTTTGAGATGAGGCGACCAGAACTGTACACAGTATTCCAAATGCGGCCGCACCATAGATTTATACAACGGCATTATGATATCGGCTGTTTTATTTTCAATACCTTTCCTAATTATCGCTAGCATGGAATTTGCCTTTTTCACAGCTGCCGCACACTGGGTCGACATTTTCATCGTGCTGTCCACTACAACCCCGAGGTCTCTCTCCTGGTCAGTCACCGCCAGTTCAGACCCCATGAGCGTATATGTGAAATTAAGATTTCTTGCTCCAATATGCATAATTTTACACTTGTTTATACTGAATTGCATTTGCCATTTTTCCGCCCATTCACTCAGTTTGGAGAGATCTTTTTGGAGCTCTTCACAATCCCTTTTTGTTTTAACAACCCTGAACAATTTAGTGTCGTCAGCAAACTTGGCCACTTCACTGCTCACTCCTAATTCTAGGTCATTAATGAACAAGTTGAAAAGTACAGGTCCCAATACCGATCCTTGAGGGACTCCACTTTCTACAGCCCTCCATTGGGAGAACTGTCCGTTTATTCCTACTCTCTGCTTTCTGCTTCTTAACCAATTCCTTATCCACAAGAGGACCTCTCCTCTTATTCCATGACTGCTAAGCTTCCTCAGAAGTCTTTGGTGAGGTACCTTGTCAAACGCTTTTTGAAAGTCTAAGTACACTATGTCCACTGGATCACCTCTATCTATATGCTTGTTGACACTCTCAAAGAATTCTAATAGGTTACTGAGACAGGACTTTCCCTTGCAGAAGCCATGCTGGCTCTGCTTCAGCAAGGCTTGTTCTTCTATGTGCTTAGTTAATCTAGCTTTAATAATACTTTCTACCAGTTTTCCAGGGACAGAAGTTAAGCTAACTGGCCTGTAATTTTCGGGATCCCCTCTGGATCCCTTTTTGAATATTGGCGTTACATTTGCCACTTTCCAGTCCTCAGGCACGGAGGAGGACCTGAGGGACAAGTTACATATTTTAGTTAGCAGATCAGCAATTTCACATTTGAGTTCTTTGAGAACTCTCGGGTGGATGCCATCCGGGCCTGGTGATTTGTCAGTTTTTATATTGTCCATTAAGCTTAGAACTTCCTCTCTCGTTACCACTATTTGTCTCAGTTCCTCAGAATCCCTTCCTGCAAATGTTAGTTCAGGTTCAGGGATCTGCCCTATATCTTCCACTGTGAAGACAGATGCAAAGAATTCATTTAGCTTCTCTGCAATCTCCTTATCGTTCTTTAGTACACCTTTGACTCCCTTATCATCTAAGGGTCCAATTGCCTCCCTAGATGGTCTCCTGCTTTGAATGTATTTATAGAATTTTTTGCTGTTGGTTTTTATGTTCTTAGCAATGTGCTCCTCAAATTCTTTTTTAGCATCCCTTATTGTCTTCTTGCATTTCTTTTGCCAGAGTTTGTGTTCTTTTTTATTTTCTTCATTCGGACAAGACTTCCATTTTTTGAAGGAAGACTTTTTGCCTCTAAGAGCTTCCTTGACTTTGCTCGTTAACCATGCTAGCATCTTCTTGGCCCTGGCGGTACCTTTTCTGATCTGCGGTATGCACTCCAGTTGAGCTTCTAATATAGTGTTTTTAAACAACTTCCAAGCATTTTCGAGTGATGTGACCCTCTGGACTTTGTTTTTCAGCTTTCTTTTTACCAATCCCCTCATTTTTGTGAAGTTTCCTCTTTTGAAGTCAAATGTGACCGTGTTGGATTTTCTTGGCAATTGGCCAGTTACATGTATGTTTAATTTAATAGCACTGTGGTCACTGCTCCCAATCGGTTCAACAACACTTACATCTCGCACCAGGTCCCGGTCCCCACTGAGGATTAAGTCCAGGGTTGCCGTCCTCTGGTCGGTTCCATGACCAACTGGTCTAGGGAATAGTCATTTAGAATATCTAGAAACTTTGCTTCTTTGTCATGACTGGAACACATATGCAGCCAGTCTATGTCCGCGTAGTTGAAGTCACCCATTACTACCACATTTCCTAGTTTGGATGCTTCCTCAATTTCATATCTCATCTCAAGGTCTCCCCGAGCATTTTGATCAGGGGTACGATAGATCGTTCCCAGTATTAAGTCCCTCCTGGGGCATGGTATCACCACCCACAACGATTCTGTGGAGGAGTCTGCCTCTTTTGGGGTTTCGAGTTTGCTGGATTCAATGCCTTCTTTCACGTATAGAGCGACTCCGCCACCAATACGTCCTTCCCTGTCCTTCCAATATAGTTTATATCCAGGGATAACCGTATCCCACTGGTTTTCTCCATTCCACCAGGTCTCCGTTATGCTCACTATATCAATGCTCTCCTCTAAGACCAAGCACTCCAGTTCTCCCATCTTGGTTCGCAGGCTCCTAGCATTAGCGTACAGGCACTTGTAAGCAGTGTCTCTCTTCAAGTGGCTTTGGCACTTGTGGTTTGGCCTGTGGTAATTTTGCTCTTCTGAATTTATATCCTGTGCCCCTGCTCTCACAATGCCTACTTCTAGGCCTACCCCTTTTAAAATTTCATCATTTCTTTGGTTTTCATCCCAGGGGGGAGGTTTATTCCGAACCGGACCTTTCTCAGCTCCTGTCGGGTTTCCCCCCTCAGTCAGTTTAAAAGCTGCTCTGCCACCTTTTTAATTTTAAGTGCCAGCAGTCTGGTTCCATTCTGGTTCAAGTGGAGCTCGTCCCTTTTGTACAGGCCCGGCTTGTCCCAAAATGTTCCCCAGTGCCTAACAAATCTAAACCCTTCCACCCGACACCATCGTCTCATCCACGCATTGAGACTGCAAAGCTGGGCCTGTCTGGCTGGTCCTGCGCGTGGAACCGGTAGCATTTCAGAGAAAGCCACCTTGGAGGTCCTGGCTTTCAGCATCCTACCTAGCAACCTAAATTTTGCTTCCAGGACCTCACGGCTGCATTTCCCCATGTCGTTGGTGCCAACGTGCACCACGACCACTGACTTCTCCCCAGCACTGTCTACCAAACTATCTAAACGACGGGCGATATCCGCAACCTTCGCACCAGGCAGGCAAAACACCTTGCGGTCTACACGCCCATCACACACCCCACTGTCTATGTTCCTAATGATCGAATCACCCACTACAAGGATCCCTCCACCCCCTGGAGATATATCCTCGGCACGAGAGGATAGCTGCTCATCCCCCAAGGAATGGGTCCCTTCTAAGGGATCGTTTCCCTCTTCCTCAGCTGGATGCTCTCCTTCCCCGAGACCATCGTTCTCCATGATAGCAGGAGAGCTATCATCGCTGGAGTGGGACACAGCTATAACGTCCCTGAAGGCCTCCTCCACACACCTCTCTGCCTCTCTCAGCTTTTCCAGGTCTGCCACCTTGGCCTCAAGGAAATGAAGTCGTTCCCGGAGAGCCAGGAGCTCACTGCACCGAGAGCACACCCACGACTGCTGTCCAACAGGCAGATAGTCGTACATGCTGCAGGCTGTGCAAAACACTGGAAAGCCCCCACACGCCTGCTGGCTTCTTACCTGCATAGTTTTGTTTGAGGTTTATTACGTCAATAGGTTGGAGACTGTGGTTTAGTTGAGGTCAGGGAACAGAAGGGCAGAGTGGGGGGCCCTGGCCTCCTCACCCTGCTGCCGAACTCGCTCTGCTGCTTAACTCGCCTTGACGCTTTGTCAGCTGGGGCCTTGACGCTTCCTCAGCTGGGGCTCCCTCTAGCTCGTGGAGCAGGGCCCTTTCCTCTGCATCAAGACCAGAGCTTGGAAAAGTTACCCCTCTAAACCACAACTCCCATCAGCCCCAGCCAGCATGGCCACTGGATTGGGCTGATGGGAGCTGCAGTTCAAAAAAAGTAACCGTACACCGTCAGAATCAGGCCTTTAGTGTGGTAGTACCTTTCATCTGAAACTCCTGCCCATTACATATCAGAGAGATACCTTTGCCATTGTCTTTTCAGTGCCAGCTAAATGGAGATCTTTATCCGAGTTATATCTGTATTAGATCTGAATTTATTCTAGGTATGTGCTGTTTTTTTTTAATATAATTGGTTTCTTTTGTATTTAAATATGCAATTGTTTTCTTTTGTATATGTAGCTGTTTATGTATGTTTTATTATACTGTAAATTGCTTCAGAATGCCTCATGGGAAATGATTCAGAAATGAAATAAATAATAATAGTGCTCATCCAAGATGCAACTTCAGTCTTGGAATTAGGAGAGAGGGTCTCCAAGAGCTTATAAGACTACAACTGAGTTCAACCTGCCTCTATTGTGCCCTCCCGATGGCTCAGGAATGGAACCCCCAGAGACTGCTACAGATCCTGCCTTAACATGGCTATTTCTGGCTATGGTAATGTATGTATCTGAGCAAGGGAGACAAGCATCAAAAAGCTCACCTCTTCCCAGCCTGGTTAGTTATTATTACAGCCCTGAAGGGGGAGAGAACTGCCATCCAGAGTGTGAGCTCATTTAGGGAAATGGATGCATTGTGAGAGGCATGCATATCATATGCCGCTACATGCTGTGGGAAAGCACTGCCAGGCACACACCCATGCATGAAAACATTTATGCTCACATGTGTGCATGCACACATGCACGCACACACTCTGGTAGAAATGTAGGGCCCTTGACCAGCAAAGCAAAGGAAATCCCTCTTGAGCTAACCCGTCATGCTGAATAGCGACTGCTGTTTTTTGTAGGCGTGTGTATATCTCCCTCTGCAGTGGGGCAAATGAAAGGCCAACAACCTCCTGTAAGTCACAATGAAAGAGGGATCTAACAGAATTGGAGTAGTACATAACAACAGTTTTGACAGAGGCACAATGCCAACAGTAAAACTACAGATCCTCAGAAACACTCCTCTTGCAGCCAGTGCAGCAGCCAATTCTCAAAGACCCACTGTTGAGCATTTGGAAGAGACACTGGGGGTGGGGAGAATGGATAAGGGTGATGAATCTGTGTGCTCCAGACCCAGTGGCTGCTTTGGCTTATTACTCTATACCAGCTGGGCCCCACCAAGCTACTCATGGGATTTAACAAACCAGAAGTGCATTAACCTGACACAGTAGTTGCTACATCCCAGAACAGTGTCTTCTGCCCCTAAAAAAAGCTGTGCAGCCCTTTGGTCCCTGGGGAGGAAGCCTTTTCAGTATAGAGCCTTCTGCTACAACTCTTGATAGATCCATTTGTGTCGCAGCTGCCCCTTAGTGGTTAGACTTTTCCATTCACTAACCTGTGCTTAAGCACCACAGCACTTCCAATCAACAGTTTCAGTAACCCTTGCAACAACTCTCTAAGTTAGGCCAAAATTAATAGTCTTATCTTTCAGATTGGGAAGCAGGGAGTGAGGCTGACATTCATGTATTCCTTGCATGTAGGGTATTCCTGTGCTTACTTTGACTTGAGTGGGTCCACACTATTAGCCCAGCCTTCTGACATGTCCCAATCATTCAGAGCCCACATCTTTCAGCAGGAGATTGCATATTGGACTTTTGCTTCAGACAACCATGGGTGACAAGTGGTCATTTTCAGGAAGGAAATGTAATGACCCGTGCAGGGCTAAAAGCATGGTCCTGCTCCAAAATAATCACAGTAATGCCATACCTTTAACTAATGCATGATTAGGGCTAGAGTTGCTCCACAAAGGCTACCTAATGATTCCATAGATTAGGAGATTCCCTGGTTCACAGCTCATGCTCTTACCTCTGATGCTATAATTGTTCTAGCCCCAGATCCAAACACCATGTATACTCCAGATCTGAAAATAATATGTAGCAACAAGGGCAGAAATGTTGCACACATTGCATTACTCCAGAGTGCTTGAGAAGGAAATTCTGGAAGAGTTTCCCCCCTTACTTCTATAAGCCCATTCTATCTCTCCTAATAAAAGTTTGGACTGAAAATGTAGCTGTTATTCTCTTCATGTTCCAAAGACTGCATCAGAATGAGCTTAGCAAACATCACGGTTTGCCCCAGAAGTACTTTCCACCTGCAAAATGTCCATGGGCCAGAGGACTCTATCAGGGCTGGGACCAAGACCTATCATGAGAAACACAACAGCAGTGAGAAGCCAGGACAGTAACTCTGCCACTGATCTGAGAAAAAGCAAGAAAGTTCACTGACCCATCCTTTCATCTAAAGGAGAGCAGAGGTAGAGGAACATGAAAGACACCCACAAGGAGCTCTTAATAGGCAGTGTATCCTCTCCCACCAAGCATAGATGTCAGGTAGTGGTCATCCAGGTAGAAGCCAGAAATGAAAGTCCAAACACAGAGATAGTTTTGAACCGAGCAAAATGTGAACAAACGTGTTCTCTTTGGCCTCAAGTTTGTTAGTATGTATGGCTAGAGCTCACCAAGAACAAGACTTCTGGGATTTCACCTATGCAAGGTCTAACAAGCTTCATATTTCTCCAGCAAGAATGAAGGATCCTGACATGTGAAGCTGCTGGGAGCAGATAGACCGTAACACCATGTTGGGCTTTACTCTGATGGGTTAGATCAGCATCCGAGGCTAACGTGTCCACTTCAGTGACAATGTTCGCACACAGAGCTTAGCAACTGACATAGGCCATTTATCAAGCCCTTTCTGCTACAAAACACCCTGATAATATTGCTCAGCATGGGACTCTGATCTGGCCAAGATAGCAGAGGGGCTTCTGTTTCTCGGGCCAGTGCTCTGCTTTGCTGTGGGCCTACTGGTGTGCGTGCGTGTGTCTGTTTCAGAGGGAGGGAGGCAGGGAAGGAGCTAGACTTGAACATGTGATGTATCCTTTTATAACATCATGGGTAGAAAATATTTATTAAGCTTTCATATGACCAATCTCTCCCCTTCCCAAGTCAATCTGGAGAGTTACCATGCTTGCTGGGGGGGGGGGGGGGGCGTGCTTCAGTCAGAGAAATTGAAAGGAGGGCAAAATTACAGATCTGGTGTTTTACCTATTCAAAACCAAATTGCCTCTCTAGCCCTCCAAAGCCTGCCCTGATGTAGACAGTAGTGGCAATGTCTCTAAATTTCATAGCCGGAAGGCATGTGGCCATCACTCACTTCACAGTTACTGTCCCTTCAGACTTTGTTAACAAAAGATCAGGCCTGGAACACACTGCTAGCCTCAGCTGTTGAGCCTAATTAAGCACTGCGGGAATGTTTCATTTATGAATGGACAGACAGTTCCTCGTATGCTATTTTTGATGTGCTGGGTAAAAGGAGAAGCTAGGAAGCATCCCTGCCTTGGGAGCCTGCTTTTGGGAGGGGGAGGGCCTGAATGGAGGAGGTGGAGAAATGCTTTGGCCCTCAAATGGATCCTATTATACTCTTATGCCCAAGTTGTCATCACTCAAGCCCATAGAGTCAGGGCATTGCCTGTGTCACAAGGCCATCTAAGCAAAGTAGCACCTTTTCCTAATTTCCCAGGAGAGACTTTCCAAGTAGTGGCACACTGTCCTAGCAGCCAAAAAAAAGTTAATCATTCTATCATACAGGTAAGGCTGTGTATATAAGAGGGGTTCAAAGTCCTCTGTCAAATTACCCCACAATTCTGTATCAAGAAAAGCTGGCTTTTGCAACCTGTATCAGTTATGCAAATTGAGTAAATTTACACCACTTTATTTACTTTGCATAATTATTTTGCTTCTGCTCATCCCAAGGAGCTATGGAAGGGCACTAAAGCTTTGCCCTCGACTGGAAATCTTACAGAGTCCTTCTTTGATACCTGAGGGTTCATCAGGGGTTACCCACACACTTTCAAAGCTCTCTTCATAGTGTTAAGGATTAGAAATGTGCTTTTTTCAAATAAAAATGGATTCTCTGGATGTGGTTTCTGTACCTAACACCAAACTTCTGTCCTTGTAACAGTGAGATCATGTAGATGCAGACTACAAATAATCCTGTCCACTGGGCTGCTTTTCCAACATCCATTTCCAGAATCATTCCTTGAAGCAGCTCATTTTCACTACAGTTCATTCATGACACATCCTGCAACATTTAGTTCTCTCTCTTAAAATCACCCTTGAAGCCTTAAGATTATGATTTCCTTATTCAAAGGAACCAGTTTTTGGCACTCTCTTGCCACAGGCAGCAGAGTGTGAAAGTGTTCAAAGTACAGTTCCTTCTGAAGAGCTCAATAAGGTTTCTAGGGTGCCTTACTGCCTGCCCTCTACTTTTCAATAAATTTCAGGCTACATTAGCTTTGAACTCTGACAGTCTTCTCACCCACCTAAACCACACTCAGTACTTCCTCTTCACAAAATGTTATCCTATAAATGAGCAGATCTATATTGTGTTTCCCCCACCCCCCTAGAAATCTAAGATCTACCTAGCAGAGCCAGGTGCAAAAAAAGAGAGAGAAAATGAATTCTCAGCCATGTTTTGAGCACCAGAACTGAGCTGAGCTCATAATTCTTCCACACACAAAAATTCACTCCTGGTAAATCCCTTCACCAGCTTTCTTAATTTCAGCAGTACAAAAAAACTGAGAAATCCTTCCCAATCTACTTGGAATTCTACCAGTAGATCTTGATCTACCTTTGGCCTATCCTTGACCTAGGGATATGGCAAGCCCAGACCCTTGTTCAAGCGTCTTTAAACTACTAACTGCAGACTGACCTGCCCATAGTGCTGATACAGCTCACAGTACTCCTAACTACAGGTTGCTTGTCTATAGTGCACTTATTGGCACTCTTTTGGCCTCTGTCCATGTAACTGAAGTTTAAGCTGGCGAAGGAGTCAGCTGCCACGTTCCAAGTGCGCTCTCTGGAGTAATCTTTATTTTAGACTCCAGCCCTTTCGGTTATGCTCTGAATTTGTTGACAAAGGGAGAGAAAACATTTTCTCTGACAGAAAAGGCCTGTCTGGCAGGGATATTAACTGGAGGGCTATTGTCCCCAACAGGCTCATTGGGTCTGGCAGCATGCAGCTCCACACTGTATCTATGCGATTGGGCCATTGTCCACTAAGTGGCTTGCTGAGCCCTCTGCATCCCCAGCACATAACAGCTCCAGTGACAATGGAAGCAGCCAACCGGACATACACCATAAGCCCAGCCAAGAACACACAGAGGGGATGTCCCTCTAGATTATGATTCAGGCATGCTGGCTGAGCACCAGGAAAAGAGGCTTCCAAACAATCCCTCTATGGAGCTTGGTTCAAGCTGTCTGCAATTCATCACTAAAGCACAGAACCAAGCAAATACCAGTTACTATGAGCCATGGATGGATGAAGAATGCAGTCCACAGGTGAGGTTCACCATCTGTGTTGATCTTCCTCAAAATGGATTCCCCTACAGCACATAGGCTGGCCAAGCCAGATAGCAGGTGAGATGGAAGCAAAACCCTGAACCAATGATGTATGGCATATAAACCTTCAGAAAAATCTGAAAAACTCTGATGGAACAAGCTGACTACTGAAAAAGAGACAAACCACCATTGATTCAAAGTTGTGCTTCTGTGATGATGCATGAAACTAATAAAAAGGCTAGACAGCACTCTTGTAGAGATGATGATGAATTAAATTTTGGCAAAAAAAGGACAAAGCACTAAAAACATCTCAAAAACAAAATGTTTTAGAAACGTCTTTAAAAATATTTTTTAAAAATCTATAAAACATCTAAAAAACCCAATTCCAAGACAGACGCAGACTGTGATAGAGATCTGGATCTGGGTTAAGTCCCCTCAGTACTAATACACCAAATGTTTGAGAGGGAGAATTTGGAAATCCACAAGGATGCCTCAGAAGGATGTAGCACAGCATAAAAGATCACTGAGTTATCAATGATGATTGAGGGGGACATAGGAAGGAGACAAGGAGAGCTAGTGGAGAGATAATATATAAGGGCATGTGATAAAATGTTTCTGGGAGGCAGGGAATAGGTAAACATATTTCAGCTAACCGCCAACTGAAGCATGAACTACACACATAGCTGTCCTAACACAAAACATTATCAAGCAGGGGACTTCCGGGAAGGGTGACTTAGCCTGTGCCTGCTTTTGAGACGGGCTCCTGCCTCAAAAGAAGCTTATTCAGATATATCAGTCAGATTTTTTTTTTTTTTGACTGATTAAACTTCTCCCGGGTAGGGAGAAACGAAGAGATTAACCTCAAAGCCTATTTTTGTTGGGACGACCAGATCTCATTAATTTATGGGACGAGGTCCAGCCGACGAAGGTGGGACGGATTTTCAACAACAAGCTCTATCTGATAAAGCGAACGTTCATCTTATCTTCTAAGAGAGAACGCACTAACAGGCAAGCACCCTTCTTTCTATATTTTTCTTTTACTTGACTTAAATTGTTGCTGTTTAAAAGAGATTTGCCAGATTGATCGGTTTTTGACATCTCACTGGGGAGCCATAACTTCTCTCTGCTACTCACTAATTAATAGCTTATCTCTGTTTTTGTTGCAAAAAGCTGTCCTGGATTTGCATTCTAAAGATATACACAGAAGAGGGATTTCTATTCCAGATTTTTATTTTGAAGAATATTATATTGTCTGAGACTACTCTCTTTTTGGTCTATTTTATTTTGACGAATCTGTTTCCTGACGACCGCCATTAATTGTTTCGATCCTGGGAACTGCATTTTGTTTACTTAAGCATGGAGAGATAAGGCTGTCTGCTCTGTTTATACTGTGATGTCACCAAGTTTGGAGTATTAACCCAATTGTTGCTGAAATAAGAAGTGGTTTTCCTATATTTTTCTTTTAAAATGGCAATTAAGAAAGTGGCTGAGAATTTGGAAATAACTATGTTTCAGAAAATAATGGATGAGATTGAGATAACGAAACAAAACCTGCGACAGGGTCGTAAGGAGCTGAAAATTGAATTGAGTAAAATGAAGCAGGAGATTAAAGATATAGGGGTCCCTGTGAGAGAGGTGACCCTGGAAGGGGTCCCTGTGAGAGAGGAGACCCCGGAGATTGGAACAAACGTGGAACAGGAAAAAGATTTGGAGTCTATGGACTTTAGAAACAAAATCTATTGTTTGGAGACACAGGAGATTAAAGACATAGGGGTCCTTGTGAGAGAGGAGACCCTGGAGACTGGAACAGGGGTCCCTGTGAGAGAGGAGACCCTGGAGACTGGAACAGGGGTCCCTGTGAGAGAGGAGATCCCGGAGATTGGAACAAACGTGGAACAGGAACAAGATTTGGAGTCTATGGACTTTAGAAATAAAATCTATTGTTTGGAACTCAATGTTATCTCTGAAGAAATTAATGAAGATTCTAGAGATAAAGTTATCAATGGCATGGATAATCTTCTGGACTGGATTGATGTGATGGAGCCCAATATAGAGAAAATCTATGGAATTAACTGCAGCCATGTGACAATGGAAAAACTTTCAAGAGATGACCCAGTGTATTTTGAAAAAAAGAACAGAGATATGATTTTACAGCAGTATTTCAGCAACCTATTCAGAATGGATGGCAAGAAAATATTTGGGATAGAGGTAATTCCCATCAGACTCTTACTATATGACTATGGCTTTGACAGCAAGATTATTATGGAATACTGATAATGGAAGATTGGATACTGAAATTACTGGACTTAACAAGACTACTGAAGATGGAAGATGGAAAATGGAACTAATAGGGATAATAGAACAATGGCTACTGAAATTACTGAACCTAACAGATTCTGATGTGATGGATTAATTGAAATGTTTATTTTGACTATGGTTTTGACAATAAGATTATCATAATTAGTAATGAGATGGATTAATCGATATGCTTATCTGGAAAAAAAAATTGATAGATATATTTCTTAAAGAATTGAAACCTCTCTTTGACTTTTTGTGGAAAGAATAAAGTAATGTTTATGAGATTTGATGATTAAGTAAGATAACTACTGGAGGAAAGTGATTTTATAATATGACTTAAGAGACAGGATTGTTATATATTATAGACTTATAACTGATTTGATCTTTGACAAATGGGAAGTCAATATTTTACTCTTTATTTTTTTTTGTTTTTTTTTCTTTTTTTTTTTTTGTTTAACTATTTTTGATTTTGTTTTTTGTCTTTGAATGTTTCATGATTTCGTCTTGTATGTTTTATGAAAATCTGAATAAAAATTATTGAAAAAAAAAAAAAAAAAAAACATTATCAAGCAGGCAAGTGCATTAGACACATGTCTCACAAAGTGGTGGTTAGAAACATATTCTTTGTCCTATAGGCACCCGAGGCAAGATAAATCCCGACTCCTGCTTTCTACTTGGAGGGTACTAAAACAGGCACTAGTGCGTCTGGACAAAAACCCTTATTCTTACAATATTGCTGTATTTGAACAGGATCTCGGTACTAGAGGAAACTTGATAGTGATGCAAGGTTTGAGATTGGCACCAGCCTTAAGCATTTTCTTCATCAAGTTGAAATGCTAAAATGTCTTCTACCACTTCCTGGAACAGCTGGCCACCATGGGTCATCTCACCTGGCTCTGTGAAGAAGAGTGAGCCCTGGTGATGGGGCCTCCTTCTACAGCCATACCTTGCCAGGGAAACTCCAGCTTGCTTCTGATCTGAGCTCATCAGTGAGGACTGATCAACATCTCACTCCCAGTTTACTGAATTCCTCCCATTTTCTCCTGTCACTGACCTACCTTGCCCATTGCATTAATCTTTCATTGTACTAAAAAAATTGGGCTGGAACTTTTTCTTTTCTTTTTTAAAAAAGAGAGAAGTCACACCAGAACTTTCTGAGTGATGCATGTGAATGAAATGTGCCAGTGTTTGACTTGGATCAGGTCGATCAGAGTTCAAATCTCCAGCTGGATTCAAAACTTACTTGGGTTAGCCACTTTATCTCAATCTGGGCTGGATGCAATGTTATGCCATCTCACAGAGGACATTTTCCTGGACATGGGGGTGTATGATTCTGGGTGGCTCACAGGTGCTTGTAGGATTGGCATTCACACTTGCTTATTCCTGTATCTGCTACTATTGGCTTGAGGATGTCATGTTTGATAGTGTCTTGTGCCCAAACAAGACACAATTCTATGCTGTCCCACAGAGGAACTCTCCTACAGGTATGAGTGTGATTTGGGATGGCCCAAAGCTGACTGTAGGATGCACATCCCTAATTGTTTATTCATTGCTACATACATTGGGTATTATGGGCATGGGGTACTATGTTTGACATTGTGCCTAAACAAAGGTTGGGTCAGATACAATGGTATGCCTCTCATAGATAATATACTAGAGGTGTGGATGACCACACAAAGCAATCTGGGTCTTGTATTCTCCCATGCTGCTGCATCTTGAGCAGATCACTTTACCTTGCTGCATGGCAAGACTTGCCCTGAATAAGATTTATATAATTATGATTAAATTCAAAACCACATGATCGCTATACAGGCCTAACATCTATTTCCATCTCTTGGGGTGAAGACCTTTTCAAAAATTACGTTCAGCATTACTAATCCCATATGGTAAGAATTCACCCTTTTAGTGTTGTGGCTCAAGGACTGTATTTTATAAGGTTGTAGTGAGGATAAAATGGGGTATAAATATGACAAATAATCCCCCTCCCCTTAAAACAGAACTATTTTCTTGACACACCATACCTTTTTGTTCCTACCCATGTCTACAAATGCTTCTTTGATTCCACCTCACATCAGGCCCACTGTCCATTCTTTGTTCCTTACCAGCTGATATGGAAAAGCTTCTTCCATTTGCTACCCCTGCAGTGAAAAGGCCACTCTAGATTTTTGCCTACTGTTCCCCAGGCACATCCAGGAAGTTCAGATTCCAGAGCTCAGGTATACTGCATCATCATTTCCAGTCCATCCAGCCCTGCATGGATCATATATTCAGCACGGCATAATTCCAAAACAAAGGTGAGTGCATGGCGACAAGGCCAGAGACCTGCCTTTTTCCTAAGGTAATTCCTTTGGTGGAAGCCAATCCCCGCACGTGTCCTAAGGTTACCCTATCTGGTGCTAATTGTCCTTGACTCGCCCCCTCCTCTGTCAAGCCTGTGTCTGTTTAAATAGAGAGTCGTCCTTCACTGGTGCGGGAGGATGAATCAAAATCTAGCTCAAATAATTTCCACCAGGCACGCATTCCTAGCTCTGTTCCCCCCCATAACAAATGATCCTCAGTCTAGACGCGCACGTGGCTGCACAGCGCCATGTTTGCACGTGGGTTTCTTCTACAAGCTCGGGGAGGGGCGGAGGGACCACAACAGGGGGGGTCTACAGCCGCTCGCCGCAGCTGCCTCCTGCTGTTGGGTGACTTTAAGCGGCGCCGAACAGCTTCAGAGAGAAGCCTGCGGCTCGGGGCAGGAGATCCGAAGAGGAGGCGCGCAAGCAGCTCTACCATCCCCAGTCACTCCTCCCTCCCCTGCCCCTCTCTCCACTTCGCTTTGCTCGTCTCCTGTTGAGGTGGGCGCGCCGTTCAGTTCACTTCAGCCCGGCCTCTCTAATGCGTCCTGATAGCCTGGTCAACTGCCCGCCCCTTGCCTATGCCGTGGCAGCTGAGCCGAAAGAAGGGGTGGCGGCGGCGGCGCAAACGGAGAAAAATGGAGAAAGTCGCTCCAGCCGATTAAAAAGATGCTTCTGTTCCTCTCCCGCCTCCCTTCCCCTTCCCCTTCCCTGAATTATTGAGCAGGTCTCTACTTAACAGGTCCATTTCCAAAAATATTTGAAATCCACGGGAGAGTCTCGCAGTTTGCCAGGAACTGATGACTCAGCAAGATTCCGATGCCACCTGCGGGGAGGGGGAGAAACAGCCGCGCTTCCGCACCTCCCCCTTGGCTGATGCGATTTATACAGACAGGTAGAAGGAAGTCGATAGCGGAGCTGGGAAGCCCATTAGCGCAGCCACAGCCTCCCCAGGGACCGAGGGGAGGGAGGAAGAGGCTGATACTCAGCCCTGACCCAGCTATCCATCCTTTCCCCCTCCCTCCGTTCCCCAACCCAGCTCCCTCTCGTGCACTTTCCCCGCCGCTTTCTTTCTTTCCTGCAAGCACCCTCGCGGGGACAACCCCGTTGGCGAGACGCTTTAATTAATTGCCCCCTAACAAGCACGGGGGAATTTATTAGCGTTCTGGAATGTCAGGCGATGGAAGAGCGATAGGATGGAAGGGGAGCGCGGCTGAGCCTGACCTTGCCTTGCTAATTGTACACTGAAGATGCGCGTGTGAACTAAATGCCTTCAAACGTGCGGGGTTTTTTTTTGTTTTTTAGTCGTTACACCCACTGTCGGAGAGAGTATGTTTCTGAATACCAGTTGTTGGAAACTGCAGGAGGGGAGAGCGCTCTTGCGCTTAGGTCCTGCTTGCGGGCTTCCCATGGGCATCTGGTTGCCACTGTGAGAACAGGATGCTAGACTAGATGGGCCACTGGCCAGATCCAGACAAATGCTTAATTTCTGAAAAGAAAGTGCCCACCCCAGGCCACAATCCTAAGAATGCCAGGACAGGTTGGAGGCCACTGTGCACATGCTCAGAATTGTATTGCCTTCTAATTGCTTTGGGTATTCTCTGATCCTAGGGTTGGAAATAGATTCTGGATCTGAGCTCAGCACAAATTAAGCCTGGAGGCTGATCTATTATTAGAGTAGGACTCTGAAGAAGTACAGCATGCTATGAAGTACATTGTAAAAAAAACCCAAAAAGCAGGTGTGTGGATTTCTATATAAATTTCATCTACTAGCAGAGTACCTATAGTAAGTTTCTCCAATCTCAATGGGAATTGGAGAATGGGAAAAAGTGGCCATGCAACTTTGTAATATTAGAAGAGTCAAACATGAAACTCATATAGAACTAGCAGATCTTACAAAACTACTACCTCTATTTTATTTGGGAGGCTGTTTTTAAAGAAATGAGAGCCAGTGTGGTGTAATGGTTAAGGTGTTGAACTATGACCTGGGAGACCAGGGTTTGAATCCCCACACAGCCATGAATCTCACTGGGTGACCTTGGGCCAGTCACTGCCTCTCAGTCTCAGAGGAAGGCAATGGTAAACCCCCTCTGAATACCGCTTACCATGAAAACCCTATTCATAGGGTCGCCATAAGTCAGAATCGACTTGAAGGCAGTCCATTTCCATTTCATTTTAAAGAAATAAGCAGCATCTGGCAGAAATGCAAATAATCAAATAGCTGGTTATTGGTGTGGATAAGAACATTGTTATTGGGTGGCATATGCTACCATTCCTAAAGCAAAGACACAGTATGTGGAAAATTGTAACTTGATGCCTTTCAGTTTAAATTTTGTTGATTGTATTTGTGGTCATCATTTGTATTATTTCAGTATTATAATATCTAATTGCTTGAAGGAAGAAACTGCAATTTTCATTGTTACACATTATGATACTTTCTTGACTATTAGTTTGTTTTAGATATAATCTGTGGTTCAAACAAATGACCTAGACCAGGGGTCACCAAACTGTGGTCCCTGGATCACCAGTGGTTGACAGGCTTCATTCACGTGGTCCATGGCATGTTTGTGGATTGGTGGTTGAAGCTGGCAGATGGCGCAACCATCGTATTAAATATTCATATCGGTTTTTAATTGTATTTGTATTGCTTTTTAATTTCATGTTGTATTTTATTGTGTTACAAAATAATAAACTACACTATATAAGAAATAAAACAAGCAATAAAATAAAATAAAAAATCATGCAGCATCTAGCACAGTGCATTGCAATTGCGACAACAGGCAAAAAAATCATTAAGTGATCCAGCAGTGAATTCCAAGTGGTCCATGTGGGAAAGGTTTGGGAACTACTGACCTAGACTATAGCAACTGCTCCTATTTAGCACGTCTAATTTGCACAAGCACTACACTGTCTTTATTCTACTTGCCTCCACAATGACACTGTCTACCAACAGAACCACCCCAGATGAGTCTTGCAACTTAATTTATTTACAGTGTGTATAACAGGCCACCCAGTAACACTGTTCTCTGAGCATAACACAAAAATAAAGTGCTAAAATACAATTAAAATATGGTGTCATAAAATATCAATAAAATAAAAGAACAACTTGCAATAAAAATTTCCAGCAGAGAATAAAACCATATGCCCGAAAAAAACCCTGCACAGCACATAAACAACTCCCATTTTTCAGATGATTGCCTTACTATTCTGCCGTTATGGAGACTCGTGTCCTCAGCAATCCCCCTCCCCCCAACCCCATCCTTTTCTGCTGGTGACTTAAGCAAAAAAACTTGAACCAGCCCTAAGAGGTCCTACTTGTTATTAATTGAAATATAAAGAGACAAAGATAACATAGCCTCTATCTTTGAAGTACAGTCTATGAATTCTCAGCAACTGCAGTTTACAGCTAAAAAGATCTGTGGACACCTGTTTATAAAGATAAAAAATGTATTAGATAAGATGCCATTGTTTTCTGACAATAGCAATTCACAAGGAATAAATCAATAATCCCTCCAATGGAATGGATCTAAGCATCCAAGATCCAGGGCTGAGATTGTAGAAGATAGGTACTGGGCCAGCTTCTAAAGGAGGGAGGGGGGGTGCAGCCTAAAATGTGTAACTCATAAGTGACAATACCAAGTAAGATGGTTGTTTATGCTACTGGTGGCAGGGTACTTGGACTGGTATTGCTGTGTGTTGGCCCCAGAGAATAAAATGCAGAATAGTGAATTTTATGTGGCTAACATGTTGATGTGACAATATGCAAACTTTGAGCTATACAGTACCTTTCAGTTGATCTAGTTCCTATCAAGTTTAACAGAACTTGATATTCAACTCAAATGAGACAGGAAAGGATCTGCCTGAGGAAGAATTCTGTGTCACTCAAAAGGCTTGTGTATTCTAGAGGTTGAACTACAAGTGTGTCGCTTTATCATTTTATCTATTTCATGTCTATGGCTCAAGAAAGAATAGAATCAAAATCAGTGCAAGGATATCCCACACTTTGATTCACAGTTCTAATAATGTATTTCACCTGTTCTGTACTCATTTCCAGATTTGCAAAGGTTACTTTCAGAAGCCCAGCAATGGCCTCAAACTCCCCTTTGTTTATTCTACAAGTGGGCCACAAACAGAACATCTGGTAGGGTGTTCATGTAGTGAGATTTGCTTGATGATTTCATGGAGCTGTGCCTGATACCTGACTGTCTTGTTCATTAATATAAAGTGAGCACAACCCACATGCATAACAGTATGCTGACTCAGTATCACACAGGAGTCATCCTTGGGTGTGAAGTGACTCTCTGGGGATGGAAAGCAGGGAATGTAAATGTTCCCTTGCCACCCCCCTTGCCACCCCCCCCCAATTTCAACTACCTGCTAGGAGGATCAGGGTCTCCTTTTTGTGTTTCCCAGGCAGGGGTAACCTAGCAAGCATCTCTCCCAGTCTTCAGTGACGTATGAGCTACAGCGACACTGTTACTGTTGGGAGCTTCTGTGTCTCTTTCTGGCCAAATGCCCCAAACTTCCTTCTCTCTGACCACGTTTCTGTTTTGGAGAAGGATGGCGTGACCTTGATCAATTCCCTTACTTTCCATTTTCTGGGCATCAAAAGATCCCCATATTAGAGACACCTCTCTCTGCCTTTCCCAGACACTCCTGGTGTGAACATTTTGGAACCTACACCCTGTCTCCCTGCTTTTGACTGTGGGCAAGCACTTGGCACGATCAAGGTCTAGGGGGAGAGTGGCTGCCTACGGAGCGTAATTAGGGCCAAGACTGACAAGCTTTTATAACTTCATAACGTGTTCAGATGGATACCCTGGGACGAGGAAATAACAAAGAAGGGGAATCGCTCTGAAGAGTTGCAGTGCATAATTTGCCTTACCAATAAACAACCACAAGCAAAGCAGCATTCTTAAAGGTTGATGGAGAACGGCTTCCAGGCTGGCTTTCTTCTCCGTTAGGAAGTTAAGCACTGGACAAGGCAACATGATGGGATCCCCTCCTGCTTCTCCTTATCCCCCACTGCCCTTCAGTCTAACCTGGATCTTCTTATCCCAAGGCCCAAGGCGTCCTAAGTGAGGGGGCGCTTGAATTCTAAATGTAATGGCGGGAGGAGTGAGTTGTCAATGACTGTAGAAACAATTCATAGACCCTGCACGCACGCAAGCACGCCCGCCTGGAAATATTTCTGCGGACTCTCTTGCCCAAAGCGGCTAACTCCGTGGGACTCTTCTTCATCCCTTTCCTAGATCGGTCCCACCCACTCCGTGCGGGCCCTTTAGAATCAGCGGGTTTTCACGGAGGAGTTAAAGATACCATCTGGAGCCTTATAAATCCGAGTCCTCGCCGTGGGGCTGGCACTCCATTGCGATGAAAGATTTTAGCGCAGTTTACAACCTCCCCGGCCCGCGCCGACAGCAGGTAATTAAAGCAATAATTGCTTTTGATGGCGCTTCCTAAACGAGAAAACTTTGGTGAAAACCCTGCAGAGCTAAAAGGCTTGCGGGTGGGGGGAGAGTAGCAAGAGGTTGGGCAAATCACTGAGAAGGGAGGAGCTTGGAAAGGCAGACGCCCCGCCCCCACGGTGGCCCTGCGGGATCATAACGTTGTGCAAGCCTCTGCGGTTTTTGAAAGTGTGATGTGTGTAGTGTTTCTCTATCTACGCGTAAGCAGTTCTATTTTGAATGATGTCTGAGCAATGTCTGTGTTAGAGAATATATTTTATTTATGTGTGTATATGTGAGACACACTGGAGCTGGATGTGTTGCCCTACTTGCCCAAAGTGTGCTTTTATAAATATTGTGTTCAATATGAACATGTGAGATGTGTGCAAGTGATGTAAGATTTTTGTAATAAAAAAGTGAATAATTGTATGAGACTATTCACAAGAAAGGGGATCTTTCCTGTTCTGATGGGTAATTTGGCTTACCTAAAGAGGGAAAAAAAGGGAGGCCATTTCTGTTTTTATTTATATATTTATTACATTTTGAGCCAACCCTTCCTCCAAGGTGCCCTGTGTGGTTTCTCCTTTGAATCCACACAACAACCCTGTGAGGTAGGTTGGGCTGCGAAATAGGGATTGGCCTAAGATCACCCCATGAGCTCTAGACACTCAATGGCTTCACCTGGCAAGCTCAAATGCCTTATTCTGCCTCCCTACCATATCTCAGCACTGATGTCCTAAAAGGTGCTTAGGAAATGTCTTCATTGTAGCTTACTTCCTAAAGCACAAACAAGGATGTGGAGTTGGTTCAAGGGCTTCTGTTGCTTTTGAATCCAAATGTTGAGTCCTTTAACTGCTGCCAGATTAAAGATAAACCCAGTGTTCATGCAGTAGCAGGTTATCCCCTGCCAAAAAGGCAGCTCTGTTTTGCAGTTATCTTTCCCCTCCCCAATTGTCTTTTTAAATGTGATTAAGCTATATTGAGGCGGCATATCTGCACAAACTCATATAGCAGACACACATAGTTCTGCAGGGAACAACAAACAAAACAAACTTCCAGTTTTTTTTTCTAAACCATCTTGTACTCCTCTGCTTTTAACAGCAGCTTCATCTACATTCATGATTAGAGGGTGATAGTGCTTATTTTTGTGGTATGAAAAAGCTTCTGCTTTCTAGAGATCAAACTGCTCTTAAAGGTACAAGAGCAGGACCTTTTCTAGTCAGTTGGCAACTCTAGAGGGAAAGCAGTATAGGCTCTGCAGACTACATATGGCAACTATGGTTGCTTAGTAAAGGATTCAGTCAGGATTTGTGTCTTCATATGTTTTCAGTTTTGGTAGAAACTTTTCCCTTGGACTGTGAACTATAGTAAAACAAATTATACCAGTGAAAACATGGATTCCAGATGTTTTCAACATGTCAATCTAGTTGCAGGCTAACTCCAATGAAACAGCAGTGATATGCTTCAAGCTAACAAAGTCTTTAGTTAGTATTGTGCAAAGTGTCTGGGTGAAGCTCAGAATACAGCACTACAGAGGGATCACTACTTCCATGAAGAAGTACTATACAGCTGAGAGTGACTGTAAACTATAGCCAACATGGATTTTTCGCATTCCACAATGTTAAATTGAAAATACCCCCATGCCATACTGCTACTTCTCATAAGCTCATTTCAAAACAAAATCTTACAAAACTTATAGTCCTGAACTCAGAAACACATGCTTAACAATCCTCTAAAGTTTCATGGCGATACACAAAACAGTCAGAGAGAATCGAGAGTTCAAAGTGTAAAAAGAGGGGGGAAATCCAGACCTGTTGGACTTTTTTCTGTCAGTGTTCTCATAATATGTTGAAATTAATTAAAAATCACCCATGTTCACAAAGTACCTGTAATCCTATTACTGACCTTGCCCCATACTCTAACCATCATCTTCTGCCATTTAAAAGTTGAAAAAATGCCTGGCTTATTTTTAATTAATTTAAGAAATTTAGCATTGGAGTCAATGATAAGTGCGGGCATGCTCAGTAAGAACCAACTGTCAGTGTTTTAAAAGCAAGACTCACAGCTGCTTGGCTTGCCTAATCAGGCAGCCACACCCACACCAGACCTTTATTTCACTTGAGACACTCATGGCTTCCCCCCAGGAACCTGAGAAGTGTAGTTTGTGAAGGGTGCTGAGAGGAGACACCTATTTCCCTGAGGGAGCACCAGTGGCCAGAGTGGTTTTACAGTCAGCTGCTCTGATTGAAGTTCTGTGAGGGGAACAGGATGCCCCTAGCAACTCTTAGCACCCGTCACTAATTACACTACCCAGGATTCTTTAGGAGTAGCCATGACTGTCTAAAGTGAAATAATGGTCTGGTATGGATGTGGCCAGGGGCAGCTTTGGTTTAAATTTGGGTGGGAGACCACATGTGTCTGCTGTAGAATAAAAAGGTGGGAAAACACTGAAAAACAATATTATTCACAATG
This sequence comes from Rhineura floridana, assembly GCF_030035675.1. NCBI lineage: Eukaryota > Metazoa > Chordata > Lepidosauria > Squamata > Rhineuridae > Rhineura > Rhineura floridana. The sequence continues at coordinate 121,906,243 of NC_084482.1, read as the reverse complement.
TTTTCCTTTTGGAAAGGAAAGGGGCTTTCCCTCTGCTCAGTGGCCACTAGGGTTGCCAGGTTCAGGGCCTGAGACTGATCCTGTATCTTTAGGAGAAGAGAAAGTCAGCCAAGTGCAGGTGTTCTTGCAACACTGTAATGGGAAAAACCACAAAGTGGAATTTTCCCTTCCCCCTGTGCAACTTTTAAAGATACAGAAGACTTCTTGGTTGCTGCCTCCAAGAGGTCTTCTGTATCTTTAAAAGTTGTGAAGGGGGAAGGGAGAATTCCACCTTATGGTTTTTCCCATTACAGGGTTGCAAGAACACCTGCACTCAGCTGACTTTCTCTTCTCCTAAAGATACAGGATCAGTCTCAGGCCATGGACCTGGCAACCCTAGTGCCCACTCACCCAATCTCCTCCTCTCCCTGCCCCTCTCCCCCAGGTCAGTTTCACCTGTCCAGGACCGGTGCCAGGAATGCCAAGATCCTTGGGCACCAGCCTGTCAAGGCCCCAGCGCACGCACACATGCAGCCAGGTATGACTGGGCCCTCAGGCACCAGCCTGTCCCGGGTGTGCAGCTCCTGCCTGTTCCACCTACCTCTCTCCTGCATGCTGCTGCTATGAGCACTGTGTGTACAGGGCTGCCATCAACCAACATGGCGGCAGAGGCTTCTCTAAGGGGCTGATACCCCTGCCATCAACCAAGATAGTGGTAGGTGCATTAGCCCTTTAAAGAAGCCTCCACTGCCATCTTGGTTGATGGCACCCCTGCACGCACAGCACGCATAGCAGCAGAATACAGGAAAGAGAGGTAGGTGGAGCGAGCGAATGGGCAGGCAGCCTGGAAGCTCCCTCCCTGCGATCCATAGCAGGGATCCTGCTGCAGATCGCAGAGGAGAGCGCTACTCCCCCACCCTAATGAGGGGCCCTTCAGGGGTCCCTGTGGGCCACGCGGCCCTCGGCCATGGCCCGACCTGGCCACTCTTTGGCGCCGGCCCTGCACCTATCCTAAGCATGATTACAAAGGAATAAATCCCACTGAACTGAGTAAGCATGCAAATGATCAAACCTGCCCTTCCCTCCTCCTCTTCCCTCCCTCTTGCCCCTCCCCTCCCCCTCCCTTTGCCCCTCCCTCCCTCTCCCCTCCCCTCCTCCTCCTTCCCCTCCCCATCCCCTCCCTTCCTCATTCCCTCTCCTCTCCCCTCCCCTCCCCCTCCTCCCCCATGGTCAGTTTTACCTATCCTAACCATGATTGCTTGGGAGTAAATCCCATTGAACTCCTCCTCAATTCCCCCACCTAACTGCTCCCATCCGCCTCCTCCCTTCTGCCCTTCCTCCTCCCCTCCCCCCTCCACTCCTACTCCTGCCCTTCCTCCTCCTCCCCACCCTACCCCCATGTTTAGTTTCACCTATCCTAAGCATGATTGCAGGGGAGTAAATCCCATTGAACTCAATAAGCATGCAAATGATCAATTCTTTCTCAGCAACTTGCACAGGATCCCATTTCTTACCTCCCGGATTAAAAAGCAGAGAAATTCACTAATAGGCAAAAAGAAACCTTGCCATTTAAAAATGTACCTATAGCCAACAGATATTTCTATCAAACTTTTAAAAGCAGGGGAATTGGGCAGCTATAGTGAATGTACCAGGGGAGCAGATGACCTGACCTCCTCTCTGAGATATTGTACTGCCCTACAAATTTGACAAAATGCAAACACAATTTGGGTTGGTCTTTCACAGTCTAATCCACTTCCTGTGGAGGTTGGAAGAATTTGGTAACATGTACCTCTGAGCTTATTGTGAGTGGTGGCAACACTTGCAATCAGCCCAAAGAACAGAAACAAGACATGTGCTGTGCTGATCTTGTTTTAGCAGGGAGGAAGCAACAATATTAAGACAGTTGATGTAGTTCAGATAGACACTGTATGGTTTACTTTGCAATTCTAGTGAAGTTTCCTATAGTAAATCATTTTCTTTTGCTTCTGTTTCTGTGAATATGTGAAGTACAGCAATACTTTACATAGTTTACACTATAAAAACTCCCAAAACAATTGTGGCATAATGGCACTGACTATTCTACAGAATAGTCTCCAATGGATATGAGGAGCTGTCTCAATTTGCACAAGATAAGAGTGGGAGGTGAAATATTGCTATGGGTTTGGGTTTGAGATTGATGATTTCTATGAGTCCCCTTCCAGCCTCAGATTTGGAACCCTGCACTTGGGGGTGAGAAACCGCTCTGCTGGTCAGATGAGTTCCCTTTGTCAGTCTAATAGAGTGACCAGGTGAGTTAATGGGTCTATCAAGTGTCCATTAACTGGGCCAGGGAGATCCTATTATTATTGAAACTCTTCAGGAGAGCCCCCCCCTTCCTTAGGCCAAGGAGAGGCTTGTGTTTTGAGTAGAGTCTGAGGAAAGGCTGGGACCTGGAGACACGCAGAGAGGCTGGCTCCCTGCACCATGGCTTTAAGGTGCTTCCTGTAAGCCTGATGGAAAATGCAAGATCTGTTGGACTGCTGAGGCTTTGAACCCCTCCATCTTAAGCTCAGGTTGGAATGTGTGTAAATAAATAAACCATATTTCATAAAGACACTACAGTCTCAGCTGACCTTCTTTCCAAGGAAACCAAACCCTTGGTAAGCACAGGGACCCCTGGAGATCTCTCACCGCTCGGAGATTGAGGTGGCGTGCAACGATATATTCTAGCAAAATTCTAGGTGTGCTTTATGTTTTTAACTGACCAAGCCCACCTTTCCTTAAGCGGTATGGTTTAAGCATAGCAGGCTGAAAACATGCATCTTGCGCAGGCCAAGTTTGTTTTTTCCAACAGCTAGAGTCATTGCTTAAGTAGCAACATATTGTAATCAGTCCGATTTTACATCAAACTGTAGTTTCAGATTCAACTGCTAATGCACCGAGAACAGAAATAAAACATAACCACCAGTTTGAAACGCAAAAGTCAGTCTTCACTATCATATGAGATTGACCAATAAAATGCTTTGAACTTAATAAAAATAAATTTGACAGATTTCCAGAATGAATAATGAGAGAAATATAATTTTCTAGGTTTAATTGTCTGTGGAAACAGTAGTAACAGAGGAAAGAAGCAAAGAAGAACACCAATGAATTTACAGAAATGCAGTTCTCCATCTTTGGAGATGGCAGGTGTTGCCACCACTCACCATATGCTCAGAGGCACGTGTTACCAAATTCTTCCAAGCTGCACAGGAAGTGGATTGGACAGTGAAAGACCAACCGAAACTGTGTTTGCATTTGGACAAATTTGTAGGGCAGTACAATAGCTCAGAGAGGAGGTCAGGTCTCCTGCCCCCTGGTGCATTCTCTATAGCTGCCCAATTTCCCTGCTTTTTAAAGTTTGATAGAAATATCTGTGGGCTATAGGTCATAGGAAGCTGGGTCCCAGCCTGAGCAGAAGCTGTGAACTAGTGGGAAAATGGAAAGGCAGCAGTGAGTGTGAACAGCTTACACAGCAAGAGGAAATCTTCTATTCCCTGTTGCTGCTGCTTCACCTGGAAAGCTAGAGAGTGAGCGTAACTTGAGCATGGCTAACTGTGTGCTTGGGCTGGGCTTTCTGGGAAGCAGTCATCTCTGCTAGTATCAAACACACAGAGATAGCCCTAAGAGCTTGCAAGGTTCTGCCCATACACTGACATCATTAGTAGTCAGGGATGAAAGAGTAAGAGTGGAATTGCCAAACCCAGCCCAGTTAGATCTATGAAGGAATATTTCTAGCCATCTGATGGTTGAGGAGGACTGTCTTCACTTTTGGGGGGAATGCAAGACAGAGGGTGGTATTTAACTAAATAATTGTGCTTATGCAGTGGGGCTCCCCTCTCTCTTACCCCCATGCACACTTTGTGCCATCTCCAAATCTGCTTTGGAGGGTTTGACAACTCCCAGAATAGATTTAGGGGTTATATGGGGGAAAGAAAAGTCCCACTGCACAAGTGGAGCTACTTGGAACAAGGAGCTACTTTGAATGCAAGCCAGAGAGTCAAATCAGCACAATATAAGGAATTACTTTGAAGTTTTATCAATCATTGTCTAAGCAGTGTTCTTCAACCTTGGATCCCCACATGTTGTTGGACTACAGCTCCCATCATCTCTGGCCATTGGCTAAGTTGTTTGGGAATCATGGGAGTTAGCGGCTGCATACACACCATACCTTTAAAGCACATTCAAAACACATTTCCCCTTGTGTTTGTTAAAGGTGCTGGGAATTGTAGATCTGTGAAAGGTAAACTACAATTCCCAGGATTCGGGGTGTGTGCTTTATATGTGCTTTAAGGGTATGATGTGTAGTCTTGCAATATCTTAGGACCCGAATTTGAAGAACACTGGTCTAGGAAGAGCTGGTACAGAAAGCGGCTGCTAGGTTGCTTGTGGGGGCAAAGTACTGCCAACATATCCCTTGCTTGTGGAATTTGCACTGACTACCAATCTGCTACTCGGTCAAGTTCAATGTGTTGGTACTAACATACTAGGCCCTCTACAGTTCAGGTCTGGGTTACCTGAGACCACCTGACCCTTTATATACCCAGTAGGACACCACGGTTTGCAGGAGAGCATATCAGAAGCTCACTCCACAGTAACTCAGCAGGGCCTTCAAGTGTGGCTGCCTCTGTTTTGTGAATAGCATTCTGCCCTGGGCTCCATCTAGGAGGTAGGGTGGGATATACATTTAGTAAATAAATAAAAATAATAAATAAATATGAAAGGTACCCACTATCTGCACTTTCGGGGAAAAACAGAAGACATTTTTGTTCCAGCAGGCTTTCCCAGCTGGTTGAATAGGCCTCTGCCATGAGTGTCTATTTTGTATTTTTGTGTTATATTTTTTAAAAAGAAATGAATCTGCTGATTTTTATGTTTTAAACTTTTTTTGCTGTTTTTATTGTACATTGCCTTGAGATGCTTGTGTAGAAGGCAATTAATATATTAATGATATTAATAATACACCATAGCAAATTGCACACATGCATTTGAACTGCAGTGATCACATGACCCAGCCCTTCTGTCCTGCTCCTTATATTGTTGCCTTTTCAGACATAAGCACTTTGTGGGAGGTTGTTCTTGTTGTTGTTATGTGCCTTCAAGTCGATTACGACTTATGGCAACCCTATGAATCAGCGACCTCCAAGAGCATCTGTCATGAACCACCCTGCTCAGATCTTGTAAGTTCAGGTCTGTGGCTTCCTTTATGGGTATGCGAGGCTGCCTTATATTGAGTTTGGTCCAGCACTGTCTGTTCTAAATGGCAACAGCTCTTTGAAATCTCATGCAAGACTCATGGACCTCAGACTTTCTTCCCCACTCAAGCACATACATAAGTTCTTACCAGCCTCCCTCTGATATGAATTATGAAGTTGGAGAAGGGGAAATTTGGCAATTGAATTGGTATCTGCTGAATTGCAGCACAACTTCATGTTCTGATCAGATAGAAAGAACTATGCTTCCCCTTCCCTACAACTGCTCATAGCTCTGGCAAGGAAGGAAGGCCTGGGAAATCCCATCCTCCTCTCCAGTCTCACAAACTCTGTTGAGTAAAAGTGAGCTCCTACAAACCGCTTCACAGAATCAATGGACTGCAAGGAACCGCAGGGATCGACCTACCGTTTGATGCAATTTGCGCTCAACCTGTCACAGTGAAGGAGAGCACACTTCCCGGTTGTCAGATGCGAGTTTAAGAAAGAAGGAAGTATGTGGAACTCTGGGGTTTCTTTCTTGAGATACAGAGAGGAGCTGTTCTGGAATATTTTAAGGAACATCCATTAAGCTTAATGGAGTTATGATCTTTTGGAATAAGAGTGTTGTTCTTGCAAAATCAGACACATTTGGCAACCCAAATCCAATAAATCATATTTGACTGGTGTTTATTTAGCCACTTTCTATGAATCACAATGAAAGCAGTTCCATGACTTCCCTACATAGGGACTTAATGTTCTGTTATTTCCTTAGGAGTATTCAATTGCCCAACTTCGACATGTCCCCTTCTAATCTACCTTCTTGTATCTTAAAACCATTTTCTGCTGTCCTGCTCTCCGTTGTGGGGGGAAACAATTGTTTCCCATTTTTTTTCTAGCAGCCTTTTAAATATTTGAAGACCGTTATCATGTTCTTAATCTTCTCCAAGCTGAACATCCCTGATTCCTTCAACCTTTCTCCATGTGCCTTGCATTCCAAACCATTTATCATCTTACCTACCCTCCTTTGAACTTCCTCTAGTTTGTTTGCAGCATTCTTAAAATCTGGTAACCGAAACTGGACATTCCATGCTCCAGCAGCAATCTATCCAGTGCCAAGTGAAGTGATATTATTATCTAAGGCCTGATACTCTGGTTAATGCAATCCCCCATGACACTTTCTAGCACATGCAGTTTGTGATCCACTATAAAAAAAGGTCCCCCTTTGTTTTGTTTGCTGGGTTGTTTGTTTGTTTTTTTGCTTACACAGAATTCCGTATTTATCAGGTGCTTAATTTCTCTCCTCATAGAGCAGAGAATATCTGAAAACGCTCATCCAGACCCTCTTCCTCAGTGTATGCACATTTCATCCAGACCCTCTTGTGTACTGTGATGCACACAAGCACAGGTTGCTCCACTGATTTCAATAGAGAGAAAAGATCCATGTGCTTAAGGGAACATGCTAGCCTCCCAATCTTTGGGTCCCCAGATGTTGCTGGATTACAGTGTCCATCATTCCTGACCATTGGCCATGCTGGCTGGGACTGATGGGAGCTATAGTCCAACAACATCTGGGTATCTGAAGACTGGGAAAGGCTGTCCATGGGAGCATCAGGGCTTCTGCACCCATATGAAATTTCTGCATTGGGGCAGTTGTCTCCAAAAGACTCTACTTCTCAGGGGACCATACTCTGTTGCTCTTCCTAGCCTGGCCAACCTTGGTGTCCCCCAGCTTTGTTCTCCTATTGCTGCTGAGTCATGCATCTCACCCTGCCATTCCACCACTCTCTGCCAAAACAACTCAAATATTTGATTAATACTCAAATATTTGGTTAAGAATAAAATATGCCAATTGAACAAGTTATGTTAATTAAAGATATTTGCAGACATATTATTGGTTGCATAATTTATAGTAAGCCTAGAATTTTAGTGCTGGAAGAAGCAAGAAATTCACCCATTCTCTACCTTCAATGTGGTGTAGTGGTTAAGGTGTTGGACTATGACCTGGGAGACCAGGGTTCGAATCCCCATATAGCCATGAAGCTCACTGGGTGACCTTGGGCCAGTCATTGCCTCTCAGCCTCATGAAAACCCTATTGCCATAAGTCGGAATCGACTTGAAGGCAGTACATTTACACATTCTGCACTTTATTCTCCACCTCCCAAAGGCTTATCCACAAAATTCAGACAGAAGAGAGCACAAAAAGGTACCCTGAGTGTTCTTGTGATGAATCTAGAAACTTTCCAGAGAATTAAACGTTTGGCATTTTGAGTGAACATTTGTGACTACTGCTGACTCAGAACCAAGCATAATGGATTGGGTGAGATTACAGGGGATAGTCTTGCTGCAGAGGGAATATCACAGTCCCTGCACTGCAAAAAGAAAGGGTAGCTCCTTCTGGACTATAAGAGCCCTGATTTGTCCTGGCCCAGAGCAGATTTTGGGGTGGGCACCCCCAATTACTTATTTTTCCTGTATGTCTTTTTCTGCTTTGATTTTGTATAGATGTCCTTTTCTGTGCCCTGCGCCCAGCAGAAGCTCTGGGCCAGGCGGGACGCAGTGGCATCTCGTAGAGGACACCCTCCCCTTTCCTGGGGTATATGATTTGTGCTGTTCCAGAGCAGATTTTGGGGTGGGCACCCCCAGTTACTTATTTTTTTCTACGTGTTTTTGTCCATTTTGATTTTGCATACATGGCCTCCTCCGTGCCCTGCGCCCAGCAGAAGCTCTGGGCCAGGTGACGCAGTGGTATCTCATAGAGGACACCCTCCCTTTTCCTGGGGTATATGATTTGTCCTGTCCCAGAGCACAGTTTGGAGTGGGCACCCCCAGTTACTTATTTTTTATGATTTTATGACATCATTATGTATTTATGATAATATCAGAAGCCTGATTATTTTGATTGCATAAATGTATTGTTATTCTTGACGGGGAGAGTCCCCGATCACAGTGATATATCATACAGAGTACCCCAACATATATTTTGGGGTTCAGAGACATGTTAAGTTTGGTTTGAAGTTGCTGTAGTTGTCAACTCTTCTTCTTTTTTAGTGTTTTGAACTTTCAAGCAAATAAGGAACTGGGAACTAGGAACCAACTTCAGCGTCATATCAGTTAAATAGATTAAACAGTCACGGGGGGCGGCGGCTGACATTTTGGTGTATATCTCGGGAACCAGACCACCTAGAAACTTTTTTTAAAAAAATTGAAGCTGAGAGTCCAGAGATTAAGGGGTGCTAGCCGCAGAGCCAGAGCCCCCCCCCCAACCGGAGACTCCAGCCAAAAAACAGAGACCTGGTAACTCTACCCAGGAGACATGAGTGGGGATTTGAACTCACAGACTCTGGACTCCCAGCCAGGCTCTCCTCCCCACTGATACCCTTATCCTCCATGAATTTGTATAATCCTCTTTTAAAGCCATTCAAGTTGGTGGCCATCACTACCTCTTGTGGGAGCAAATTCCGCAGTTTATCTCTGTGATCTGTGAAGAATTTTCTTTTGTCTATTCTGAATTGTCCAACATTCAGTTTCATTGGAAGGCCTAGTCCTAGTATTTATTTATTTATTTTGCAAATTTAACAAAGAAGGGAAAGAAAAAGGAATAAATAAAAAAATAAATAAAATGTTAAAGGTATAAAAAATAAAATAAAGAAAAAGAAATAATATGTGAACACTACTAACAGTAACAATAAACCACATCAGTTTACATTATGGATACAATAACTATCAGTACATTCATCTTAAGTTAAACATATAAATTAATATAAGCCCTCCATATGTCCAAATATGTATCCATGCAAAATTGACAACTATATAAAATACATTCAAATACAGCCAGGGTGGTGAGGTCCTTAGACCATTGCATAATAGATAGTGGGTATTTTTCCTTCCAAGCTTGAAGTATCTTAGTAACCATAAGGGCTTGCAAAATCCACTTCTGTTGTCCTGCTGTTAACTCCCATACTACAGGAATATAATTTTAAAGTACATGAACATCTGCAAATATCAAGGATTTTGCCTGTACAAAATTATTGCAGATAACAACTTCAGACCAGAAAGAATATATCACTGGACAAACCTGTAATACAAGTTCTAGGATTATGAGAGATTGAGAAAAATGTCTGTCTCCTTGTTTACTTTCTTCACACCATGCATAATTTTACACACTTCTACCATGTCCCTTCTTACTTGCCTTTTTTTTAAAACTAAAAAGACCCAAATGTTGTAACTTTTCCTCCAACAGTACTTGCTCCAACCCCTTGATCATTTTGGTTGCCCTTTTCTGAAACTTTCTAGTCTCCAACATTCTTTTGGAGTGGTGGTGACTAGAACTGTTCACAGTATTCCAAGTGAGGTTGCATCATAGATTTGTATAACTGCATTGTGATATTGGCAGTTTTATTTTCAATCCCTTTCCTAATTATCCCCAACATGGAATTCACCTTTTTCACAGCTGATGCATACTAGGCCAACATCTGCACCAAGCTATCCTCTAAACCCCAAAGTTTCATTTCTGGTCAGTCACTGCCAATTCAAATCCCATTAGAGGGTATGTTAAATTAGTGTTTTTTGCCATGCTGGTGCTCGCTACTTCACAGACCCAGATGTGGGCTTTTCACTGCAACTAAACAATGCTAAGCATTCAACCTCTAAAGGGTGTACTTACAACTAATATATGGCATAGGGAAGAAAGTGATGTTACTGTTTGTTAGTGATGACATGGTCACTAGCCAATATACTATGACATTCATGCAGCCAGTTCCACACTGCACCCGCAATAATACCCAAGGCAGACGATAGGTGGAATACCTTGAGTGAAATCCACACGACAATTCAGAAGATATATACTGAGATGTATACTGTCAGGAAGTAAGTCCGATTCATTATTGCTAATGACATTGGAATGCAATTTTGATGGGTATCCAGCTGGGTAAATACTGGGAAACTGGGTTATGCCAACTGGAGTTGTCAAGCACCAATTCTACCTGGGCAGAGCTCCAATGAATTAGCAGCCAAAGACAGGCTAGGCCTGGCAAGCTGTGGCTGGTATCTCTAGACCGCTGGGAAGTGAGGTTAGGAAAGGCTGGATGGGCCAGCCAACTTCTCACAAGGACTGGCACTTTCCATTGCTCAGACATGCTGACTCTGGACAAGTAAGTTAAAATCAGGTACCTCAGTGGGATCTCTTTCACTCTCTCAGGGAGAAGGAAACTCAAGGCAGGAGGAGTGGTGAAGGAAAATAGATGCCTGCCCTCTGGAAGCCACACCATCAGAGAGCACAAATTGTCCAGGACTACAGAACCTAGAACTAATGACTGAATCCTAGCCTTTTATGGAGTGAATCAAATGTGTGAAAGGAATGTAGTACATGTTATTCTTTAGTTGACTAAGGAAACATGATTGGTAAAAAGGAAGTGCCACTTTTTGTATATTTATGTCAAGCTGACCTGAAATTAGAAGAGAAAGTTTCCCCATAAGATTGGTGAGGTGGAAATACTAATTCCCATTTGGCCATTACCAGCTACAGAAATGTGAGATCTAAGAGCCTAGTTCTTACTGAGGTGATTATGGGCTGCACTACTTCAGACTGTGTGTGGGGATGTGTTACTTGATTGAATGCTCCTCCATACAACACATTCTCTCTGCAAAGAAAACTGTGTGCCAGACTAGTCTTCTGCTTGACATCTAGTTGTCTCTGTGCAGAGATTTATTTATGTATGTACTGTGTGGAAGAACATTCAGTCATGTGAACTTGCGCTTGCAGTGATACAGCCTAGAGAAAGGTTGACCACCTCAATGAGAACAAGGCCAAAGATGTCTTGCTACATCTGAACCCACAGGAAGTGGGTACTTAAACTAGCCTCAAGGAGGGGCTCTTCACCCACCCAAGGTCATTGAAGTACCTTAAGAAAAAACCTCCTGTCAAATTGAAGAGGGGTGATAAAGCACTGAAGTCTGAGCATTGTAAAAGGAGGTGGATTGCTCCAGAAAACTGTGTGTGAAGAAGAGGCAGACAGAGAAAATGTTAACAAGATTCTGAGTGAACACCTGGCTTCAAACCAGGGGCATTCTATACATCAGGAATGGGGAAGTGGTGGCTGCAGCCAGATTTAGAGCCCTCCGAGTCCAATCTGGACTATCAGCTATTGGGGTGGGAAGGGTTTTGATGTGCAAAATGTAAAATTGCAGCTCCTTCCCATATAAGAAAATGTGCTGCAAGAAGATCAAAGCAGAAAGGGAAATGTTTCAGCACACTTAAGTTCCTTGCAAATATGCAAAAAGCAGTATTTGGATTCTGCAACTGCATGCATGCAATTTTTGAGGTGCAACTGCATTTTGAAGTTTGAGGCTTTAAATAGCTGTAAGGCAGGTCTTGCAGTTAAACTGCATTTATCTTATTTGCATTCTTCTATTGGAATTTGGGATTTTCCCTTTTGCACAGACAGTGCAGATAGTGTGTTGGAAAGTAGTGTTGTTGCTGTTGTTGATGATGATAATGATAATAATAATAATAAATACAAACTTTGAAAAAGTATATAAAGAAAATGGAGGTGAAATGATATAGTTACTAAGAATGAAACATACACTTCTGTTTCCATGGGAAATGGCTTTGTATGTGTGTGTGATTCAGTGTGTTTAAAGGTGAGTCACTGTGTTTAGATGTGGCCCCACTCACTACTGGAATGCAGCCCCCACATCCAGGGCTGGTGCCAGAGGGTGGCCAGGTTGGGCCCTGGCCGAGGGCCCCTGGGTTCCAAGGGGTCCCTCCTTAGGGTGTGTGGGTAGCTCTCCCATCCGCGATTCACGATTCACGATAGCGTCGGCTCCTGATCCTGCTGTGGATCGCAAGAGGGAGCTCCCAGGCACCCTCCTACTGTTGTGTAGGCCTGCAACCCCTGCCTGCATGCCCCACCTACCTCTCCCTTGACGTAAATGCTAGTTGTGCTGCAGGTGCAAGCCTGCCATCAACCAAGATGACAGTTGAGGTTTCTCTAACGAGTTGATGCCTCTACTGCTATCTTGGTTGATGGCAGGGATGTGTGCCATCAACCAAGATGGCAGTGGAGGCATCAACCCCTTAGGGAAACCTCAGCTACCATCTTAGTTGATGGCAGGCTTGCACTCACAGCACAACCAACATTCACCAAGGGAAAGGTAGGTAGCTGGGTTGTGCGTGCGTGTGTGTGTGCATGTGGTGCCCAAGGGCCCCGGCATGCCTGGCCCTGCCCACACCTTTTTTCCTGGCAGTACTCACCCGTATGGAGTACCAGCACACCTCTTTTTTTTTCACCCATGGTATTTTTTATTAAGGTATGAGTACCAGCAGTTTTTTACCATAATGTTTTTTTTAACCAGCTCCTGATGGCTTTCCACTAGGGTACTGTTGCCTTCAACCTTAAAAAGATTTCACACTCTTCTAGTTTGGGCAAGAGTGATTTTTAGCCAGATATGAGGAAAATAAAGTGCCCAAAGGCAGGAAGCTCACGTTTGTAAAACTCAAGAAATGTTTATGTTCTTCCCACAATGATTCTCTTTCACACACTTAGATCCACCCCATAACCCCCTGCCAACATAAGCAAAGAAAGTAAGTCACATATCAGAAAATGACCAAAGGTAAGAACAATATCAGAAAGAGGCCTCCTGCTCTTTATGTGCACCAGTCCATGTCTAGAAAAAGAACCCAGGAGTCCTGACATCTAGACTCTACTATGCTAACCTCTAGAAAGATTTCTTGTTTGTACATCAAGGAGAAAGGCATTAGATGGTTTACAAAGCAAATAAAAGCCAAGTTACTGATCTCTGCAGAACAAACACTCACAGAATTAGGATAGAACAACCCAGGAGGGGTCCTAACTCTGCACTGGGCACCATTCCCAGGCAAAAGCAGAGATGCTGTCCATGGGTAACTTCCTGCTATCTCCAAGGCACCCATCCCAATTCCTGCACAGAGGATGCTGATGTTAGGACTGCATTCCTTGGGCACTGGATCTAAAAAGATTGCACCAGATGAGGCTACTGGGATATCGGGGTAGTACTGTGGCAAAGAGGTTTCTAAATATTCCAATCCCACTCAAATGGGAGAAGGGGATGAGCTTGCACTGGTTGGTAAATGGTAAGTCCCTGGGACACTTTTCTCTGAAGCTATTTGGCCAACACAAGAGCTATTCTATGCTTTGCAAAAATAAAAAAGAACAAAGAAAAGAAAGAAAAGAGTGGTCTGATAGCTACTGTCCTATTTCTTTTGCCAATAGTGTTGTAATCATGCTCTTCTGCAAAGTGGCTCTTTCTACTTCAGCCTTCCCCAACCTGGTGCCCTCCAGCTGTTTTAGACTCCATCTCTCATCAGCCCCAGACAACATGGCCAGTTATCAGGGATGATGGAAGTTGGAGTCCAAAGCAAGGCTGCTTTACACTTTGTTATGATCTGGTCTGTGATGCGCCATCAAGCTACCGTGTATGTGTGTGTTTCATTTTTTAAAAAGTAAGGGTAGGTAGGAAAGTCACACCTTGGTGGGAACTGAAAGTAAGTTTGGATTATTATTTGCTTAAAAAATCATTGTTATTTATTAAGTTACAAACTATACATACAGTGGAACACACACAAAACAGAACAAAGGTCCAAGTCATTACTTAGAGGCTAACCCAATTGTCCATATGAGTTCTTCCCAACAGGCCCTCCTGTTTTTTACACACACTCTCTCTCTCATGAAAAAAATGAGAAAGGGCTAAAATGTTATCTATTTCTGTGTCCCTGTTGTTGCCCATGTGGATCCCCACTCACCCATCTAGTCTTCTCGCAGACTGGACCCTGGGCAGGCTGAACCTTATTCTGCAAGATCCATGCACTGTTTATGTCATTGGCTCTGCATCAGCTGTCAGCTCACATTCATCACATCTGGGCCAAGCTGATCTGGCAGGAGGTCTTGGCTGGCAGAACTGGAATTGTGCCCACCAGCCAGCCTGAAGCCAGGAGCAGCAAAGGGGTGGGAGGACATGTCAGCCATGAAGAGGTTTACAGAAAGCTGCTCTCTCTCACCTTTCTGTTTGAAGTAATCCCGGGAATCCCATGCCAAACAATGCCCAAACTGACAGTTTCTGAATTACCCAATACCCACTGCTGCCATCTCCTTCATTAGGAAGTCCCTCTGAGGTGCAGTTTACATGTTTATCCGATGGCCACCACAAAGCTGCTTCCTTCTGGTTGGTCCTCACAATGCATCATCAATATGTAAAAGCACCAGGCATCTGCAGCCCTGATCAGCTGTAATCACTGGCATGTGCAGTACCTGTGTGATCTGGGCATTCCAGCTGACTGGCACTTTTACATCTGACCAACGCATCATGGCAGGCAACCACAAGTGGTTTTGCAGCAGCATCCATACAACAGAGGTCATGATGTGCAGAATGGATCAGAGTTAATGCATTTTTCAATTTCAATCCAGAAATCTCACTGACATGACAAGATGTACTATTTCCAAAATATAGTCCCCATGAGGGAGTTGTCAAGAGTGAGTATGCCCCCCCCCGGATGGAAGCAGGCATGAGCAGGTGTTCCATTTCTAGAAACAGAGATGTCATGGCTGAAGCAGCTTTAGGGTTTTTTTTTACTCCACAGTGTGCGAAGGGGACAGGCTAAGATTACTCAGTGATGAAGAAGAACACTTTGCACATGCTCAAGAGATGCTTATTATATATTTACAGGACTCAGCCATGGTGTTGAAAATGTATTAGGAGGGGGGCTGGGTCCTGGCATAAATTAAGCCCTGGCTAGAGCCCATATTTGAGATTCAAATATTCTGTAGTGTAGTGGGAAATTCAGAAGTGCAGGGTCCCTCCATGATAGTCACAGCCACACACCCTTTCCACTTTCCCTCATCTCCCTTGCTCTCCATGTCCACACTCCAATACAACAAATGTCCCCAGGGGTGTAGTCATCCAGGGTCTCAGGGGATCCTAGAACCCTTACTTTTTGGGGAGCCAGGTCCCAGTAGAGCCCCTATTTTATTTATTTATTTATTTATTGTATTTATATACCGCCCCATAGCCGAAGCTCTCTGGATGGTTTACAGTAATTAAACACATGAAAAACAAATATACAAATTTAAAACACATCTTTTAAAACAATTTAAAAATTTAAAACAATTTAGAAACACATGCTAAAATGCCTAGGAGAAGAGGAAAGTCTTGACCTGGCGCCGAAAAGGTAACAGCATTGACTGGCATCCTAATTGTGCTGGGTAACTGCAGTAGTATAGTGGCAAATTCAGAAGTGCAGGGTCCCTTCATGTTAGTTGTAGCCACACCTCTCCCCCTTTTTGCTGTGGGGTTGAGAATAAGATCCTTGTTAATGCCTTCTTCCACAACAGACATCCCTAGTGTTGGAAGGGGGGCAAGAGCAACTCCTGTTTTGTTCTTTTGTTTATGTTCCAGAAGGGAGATAGTGTCCTCCAGATGGATAGGCTTGATAAGCTTTACCTATGATGCTCTGACTGATTTCCTTCTGTCGCTAGACTGTTATGTCTTTAGGGAAGCTTACCTGCCCCTCCTCCTTCTGCCCTTTCCATTCCTTCTTCCGACTGTCTGGGAGAGAGGAGACACCTTTTGTCTCTGCTCTCTCTCTCCTAGCCATGAGGTCCCACACCTGGGCATTGCACCTCCAACTTAGTTAGTTAGTTAGAACTAGGTATGCCTTTCTATCTACAATGTATTTCTATAAATAAAGTAGCTTTTCTTATTTTACTAAGTCTCAAGTCTCAGTGATCCTGATGCAGGGTAAAAGACAATTTAATCAATGCTACTAAAATAATGAAATTAGGAGGTGAACTTTATATGAGTGGAGAATTTTGCCACGTTCTAGATGAAGAAGAAATATGTTGCACTGCAAAAGTGAAAGATGGTCTTTTACACTTAGAATATGTTGAAGCTATGCATGCAAATGTGGTCAAGGAAACCTGTAATTTTGAATGTTTGCATATCTGGCATAGAAGGATGGGACATGCCAGCTTAACCAGAGTAACTGCTCTAGAAAAGGAGAATTTGGCAAGAGGCATTAAAATGGGACAGTGCAAATGTACATAGACTTGTGAGTGCTGTATTAAGACAAAGAGTGTGAAACCAAACTTTCCTAAGAAAAGTGAAAGGAAAACCAAAAAGCCTCTAGAATTAATTCACACTGATCTTTGTGTGGGCCAATGAAAGTGCCATCCCAAGGTGGAAATTTATACATGCTGACTTTTATAGATGACTACTCCAGGTATACCACAATGTACCTCCTAAAGGAGAAAAGTCAAGAACTTCAAAAACTGAAGGACTATGCTAGGATTGTGTCCAACAAATTTGGCAGAAAGCCACAGATCATAAGATGGAGGGGAATATGTGTCTAGGGCTATGCAAGACTTTCTCCATGAGGAAAGCATAGAGCACGAGACTACGATTGTGTACAACCCAGAGCAGAATGTGGTCACGGAGAGAATGAACAGGACCCTTGGACAAATGATTTGTTCCTTATTGGAAGATGCACAGTTACCAAAGAAGTACTGGGGGGAAGCTGTGGTTACTGTCACCTACCTACAGAACCAACTTCATCTGCAACCAACAAAACACCATTTGAGCTATTGCATGATAGGACACCAAGCATGTCTCACCTTCGTGTATTTGGGTGCAAGGCCTTTGTGCACATCCCAAAACAAAAGAGGTCAAAACTTGACAACACTGCCAGGGAAGTAATATTCATTGGATATTCTCCAACGCAGAAGGGATACAGAGTCATAGATCCCAAAACTAGCAAACTTGAAGTATGCAGAGCTGTCCATTTTGATGAAGGAAAATGTGCACACCGACCAGAAGGGGCGCCACACCAAACAGATGACAGCGAAATGGAAGAAGAAGAGTTATTCTTCCACCACAGAAGGTATAACAATAATATACCTGCAGAGGGAGATGAGGAGTCTGAGCCAGAAGAGGCATCAGAGCCGGAAGGGGCAGCTGAAGCGCCAGCACCCAGACACTCTGAACGCACCAACAGAGGTGTACCACCAGATAGATTTGCTTACCTTGTGAGAGATGAACTTCCAGAACCAGAGATCTGGAAAGAGATTGAAGCCTTACCCAAAGCTGAAGCTGAGAGGTGGAGGCAGGCAGCCAAGGAAGAGCTGGAGTCTCTACACCAAAATAAAACTTGGACACTGACCAAGCTTCCTCAAGGAAGGAAAGCTGTAGGCTGCAAGTGGGTATTCAAAAAGAAGTCAGATGCTAAAGGAAATGCTGAGAGATACAAGACAAGCCATCAGAAAATGTCTGTATATCAGTACTGTTACCAAGCCAGATGTGGTGGGAGTAGTGGGATACCAGTGCTGAAAAACCAGCTCGCCAACCAAAAGGGACTGGGAAGCAATCAAGGATGCATAGGAGCTAATCAGCACGAAAGGGGAGAATGTTAGCTACCAAGAAGACTCTTCTCAGTGGCTGACTCATCTCCTTTCACTCTGATTGGCTCCAATCAGCAGGAAAGGTCAAGGAAGTATGTTAGAAGATTCTTCTCAGTGGCTAAGACACCCCTTTCATGCTGATTGGCTCACAGAATGCTGGAGACACAGGGACCCTGCTGGGACTCTGCTCCCAAAAAAGCAAAGGGTCTAAGATCCCCAGGGACCCTGGACGACTGCACCCCAGCATCCTATGAGCCAATCAGCATGAAAGGGGAGTGTGCTGGCCACTGAAAAGAGTCTTCTAACATGCATCCTTGTCCTTTTCTGCTGATTGGAGCCAATCACAGTGAAAGGAAATGAGTCAGCCATTGGGAAGACTCTTCTTGGTAGCTAACACACTCCCCTTTTGTGCCAATTAGCTCCTATGGATGTCTGTTGTGGGAGACAAGGACAGAGAAGCAGAAAGAAGTATTCCAACCTGGCCAGATTATTCTAAAATCTTAGAAAGTTGTATAATCTTAGAAGGATGATGGCTGTAGGGGGTGTTGCTGTGACTATCATGCACATCTGAATTTGCCACTACACTCCTGGATGTCCCTAATCAGCATGAAAGGGGAGGCTATTGACCATGCTGGTTGGGGTTGATGGGAGTTGGGAACCGGGAGCCAAAAACATCTAAAGGGCACCAGGCTGGGGAAAACTGCCCTAAAACCATTGTTCTAAACCCAGCAGTTCATTCTTTACCCACTGTCACAGAATGATGAAATCTGATTCTGTTCTATCCCCCATCCTTTGGTTTCAGACCCAGTTGTCATCACTTGGGATGCTGCAACTTTAGCTAATCCCTTCACAAGCCAAGAAAGCAGCCTTTCACCTTGCAACCCTGCCCTGCATGCTACCTGGAGAGGCCGGGAGCTTTTTCCTCTGTCAGTACTGCTCTCTCATGGCTTATAGCACTCCCTGCTGCCAGACACTGGGGAAGCCAAAAGGAGTTGAGCTTGTGAGGCTGAAGTTGCTTCCCAGTACCCAGCCTCATGTTGTACTCGCAATAAATGGTAGGGCCAAGTGCTGATTAAGTCAGTGATTGTTATAAATGAATTTGTCAGTGGCAGTTTTGCATCACAATGGAATTTAGCTAATTAAGTATTTCAGCTGATAACACTTCTCCCATTACATGCAATTAGCAAAGCACTGGAGGCGACAAAGATCTATGCTACCGCCCCTCCAGCCAACAAGCGTATCCCCAGGGTTGGGGCTGGGCTACAAAGACCACCCAGAATACAAAAATGGAGGCTGTGTTGTTCAGCAACCTTGAGATTTGTGCTGTGGCATAATACCCAGGCAAACACCCTTAAGGAGGACATGCATTGCCGAGGGTACATAATAGCATAGTGGTAGCGCATCGGCAGCCCTCCAAATGTTGTTCGACTACATTTCCCATAATCCCTGATAAGTGGCTGTGCTGACTGAGGCTGAAGGAAGCTCATATGCAACAACACCTGGATGGCCACAGTTTCTCTGATACTGAAAAACACATCTCCATCATTACTGAATGTGATGTTGATGATTGACCCTTGTCTTGTAGGAACTACCTATTGTAAGCCAGTTTCACATCCTGGGAAACCAGGCCTTATATGAACACCCCAAACTATGTAGGCCTAATTACTAGATCATGGAAACACTGTCAGATGAAAAGTCCATTCATGTAGCGAGTGCCAGCTGGATTGCCAGTGGCAGCAGACCTACTTTGGACAAGAATCTCCCTTACATGCTATTGTTTTATTCAGAGAGATTTTTTTTTTTGTATGGAGGAGGATTTGATTATGGGAGTCCTCATCTACATCTGCATTTTGAAGTGACACAGCCATGATAGTTGAGGCCATGATTTCCAGTTTTATCCCATCAATCCTCCTGTTTGTGCCAAAAGATGAGCCATACTCCATTTTCTGTTGCTGTTTTCCACTGACCTTTCTTAGGCCTAATTCCCACTGAGATGGTAAACCTGTGCCTGGACTTTACAACTTCAAATTGCAGTTGGAAATTTAAATGACAGAGTGCTATTCCTTACAAAACATTCTTGCAAAATATTGCTATATATTAAAAACAACAACAACAACAACCCAAAACTAGCTGTCGAGAAGATCCCCTTGACATTTGATTTTCTATGTGGAGGGATTTTTTTATTTATTTAAGGAATAGCACTCAGTCATCTAAGTTCCCACTGGCAGTTTGAAGTGGTACGGCCCAAACGTAAGTTTACCCCCTCAGTGTGGAGAATTAGGCCCAAGTCTTAATACAGATGCTGCACATCGGATTCGTAACAGCAACTTGACAGTAGTCAGCAGGTAGCAGCCCAGCTTCGCTGCTTCAACAGTTCCACCAACTCATTGTTGAATCCTGGGGCAGGGAGTGCATTGCAGGGAGGGTGTAGCAAGAATAGCAGCATAAAAAATGGGAGCCTGGAAG
Source organism: Rhineura floridana (assembly GCF_030035675.1). Classification (NCBI taxonomy): domain Eukaryota; kingdom Metazoa; phylum Chordata; class Lepidosauria; order Squamata; family Rhineuridae; genus Rhineura; species Rhineura floridana. The sequence goes on along the minus strand of NC_084482.1, from coordinate 121,886,162 downwards.
AGCATCATAAAGCATCTGGAGGGATGAACAGATCAGAGAATTGATGCCTCCCGCTCTCCACTGCCAGCCTTGCTCACATACCAGCCCACCTCTCTCCCATTTTGCCAGGGGTGCAAGACAGTGTCTAGGTCAACAAAGATCCAGAGCTTGTGTTACTGCTCTGACAGCGAGATCTAAACACAGCCCCCCAGTTGTCACTGAATACATTAAAGCTGCTTCTTTAAAAGGCCAGACTATGAATCGACATTGGTAACATCAGCTTATAGCAGAAAGGGCACCGGGCTAATTGGGGCACAGGCAGCTGGGCTCAACAAGCACAGCACAGAAGCTGTTAACAGTTCCCTAACACACCAGCATGTAATGGGGGGGGGAAGGGTCTACTGGGCACTCCATTCTCCTGCTTCTCTTGTGCTTCTCTCTCACCCCCCTTCCTTGTTACAATTGCTCATTACAGGGAGGCCGCCCTTGCTAATTGCTGATCTGCACCATGCATCCTGCCTTGAGAGACCCACTTATTGCCCTGATTAATGGCAGATGCTTCCCGGTCATCAGGCATCAGCCGCGCTGCCGTAGCAACCACTCACCTCAGCAACTGCTTGCCACAGCCACTTCCACCTGCCCAGATTTAGAGGCCGCTGCAGAGTTGGAGATGGGGGTTGGTGGAGCTCAAGGAGTTGCAATCATCACGGTGGGGAGAGGAGGGGGAACAGGTTCAGACAAAGGAGCACAAACAAGACTTTGTGCAGAGAGAGATAGATGGCAAGGGGGGGGAGCTACGCACTGGGGGCTGTGGGGCATCAGCAGGGACAGGCAGAACCTGAGGCTCTTGGTAGGAAGAGTTTTCACTGCTGAGAACTTCCCTGACGCCTCCTGCCCCAAGGCAGTCCTTCTCAACTCTCCCGGGCAACATTACAGTAGCTGCTCCAGCAGGGAGTGTCTCTGTGTCTCCAGGAGGCCAAGCAAATTCTTTGCCTCTCCTTTAATTGCAGCTGAGGATCAAACACTTGGATTTAGTAACGTTCCTGCTGGAGCCTCAAGGTCACCCTGAGCCCTGGTCCCTTCAGGCTTCAGCTGCAGAGCAAAGGAGGAGGAGACATAGGCCTGGAGGAGGAAGAGAAGGAGGAGGGGGGGGCTGCAGCAGGCAAAAGCTACCTCTATAGGCTCCCCACTCACACAGCGGGTGTCCAGTACTGGGATCCCAGCCTTGCCCCATATTAGAATGAATACACAATAAGAGAAGAGAGCTTCCAGCTTTTGTCACACTTGTCTCACCCTGCACATACCTCTGTCTCTACTCATCCCTGGAGTCAAACTATATTTGATGCAATTCAAGTTGCCCTACCTGGACCAAGGATGGAAGGGAAAACATTGCCTTACATATGAGTGATAATTGTGCCCCCGCAAAACTATCCCCACCGCAATCCATCCCTCATTGCAGTGCCTTGTGCTGCACAGGTTGGTCCTTTTCCATCTACTCACACATTTCCTGTCTCCTAGCCTCCTTCACAAAATGCATCCATGTGGAGATGGGGCAATTATATAGCAGGCAGACTTGTGAAGTAGGGAAATGTTGACAGGAAGGCCCTTGCACAATTAGCACCTTCCCCAGCTGTTCTTATCTCCTTGGTCTGTTCCAGCGATCGTCCTATAAGCTATCATGACTGTCACAGCAGCAGCAGCAGCAGCAACATATAGATGTGTGGCTGGGACATGTCAAACTCTGATGAATCTCTGACACTGGTATGACCGGCCACAGCCCAACATTCAGGGATATTATTCCTCTTCAGCTCCAGAGCAAAAGCCAGCCACCCTCCTCTATGGCTGTTTTCACACGTGTGATGTGTCTCTTCTGCAATTCAAATGTAATGTCTAAGTTTTAACATACATGCAATTTTTTAAAGGCTTTTTTTCCAGTTTCAAACCTGCATAAACATGTGCATGTGCATGCAAATAGCACAATTGTGGCTTTGAGTGTCATTTGGAAAAAAATCCTAAAGGCTGAGTGGAGAACTCCATGGCAGGTTAGCCTAGAGTTGTCCAGTAGGGGGTCTCCTTGCTTCGTTCAATGAAATGGCTAGGCTGGCTCTAGCATTTGTCTGATGACCCAAGTACATAATTATAGCCACAGGGAACTTTCTTAAATGGTACTGATCCTTCTTCTCTGGCACTGATTCCACAATGCATGTACGTATAGCAGGAGCCGGAGGCCCTCTAGATGTTGCTGGGCTACAGTGTCCATCGTCATTGGTCTTGTTGGCTGAGCCTGATGGGAGTTGGAGTCCAACATCTGCACACAACCATCTCTAGCATTTCTCTGTCTAGAGGACAACCATGAATGAAGAACAGTCTTGTGTCACAGATTTATTATACAGATGGCAGGCCATGTCTGGGTTGCTGTGATGTGGGTCAGATACTAAAGGGATGTAGATGATGGAAATTACAGAAACCCCCTTCTTCAGTCCTGGTCCTTGCTCCTGGGCTGACATTCAGCACTGCATGCTAATCCATAGCCCACTTCAGAGATATAAACATAAATTGCTGCAGATCCCCAGGCACATACCAACATAGATCTATCACCCCCTCTTCTCACTCTAATACACACCAAAACACATTAACTTGCCTTGCTCAGCACATCTGCGGATTTTCACACTGACATCCACACAGAAAGAAACCAGCATTGGGAGGCCTAGCTGCCTGGGCAAATCCCTCTTGGGAGTCCAGTCTAATCTGAGGCTGTGCTTGCCAGGTCTCTATTAGGACTGATTGCCAGCTTGTCCAAGCAGGAGATTGTGCTGCTCTCAGGCCACCCCAAGGAAGTTTTAGATAACCATATACCATCTTGCAACACCCACCCCTCTGTTATGCAAAGCACATACCCCATGAGACTAGTCCTGTAATGTAGAGACAAATGAAGGAAAATCCAAGACTCAGACAGGATTAGCACTTGAAAGGGCCCTCAGGCAGTAAGATCGACCCAACCTAAGTATGACAGGGAAAGAGTTCAGAGTTGAACTACATTTTCAGAAATATCACATGGTACAGATGTGTAAGTTGCTGCCTAGAGGGACAGACATTTCACGAACCAACTGTGGAGCTTGCGGGGGAGGGGATCTCTGAGGGCTTGGGGATTATTTTTCCTTGGTGTTTGTCCTGTGTGACGTCCAGTGTCAAGAAAAGATCTGAAGGGATGGGGGAATTAAAGGCCAAGCAAAGAGGTGAGGGATCCTTTAAGCAGTGAGCAAGGAGGAAGATTGTGAGTGGAGTCCAAGGACAGGTTATTGTATAGGCAGTGAAGGCGGCTGTTAACAGGAGATGCCTGTGATGTTATGCCAATCATGTCGTCTCCTACCACAGAGCTTGGGTCCCCCCAGTATACTGCTTGGAGAGGGCTTGTGGTGGTGAGGATGCCAGGTTCTCCTCCTCGGTGTTTAGGAGGGAATCTTGATCACAAGCTGAATATAAGCCAACAGTGTGATGTGGCTGCAAAATAGGCAAATGCTATTTTAGGCTACATTTACAGAAGTATAGTTTCCAAATTGTGTGAAGTATTGGTTCCCCTCTATTTGGCACTGGTTAGGCCTTATCTTGAGTACTGCATCCAGTTCTGGACACCATACTTAAGAGGGATGCAGACAAACTGGAACAGGTTCAGAGAAGGGCAACGAGGATGATCAGGGGACTGCAAACAAAGCCCTATGACGAGAGACTGAAAGAACTGGGCATGTTTAGCCTTGAGAAGAGAAGACTGAGGGGAGATATGATAGCACTCTTCAAGTACCTGAAAGGTTGTCACACAGAGGAGGGCCGGGATCTCTTCTTGATCATCCCAGAGTGCAGGACATAGAATAATGGGCTCAAGTTACAGGAAGCCATATTTCAACTGAACATCAGGAACAAACTTACTGTTAGAGGAGTACAACAATGGAACCAATTACCTGGGGAGATGGTGGGCTCTCCAACACTGGAGGCATTAAAGAGGCAGCTGGACAGCCACCTGTTGGGTATGCTTTAATTTAAATTTCTGCATTGAGCAGGGGGTTGGACTCAATGGCCTTATAGGCCCCTTCCAACTCTATGATTCTACTGCCATCCTAGGAGTGCACCACTTCAGAATGCAGGTGGAGGATCACAGGAGTGAATGTTCCCCAGCATTTAAAAAAAACCCAACTCTCTGCTTGTGAAAAAAAATAGGATATCAGAGATAATTCTAGTATAGCTTTCTCCCTTATTTGTGAATGGAACAGATCAGAAGCTTCTGAATACCAGCTGCAGATGGATAAAAAAATGAGACAGGGCTTTATTTTCTTGTTTTTTCTTGTTCTTTTGTGCTTAATTTTCTATGTACAGGAAGACTGGGGGGGGCATTCAAACATTTTATTGTCTTCCTGCATTCTGAGGTGGTGGGTCAGTTCCAAGTGGTCTATACCACATATTTATGGAATGACTTGCCTATGTTCAGACACTTGAGCTAAGATAAGTAAGCAGGGGGCATAACAGAAGTGTATAAAATTATGTGCGATATGGGGAATGTGGACAGAGAGAAATTTCTCTCTCTCTCATAATACTAGAAACTGGGTCATCCAGTGAAGCTGAATGTTTAGGTCAGGGTCCTAGCTTTGTATGCAGAAGGTCCCAAGTTCAGTCTCCAGCATCTCCAGGTAGGACTGGATGCCTCCTGTCTGAAACCCTGAAGAACTGCTGCCAATCTGTGTGAACAAAACTGAGGTAGGTGAACTCATTGTCTGACTTGGTATAAGGCAACCTCCTATGCTCCTAACGATGGAAAATCCAGGACAGACAAAAGTACTTCTTCATGCAGCAGACAGTTAAACTATGGAATATGCTCCCACAAAATGTGGTGACGATCACCAACTTGGATGACTTTAAAAGAGGATTAGGTGCATTCTTGGAGAACAAGGCTGTCAGTGGCTACTAGCCATGATGGCTGTGCTTTACCTCTACTGCTGTATGCCTCTGAATACCAGTAGCTGTGAATCACTAAAGGGGAGAGTGTGTCCTGGTCCTGCTTGTGGGGTTCCTATAGGCATGTGGCTGGCCAATATGAGAAGAGGATATTGGAGTGGAAGGGCCTTTGGCATGGTCCAGCAGGGCTTTTCTTATGCTCTTCTGAAAGGATCTGGGGTAGAATTAACTTGCCAGAAAGAGCGTCTTTCTCCCTTGAGTGTGTTGGGTATGTATGTACATAAGCATGGGCATATGGTGTATTGTTGGAAGTCATGAGTGAAATGAGTCCTTAATCAATATTTGCTTACAATGAAAAACAAATGTTTGCCCATTTCTGACAGCCTGCTTGGTCTGAACATGGGGCCATGGGGAGGTCTTGGTGAGGGGCATCATCGCTATAGCTGGAGAAGATGCAGCAAAAGTCAACTTAAATCAGGAAGTTGGAACATCTTCCCTACAAAGAAATGCTAAAAAGGAGATGCTTTTTAGTTTAGAAAAAAGATGACTACGAAAGAACATAATATTTATAAAATCATGAATGGTGTGAACAGAGTGAATAGAGAGTTTTTTCTTTCTCAAAATACTGGACCTTTGAATCATTGAAATGAAATTGATTGGCTGTAGACTCAGGATACTTAAGAATATATCCACGCAATACATAATTAGCATACGGAATTTATTGCCACAAGATGTGATGGAGGCCACGAGGATCAATCAAATTGATGGAGGATAGTTCCATCAATGAGTCTTTGCCTTGAGAACGACTAACAGAATTCCATATTCAGAAAAAAATCACTTGTAATTAACTCATGCTTGGGACAAACAAATCTTCATCATGACCTGCCTATCAGCATCCTAAGGTCAGTATTAGGAATAGTGGATCTTTGCTTTTGCTATTATGTTCACATCTGGAGAGATTTGAGGGTCAATTCTGGTACAGAAGAAGAGAGTGAGCTACAATTATGGATAATTAATTAGTAGACTATTGGAGGAATATAGAATCAGAACCACCCTGGGATGGGGGAGTAAAAGTAAGCCCGAATGGAAGGAATCTTAAACTGGGATATTAGCAGATGCAGGCTGAGACTGAGGGTTGCAACACTGGCAAAGCTTTGTATGTGGGCACAGCTCATATCTAGGGCACATCCAGGATTTCTGCTACTTTTTATTTAGGTGTGGTTTGAGGTAACATGGGCACCTACAGTTGTTCCAGAGGTTATTTATTCAGTGTTGTTTTCCTAAACCAGTCCTGGACAAGGAATCCCAGGTATGGAAAATAAAGCCCCTTGCCAAGTTCAGTCTGTGGCATCTCCAAGTAAGGCTGGGATAGATTCCTTCTGAAACACTGAAGATCTCCTAAGAGTAGACAGAAATGGGGATTGTAGCCCTCCAGATGTTGTTGGATTCCAACTCTCATTAAGCCCCAACCAGCATAGCCAAAGTAAGGGATTATGGGAACTGTAGTCCAACAATATTGAGAGAGCCACAGGGTCCCCATCCCTGATGTAGACAATACTGAGCTCTTGGTCTGCTTTGGTATAAGAAACTTCCAAGGTTCTCACTGTCTCAGGTCAATCTTAGGTCACTTAGGTTGGAATCCAATACATGTCTACTCAGAAGCAAGCTCTATTGGGTTCAATGGGACTTACTCTCAGGCAAGTGTGTATTGGATTACAACCTCAATATTTGCAGGGAAATCTGCATGTCACCAGCCAATACAAACCAGAGTCAACTCTGCTTTTATTTACATTGTCACTTATTTTGAAGACAAATGAAAAGCAAGGCAAGCACGCTTGATTTGAATACCTCCCATCCTCTCTTTCAGCTGACTTCTGCTTAAGATTCACCCCCTCAAGTGGTAAACAAAACAAAGATGAAATGAGAATAAGGGATTGTTATGCTAAAACAGGGCAGGGGAACCTGTGACTCTCCAGCTGTTGCTGGACTACAGCTCCCATCTGTCTCAGCTGCCATGGCCACAGGTCAGGGATAAGGGGAGCTGTAGTCCACCAACATCTGTAGTACCACATATTTCCCACCCCTCTTATAATGTCTCGTTGTTGCCACTGATACATTGGCCATAATTTTAGAGAATCTCACATCTTGATTAAAGGTAAAGGTGTCCCCGCACTTATAGTGCGAGTCGTTTCTGACTCTTAGGGTGACGTCTTGCTTCCCCCGGGCACCTGGTTGGCCACTGTGAGAACAGGATGCTGGACTAGATGAGCCACTGGCCTGATCCAGCAGGCTCTTCTTATGTTCTTATGTTTACTAGGCAGACCGTATATATGGGGTGGGATTGCCAGTTCCTTCCCTGGCCTTTCTTTACCCCCCAGCATATGCCGGGTACTCATTTTACCGACGACAGATGGATGGAAGGCTGAGTGGACCTCGACCCCTTTTACCGGAGATTCGACTTCCTCCTTCCATTGGAATCGAACTCCGGCCGTGAGCAGAGCTTCGGCTGCGTTACCACCGCTTACCACTCTGTGTAAAAGTCAATGTTGCTGTGTGACCAGTGTGGAGCTATTGTAGTGGGATGGAGATTATGAGAAACAGACTACAGATAGCAAAGGAAATACTGAGAATGAATGCCTAAAGCATACAAGCAAAGAAAGCATTATATTCCCAGCCAAAGCACAGAGTGAAGATCGAGGTCCACTTCACAGCAATAACAGCCATGCAGGCAGATCTGATTTGTGGGTCTTTCCCCCCGTTTATCACTCTGCTAGGAGAGAAAAGTTCCAGTATCATGGAGAAGATTTACATGATTGATCTTGCCCATGTGATTGCTATACTCTCTCTCTCTCTCTCTCCTTTACAAAAGGAAAACTGAGGACTGCACAACAGGCAAAGAAACTTGAAGTGCCTCTTTTTAGTTTTATTAAGGAACTGCAGTTAGGAAGAAAGTTGGTTGACCCTCAAATTACCAGGAATTACAGATGAGAAGACTGTAGGAACATAGGGAGCTGCCTTATACCAAGTCAGACCATTGGTCCAACAAATTCAGTACTGTCAACACTGACTGACAGCAAAGTTTCAGGCTGGAGTCTTTCCCAGCCTTCCCTGAAGACACCAGGGATTGAACCTGGGACTTTCTGCATGCAAAGCATGTTCTCTACCACTGAGCTATAGCCCTTCCCCAAAATCAAAACATCATAATTGTCTATTGTGAGTTTTTGCATACACTGGGCCAGAAAGCCTTATCCAAAAATTCAAAGGAACTTTGGCATATAGCTCCTAGAAAGGTTAGTTGACATTTAACCTTGCTTTACATGAATGCTTCTCTGGTGCAAGAAAAGAAGAAAGTGGCCCTTATGTCTCCTTCAATTATACTGAAGGAAGTGACTGAAAGCATCTGACCCCATCATGAGCCAGTAAGAAACAAAAAATGGCTCAGCACAATTTGTCTAGATGATGCCATCTCAAAGTTGCCAGAAAGTATTTGGTGTTCCCACTGCTTGAAACATGGGGATAATGAAAGACCTTGCACATACCTTGTTCTGCCATAAGGAGCTATTGTGAAAGAGGGCTTTATTGCAAAAAGCAACTGTGAGTCTGGCAATTCTCTAGCTAGATTGTTCCAACGGTTACTTCCTTTTTTTTCCATGCTAAGAGGGTACAGCTTATCTGCACCTAATTTCTTGTCTGAATTTGTCTGCCTTCAGCTTTCAGCCAGGAGCTCTCACTCTGCCTTTGTCTGCTGCATTAAGGAACCACCTGCCTTCAGAAATATTTTTCCGTACCATGTAGGTACTTAGAGATTGTGATCAAGTCACCCTTTACCCTTCTCTTGGAGAGACTACACAGATTGAACTGCTTTGGTAAGGCAGGGCTCCCAGCCCTCCAGTTATTCTTATAGCTTCTCCGTATTTTCTCTGATTTATCAACACATTTTTACCGACACTTTTTTTTCTCAGTATAAGCAGGGCTCTGGATGCAGGTTTTAGCAATGGTCTCTTCACGATACACACAAAGGTAGCACTGTCTTCTCATTCCTGTTGCAATGATCTCTGCTTATTTAAGGGGTTGTTTACAAGATAATATAATGCTAACCCTCCACACACTTTAAAACAAGTTAAAACCATTCTGTAATCAGAATGCTTGAAGAGTGGCAAAGAGGTGGACCCTCTCTTTTCTCTTCCTGACAGTGTTCCAAGAATGCAAGAGTGATTGTAATACCTGTTGACGACTGAAAGGAACACTCTGGGTTAATTAGTCCAGAATCAAAGACATAAATTAGCACAGAAATGGGAGAACACTCCCTGGAAGAATAATTGAAAGAGAGGGAGGCGGGAGTCCATCAACTTACTATATTTTAGCCCCTGGAATTATGCAAACAAAAGGTTGGCTAAACAAATGTTCCATAATCTTGAGAACACATATTAAAGTGGGTGGGGAACCTCAGTCCTGGGGCCTGAATGTAGCCTTTCAAAGCTCTCTGTCTGGCCCTCGGGATTCTCCCCAGCCACACCACCTACTGGCCTTGCTTTGCACCCTCCTTGAGTGTTCTTGCCTGGCTGGAATGTGTCCTTGATGTCTGATAATGCCTCTTGCTTGCCCAGATGGAGGACAGAGAGGGGTATGTGAGCCTGTGTAGAAGCTAGCTTATTGTACAAAGGTAAAATATACATTCCTTGCTCCTCCCACGTTTGCCTCTGGCCCCACTCACTCCTAGGTACATGGTCCCAGAAAGCTGACCTGAAGGGAATGTGGTCCTTGAGCTGAAAAAGGCTCCCCACCCCTGCATTAAAGGGCAGAGTTGTGATTCTAATCCATGTTGACATCTGTGGTTTATCTGGATTAAAAAGGTGGTCTTTTGTGAATAGCCCCCTAAATTCTCTCTGTACTTTTCACAGCACCCCGTAGAGAACTCTCAACCAAGTTCCAGCTCTCCCCCCTCCTTTTCTTTATGCACTTAAAATTGAGAATGGTTGCACTCAGTTCTCAGCCTGCGTAGACTGGATGATTCTGTTGTTAGGGGGCAGAAAGGTTGCATCCCAGTGGTTCACCAAGACTGCTTTTCAGCTCACCAGAAGAAGGGTCTGAGAAGGAGGAGCCCATCTAGGCAAAGGAGAAAGTCAGCATAGGAAAGTCCTCTCAAAGCCCCCCCTACTTTTGGGCTGCTTCTTCTCTCCTGCTTCAGAAAGGTGCAAATTTGACAATTCTCACATTGTAATCTCTGCCCCATCCTACCCAAGATGTACACACATTGTCACAACCAAGGCTTTCAAAACTGTTAATACCGTCCTAGTGGTTAGAAACAGCTCTTGGCTGCAATCAGCACTTCTGGAGATTGCCTCTGTTTCTGTAGCATGGAGAAATTGAGGATCTTATGTCACATCTGCACACCTTCTGTTCCATACCTAGTGCCCTCCAGATGTTTTGAATTACATCTCCCATCATTCCCAGACAGCATGGCCAATGGTCAGGGATGATAAGAATCACAGTCCAAAAACTATGTAGGGCACCAGGCTGGGGAAGCCTGTATACCACTCGAGTTCAGAGATACTGATTTAATGCATGTGAAAGACTCTGAAGGGGCAAGCTGGTGTGCTGAAACCAGCCCATAGATTGGAATGCTCCTTGGGCTCTCCCTCTGAATCTACAACATTCTTCTGAAGTTTTCTAGCTGGGCTGTGAGGGTTTTCAAGTATAGTATCTGACTGTTGTGCACTTGTACAGCAGAGTCCTTGGCTCATGGCTGGGCTTCTAAGTATGACCACAATATTTCTGTAAGAATGATAACAAGTGGGATCAGCAATAAAATGTGGTAGTGTGGAATGTACTGTTCATGGCAGGCTGGCTGGAATCCTGCTTTCTTCCAGGATACTCCGTCCCATTTCTCCTCCCCCCTCCCCCCGGTTTGTTATTGTTGTTTTTCCTTCCCTCCAACAAACAAACAGCATTCCATGGTCCCTGTACATTTCTCATTGGGTTGTTTTTGAGGTTCCTCTTGTGAGTTTTCCCTATACTTTCTTCAAATATTGATGTTCCCCCAAGCCTGTGGATAACTTCCTCTTGGGTGTGAATGGTGCCATTTTGACTATATAAGAACTAGCACTTGGAGATTTGAGACAGGGATTAGTACTGGGATGGGGAACCTATGGCCTTCTAGATGGTGTTGGACTCCAGCTCCCATCAGCCCCATCCAACAAGATCAATGGATTATGGGAGTTATAGCCCAGCAACATCTGGCGGGGGGCTGCAGGTTCTCCATCCCCACATTTGTATTTGAAGATGTAACAATGAGATTTGGGGACATGGTGCCTGGCACCAGTTTTCCCCTTCAGATCTCCAACCCTTTGCTTTGCCTCATCTACCCAGAGAATGCTCCCTTCCTCCCATATCCTGCTCTGTGCCCACCAAGGGGCTTGACCCAATGGTCCTTCTGACTGCAGCATCCCTTAGTGAGTGAACGAGAGAGCCCTGCTCACTCCAGACCTGCTGGGGCTGGCAAGAAGTTTGTGTGCGACATTTGCCATGGGATTCTCCTAAGGTTCTCAGGTGTCACTTTCTTGTTTGCTTTAAATCTTAGTCTTCATAAAGGGCTGTGCCTCATTTCTCAAATCAAGAACACTGAGCAGAAGGCTCACCTCTTTATTTCAGAACATTATCCTCTACAAAACTCTGTGGAACACAAAACCACATCTCCAGCGTGTTCTTTGTTTTGTTTTTATTTTGATCTGGCAGCCCTATTCTTTCCCTTTCCTTATCAAGGGAAGTGTGATTTCATGTTTCTTTAACTTGTAGCTTAACTTAGGGAAGGGAAGCACTCTGGGGGCTCCACATGGGTGTGAAATGAACAGACAATGCCTTCTTTCATCTCACCACTGATATATAGACAGGGCAAATCATAGACCAGGCTGCTTAATTGAGAGGGATTCCAATAATCCACCAATTGAATTCCAGGCTTGAGATCTTCCCCACCCATCCCCGCCATGGCTGACCTCCTGCATCCTACCACAGGCACACTCAGAGGCATCATTTGTCTTCAGCTTTTGCTTTCTGGCACTCATAGTCCACTGTGTGAGGCTTCCAATCAGACCCTCCTTTGGGCATGTGCACCCTTCTCCTAAGGCCACAACACTAAAGATCAATGTCAAGTCAGTTACCCCTGAATATCTTTTTACCAACCCATCAAGCTATCAAGGCAGACCAACCCAGGCAAGTGGGTGGGTGGACCCCTTCAGTGCATGTTTTTGGCTTTTAATCCATTTTAGTTAATGTGCACAAGCACATGCTAGCAGTTACCCTGGATTCATCCACAAAGGTATGATAATTATTTTGCATGTTGATAATGAGTGACAGGGTCACCCGGCTCCATAAGACCCTCTTTTCACTCCTCATGAGCAGAACCATGGAGGGAAATTGGCATTAAGATAGTGGAGGATCATAGATTTGAACTAAGGGCTATTAGTCTTAAGGAGCCAGTGAGGCAAACCTCGAGACAAGACTTGGGGAGTGGAGCATGGTAGACAGAAACAGGGCAAAGGGACAAAGCTCATCTGAGACAAGAAGGTAGTTGTGAGATCTAATGGGAGGGGGTTGGGAAAGTCAGGAGTGTGAAGAGCTGGGAGGAAGGGGAATTAGTCCAGCAGGTTGGCAAAGCTTGTTTTTAACTCCTACACTGTGGCTGGCTATGGCTGACACCCCAGCTCCCTTGTTCCTCAGAATAACACAATAGTTTGGGGTGTGTGGGATGATGCAGTTGTCCTGGACTCTTGTGGATTAGGAAGAATACACAACAAACTGTCTATATTCTGGAATTGTCTACCGTCTTCATGCAAATGGGTCAAATTGCCCTCACTCATAGAGGCAGGCATCATACACTGGCAGGGCGAGCTGCAGTCTCCAGGCAGGTGGAACACCCACTATCTTCAGCAGGGAACAGGTTCCCCCTACATGGGCCCCCTTTTGCGATTGTGCCTCTAAGCTGGCAGACTTGCCCCCTGCTTTTCTTGAGAGCTGACTGGCTCCCTGCAGGCTGGCACCGAGTTCAGTGGGAAGGTGAATGAAAAGACAAACAGTATCCACTCATGCTCCTCTCTGCTGCCAGGTCCAGGTCCTCATCCTTCAAAGCAGCCTGTGGCATGTGCAGACTTTAAAAGAGCCACTGTACAGCTGTACAAGAGAGGACTTGTTTGTATAGTTGGTAGAGACTGCTCTGTAGAGAGCATGTATTCTTCCTTGCCAGATGTTCTGGCTAGGTACACAATTGAATGACTCTGTGGCATAAATGTGTGTGGCCATGGGGGACTGAGGCATGTTGCCTACAGAGGATTTGTTATTATCAGGGGCCTTTGCAGTAAAACATGTGTGCAGTTATGCGTGTGCATGTACACACACACACATTTGTTGGTAATGCAATCATGCTGTCTCTGTGTACATTAGCTTTTGTATCTTGAATATCCCTGTGTCTGTTATCGTGCGTGTATGTGAGCCCCCAGTATATGTTTGAATTTCTTGCTGTATAGGTTGGTGGGATAGGTAGCTGTAGTCAATTTGTGAAAGACTCTTTTAATCCCTGAGAGATTCTACAGAGCATGTGTACATGAGTGCATGTGAGTGCATGTGTCTTTGGTGCATTATGACGGAGTGACTGGGGTTGTAGCTTGCAAATCCTTCAGCTGATGTGGTTCTAAAAGCAATTCCAGAGACACCTGTGTGTGTCAAGTTAGTTTCTCTGGGACCCTGGTTGGAAAAGGAGACTGGCCATTGTAGGAATGGGAAAGGCCATCTTTTTCCAGCTTCATGTACTGCTACTGACCTGCTGGCTGACCTTGGCAATGGCCCTAAGGCTTTGGGCCTTAGTTCACCACATCTACTCTGGGAATCAGCGCTCTGCCATGCCTCACAGGGACTGGGTGATTGCATTGTTTGTTTGTTCAAGGTTTGGATGTTGCTGTGTTCCCGAAACTGCCTCTGAGCCCAGCTGGACCATGAACTCTGGGCAAACAGATGGGTGTCTTTGTTAGTGAGGAATGTGAAACACTTATAGCCAGCGCTCTAAAGACACCCTGTCATCCTGATAATACACAGACACTGGCAACACCCCTTTCCCCATTAGTATTCCTCTCTTTGGCACACAGGGAACTGAACACAGCCAAACCACTAGGCCCCAAGTCCCCCCATCAAATCTTCACCTTGGGGTACCTATCACAGACCCAGGGCTGTTCAGGTTAATTATCTATAACATAATCTCCCCCAGCCAGACGCTTTCCCTGTCAACCTCTGGACACAACTGTCTGCATAGTTGTTGGAAGTCCCGCTCCCAGTATGCTTCCTGGGTGGAGAGGTCCCAGTTATCCAGCTGAGGCCGGAACAGTCAGGCAATCTCTGTTTTGCATCCTTCCTACAACACCCTTCGGTCACCTTGCAAGAAGAGCTGTCTGCCAGATCTGAGAAACAGGACCCAAATGACAGTGTGCTCTGCTGAAGCCAAGAGTAGCAGCAAGAGGCATAGGATGGGTGGGAGGGGGCAGAGATGCAGCCCAACACCACCACCCCCAAGTCTGCAGCTCTTGCCTGGGACTCAATCAAAAGACAGGAGCAAATGGGCAGAAACTCACTCGAGAGATCAGGAAAAGAGGATTTCAGCCTTGGAAAAGAGGATTCTTCTACTGCAGCAACAGACCCCTTGGCAGAGCCGGGCAGCGGGTGGCAGAGGCAGCATTCCACATGGCATTTAGCCCAACGGTTCCTTTAGGCAGAGCAGGGGGTGCAGGCAGGCTGGAAAGTTTGCTTTTACACTTTGTGATGCCAAGTGGCTCCCAGCCGAGTCTAGGGGTCCCGCAGAGCTCAATGTCCCCCCCCCGCCAAGCCTCTTGAGTACACCTCGTGCCTTCTCCTACCATGATGCCACTTGGCAGATCCAATCCCCCCTTCTGAAAGCCCCGCGCCGCATACTCTGCCAAGACTGCGCCCTCAGCCAGACCCCTCTGGGCGTCGTACTCCCCGTCGAGCCGAGCTCAGCTCCAACCTCCGATCCAGTCACCTCCTCCCCGAGGCTGCCACCCGTCAAGGAAGGTCCAAGTGCCAAGCGCAAGAGCCGCTCACACTGCCCCAACGAGACGACGCCACCGCGCGTGAAAATCGCTCTGACTCACCAATGGGATGAATGTGGCTAGTGAGGATCGTGCCAGCCAGCAGTACATGCCATAGCCCCGTGCCCATGCGGGCACGGGCTCTCAGCCGCTGCCATAAAGCCATCCCTTGGCAGGAGAGAGGATCGCAGTGAGGACGGGACAGGACCCGGCGACCAGGGGTGGAGGGGGGGAAGAGGCGGGGGATGTCCCAGCTGGAGCCTGCTCCGCGCTGCTGCTGCTGCTGCAACTCCTCCTCAAGGTACCTCGGGGGCACTCAGCACCCCAGCCACCAACGGGCTCCCAGCACGCTCCATCTGGTGCTCATGGCCGGACGGACCCGCCGCCGGGGCTTCAAAGGTGAGCTGGCGGGGAGGCGGGGGGCGGTGGCTGGAGAAGGGGGCTCGATCCGGCAGCCAGCACTGGAAAGCCGCGCCGGGCAGCCGCATAGACCCCCGTCGCCGGCCGGTCGCCGCGGCGCGACTGTGCGTCTGCGTATGTGTTTCTCTCTCTCTCTCTCCCTTGTTCCCACTGCCAGGCAGCGCCGGGCTAGCTGCGAGCGCCTTGTCCGCGGCAATGCAGACGAGAAAGAAGAAAGAGCCAGCGAGGGGCTGCAAAACCCGGACTGGAATCCGCCACGGGAAGGGACGGAGCAACAGCTGGTTCCAGACTGACAAGCTCCTGAGACGCAAACAAGCCCTCCTCTGGGAGGGAGAGAGAGCCGCAGCCGCCAGGCGGAGCCGCGCACACCTACCTCCGTTGCTGGCCTCTCGGCGCCAACGGGTAGGGGGGGGAGGGAAGTCCGCCGGCTGCCTGCGGGCGGGGGCCGGGCTTGGTGGAAGGGCAGAGTTCTGGGCTTGGGGTAACCGGCGACCGGTTATTAGGGAGGGGGAAGCGGGAGGCTGGACCTTAGCCCGTAAGGAATTGTCTGGATATGTGTGGACACTCCCCTCGCATTGCCACTTCAACAGTTTCTCTTCCGCCGCTCCCCAAGCGAGTGCTGCAGACCCCTAACTCAAGATCGCCCCCCAACTCAAGATCGCCCCCCCACCTCCTACTTCAAACCCTGGCCCATCAACAGGCGGCACCGCCAGGCAAGCAGGCGAGCCGCTCTTCTCGAGGAAGACAATCGTTCCGTCCAGGCGACTGTCCTCTTTACCACCGCCTACACACACAGCCCTCTCCGCACCCCTCTTCATAGCCACCCCGGAATAGGGTGAAAAGGTCCTTTAGCCCGCAGCAGCCCTCCTCCTCGCCATGATCCCTCCTCCCGCCCCCTTAGCCAGCGCGGGTGTTTTCAGAGACATCACACCTCCACAGCGCTCCGGAGAGGCGGTCGAGAATCATTCACACATCGCAGAGGGGAAAGAGCGGGAGAAGGAGGCAGCGAGGGGGGCGGGAAGGAGGGAGAGGAACACCCCCACCCCACCCCTCGGCACCTGCTTTGGGAGATTCAGCCATGCCCCTCAAAGAAGAGGTAACTCCCCCCCCGCCCCTTCCACCTTGCATAAGGCGCAAGGTGAAGGATTCCCAAGGGGCCCGGAGCCCGGTCCGGCTGTCGCCTCATCCCTACTCCAGTCCTGGGCTTGTCTGGAGCAGTGACTGCCAATCATCGGCACTAGCGTTCTGGACAAACGTCCCCCGAGGAGCTGCCTGGGACCCCCGTGCTCTCCCGGTGCCGGCTCTGCCGCAGCAGGGAGGGGGAGGAAGGACGAAGGGTGTGAATGAGCCCACGGGGCACGCTACACTGCAAGAGGGGGCCGGCGGGGGGAGGGAGAGACAAAAGTGCCAGGGTCAAACGAGGAGGCTGGTCACAGCTGGCGAGAAGAAACCTGCGCCTCTTCCAACACCAGAGACACGCAGCGCGCAGGAAGAGACACAAAAGACGGGGCAAAATCGGCACAGAACAATACAGGAGGCAGACTCAGACGCGCAGGCAAGGAATGAGGCACACAGAATCACGTGGAGAGGTACACAACAAGCAATATGCATGCATGCATACATGTCTGTTACACATATACACAGGAGAACTCGGAAAAAGAGATACAGAGAAGGGGGGGACAGAGACAAAGCAGCACAAAGAACAACAGGCAGTTTCAATACAGCTCAAGCAAAACAAAAGCATCCCCTGGTAAAAGAGCACAGAGATGCATGTGATGCAGGTGCAACCCTTGCACACAATTCTACATATCTGTGTGGCATCATGGTCACACAGGGTAACACAATGTCCCACACAACCACATGAAACTAAGAGGGCAGGCAGCAGGACCCTTTTCTTACACTCCATTTATTTATTTCATTTGCTTCCATTCCAAATTTCCTCCAAGCTCAAAGTGGTGTAAGGAGTTCTTCCCCTCCCCATTTCATCCTCATAACAACCCTGTGAGGTAGGCCAGGCTGAGAGACAATGACTAGCCCAAGGTCAGTAAGTGAACTTCATGGCTGTCTCCCAACCCCACCTGCCAATGGCTGTACATGGCCATGGCCTCTAGCATCTGGTACCTTTGGCAATGCTGTGGGTCTTGTGGAGGTTGGGAAGGAGGGCTACATCCAGTTGTGGAAAGCCTCTTTTTGAAGAAAGAGGAACTTCCTGATGCCCAGCTTTTGCCTTGACTCTATACAGAGAGAAACTCCCAGCCACATTTAGCTCCTCTGCAGCAATAGCCATCAGTAATGCATTCATTCCAGCACTCCAAGAAACAAGGAAAACATATGGCTGAGGGCAACCCCTCCCCCATCCCAGTTCCTCACCCTTCAGTTCCTCCTCAAGCAGAGAGAGATGCCTAAGAGTAATTTGTAAGAGGGCTTAGGAGCAGACCTAGTCAAAGCTCAGAAACAGACAACTCACAACACTCCCCCCAAAGAAATCACCATAAAAATAAAAATCCCACCCTCTTCTGCTTATTAAAAGCTTGCATTTCCTTAACACACACAACTCCCCCCCCCCCGTGGCCCAAAATGCATTGGGCGTTCTGAATGGAATTGTCTGTTTTAGAACTTTGAGTCAATCTGCTCCTGCTGGAGCCTCCTACGGAAGGAACGCTCTTGCGCCCTGTGCTTCTTTTGAGAGCTTTCTGCTTGCTGAACTGGGATGCCCACACCCCAGAGTCTTGGTGGAGGGTGCCTTCCCCACCATGCATACTGGCTTGAGCCTGCTCTGCTTGGCAGCACTGCCAGACCTCAGCACCTCAGGTCCCAGCATCCTACAAAGAGCAGGTGGCAGCACACGCACACTGAAGATGTCAGAGAAAAAGGGGTGATGCTGTCCGAGGGGGCCACCGCCCTGGCAGCTACAGACCCCAGTTGTATGAAGCAGTGCCTCAGTGGTGACATCACTGCCCAGTGCTGGGGTTTCCATAGAAACCCCCCCTTCCAGCACACGTTCACCTGAGATGATGGGAGGCTGAGGGGAAGATCTGGCCATGTGCCAGCAGGTGTTCATCAT
Organism: Rhineura floridana; assembly: GCF_030035675.1. Taxonomy (NCBI): domain Eukaryota; kingdom Metazoa; phylum Chordata; class Lepidosauria; order Squamata; family Rhineuridae; genus Rhineura; species Rhineura floridana. Next base: position 121,867,667 of record NC_084482.1, on the reverse strand, counting down.
CCCCTGAATGGTTTTGACTGGGGAGAAGAAATTTCAGGTACTGAGCTGTAGCAAGTAAACGTGAATGCATAACTGATCCCTGCTTGTGGTCATGTTCCGGTTATTTGGCTGCTCTTCTGATGTCAGTGAAAGGTGACAGCAAATGGCCCCAAGAGTGACAAAGACTCTTTCTCTCTCTCTCTCTCTCTCTCTCACACACACACACACACACACAGGATGATACACACACACAAACACCACTCCCATGAAAGGAGGGAATGGAAAAGCAAGCATTCACTGTTATGCTGGGCTGGCACAAGGGCTGGTATAAGTGAGACTGGTCAATATTAGGGGAAATGGTTGCTTATAAAAATTGGTTAGTGGCTGAAAGAAAGGCAGGGTCTCGGAAATTATTCTGCTTGGCTGGGTGTGTGCACCAACCATCAGTGACTGCAATACTTTCCTCTATATTGCCAGTTTATGCACACACCACACTATGTAGCACGGAATGTATTACGGAATTTGACTTCCAGAGAATCTTGGTATGTGTGCATGTGTGTGTAGGGCCTGAGCAGAGTTTGATACGAGTGCGCTTGCTTCAAACAGCAATCTTCCAGGACTCCTACTGGTCAGAACGAAACAACTTGTTGAGTAACCCCATCAGATTCTGCTCCCTTATTGTAAGCCCCCTTTGCTCTCTCTGGTTTACCCCCTAGCTTCTTCCTTTCTGCTATCCCACTCTTGGCCAAAATATGCCAAAATTTGCAAATTCCTACTGTTGGACTAAGTAAGGGTGTCACCAGTTAAAAATGGAAATGTTTGGTGTGAGGGCAAAATTGATCAAGAGCATCTTTCATGAGGACCTTTGTTGGTAGATAATGTGGTTGCAGTCGCTGTGCCAGTTTATGAGAGGGAAGCAGATGGGTTCCCTTTTTATCTCGGCACTGAGATGACACCTTTTTACACCAGCTAGACTCACAGTTTCTCCCCTGCTCCAGAAGGATTTCCCTAGCCAATGATTGCTGTAGGGCTTTCCCCTTTGGGTCTTCATTCACCATGCCCAGAAACCCCTTACTCTGCCCAGTTCTAAAATTTGTCCCTATTCTCCAACATTTGGTACTCTTTGTGAGCCTTTCTCATGGGCTTTGTGCATATATTTGCCAGGCATCAACTTCTAAAAATAATGTGGCAGGCCACAGCCATAGCACAATCCTGGCTGTTCTCAAACACTTTGGTGGTTGGCAAGAGAAAGATTCAAAACCACACTTGCTCCCACTTACTAGTCTTGTCCCTTGGATATTTATTTACATCCACTTGGCAGCATGAAGTTGGAGACTGATTAGCCTCTTCTATTTGCATGAAGCAGTTAAATAGTCCTAAAGGAGATGGTCCTGCCACATCTGGGTTTGTCTTTCCCATCAGTGCTTGCTCTTTCCTGGCTCAGCTTATATCAGTCATGCAGCTGCCTATGCAAGCTGTTTCCCGTGAATGGTCCCAGTCAGTTGCCGGACACAGTTACATTGCAGTCAAGTTTCCCTGCTAAACTGTGAAACTATCCTCTCCCCACTTGCTATGTTTTAGGTCTTAGCGGCCAGAACCAACAGAGAACCAGCAGAACAAATGACCCAGTAGAAATGCTTCCACAGACTGAGGAGCAGTTCCCTGTTGCCTCTCTTCCTCAATCCTGTTAAGAGGAGACAATCCTGATTCAGGACAGAATACCTGTCACAACAACTGGACAGCCAGATTCCCTGAGCAAGATGGAGCTTTTTAATTACCATAATCCAACAACCATGTAACCCCATTTCCTCTCCTTTTAACATATTTTTCTTTTAAAATATTTTTAGGCCACTTTTCTGGGCAAGCCCATCCGCAAAGTGGTTTATAATGACACGTATATCCCGATATCCCAATATTAATAAAAACAAGAATAGAACAGAATGCACACAAATAAAAACAGGCTCAGAACCCTGATAATATAATAATATTCCAGGATGGTACAGCTGCAGGCAGTCCATCAGATAGCTCAGGCCCCAAAACTTTAGGAGCTTAATGCACAGCAGGGAAAGAGTACCAGCCTGGCTCTTTGGGAGCTGGAGTTTCTACATCTTCCTTTCCCTGATCAAAATACTTCTTGCTAGAGTAGCACATGTAGTGCCTGTGAAAGAAGCTCTATCATGTTCCTCCTTTTTTTAAAAAAAAAAGTTCATATATTTATATCCTGCCTTTCTTCCATCAAAGAACTCAAGGCAATGTGCATGTGGTTCCCAGGCAAATCACCTATCTAGGCACTGACCAGATGCAGACCTGCTTAGTGGCCTCGTGTGTCTTCAGACCATGCTCTGATTGTCCACTTTGTGGGGGTGGGGGAGGAAGCATGCCCTCTTGTGTAGAGGAAGGAATGCAATATATGGTCTAGGGTAGGTGGCTGCATGGGCCAAACATGGCCTGTAAGGGCTACCATTTGATTGGAGTTGGCAAAAGGAGTGTGTGGATGCAGCAACAGCGATGACTATGGGATTTGTTCACAGTCCTGTGCAATGAGCACCTCTCTTTTCTCAAGTAGGTTCTAAGGTACAACCAGTTTCTCACCACAACTGGCTGGTGTAGGTTGACCATGGAATGTGGAAGTAGCCAGTCTTGGGGATTTTCTATCATTTTTAGCAAAGATCAAAAAGATCATGTTGAACATCCTCAAAGGACCAAGAAGAAGCCCGTCAATGCATGTGATATGTTGCCGTCCTTCATATGAGGAGTTGACTCTACTGCAGGCAACTGAAGAAGGTGCCTGAGAAAATCTTAGTGCATTGCTGAGAAATTAATATTAAATAGAAATCTAAATATTAAATTAGAAATTGTTTGGTATTTTTGTTCTGTACAGCCACTTTGCTTTGTGCAAGCCTCATCCCCAGATTACCTCATAACTTCCCTTAATAAACTTATTGATGTTGCACTATAAATTCTATTTGAAGTGCAGTGTGGCAGACCAGCTGACTCTCGGTGCAGTGACTCTGTAGAAACATCATCTCAAAGGATCAAGAAACAGAACTGGGCCCTAAAAGATGGATCCAAAAGGACTCAGCAGACAAATGACTGCTATAATTCATGGGGAATTGAAGCAAGACTGGGATAGCCCAAGAGGAATCTGCTTGCTGTCTAGAATTGTTGGTGTAGGAATGTTGACATTCAGGAGTGGGCAAATGAAGCTGTCTCCAGGGTTTAGGGAGTGAATCTCTCCTAGGCCTTCCTGGGGAAGCTGGAAATTGAACCTGGGACTTTCTGCATGCAAGGTAGATAACACCGAGCTACGTCCCTTCCTGAAGGCCTTCTCTTCCTGTGACTAATAATGGTCTAGTGCAGACTGGTACCCTCCAGGTGTTTTAGACTTCACCTTCCATCATTCTTTATCATTGGCCATGCTGGCAGAGGATGATGGTAGTCCAACACATCTGAAAGGCACCAGGTTAGGGAAGATTGGTCTAGTGAAGTGGGTTTATCTCAAGGAAAACAGTTTCACATCAACTTGTCAGCTGAAGATCTCCTGTACATCTATCATGGAACCCCTGAACACTGCAGATAATGGCCATAGCTTAGTGGTAGATCACATGCTTTGAATGTAAAAGGCCCCAGGTTCAATCCCTGGCACCTGGAAAAGACCTCCATCTGAAACCATGGAGAGCCACAACCAGTCAGTGCCATAGACCAGTGGTTCCCAACCCCCAGGGGGGCCGTGAAGTAATCCACAGGGGGCAGTGAACAGTAAAGAAATGAATTGTTTATTAATTTTTTTAAAAAAGTCTTCACTCCCTCTACACTGTCTGCTTTCCATTGCTGCTGCAGATGACACCTCCCCCTTGCTCCAAACAAGAGCGGAGGCCTTTTCTGAAGCTCCAGAGCATCTTTCAGGCACACTAAGGGCAGACATCTGCCTATAAAATACATGGCAGATGCCAAAGGAGGCTGAGGGTGGAGCTACCAGGAAGAAGAGGGGATTACTATCACTGATTCCTGTCTCCTTGCACTGCCGCTACTGGTAACGCCCTTGCTTAGAATGAGAGAGGGCTTTTTGTGAAGCAAAAAGAAGCAAGCCTGCAAAGAAAGGCTGCTTTCCCCCTTCCTTCCTGGCAGCCACCCTGCCTCCCTGGGGGGAGGGGGTCACAATTTTTTTTCAGCTTATAAAGGGGGTCCTGTGCTCATAAAGGTTGGGAACCACTGCCATAGACAGTACGGAGCCAGATGAGCCAATGATCTGGTTCAATATACAGCAGCTTCCTGTGCTCAGAGGTCATGGAAGCATATTATAGGGCACAAATTCAATCCATCTGAAGGACTGGCCAGGTCTTATTGGGCCTCAGTGTTGCCCTGTGTGAACTCAGGGTATGCCCTAGACTGCACACTTGGGAATCCTATGAAGAGAAAGTTCAGCAGTAGTGGGAAAATAGTCTGTAAGAAAAGCTTAAACACCAGTGATGATCTCACTGGGGAATGCCTGGTAAGCTTCCAATTAACCCTAGAATTCCTGAAACACAGTGGGGAAAACCACTGCTCCAGAGGCATTCTGTGAGCCAAATCAACAAACTGCTTATATTCTCCTATTCAAACCCACTACCTCCTCTCCAAGAAGACGGATCTAGCTGCTTCTCTCACACCTCCCCAATGTGTATCCCTTCTCAAATCCATTTGTTGAACTTGGGACAGGTGGGGCCCAGGGAGTAAAGAAAGAGGTGGCAAATGCTGTATAAATTGATTTAATTCAGGCCAGGTAGCGGCCAAGAAGCCAGCCAAAGGGGAAAGCAGTGAATAAAGAAGGTTAAGGAGGTTATAGCAGACAAGGAGCAGTTGAGAGGAGGCAGGCCTCTCAGTGAAGTGATGGTCTCCTCCTTGCTATGAGCCTGCATGCTCTGCAGAGCTAATTTCATTTGTAGCTCCAGGAAATGAACAATTAACAAGATGCTCTGATGTCTTTAAGAGTTGAAGTGGGCAAGAAAAGGCTGGGCCAGCTGCTACTTTCCTTCACCCCATCATAACACATGCTTCATATAGGTCCCCTTCATCTCCTGGAAGGACCTTGGACCTTTCAGCTGAGGATCTGATGGCATCATGGGCCTGTTTGGCACTCCAGGTCCATGTCAGCCTTGATGGTCTCCCAAAGCAGAGCTTGGAAAAGTTACTTTTTTTGAACTACAGCTCCCATCAGCCCAATCCAGTGGCTATGCTGGCTGGGGCTAATGGGAGTTGTAGTTGAAAAAAGTAACTTTTCCAAGCTCTGTCCCAAAGCCATCATGAAGAAGCCTCCATACTGCCTCTCTTTTCCATGTCAGCATTCTCACCCGAATTGTTCCAAGCTTTGCTCTGCAAACTCTTCAGATTTAAAACTAGAGTCAGCTTCTAAGTGGACCCTGAATGCTGTACTAGCCCAAGAGAATTTGACATTAAAAATCTGGTACACAGCTAAAATGGTAAAACTAAGGGCCAAATTAGACGGGATGTTAATCATGGGACTGGACCTTGCATCCATGTTTTTTCTTTATTAAATAGTAGCTGGAGAGGGGAGCTGATGGGGGCAGAGGGCCCCCATCCAGATAATGTGTGTGTGGGGGTGCTATTTGCATTGGGAGGAAAATTCCCATTGGTGCCAGTGACCAAGTGAGATTCAAGGACAGTCGTATAGTTGAGTCCTTGACAAAGTGGTTTTGTTTCTTTACATATTGAAATTGTTCTTATCCTCCATATCCATTTTCTCTGAAAAGTTTTTTTAATCTGATCTTTGTGAATCACTATTTCTGTTGGTATATTTTCCCATCACCACATGTTCTTTTCTAAAATAATAAATATATAATTCAGGAATTTATGCATTGAGCAGGGGGTTGGACTCAATGGCCTTCTAGGCCCCTTCCAACTCTACAATTCTATGATTATATATACATATATGGGTTTTACTAACCTACCCTTCACTGCTTGGGAAGGCACAGTGTTCCTGCTCTAAGTCCAGAGCCCTTCAGAGGGCTTAATTAGAATTAGAAAAGGATTGCAGTGTGTCCTTAAAGTAAACTCTCCAAAGTTTACTGGCATACCTCAGCTCTCCACTTGTGAACCACTCAAAATTTCACATTCAGTGATGGTAAGCCAAATGGACAACTGATGTCCTAGATGTAGACAGAAGATGTTCCAATTCCTGCTCAACTATAAAGCTCCATGACCGAATTTCAGCTAGTCACAATTTCTCAGCCTAACCAACATCACTGAACTGTTGTGAGGACAAAACTCCATGTTCATTACCCAGAGCTTCCTGTAAAAAGAGTGGGGTACAAAGCTCAATCAAAATGATATAAATAGGGAAAACAGCTGAATGGTTGCAGAGTAAAATGAATACTAATGCAGCCAACACATGATTTCTGTAGACTAGACTAAGAATACAGTAGTTACCTTAGGGGAGGAGATGGGATCCTTTTATGATAAAGGTGGCAGCCCAGCAACTATTCCAGATGAAAAGATCTTGCTTGCTTTCCTGACTTACTTTGAAGACCAAACTACTCCCCACTGACTTTGTTCATGCCATTATCCTCTCTGTCTGCTTCTTCCTTCTCCAAAGCAGTTTGTCCCAGAGGTAGGTCTTCTCAAAACACTGAGGGGTGAAACCAGATAGTTTTGTTAAGTTGAGCATTTGCTAACAGAACATAAATGAGGGACCTGTATCAGGCTAAGGGCCACATTACCCCAGTGGAAAGCTGTCAGGGGCCACATGCCAGTACTGGTAGTGCCCAGGCCCATACACAATCACTCACCCTAACAGCTAGTGTGGTGTAGTGGGTAGAGTGTTGGACTATGACCTGGGAGACCAGGGTTCGAATCCCCACAGCCATGAAGCTCACTGGGTGACCTTGGACCACTCACTGCCTCTCAGCCTCAGAGGAAGGCAATGGTAAACCACCTCTGAATACTGCTTACCATGAAAACCCTATTCATAGGGTCGCCATAAGTTGGGATCGACTTGAAGGCAGTCCATTTTTTTCAAACACACAGATACATACACAGCTATTTCCCACGAAAACAGAAGCATTTATTTAAGTCTTAGTAACTCCATTCAAGTGTTACCTTTCATTCTCATCATATACATTTAAAAAAACATATTTTATTCAGTTTTTCAATAAGCAGTAAAACCATATCTGGAACTCACCAATAGTGGAGCTGGGATACACTCAAAAACCAGTGGAGTACAAAAGATTTCTTCCAATATAATCATATATGAAATAAGACATCTATGAACATTGGTGGTGAAATATGTATGTAGTGCCACATAAAAATAATCAGTTCATATCCAAGGCTATCCATCAAATGTATTTACATAATCCCTCCAAAAAGAGACATGGGTGACAGGGAGTTTTATGGAAGAAGAAAATGTGTTCCCATAACTCAGCAAAGGCAAGACATTGTTTTTAAAAGGTTGTGTTTTTTTTCAATATAGTGCTAAGCAGATTGTTCCATCAGCACATGGATTTCTCCTTGCATTACAGAACAATCTCACCCTCTCCTTCTCCCATACACCCCCTAAATCTGTTCTGTGGTTTTCCCCAACACCTCAGAGCAGATTTGGGGGAAGGGGGGGAGTCCTGTTGTGCTAGCCCTTGTGCTAGCACAACTTTTTAGATGAATAGTGCCCAAAGCTTCAAACTTCAAAATGCAATTGCATCCCAAAATTGCATGCATGCAATAGTAAAATGCATGGATACTTTTTGCATATGTGCAGGAACACACATTTACCTCTTCTCTGAGACATACTCCTCTTTGTTTTGATCTTCTTGCACAAGGAGCTACAAATGCACACTTTGCACAACATCAAAGTTATTTTCTTTCTAAACAGCTCCCTGGTGAATAGCAAATGGGTGGAAGGTAACCTGAGGCCCTGAAACCCAACCTTATCCAGATGGTTGCTGGGATTCCCCATCCCTGTGGCAGAAAAATGTATGGCATAGGAGAAAGACTGGCTTAGTCCAGCCACTATGGGGTTGGAAAGTGAACTGGCAGCTTGTCATGTTTTGGGAAGAGGCAGGAAAACAAGTGGGAGCCTGGGGGGACTGTAAGGACTGGATTTTTTTCCTGACAAGTTTCACCCTCCCCAAATCTTTCATAGAAAGCTGCCTTATACAGAGTCAGACTATTAGTGCATCTATCTCACTGCTGTCTACACTGACTGCAGTGGCTCTCCAGGATTTCAGGCAGGGAATCTTTCCCGGACTTTCCAGGGATTAAACCTGTGACTTTCTGCATGCAAAGCAGGCACTCTACCACTGAGCTACGCCCCCTCCACCAAATTTTGTCAGTACTTGACAGTGCTAAGTGTGATTCAGTACACTGAGGGTATGCTGAAAAGAGACACCTGTGAAATTTGTTGCCTCAACAGAATCTCCCACTAGTAGGAACACAGGCCACTGATGGTCAAGAACAATTTCCTGCATGCTATTCACCAGAAAGAGGCAGCTGAAACTCTAGTGTCTAGCCTTAGCAAGGCCAGTGAAGACCATTTGTCTCCTTACTGCTTGAGTTCAATGGTAATGGAGGGCAGAGCTGAAATAAATCTTCTTGGGGTAGAGGGAATTTTCATTCGCATCCCCAAATGTTGAAATTGTAATGATTATCTATAGCTCAAACTTCAAGGCCAAAATTTGACATCTCTGAAAGGACTTGAATTTGTGTGTGTGTGCGCGCGCGTGTTTGTGTGCAGTGATATTGGCAGCAGGGATAGCCACTTATTCTATTCTTAAATACCAAATGTTCCCAGAAAGCCCATCTTTATCATATTTCTGACCAAAGAAGCTCTTTTGGTTTGTGATTTGCTTAGTACTTCTTAATTATGCAGATCAGAGTTGAAACAAAGAAACTCCAAAGTTTTGTTTTAAATTTCCATATAGAAATTACCACTTTAAAATATCCAGGTCCACTTCCTTTTCACACTTGCATGAAATTCCATTTCAGCTCTAGATGAAGGCACTATAATAGCAGTGATCCATGTAGCAGCTGGCCAGGCTCTCCTTGTGCTCTCTAACCTCATGAGGGAATCCATCAATCCAGGATTGAGTTCATCTCCAGTCTATGCTCACTTGGCCTTTACTAGTGGCAGAAACATGCAGCACTGGCTCTTACGGAAACTCTCAAAACTATCACCAAAATCCCAGCAAAAGCATTCCCCTTTAAACAAAATGGAAAGAAATTGCCTACAAAACTAGGCAAAGTGGGAGCAGTTAGGATGGTGAATGCAGCTAGAAAGCAATGCACTCTCTAAGAGACTTGGATAGCATCTCTGTCACCCTGTCAGCAGCAACAGATTTTGTGTCTGTTTTTAATTATCAGGAGTTTCCCCTAAAGTTATCTGATCACTAGCCACCCCTCAGGTTGGAATGATAATGAAGCCCATGCCACGTTCAAGGCCAAGGCTTTGGGGCAGGGGAGGAGGAGAATAGAGGGTTGAAGCTAATGTGCTCCTCTGTCCCTCAAAAAGCGTGTAAGGAAGGACTCCTGGATTCCAACTCGGTTCCAGGCAAACCCGAGAGGTCACAGTTTTCTCATCTTTTTTCAAGGAAAGGCATAGGCATGTTAGTCCCCACCTTGATAGTAACACTGTTGCCCAGAGATCATGTAATAAAAAAGAGGAGGAGCAGTAAGACTTTCTCATCCCTGATGTGGGCAATGTGAAGAACACCAACACCCTGCTCCAGTGCCATCCTACAGGGCCTATACAGGCAACAGGTGTATCATCACATCACTGTTGGAGGAAGCTGGAAGAAGAGGAAATCAACACTGCCAGTCCCCTCTTAGAAGGTGAGAAGTGGGATAGAGATGGCTGCAGAGCTTGGAAAAGTTACTTTTTTTGAACTACAACTCCCATCAGCCCAATCCAGTGGCCATGCTGACTGGGACTGATGGGAGTTGTAGTTCAAAAAAGTAACTTTTCTAAGCTCTGGTGCCAGACAATGATGTGGAGCAAGATTATATCTTCACTGTCTGAGGCAGTGTGTTTCTAAGTACCAGTTGCTGGAAACTACAGAGTGGGAGAATGCTGCTGCACCCACGTCCTGCTTGCAGGCTTCCCATGGGTATCTGTTTGGCCACTGCGGAAACAGGATGCTGGACAAGATGGGCCATTGGCCTGATTCAGCAGGCTCTTCTTCTGTTCTTAAAAGGGATACTGATTTGCGTATGTGACAGGCAGAGCATCATGATGTGGATGCTGCTATCCAACCAACTCTATTGAAGATGTTAAATATCAGTCTGTGTAGTTTCAGGGATTCGCGACAGGCAACATTCCTTTATTTTGTACATGCACATGTACATGCATGCATACACACAGACACCATGCATACAGGGAAAAGCAGCCTTTTCTGGCACACTCCTCCCTCCATTTTTAAAAAAATATTAGTAACAGCATTTGCATAAAAACAGGATGTTTTGCAACTCTCGGCTCCATCTGTTCCTGCTGAAGTCACAGCCCCTACGCATGAGCTCATTGTAAGTTGTCATGGTGATGAATGTGATCTCACATGTGCAGGAGTGCAGCTTTGGACTGGGTGGTGTTAGTCGGTGACACCAGACTCAACCGGCCAGAGATAACTGAGCAACTCAGAACACCAATGATCATATGGCCTGGCACACAACAAAATGGCACACAACCTATGTACACATGCTCTATATTTCCCAATTCTCCACTATCACCACCCTATTATAAATTACAGTCCAAAGCTTCAAAGAGCTTCATGTTGTGATGATGAGGCACAGGACCTTCTTAGTGGCAGGACTAAAGTTACAGAACTCTCTCCCCAGTAAGCTTGTCTTGCCCCTTCTCTTTGTTTTTAGATTTAAACAGGAGTGCTGTTGCATCCTGCTTGCAGAGTCCCCATAGGCATCTTGTTGGCCACAGGATGCTGGACTAGATGGGTCTTTAGCCTGATCCAACAGGATTCTTCTTATGTTCTTAGACATCTGATGGTGCCACTTTTTTTCCAGAGGGTTATGATTTTGCATCTTACTGCTGGAATGGGTTTTATTGTTTGAAATTGTGATTTATTAAAATATTTTTAATGAAAAAGCAAACAAATGTCACAATGCAATCTGCTATGCTGGCAACTTTCATCTTCCAGGTTTCTATCCTGGCCACATTGTATAATGGATCATTGCTCTGTACCTGACCAGAACAAGAGTGAAATATGTGACTCTAGCTGCATACACACCATACATTTAAAGCACATTCCCTGCCCCTCTGCCAAAGAATCCTGGGATCTGTAATTTATTCCTCACAGAGCTACAATTCCCAGCACCCGTAACAAATTACTGTTCCCAGGATTCTTGGGGTGGTGTTTTAAATGTGCAGTAGGGCCCCATTCATAAGGCAGGTTATGTTCTGGACCCCCGCTGAAAAGCGAAAACCACTGAAAAGTGGAACTCATTGAATAGAATGGTGTGCAATGCCCGAAAACCACCATAAAAGCAGAACATGCACCGTATGAGTGGGGTTTTAGTCTAATTGCATCTAACTGAGACCACCACATCAGCGAAGCGCAGTAAAGTGAAGCGCTGTAAAGTGGGGCCCTACTGTATGATGTGTATGCAGCCTAAGTCAGTGCAGTTACTGCCCATTTTGTGTGGCATATTCTCTGTTTAGAACCAGGGGTTGGCTGGGTCTAATGAGAGAAATAGTTCATCTGGAGAGCACCAGGTTGGCGGAGACTGACTTAGGTGGTTACAGAAAGCTAGTGCCACCCTTTAAAATAATCCCTGCCCTTCTTGCAGAGTGCCATTTTCCCACCAGCTCATGCATATGACTCAGAGGCTGCACCCTCAAAATATATTTTTGATGCTCACCCCCCTTCCCCACATGCAAATTAGCATCAGAGATCTCTTCTTCACCCTTGCAGACTGCCAGGCCCTTGCCATTATTCTTTGTCCCAGCTTCCTGGCTCCTCTGATATCTCTTTGGCCAGCACCATGTATTTACAGCATTAGTGATGGAAGATGGGAGCTGTATTAGAAGATGTTGGGTAGCATGAAGTCACTATCTTCCAGCACAGAAGGTGCACAGGGGGAGGCAGCTGGCCTCAGGGCTTGGTCCTGCTGAGCGCAGCTGAGCCTGGCCTTTGAAAAAGCACCATCAAAGGCAACTGAATTGAGAAAGGGTGGGAGGGAAGCATGCAGCTGTTCAGCATTCCAGCTCCTGTACAGAGCCTACAGGTGGCTGCAGAGTCAGGATGGCCTGCACTGGATGCTTATAGGATAGAGCCAACACAGAGCAAATGTGTCACCTCATCCAGGGGAATCTCAGGTGTCCTACAACAGCAGTTCAAGCCACCTGCCAGCTGCATATAACCCTTGAAGAGGGCAAGCAGAATCCCAATGCTTTCTTCCTCCACTGGGGGGCACCAGGGAACACGGCAATGGATAGACTCCTGGTGAATGCATACATATCAAATACAGACATAAAGGACAAACAGAAACAGGCTCATCAAAGCTTTGCACACACATGCCCAAAGTCCACACTTTGCCTGCAAACATCAGACATCGAAGCACACATATATCCCACCCCTCTGCAACGAAGGCACGCAAACTGCAGAGTGGGGCTATCTTAGGGCAAAGCACTGTAGTATATCTCTCCTTTGCCAAAGCGGCCAGCACTCAAACACTCCATCTGTTTCACCCTCTGTTATTATTCGATCTGTTCCTCGTTCAGGATGGTCTCCAGCTCTGGCTTCTGGTGCTGCCAATCTGATGCCAGGAAAAACATGCCCAGCTAAGTGTAAAGCTGGCCAAGCAACCCCACGCAGAGAAGAGAGGAGGGCACTGGTAATAGAGTCTTGCCTACACCTCAAAAGTGTGGCTTTTTTATTAGTGCTTGAATAAAGCATTGCAGGGAAGGAAAATCCAGAGATTCCTCTCATTTGCAAGTGTTGAATCCTGTGTTTTGGGTGCAAAAGCTTGTTTTCTGGGTAAGGAAGCTTCAGTTTTGAAACAAAATAACCTACGGAGACACCTGTCTTTGGGCTCAAAAATTAGGATTTTGTGAGGAAACTATTTTTGTGCACATGGTTTCTACAGATTGAGTTGAGAACTTTCAGACAGAGAGATTTTCATGTAGGAATTTGAACTCAATTTTGTTTTTAAAAGGATGCTTCACTTCTGCTTTTTTTTTACCATGGAGAGCAGCAGGATTCACAGAGCTAACTCTGGGCCTCTCTCTCTCTCTCTCTCTCTCAGCAGTGGCAGGGGTAGAAACAGCCCAGCCAGCCAAGAAACTAGACAATCCCTCATAGCCTTCCATGTATGTGGTCTGACCCCATCTTTGTTACCCTGGCAACCCTTAAAACCAACGATTTCAATCCCCAGCACTGTTAGGCACAAGGCTGGCAATTACTGCTAGCGCTCTGGAAGGCACACACCACACCAGATTAGTGCCAATATCATGCATCCCTCTGGTGTGAGATTCCTCAGCTGCCAAGTTGGAATGCCCTGTGATAACCCAAGGCCCAGCCTCATCCCTCACACATTGAGCGGGCAACTCAGGACACAAGGGGACTTGCCTTAAAGCATTCAAGGGTGGGGTGGGGGCAGTGAAAGGGGGACAGACTGTGGTGAGCAAAGCAAGCCTTTGTGCTGACAGCACAGTGTCTGACCAAGAAAACGGAATACTTATGCTTACCTCCTTGTTACTTAAATTACAACTGCCTTTAATGGGGCCACAGGCGCACTCTCCTTCACTACCACATACACCACAAGAGTCTGACAGCTCCATTACCAGTCCTTTGTGCTCAGCCTGCTGGAGAGCAGGACAATTTTGCTGGCCATAAACAATTGGCCAGCTTCTCCTAAGAAGTCCTGACTGACATGGGGTGGGGTGGGATAGGGAACTGACCTTTTAATATATGCAAGCTTCATGCAATACACAATAACCTTATAGAAACCATTTCTGCATGATATGGTGATGATAACTAATTTGTTGGCTTTAAGGGGAGAAGACAAATCCATGGGCTTGGCAATGGCAATTGGCTATAAGAGGCAGAGTACCTGGTTACCATTTGTTGGGGTCAAACATGTCCATCATGCTCCCCTTGTCACTTTGCCAGGGCCATTCTGCTGTCCCTTGTTGGCAAAAGCACTGATCTAGATGATCCTTTGGTCTGATTCAGCATGGCCATTATTATGTTCCCATTATCAATTTCTGATGACAAGCATGTGCAAGCTTCCTGAGTGGCACAGAGCTATTCCTCAGCGTGAGACACAAAAGGATGTAAGCTGAAGGCCCCTTTTCTGTTAGAAACTAGTCCAATGAAGGAGATCAGCTGACCAATTATTTATTTTAGTATCCCATTTTGAGCAGGTTAGTCCTGTTTTAGGTTGCAAATTCTAGAAAGGTTCATCTTTGTCATTTTCCAAATGACTTCCTGCTCTGCTTACTGCCAGGTTTGGTGTAAGAGATTTTGCCACCTGAGGTAGAACATCAAATGGTGCCTCTACCCCACCCCACAGTTAAGGTGCATAGTAAAGAAGGCCAGCCCAGGTGTTTTGGGAGTCTGAGGCAGAACATTTCAAAAGGACTTGTCCCCCTCCTTGTTAGTAAAAATACAGCAATAATAAATTAAATAAAGAAGAATTTGAAGCCCTTTCATGACACCCAAACCAGCTCTCTGAGGGCAGTGGTCTCACTATGCCTCATGGTAGGTTTGGCCCTGCTTGCTTGCCTTTGTCTAGAGTGGGGTTGCTAACCCGATGCCAACAGGTGCCATGGTGCTTCCAAAGGCCTTCATTGGTGCCCATAGCTAAGGTTTCCAGAATATGAGCTTTCATTTTTTTAAAAAGTAAGTCTCTAGCTCTCCTAGAAAGAATGTGATGAAGAATAGTGTGCAGGTACCTTTCTAAGTGATTTCTGTGAAATGAGACAGCCTAGCTGCTTTGTCTGTCAGTGTTTTTAGCCAATGAGTGAAGCTAAAGCTGTGATTGATAAGTGAGTTGTTTGGACACCAAGCAATAGGCATTCCTGGGTTGTCAAGAGCTTCTGTTTTCCCCTCCCCTTTAGTGCACTTTTCCTGCTTCGCTCTTATTTTCTAATAGTTCTTGGAATCTCTGTAGTTTGCCCTTCCTTTCCCCCTAGCAACCAGGATGCATCTTTCCTGTAGTGAGTTTGTCTTAGATCAGGTACTCCCTAGAAGTTATTTTCTGCAAATAAAGAATCCCACTCCAAATGGCAAATGCAAAATGTAAAAATGCAGAAAGAGGCTTAGGCATGTCTCCCACTGTGCACTCATCAAGAATTCACTGTATAGTTAGTTTACAGTACAATGACATACATGTTGACTTCTGAAGTAAGTCTCTTTGTATTTAATGAGCCTTATTTGCAGATAAATTGGTGCAGAATAGCAACCTAGGCTTTGGTTTAGGATTAGCATTTGGGAAATTTAATGCTGTATCTTCACAATCAGCACCAGCAGGACATAGCTGACTTTCCATAGTAAACATGAAGTTGTCGGGGGTAGAGGAAGAAGTACCAATGACTATGTTCTCTCTAATTTTGTGTTATGCCATGCCTCCTTGGCAGCCATTTTGAGACTGGCACCCTCAGAACTCTCAAAACTTGAAATGTGCCCCCTGGTCCAAAAAAGGCTGGCAACCCCTGGTCTAGAGGTCATGGCAGACTGAATCACTAACCATTCTTCCCTAATCTGATAGGACTGGTAAGGGGGACTGAATCAGGCATATGCTCAGGGATGTTTCTTTTTTGCTAGCTTCTGGTGAGTAGTTCTCAAGCAGGCCATTGTGCCTGTAGGAGGAAGAAGGGCCAGAGCTGTTCAAGCGGCCTTGTATTTTGTCTCTTTTGTGACCCTCAGCTCTGAGGGGAAGGACTTTCTCTTTCTCTTGTTCTCTCTCTTTATACTTGTGGAGGCACTAGGAAGCTACACTGAGAGGAAAAAATGGGGGGGAGGGTCTTATTTTCCCACCCTCGCTTGCAAGAGGTTGAGGATGGTGGGGGGGGTACTGGGAGAGACAACGAAATAAAACAGGGAAGGGAGGTGACAAACCAGAAGTGGAAAAATGGGGAACACTGTGTGTCAGCCCCTGAAATCCCTTATAACAGGACAGGGGCTACTTGGTGAAAAGCTTGGCGGGCTCACACTGTAGAAGGATGGCTCTTTTTACATTTCAGAGATGGCTGACCATAAAGAATCTAAAGCAGGAATGGGCAGAAGGTTGGCTGGGATCTGCTGGTAGATGTTGGGTGTTTTGCAGCAGATCAGCAAAGGGTTTCTGACTCTCAGCTGTTTAACAATGGCAACAACAAAGCAACTTATTCTACCTAAATTAGGCTGCTGTAATGAAGACAGCTAACAACTATCTTTACCTGAGACACTTCTCCAGATCCCTCCTTTGAGGGAGCCTTGGAGGATGATGAATACTCTACCCAATGAGGTCTGCCGGTGCCTTAGCTGACATCCTTTTGGTGCCAGGTAAAAACTTATCTCTCATCACCACGATCACAGCAGGCTTTTGATGAACCACATGCTGCTGGGTACTGTTAGTTGTGCTGCTTAAACTTTCTGTTGCTGTTATTGGGCCACTAAAAACAAATCTTTAAGCTCAGAATGTGCTCAGATGCAGCTAGTTCCGGTTGGGAGATCTTGGGGTTCAAGTAAAAGACAAAAAGAGACCCAATAAGTCTGAAGCCCACCTGCCCACCCCTGATTCAAAGGAAGTAACATGGCAATGTGCCAAGCGTGGCAGGAGCCTAACTATTACCTGGTGTGAGGAGCTCCCAGTAATACTCCTACCCCAGAATGTGTCCCCTCCTGTCTCTACCCCAGCAGAATCCTCTTCTCAAGGCCAGACTCACAAACCAGAGTTCCCCCTTCTGAGCAGCTTGCCTTTTTGTTCACTCTTCTTGGGCCAAATATGTTCCAGTTCCACCATGTTCTGTCATACCCCATTCTCCAGGAATTGCCCTCATCTAGCAAATGTAGGTCACATTTGGAGGACCAGCATACCTTGAGGTCATTCCCACTATACTATTCTTCTTCTCTTTCATTTTCTCCTCTCTCTCTCTTACACACAGATTGTTTCATCATTCATTTTCCCTGCCAGACAAATGGCAGGACGTGGAAAGCGACAGTGTTATGAAATCTGTCAGGCTCACCCTCCACCCCACTACAGTCCACTGTAACCCACATGGTGTTTTATGCCCAGGCTACACACACACACACACACACACACACACATATATGGGCTCTCATATATATATGAGAGCAAGATCCCATCCCGAGCATGACCATGAGAACTCTGCTCGCAGCTTGGCTTCCCTCTCTGCCAAGAGATGGTGGTAGCAGCTCCCTTCATGGGAGAAGCGGCCCGTGCAGCCGCCTCTGTGCGCTCTGATGAGTTAATAGACTCTAATTAATACAGATTGGGGAGATCACTTTCAATTTCCCCAGCTCTCCCTCTTACTGAAAAGCCACAGAGGACGCTGGCTGTAGTGTCTACAGAGGCTTCAATGCATAACTGAGCTGCCCCCTTTCCCTCAGGCTAGTCTTGCGCTCCTGGCTTTCACAAGGGTCATAAGAGAGATGTTTCTCCAAGGTTGTGTGAGAAGGTCTGATTTATTGCTTGTTGCTTGTGCCCAAACTAGACAATGTCACTTGCCCTTGCCAAGAGATTGGACACAAGGCTCATGGTGGTCTGGCTTACAAACTGTTAGTTCAAGTGCCAGACTGTGGGGCAAGGGCTGTATGGAGTCTCTTCTGCGTCCAAGAGAGGTAGGGAAAGCTTCCCTCTAGAGAACCAGGCTGGGGAACTTGTGGCCTTCCAAATGTTGCTGGACTTCAACTCCCATCAGCCTTAGCCAGTATGGCCAATAGTCAGGGATGATGGGAATTGTAGTTCAAGAACATCAGGAGGGTCACAGGTTCTCTAGCCTTATTCTAGAATGAGGGCCTTGGATGTTGCACATCTCTTATTTCTGTCCTTGCAAAGTTGGGGCTTCTGTCCTCTTTTGGTGCAGTCACCCAGAAATTGGATGTGAACAGAAATTAAGCATATATTGGAAATGTAGTTCTCATTGATCCAGCACCTGATCCAGCTCAAGAGTGATTTTTAAAACAACAGGAGTAGGGAGTTTTTACACTGGCACCTCATTCAGTGAAGCTAGATGAACTTTAGCACATACTTATTTCCAGGACAGGTACACAGATATGAACTAAACTGTAAGCTGGTTTGAGCAGCTTTCATCTGGGAAGAAAGAATAAGAACACCTAAACACAGTATGGGGAACCTGCAACCCTCCAGACATTGTTTAACTCCATCAGCCCCAGTCAGCATGGCCAATCATCAGGGAGGATGGGAACTGAAGTCCAACAACATCTGGAGGGTCATAGGTTCCCCATCTCTGGTTTAAATAAATAGGAAACCCTTATATCAAGCCAGGCCATTGGTCCCTATAGCTCAGTATTGCCTACATTGACCAAAGTGGCTCTCCAGGATTTCAGAGTCTTTCCTAGCCCTATCTGGAGCTGCCAAAGATTGGACCTGGGACTTTCTGCATGCAAAGCATGCAGTCTATCACTGAACTACAGCCCTTTCCTGTAAAAACAGAAGCTGAATTGATTTGATGTCTAGGTATTTCATTTAACATAGAGGGATCTCTGTGGCATGACCCACCCATTCAAACTCTGTTACTGAAGTACAGAAAACCAAAGAGTGTACAGCTTATGTGGATTTAGGACAGAGTTTGTGGCTCTCCCGGGGCAAAGTGGATAATCTTGCAAGACAAAAGAGGTTTATTTAGTGAAAACATGGCACAAAGTCAGGAGTGAAAGGAAACATAAAAATGCATTCTTACTAATAGAATGTCATAGTTTAGATGCTGAAGGCTAAACAATAGGGCACTCATACACAAGGCTATGAAGATTAGAATATTACCTTTCATCAGCTTCGGATGGTAAGCCAGCTGCGGCCATTTCTGGACAAGGATAACATGAGCACTGTTGTCCATGCACTGGTAACCTCCAGATTGGATTACTGTAATGTGCTCTATGTGGGGCTACCCTTGAGGTTGGTCCGGAAGCTGCAGCTGGTAAAAATGCGGCAGCAAGACTGCTCACTGGAGCAGGTTATCACCAGCATGTCACTCTGTTACTGAAAGAATTGCACTTTCTTAGCTACAGGGTTAAGTTCAAGGTTCTAGTTTTGGTGTACAAAGCCCTATACAGCTTGGGACCAGGATACCTTAAAGACCGTCTTATCCCTTATATACCCAGTCGATCACTGCCCTCTGCAGGTGAGGGCATCCTGTAGATACCATCTTATCAGGAGGCCTGTTCCACACAACATAGGAAACGGACCTTTAGTGTAGTGGCACCTACCCTTTGGAATTCCCTCCCCTTAAATATTAGACAGGCACCATCTCTGTTATCTTTTTGGCGCCTATTGAAGACCTTCCTCTTTCAACAAGCCTTTTAAGTAGGGACCTTATTCCAGTCTGCGTCTGTGTTGGAATTGTTTTTTAATATGTTTTTAAACCTTTTAAAAATGTTTTTAAAGCTTGTCATGTCCCCCTCAGAGGACTCATCTGAGGAGGAAGAGGAATGGGAGACCACAGACCCAGGAGAGGGGATAAGCAGGGAGACAGCCCAGGACCCTTCACCAGACTAGAGACAAGCCCCTGAGGGAGCCTGCCTGTCAGAGTCAGGAAGTGACCAGGAGTCTGCCCCTTCCCCAGCAGAGAGAAGACACCAACAGGTATTGCAGCAACAAAGGCAATCAGCACGATTAAGGAGCAGGAGAGCTCGCAAGAACACAGGCTGAGTGGAAGCACCTGGGCCAGCATGCAGAGTACAAAAGGCTGGAAGGAAAATGAGACTCCTTGCTAGAGTCACCGTCAAGCCTTGTGGCAGACATTACGCCAGCTCTCCTGTTAAATCCGTGCTTTGAACCCTGCCCTGCCTGATTAGATCTCTTGGTTTCTGGACATTTGGACTCCCTTAAGGACTTCTCTGCCTCCTCCTTTGGCACTTCCCAAACGGTAAACACACTGGCTGGCCCCCTGGTTCCTCCTGCCTGGCAGATTTATGGTCTGGTCTTATCTGTTAATTAGCTGCACACCTCTGTGAACCCCCGCATTTGACAAAGCTTTTAAAAAAATGTTTTTAAAGATGTTTGGTTTTAATATGTTTTTAATGGTTGTTGTGTTTTAATATATTTTGAAGTCTGTTTTTATGACATTTTAAAGTGTTTTTTAGTGCATTTGTTTGCTGCTCTGGGCTTCTACTGGGAGGAAGGGTGGGATATAAATCAAATAATAAATAAATAAATAAATTCCCAGGGTGCTGACTCCTACAGAACAAAGATTTTCTGTCTTCTCCAAAACTCTCCCTTTCAGAGTTTTTCCAGCTCAGTGACAGATCACCTGCTTTGTATGCAGAAGGCCCCAGGTGCAAAACTCCTGCCTGAAACCTTGCCTAGCTAAGTCAGGGTAGACAATACTGAGCTAGAAGGACCAATTCAGCACTGGTTAGGCCTCATCTTGAATACTGCATCCAGTTCTGGTCTCTGTACTTCAAGAAGGATGCAGACAAACTGGAACAGGTTCAGAGAAGGGCAACAAGGATGATCAAGGGACTGGAAACAAAGCCCTATGAGGAGAGACTGAAAGAACTGGGCATGTTTAGCCTGGAGAAGAGAAGGCTGAGGGGAGATATGATAGCACTGTTCAAGTACATGAAAGGTTGTCACACAGAGGAGGGCCGGGATCTCTTCTCAGTTGTCCCAGAGTACAGGACACGGAATAATGGGCTCAAGTTGCAGGAAGCCAGATTTCAACTGGACATCAGGAAAAACTTCCTAACTGTTAGAGCCATACAACAATGGAACCAATAGAGAGGTAGTGGGCTCTCCAACACTGGAGGCATTCAAGAGGCAGCTGGACAGCCATCTGTCGGGAATGCTTTGATTTGGATTCCTGCATTGAACAGGGGGTTGGACTTGATGGCCTTATAGGCCAGCCTGGTGTTGCTGTGTGTGTTTGTGTTGCTAAATTTGTTTAAAGCAGCACAACAGCAGCAGAAAGTAACAGTGGATGTTGAAATGTGAGTGTGCCAGCATGTGCATGCATTTACCTGAGAAAGCAGCCTTTTACCCTGCATCAGGATCACTCTTGACTAACTAAGTTGGAGGCATAACGCCCAGGTGCGGGAGTCAGCCCCATGCTAGGAGAGGGAGCAGAGAAAAAGGATGTCTCCTCTCTCCCGGACAGTCGGAGAAGGAAGGAGTGGAAAGGGCAGAAGGAGGAGGGGCAGGTAAGCTTCCCTAAAGACGTAACAGTCTAGCGACAGAAGGAAGTCAGTCAGAGCATCACAGGTAAAGGTAAACAAGCCTATCCATCTAGAGGACCCTAGCTCTATCTCCCTTCTGGAACATAAACCAAAGAACAAAACAGGAGTTGCTCTTGCCCCACTTCCAACACCCCTTCTCAACGAGTTTTTGGTTCAGTCCATGAGATTCGTCTTGTCTCGCAGCTTGCAATGTCTGACTTTGCCCAACGCCTTCGTGAGAGCGTCTGCAGTCATGTCTTCTGTTGGACAAAACTCTATCTTGAGTAGTCCTCTGCGGTAGGTGTGTGCTTCACATCTATGTACTTATTTATTTATATACCGCCCCATAGCTGAAGCTGTCTGGGTGGTTTACAGCAATCAAAAACATTAAAACAAATATACAATTTAAAACACACTTTAAAAACAATTTAAAACACAATTTTAAAATTTAAAACAATATAAAAACAATTTAAAACACATGCTAAAATGCCTGGGAGAAGAGGAGTCTTGACCTGGCACCGAAAAGATAAGTGTTGGCGCCAGGCGCACCTCATCAACAACATCATTCCATAATTTGGGGGCCACCACTGAGAAGGCCTTCTCCCTTGTTGCCAGCCTCCCAGCTTCCCTTGGAGTAGGCACCTTGAGGAGGGCCTTTGATCTTGAACGTAGTGTACGGGTGGGTTTGTATCGGGAGAGGCGTTCCATCAGGTATTGTGGTCCCAAGCTGTGTAAGGCTTTATAGGTCAAAACCAGCACCTTGAATTGAGCTCAGAAACATACAGGCAGCCAATGCAAGCGGGCCAGAATCGGTTTTATATGTTCGGACCGTCTGGTCCCTGTTACCAATCTGGCTGCTGCATTTTGCACAAGCTGCAGTTTCCGAACCGTCTTCAAAGGCAGTCCCACGTAGAGTGCATTGCAGTAATCTAACTTGGAGGTTACCAGAGCATGGACAACTGAAGCCAGGTTATCCCTGTCCAGATAGGAACGTAGTTGGGCCACCAACCGAAGTTGGTAGAAGGCACTCCGTGCCACCGAGACTACCTGAGCCTCAAGTGACAGATGGTTCTAGGAGAACCCCCAAGCTACAAATCTGCTCCTTCAGGGGGATTGCAACTCCATCCAGGACAGGTTGGACATCCACCATCTGGTCAGAAGAACCACCCATTAGCAGCATCTCAGTCTTGTCTGGATTGAGCCTCAGTTTATTAGCCCTCATCCAGTCCATTGTTGCAGCCAGGCACCTGTTCAGCACATTGACAGCCTCACCTGAAGAAGATGAAAAGGAGAAATAGAGCTGCGTGTCATCAGCATACTGATGGCAATGCACTCCAAAGCTCTGGATGACCGCACCCAACGGTTTCATGTAGATGTTGAACAGCATGGGGGACAGAACTGACCCCTGCGGAACCCCATACTGGAGAGTCCAGGGTGCCAAGCAATGTTCCCCAAGCACCACCTTCTGGAGGCGACCTGCCAAGTAGGAGTGGAACCACCGCAATGCAGTACCTTCTACTCCCAACTCAGCCAGTCTCCCCAGAAGACCATGGTCGATGGTATCGAAAGCCGCAGAGAGATCAAGGAAAATCAACAGAGTCACACTTCCCTTGTCTCTCTCCTGACAAAGGTCATCATAAAGGGCGACCGAGGCTGTTTCCGTGCCAAAACCAGGCCTGAAACCAGACTGAACTCACCCCTTCTGACTCCAAGAGTCTGTTGCATACTTGCTTGCTTCCCAGTCCCTTTTGGTTGGTGAGCTGGTTTTTCAGCAAAGGTATCCCACTTCTACCACCACATCTGGCTTGGTAACAGTACTGATATACAGACATTTTCTGATGGCTTGTCTTGTATCTCTCAGCATTTCCTTTAGCATTTGGCTTTTCCTTGAATTTCCACTTGTAGCCTGAAGCTTTCCTTACTTGAGGAAGCTTGGTCAGTGTCCAAGTTTTATTTTGGTGTAGAAATTCCAGCTCTTGCTTGGCTGGCTGCCTCCACCTCTCAGCTTTGGCTTTGGGTAAGGCTTCAATCTCTTTCCAGGTCTCTGGCTCTGGAAGTTCATCTCTCATGAGGTAAGCAAGTCTTTCTGGTGGTACACCTTTGTTGGTGCATTCAGAGCATCAGGGTGCTGGCGCTTCAGCTGCCCCTTCTGGCTCTGATGCCTTTTCTGGCTTCCTCTGCTGGTGTATTATTATGATCCCCTTTGTTGTAGAAGAATGGCTCAGTTTCTTCTTCCATTTCGCTGTCATCTGTTTGGTGTGGTGCCCCTTCTGGTTGGTGTGCACACTTTTCTTCATCAAAATGGACAGCTCTGCACACTTCAACCGTCAGTTTTGGGATCTATGACTCTGTATCCCTTTTGCGTTGGAGAGTATCCAGTGAATATTACTTCCCTGGCAGTGTTGTCAAGTTTTGATTTTTGTTTTGGGATGTGCACAAAGGCCTTCCACCCAAATACACGAAGGTGAGACATACTTGGTGTCCTACCATGCCACAGTTCAAATGGTGTTTTGTTGGTTGCAGATGCAGGAAGTCAGTTCTGCAGGTAAGTGGCAGTAACCGCAGCTTCTCCCCAGTACTTCTTTGGTAACTGCGCATCTTCTGACAAAGAACGAACCATTTGTTCAAGGGTCCTGTTCATTCTCTCCGAGACCCCATTCTGCTCTGGGTTGTACACAACTGTAGTCTGGTGCTCTATGCCTTCCTCACGGAGAAAGTCTTGCACAGCCCTAGACACATTCCCCCCCATTATCAGATCTTATGATCTGTGGCTTTCTGCTAAATTTGTTGGACACAATCCTAACATAGTCCTTCAGTTTTTGAAGTACTTGACTTTTCTTCTTTAGGAGATACATTGTAGTATATCTGGAGTAGTCATCTATAAAAGTCAGCATGTAAAAATTTCCACCTTGGGAGGGGACTTTCATTGGCCCACAAAGATCAGTGTGGATTAACTCTTTTTGGTTTTCCTCTCATTTTTCTTAGGAATTTTTGGTCTCACACATTTGGTTTTAATACAGCACTCGCAAGTCTGTGTACAATTGCACTGTTTCAATTTAATGCCTCTTGCCAAATTCTCTTTCTCAAGAGCAGTTACTCTAGCTAAGCTGGCATGTCCCATCCTTCTATGCCAGATATGCAAGTGTCAGGACCCTTCCTGTCAGGATCCCACCTCAGATGCCACCTGGTAGGATCTCGCCTGTGGTCACCGCCTTGTCACGGTCCCACCTCAGGGTCCTGGTCTTTAAATGGTTCTCTCACTGGCTCTAACAAAGATCTCTCAAGATCCCACTGCTAAGCAGCACCACCAGACCTTCCTGTAAAACAATATTGCCTTGAGACTGTGCCTTAGTCTCCTCCTGGCTTATTGCTACTTTGTGTCTGGGTGCACTTGCAGGCCACAACCCCCCTGTATCTTTGTGCCTATAAAGAATACAGCCCTGGGTTGCTCTGGATACCTGATGATGTTACACTATCTCTTCACCGCTGCCACCATTGATACTGTTTCCCAACCTTGGTATAAGCCCTGCCCACCCTTCTGGTCTGTGTAACCCAGCCAAGGATCAGGCATTAGGTAAACCAAGAAATATTTATTTGTATACACAGGAATAACAAGATTACTTAAAGGTATAGTTAACAAGCGTATGGTTTCATCAGATGCATTTCTCTTTATGTTTCTAGTTGTCAATAATCTGCCTCACTACCAGCCTAATCCAATCCAACCCACAAAACCAACTCCAACCTCCCTCATAACTCCCACCAACAGAACTCTCTCCAACCAACCAACCCCCTCTCAACTGTCATCCTCTCATTTATGCCTTCAGACCCTCAAGTGCTCAGCCAATCATAATACAACATGCATCAACATTCCAGCCCATGCACTCCCCCCTCTCACTCAGTCTACTTACCACATATACTCTAATAAACCCGCACTTACCTTATTTACAGTAATATATATACAGGGACATCACACAAGCATTCAGAATTACTGGTTTCCTTGACCACATTTGCATGCATAGTTTCAATATATTCCAAAATTAAAAGTCCATTTTTCAATTTTGCAGTGCAACTTATTCCTCCTTCATCTAGAACATGGCAAAATTCGCCACTCATATGAAGTTCACCTCCAAATTTCATAATCCTTGTAGCACTTATTAAATTGTCTTTAAAATCTGGAACATAAAGACATTCCTTAAGTTCCATCTGTCTTTCCCCATGTGGCACTTTGCATAGCAATTCTACTGTACCAATTCCTTCACAAAAGAATTGTTGTCTAGATGCTGTAAGTATCTTTTGCTTGTGATTTTTAAAACTTTTAAACAGGTTTTTATCAATTACAATATGTAAGATGGATCCTGAATCAATTAAAAATCTGCTTTTGCAATTATTCTTGCCCTGATAAGACACATAGTAGCTAGAAGTCTCTGTTTTTGGCTTTCTCTGGCTAGGGGCATCTCTGACTTCAGCTGGCCTCTGTTTGAAGTCAGGCTTTGGAGTTTTGCATATGAAACCCCTGTTGCTGTGTTTGTCCTTGCCTTTTTGTGGATTCAGGTGGTTACTCATTCTTTTGTCCCTTTCATGTCTGCCTCTAGCAAGGTTTGCTTCTTGCTCCAACACAGTCTCTACTTCCCGCCTTTCTCGAAAGTCCTGATCTTTTAAATACGATATGATCTGACTCAGGCTCTGTTCAGAATTCTCTAATACACAGCAAATTAATTTATGATCATCATTGAGTGAAGTCAAAAGCAATGCCTTCTTCAATTCAGCATCCAGAACTCTGCCACATCTCTCAAGCTTAGCCAAAAGTTCTGAAAACTTTTCTATGTATTTATTCAGACTGCCTCTCTCAGTAGTCTCCTTTAGAGAAAACAATTCCTTATAAAGGTACAAGATGTGGCTCTTTGTTTTCTTGTTACTAGAATCCTCCTAGTTTGTCATACTTTTCCTTTGCACTGTTACATCCTACACAAATATTTAGTGCTTTGTCTGATATTGCAGAAATAAGCAGAGATTTTACTTTTGCATGCTTATGTCTCCATGAAGCCGTTGCGTTCGCATCATCAGCTGAGGGTACAGGATCAGTCAGGATTCCGTTTAAGTCTTCTCCTTCCAGGAGAGCTCTGAATCTTATATCCCACAGTTCGTAGTTATCTTTTTCAAGCCTCGGAATGCGTCTCTCGAATGTTGATACTTCAGCCATCCTTTCTTATCTTTGTTCTGCTTTTCTGTCTAACTTAAAGTCTCCCTTGTAAAATTATACACAAGCACTTTTAGCTTCAGCTACAACTTGCATTCAACTTAGTTTGTTGCTGTGTGTGTTTGTGTTGCTAAATATGTTTAAAGCAGCACAACAGCAGCAGAGAGTAACAGCAGATGTTGAAATGCGAGTGTGCCGGCGTGCGCGTGTGTTTACCTAAGAAAGCAGGCTTTTACCCTGCATCAGGATCACTGAGACTGGAGACTTAGTAAAATAAGAAAAGCTGCTTTATTGATAGAAATACAAAGTAGATAGAAAGGTAAACCTAGTTCTAACTAACTAAGTTGGAGGCATAATGCCCAGTTGTAGGAGTTAGCCCCATGCTAGGAGAGAGAGCAGAGACAAAGGATGTCTCCTCTCTCCCAGACAGTCGGAGAAGGAAGGAGTGGAAAAGGCAGAAGGAGGAGGGGCAGGTAAGCTTCCCTAAAGATGTAACAGTCTAGCGACAGAAGCAAGTCAGTCAGAGCATCACGGGTAAAGGTAAACAAGCCTATCCATCTGGAGGACCCTAGCTCTATCTCCCTTCTGGAACATAAACCAAAGAACAAAACAGGAGTTGCTCTTGCCCCACTTCCAACACCTGGAAGTTACCAGTGCATGGACAACACTGGTCAGGCTATCCCAGTCCAGAAACAGCCATAGCTGTCTTACCAGCTGAAGCTGGTAAAAGGCTTTCCTAGCCACTGGGGATACCTGGGCCTCTAATGACAGAGATGCATCCAGGAGTACTGAGCTCAAGGATGGAGGGGTTCAACGCATCAGCAGTCTAATAACCAGCTTTTCCATCTGGGTGGCAGGAGGCAGCCCAAAGGCCATGGCGCAGAGAGCCAGTCTCTCTGTCTGCCTGCCTCCCAGTTCCCAGCAATTCTCTAGCCACACCAAAAACTACAAGCACACTTCTGCTAGCTGCCAGGAGTGTGTGTGTGGGGGGAGAGAGGCTCTCCTGAAGAGTTTCAATGACAAAAAGGGTCTCTCTGGCCCATTCACCATTACTAAGCAACAGATCGGCCCATTATCTTACCTGGCCAATCTATTTGGTTAACAAAAGACTCATTTGACCAGCAGAGAGTTCCTCATTCCAAGGCACAGGATTCCAAATCAGAGGCTGGAAAGGGGACCCACAGGAATCATCCATTCCACCCCCATACTCATAACACTACCCCTTCTCTGAAAAAGTTCTGTCCCAGACCTGCAAACAAACAACAGAATAGCAGCTTTTCCTGCAAAGAAATAACAGCTACAGGTTAGTAAGACATTGAAATATACATCACTAAGAGCATAGTCATATTACAGTCTCATTTCCACACAAGTACAAAACAGTCCATTCCCTTACAGCACATCTTCAATTAACTGCTCTCTCTTTAGGCTTCCTCTTCTTTCTTGGAGCTCCCAGTCACAGTTCTGCATCCAAACAGCTTACCCAGTCCTCATAACTTGGCAGTGGCCAAGAGACTGAGTTCCTGGCATGTTTAAGCATGCCCTCAAGCACATGCACATTTCCCTCTTGCTCCCCTAAAAAGTTGTACATACACCCACAATCCAACAGTCACAGAATAGTAAATATTAACATTAAAACCTTATTGGAAAAACCTATCAACATAATTCCTAAAAAATCATTAAACAGTTCATATCCCCACCAGCATGCAAAAAAGCACAAATCAACAGCATTTCAAAAGGCAATACTAAAGCCATCAGAAAAATTCCTACAGCAAATCAATACACAGTCCCATCAGTACACAGTCCCATAAGCACAAAGCCCACCCCCAAACCATGCAGTCGGCCACATGGTGCTTTGTCTTGGGGCTTCATGGAGTTTCCAATCCAAGCTGATCCCTGCTGCTGCCGGCAGGGTCTTGGGACTCATCTCCAGGAACAGACTTGTTTCCTCATCAGCACATGGCAGGCTGTAGCCATTTTCTTTCCACTCTTTGCTCTGAGAAAAATCTTTAAGCCAGTCCACTTGGTCTCCTGCCCCAAACTCCAAATCAACGTTTTGCCACAAGTCTTTATCTGGTGACATCTTCTTCAGGATTAGCTGGCCTAGCCCACCAGGGTTGGCAGAAAGAAATCTTCTCTGTTCTCCCTTGCAATCTCCAGTGTAAATCATGTGCCCAAACAGAGGCAGGTAACCCTCCCAGTGTCTCTTGCCCTCCAAAACCACAGGGTGCTGGATGCCTCTCACTGCTGTAATTTGCCCAGGGACTGCACCCATCATAGGAGCCGCATCCCATCCTACTAGACCATTATGGAGAACCCAAGGGACAAAGTCACTTGGGGATTTTATCTCACCCATCTCTCCATGTGCTGGGAATTCCACTCCCACCTCAGGCTTCTCCTGCACTTTTTCTTGCACAGCTATTTCTCCAGGCTCGAGTTCACCTTTCTCCAAGGCTTTTTCTTCCTCCTGCACTACTTCCTTAACAGCAGGCACACAGGCAGCAGAGAAATCTATCAGCAGCATCTCTTCTCCAGCCTCTACTCCACTTTCTTCCAAGGCCTCTTCCTCTTCATTTTCTAGCCTGTCCTCCTTCAACTCTTGGGGCTTCACTTCCAGCTTTCTGCTATCTTCCCCCCTGGCAGGCTCCTGGACCATCAAAACTTCTTCTTCTTCCTCCGCTACTGACTGCAACTCCTCACAGTTCAATCCCTTCAGCTGCCCATCTACTTTCTGGATCTCTTTAGTCACCCCTGTCTGGGTGCTCTTTAGCTGGACTCCTGGGTCACTCTCAGCTCCTTGTAACGGCTGATCAGGCAGGGCTCCTCCAGCTTTCTGGTGTCTTCCCCCCTGGCAGGCTCCTGGACAATCAAAACTTCTTCCTCCTCCGCTACTGACTGCAACTCCTTACAGTCCAAACCCGCCAGCTGCCCACCCACTTTCTGGATCTCTTTAGCCACCCCAGTCTGGGTGCTCTGCAGCTGGACTCCCAGGTCACCCTCGACCTCTTGTAGTGGCTGATCAGGCAGGGCTCTCACTTCCTCACATGGGGTCTCCTTTTCCTCTTCAAAGGTACTTCCCAGTATCTCCCTCATTCGTTGCCAGTGCTCCTGGCAGTCTCTTTGTCTTTGCTCCTGTTCCTCCTGGCACTCTCTTTGTCTTTGCCACTGGTCCTCCTGGCGCTCTAGTTGTCTTCGCTGCTGGTCCTGCTGCCAGTCCTCCTGGTAATATTTCTCAATCCATTCTGTTAGCTGCTGGAACATCAATTTCATCTGTTCCAGGAGGGTTGCTGTTATCCCCTCCATCTAGGCTCAGGCACACCTTGCTCCCAATGCTTCTTCTAGGAAACTCAATCATACTTCTCACACCAGTGTTGCGAGCCTCCCCCAATCTTCGAGCGGTGAGATTTCAGGGGTCCCTGCACCCATTCAGGGTTTGGTTTCCTTTGGGAAGAAGGTCAGCGGAGACTGTGGTGTCTTTATGAAATATGGTTTGTTTATTTAAATACATTCCAACCTGAGCTCAAGGATGGAGGGGTTCAAGGCAGCAGCAGTCTAATAACGAGCTTTTCCATCTGGGTGGCAGGAGGCAGCCCAAAGGCCATGGCGCAGAGAGCCAGTCTCTCTGTCTGCCTGCCTCCCAGTTCCCAGCAATTCTCTAGCCACACCAAAAACTACAAGCACACTTCTGCTAGCTGCCAGGAGTGTGTGTGTGTGTGGGGAGGCTCTCCTGAAGAGTTTCAATGACAAAAAGGGTCTCTCTGGCCCATTCACCATTGCTAGGCAACTGATCGGCCCATTATCTTACCTGGCCAATCTATTAGGTTAACAAAAGACTCATTTGACCAGCAGAGAGTTCCTCATTCCAAGGCACAGGATTCCAAATCAGAGGCTGGAAAGCGGACCCACAGGAATCATCCATCCCAATCCCCATGCTCATAACGCTATGATACCCAAGGGGCACCCTTCAGCACAACTACCAATGCTGTTCTCTGAAATCATCCAAGTGCTGTTCACTGAAATTGACCTTGCCCACAGATCTCTGAATCCCCCATTTCTCAGCTATCCCATAGTGTTCTCCTCTCTCCTACAGCTCAGAGAGGTACCTTTCCCTACACTACAGCCTTTTGTGAACCAGCTACCACCTTTCCTGGCCCAATCAGTCTCTGCATATTACCCTTTTCTCTTCTGCATCCCAGAGTGCTCCCTCTTCTCTCACCCTCACCATGGGTCTCTCTACACCATCTTTTTTGTTGTTTCTGACCTCTGCCCCAATCTCTCCTCCCCCTCACTTGAATTCAGTGGCAACAATAGCCCACAAGGTTTCCGCTCCCCCAGAAATATATATACCAGTGAAGGAGACTATATGTGTAAACTTTGGGGGTGTGTGCAGGGATCAAGCCCCCAGATTTCAGGAGGGGGACTCAGCCCCCACCCTGGACAGCCAGTGCTAAGCAGTATTGACAGGCTCACATGATGGAGTAAGTTACAACAGCAGTTGCAGTAAAGGACTGCCCCATCTCTCTGTTGTGTCATACTACAATTTCCATTATTACTTGGGGCTTTGTTCCTGTTTGCCAATGTTTGTTTATTTGTGTGTTTGTTTATTAAAT
Source organism: Rhineura floridana (assembly GCF_030035675.1). Taxonomy (NCBI): domain Eukaryota; kingdom Metazoa; phylum Chordata; class Lepidosauria; order Squamata; family Rhineuridae; genus Rhineura; species Rhineura floridana. The sequence goes on along the minus strand of NC_084482.1, from coordinate 121,836,552 downwards.
TTATACCTTGCCTTAAAGGGCCTATGGCCCTCACAAGGTGGCTTAGTCCTTAACTCTAGCTCCACCCACTTTCTTTGGAGCAACAGAGTGCAAGGCCTCAGTTGGGCCCAGCAGACTGCAAAGCTGTAATGAATAATGAACTAGGATTGCCAGGTCAGAAGCATCCCAAATCCTGAGATTTCAAGGGTGGGCCCTAGTGATGTCACTAAGCATGATACATTAAGCATCAATCACAGTTGCTTGGAGCATACAATTGAAACAAAACCATTTCTCTGATTGGAAATTGAGATAGAAATCTTAGCTAAAAGATGGTGTTCCCAGGTCCAGCTGAAGTGATGGAAGCATTCTTTCTCATCTATTTAGGGATCCTGGGAAAGGAACATTTAATCTAGCCTACTTACTTCTGGCAAGAAGGGTTTAGATGCCCTCAGTCCAGTCCAGTCACCAGAAGGCCATTGTAGGAAAAAAGGAGTCTAGTGTTGTGGAGATGTTAGATGGGAGCACTCAGGAGTAAAGATGGATGTCCCTGAAGTCTGCAATTCTAAACACACTTACTAAGGGACTAAGCCACATAGAATTCAATAGGACTTACTTCTAAGTAGATATGATTAGGATTGTGCTGTTGGTAAGGCTTGACTAGGGAACCTCTGCAACGATATCCAAGTCAAGTGTCTTTATTACGGTCAATGACCCATCCAAGAGATAAAATAAAATAAAAATTAAATAGTCAAATACAGGCAACTTCTAGTCAATTAGTCAGAGCAACGATATCCATATCCAAGCAGGGTTGGCAACCCCCTGCTTGGAATGCCCTGCCCCTGCCTTTTAACATGGCTGCTCTAAACATCTTTACAGACTTGACCCTTCACTACAGAAAGAAGTTTGAGAAATTAATAACAGTAAGAAGATTCTCTACCCTTTTCTGTCTACGCTGTGGGCTGCTATAAACTCACTTTGACAGCCAACACAGTGAGAAATAATTGAAAGAGAAAACACACATGGTTTGGTCTACTTTCACAGGCAGTAGCTTAGGAACAACAGCAATTGCAGCCACACTTCCCAGAATGTGAATTCTTTTTTACCACTATAGGTTAAGAAACAAACCATCATGCAACCAACAGATGCATCAGCAGTGGGTTTAAGGGGGTTGAGCTTGTTAGAAGAGGGGCAAGAGCCAGTCCTATTTGGTTTTGGTTTTTTTGTATTCCAGAAGAAAGATAGAGTTAGGGTCCTCCAGCTGACTAGGCTTGCCTACCTTTACCTGTGCTCTTCTCTATCTAACTTCCTTCTGTTGTAAACTGATATGCTCAGGGCAGCTGACCTGTCCCTCCTTCGTCTTCTTCGACTGTCTAAGGAGAGAGGAGACATCTTTGTCTTTGTTCTCTCTCCTGAGCCATGAGGGCAATATCCAAGTCTGAGCATTGTGCCTCCAACTTAGTTAGAATTAGGTATACCTTTCCTATCTACTATGTATTTTTATAAATAAAGTAACTTTTCTTATTTTACTAAGTCTTAAGTCTCAGTGACCTAAATGCAGGATAAATGCAGCCTGCTACTTAGGTCAATACACACTGGCACACATGCAGCTCAGACCGCTGAGTCTGCATATATATATATATTTCCATAACAAAGGGTTATGGCCACCCAAAAAGCTAAACTGAATTGCAAGTTGTGCCTGAAAGATAAAAAGGCTAAGTACTGTGTGTGATTTACAAAGAGATCACAAGGAGACTAGGTTAGAGAAAGAAAAGCAGAACAAAAGATAGGAAACCATGGCTGAAGAATCAACACATAAGACAAGCATCCCAAGGCTGGAGAAGGACAATTATGTGATTTGCAGTCTCCGAATGACGGCACTTTTGGAAGGGGAGAATCTGCATGGAATCCTGATTGATCCTGCACCCTCAGCAGCAGATGAAGAAGCCACTGCCTCCTGGAAGAGTAAGCATGCCAAAGTGAAGTCTCTTATTTCTGTTTTATCAGATGAAACACTAAATGTTTGCATGGGCTGTAGAAATGCTAAAGGAATATGGGAGAAGCTTGAAAATGTGTATCACAGAAAATCTAAAAATCATGTGATGTTTCTCTATAAGTCACTGTACATGCTGAAATAGTCTAGCCAGGGCCGGTTCTAAAGGGTGGCCAGGTGGGGCACTGGCCTGACGGCCCCTGGAGCTACAGGGCGCCCCACAGCCACCCCTCCGCTCCCCTTCCACGATCCCCAGCCCCCCACGCCCCCCACCAACCTGTCTGCTGTCTTTTACCATTGCCCTTAACAAAGATGGCGGCCGCCGTTTCCCTAAGGTACTGAAGCCCCTGTCACCATCTTAGTTGATGGCAGAGATGCGCGCGTGTAGCATGCACATGTGCCATCAACAAAGATGGCGGTGGAGGCGTCATCCCCTTAGGGAAACTGCAGCCGCCATCTTCATTAAGGGCAATGGTAAAAGACAGCAAACAGGTAGGTGGGGGGGCATGGGGAAGCTGCATGGGTGTGTGCATGCACACGCACGCACACACACGCCGGGGGCCAGGGCAAGCTGATGCCCAAGGGCCCTGGCATTCCTGGAGCCGGCCCTGAGTCTAGTGATCTGAATCAACATCTGGAGAGATTTACAAGCCTAATCTGAGAATTAGAAAGATGTGGAAGACTGTTCGATGAAGATTTACAAAAAGTAATACTCCTGGCCTCTCTAAATGAACGTCATTGAGGACTGCTTGCATACTAGAACAGACAGATCAGAATATGGATCAGATTATGTCATATTTGAAAGATCAGGACTATAAAGAGAAACAGGAACAAGCTCTGTCTGAAAAAGCAAATTTTACTGTGGGCAGAAACAGCAACCAAAGGCAGGATAGAGAGATGAGTCATGCTCTGAAGCCACAACAGTGCACAGAAAAACAAAGGAAGAGTTGCTTCACATGCAAATCTCCTAAAGAGATTGTCCTAGAAGGGACAAAGGAGAAATAATTGTTTTTAAACAGAAGCAAGCTGAAAGAAAAATGCATAGCCAAACTAAAGTAAAGCAATCCAGTTACTATGTATCTGATGGAAAGAATGATGATTATAAAACCAGATTTTTAATTGACACTGATAGTACCGTACATTTAATAAATGATAAAAAATTGTTTAAGAACCTTAGCCCCCATACACAGAATGACAGCATCAGGAGATGTTTTCTGTTCTCAAGGAATAGGCATGGTGGAGTTACTTTGCAAAACTCCAGAGGGTGCCAGACAGCTTGAACTGAAAAATTGCCTATTTGTTCCAGCATTTAAAGATAATTTAATAAGTGCTACTAAAATAATGAAGCGTGGAGGTCAACTTTTTTAAAATGACAAAATTTGCCAAGTTTTAGACCAAGGAGAAGTGTGCTGTACTGCAAAATTAAAAAATGAACTTTTGGAATATTTGAAACTATGCATGCAAATACAGCCAAAGAAACATGTGATTCTGGCTGTTTACATGTTTGGCATCGAAGAATGGGACATGCCAACTTAGCCAGAATCAATGCTCTAGAGAAGGAAAATTTGGCTAGAGGCATTAAAATTGGACAATGTAAATCCACAGGAAAAAGTGAATATTGTATAAAGACAAAAAGTGTGAAACCACAATTTCCTAAGACAAGTGAAAGGAAAACTACAAAACCTCTAGAATTAATTCACACAGACCTTTGTGGACCCATTAAAATGCCATCACAGGGCGGAAATTTATACATGCTTACTTTCACAGATGATTACTCGAGGTATACTACAATGTACCTACTGAGAGAGAAAAGTCAAGTACTTATTTATTTATTTAATTAATTTGTATCCCGCCCTCCCTCCCAACAGGAGCCCAGGGCGGCAAACAAAGCTCTAAAATACTTTAAAACATCATAAAAGCAGATCTTAAAATACATTAACAAAACAGCATTAAAAACATTTTTTTAAAAATGACTTTTAAAAAGGATTAAAAACGTTATTAAAAAACATATTAAACCATTCTGACATAGATGCAGACTGGGATAGGTCTCAACTTAAAAGGCTTGTTGAAAGAGGAAAGTCTTCAAAAGGCGCTGAAAAGATAGCAGAGATGGTGCCTGCCTAATGTTCAAAGGGAGGAAATTCCACAGGGTAGGTGCCGCCACACTAAAGGTCCATTTCCTATATTGTGCGGAACGGACCTCCTGATAAGATGGTATCTGCAGGAGGCCCTCACCTGCATAGCACAGTGATCGACTGGGCATATAAGGGGTAAGACAGTCTTTCAGGTATCCTGGTCCTGATCTGGATAGGGCTTTGTACGCCAAAACTAGAGCCTGTGCCTGCTTTTGAGACGGGCTCCTGCCTCAAAAGAAGCTTATTCAGATATATCAGTCAGTTTTTTCTTTTTTTTTTGACTGATTAAACTTCTCCCGGGTAGGGAGAAACGAAGAGATTAACCTCAAAGCCTATTTTTGTTGGGACGACCAGATCTCATTAATTTATGGGACGAGGTCCAGCCGACGAAGGTGGGACGGATTTTTAACAGCAAGCTCTATCTGATAAAGCGAACGTTCACCTTATCTTCTAAGAGAGAACGCACTAACAGGCAAGCACCCTTCTTTCTATATTTTTCTTTTACTTGACTTAAATTGTTGCTGTTTAAAAGAGATTTGCCAGATTGATCAGTTTTTGACATCTCACTGGGGAGCCATAACTTCTCTCTGCTACGCACTAATTAATAGCTTATCTCTGTTTTTGTTGCAAAAAGCTGTCCTGGATTTGCATTCTAAAGATATACACAGAAGAGGGATTTCTATTCCAGATTTTTATTTTGAAAAATATTATACTGTTTTGAGACTACTCTCTTTTTGGTCTATTTTATTTTGACGAATCTGTTTCTTGACGATTGCCATTAATTGTTTCGATCCTGGGAACTGCATTTTGTTTACTTAACTATTGGAGAGATAAGGCTGTCTGCTCTGTTTATACTGTGATGTCACCAAGTTTGGAGTATTAACCCAATTGTTGCTGAAATAAGAAGTGGTTTTCCTATATTTTTCTTTTAAAATGGCAATTAAGAAAGTGGCTGAAAATCTGGAAATAACTATGTTTCAGAAAATAATGGATGAGATTGAGATAATGAAAATTGAATTGAGTAAAATGAAGCAGGAGATTAAAGATATAAGGGTCCCTGTGAGAGAGGTGACCCTGGAAGGGGTCCCTGTGAGAGAGGAGACCCCAGAGATTGGAACAGGGGTCCCTGTGAGAGAGGTGACCCTGGAGACTGGAATAGGGGTCCCTGTGAGAGAGGAGATCCCGGAGATTGGAACCAACGTGGAACAGGAACAAGATTTGGAGTCTATGGACTTTAGAAATAAAATCTATTGTTTGGAACTCAATGTTATCTCTGAAGAAATGAATGAAGATTCTAGAGATAAAGTTATCAATGGCATGGATAATCTTCTGGACTGGAATGATGTGATGGAGCCCAATATAGAGAAAATCTATGGAATTAACTGCAGCCATGTGACAATGGAAAAACTTTTAAGAGATGACCCAGTGTATTTTGAAAAAAAGAACAGAGATATGATTTTACAGCAGTATTTCAGCAACCTATTCAGAATGGATGGCAAGAAAATATGTGGGATAGAGGTAATCCCCATCAGACTCTTACTATATGACTATGGCTTTGACAGCAAGATTATTATGGAATACTGATAATGGAAGATTGGATATTGAAATTACTGGACTTAACAAGACTACTGAAGATGGAAGATGGAAAATGGAACTAATAGAGATAATAGAACAATGGCTACTGAAATTATTGAACCTAACAGATTCTGATGTGATGGATTAATTGAAATGTTTATTTTGACTATGGTTATGACAATAAGATTATCATAATTAGTAATGAGATGGATTAATCGATATGCTTATCTGGAAAAAAAAATTGATAGATATATTTCTTAAAGAATTGAAACCTCTCTGACTTTTTGTGGAAAGAATAAAGTAATGTTTATGAGATTTGATGATTAAGTAAGATAACTACTGGAGGAAAGTGATTTTATAATATGACTTAAGAGACAGGATTGTTATATATTATAGACTTATAACTGATTTGATCTTTGACAAATGGGAAGTCAATATTTTACTCTTTATTTTTTATTTTTGTTTTTTTTTTTTCTTTTTTTCTTTTTGTTTGACTATTTTTGATTTTGTTTTTTGTCTTTGAATGTTTTGTGATTTTGTCTTGTATGTTTTATGAAAATCTGAATAAAAATTATTGAAAAAAAAAAAAAAAAAACTAGAACCTTGAACTTGGCCTGGTAGCAAATGGGCAGCCAGTGCAATTCTTTCAGCAGCGGGGTGACATGTTGGTGATACCCTGCCCCAGTGAGCAGTCTCACCACCGCATTTAGTACCAGCTGCAGCTTCTGGACCAACCTCAAGGGCAGCCCCACATAGAGTGCATTACAGTAATCCAGCCTGGAGCTTACCAGTGCATGGACAACAGTGGTCAAGCTATCCTGGTCCAGAAACGGCCGCAGCTGTCTCACCAGCTGAAGCTGGTAAAAGGCACTCATAGCCACTGAGGTCACCTGGGCCTCTAGTGACAAAGATGGATCCAGGAGCACTCCCAGACTACGGACCTGCTCTTTCAGAGGGAGTACGACCAAGGCCAATTCAGTCCCATAACCAGGCCTGAACCCAGACTGGGATGGGTCAAGATAATCTGTTTCATCCAAGAGTACTTGCAGTTGCTGAGCCACAACCCTCTCAATCACCTTCCCTAAAAAGGGGGTATTTGCAACTGGTTGGTAGTTGTCACAAACCGATGGGTCCAGGTTGGGCTTTTTCAGGAGTGGTCGAATCACCGCCTCTTTCAAGGTGGCTGGAACCACTCCTTCTCGCAATGATGCGTTGACCACACCCTGGATCCAATCAGTCAGACCCTCTCGGCAAGCTTTAATAAGCCAAGAAGGGCAAGGGTCAAGAGGACACGTTGCTGGCCACATCATTGCAAGCACCTTGTCCACATCATCAGGCCGCATCAACTGAAACCGTTCCCAAGAAGTTACAGCAAACCTTGCACTGGACACCTCATTGGGGACTACAGTAGATGTGGAGGGGCATCAAGAGTGCTACGGAGGCGAGCAACTTTACCCTCAAAGTGCCTTGCAAGCAATTCACAGTGGGCCTCTGAAGGGTCTAAGACTCCATTTCCTGGAGTTCATGTCAACAGACTCCTGACAATATGGAATAGCTCCACTGGACGGCTACTTGAGGATGCAATGGAGGCAGAGAAGTGGGCCTTCTTCACCGCCCTCACCGCCACACAGTAGGCACGGTTATGATGTTTTACTCGTGCCCGATCAGCCTCACAGCACGTCTTTTCCACTTGCACTCTAGCCATCGTCTAGCCTGTGTCATTGCCTTTAGTTCACTGGTGTACCAGGTTGCAAACCGGGCTCCACAATGCTGGAGAGGGCGCTCAGGAGCAATCATATCAAGAGCCTGACGCGACTCGCTGTTCCACAGCGTGACAAGGACTTCAACAGGGTCACCTGCTGTATCTACTGGGAACTCCCCCAAGGCATTCAGGAATCCAGTGGATTCCATTAGGCTCCGGGGGCGGACCATCTTAATCTGTCCACCACCCCTGCAGGGAAGGATCGGAGCCATAAGTCTAAACTTCACCAGGAAGTGATCTGACCATGACAATGGGGTAACATCCACCTCCGCTATCTCCAGACCACCCCTTCCTCCATCTGGAGCAACAACCAAGTCGAGGGTGTGCCCTGCCCTATGTGTTGGGCCAGTAACAAGTTGAGACAGCCCCATGGTCGTCATGGAGGCCATGAAGTCCTGAGGCGGAACACTAGAGGCAGCCTCAGCATGGACATTGAAATCACCCAGCACTATCATTCTGGGCTCCTCCAACGCCACAGCCGAGATGATCTCCACCAGCTCGGTCAGAGAAGCTGCCGGGCAGCAGGATGGATGGTACACCAGCAGCAACCCTAGTTGACTGTCTCCTCGGCCTGACACCAGGTACAGGCCCTCACAGCCAGCTCCAAGACAGAGTGGTTTCCTGGTGACAGAGATGGAAGTTCTGTAGAGCACAGCAACTCCTCCTCCCGCCCTGTCCCTGCAGCCTGTGCTGGTGCTGCAGCGAGTATCCAGGTGGGCAAAGCTGGGTCAGATCAACCCCTCCAAGCTCACCCACCCAGGTCTCAGTAATACACACCAAATTGGCACTTTCATCCACAATCAAGTCATGGATGAGAGTGGTCTTATTATGTACTGATCTGGTGTTAAACAACAACACATACAGGCCAGTGGGCATAGCAGATGAGCAACGAGGAACCAATCCACGAGAGAAGTGGAAGCAAGGAACAAGGTGCAGATAGCCTTGCCTTTGCCTTCTCGGGTAATTCACCACATCCCCATGGCTATATTTCCCTCTACCCGTGATCATTGAAATTGGGGTGGCATCACCCATGTTCCTCCGTACTAAGCCTCCTCCTAGACACCTAATATGGGCCCAACATGAGCCCACCAACAAAGCCTGCCAGAGCGAATTATCCCAGTAGGCCTCTGCGAGGATTGGGAACAGTCACACCCATTCATACTTTTTCACACAGGGCCCATCTACTCCCCCTCCTGTCTCACACCCAGGGAGGGCCAGCCTTCTGCCAGTTACAGACTCTCACTCTGAAGGCATCTGGCGACTTTCTCCTCTCATTTAGTTCACCGCACAGGCTCCACCCTGTGCAGGAACTACACATGCACCATATGCCCACCTCACCACCAATCTCCTCTAGACTGGTTTAACAGAAAGCAAATTAAAAAAAAAAGTAATAGAGGGGGGTAGCGCCATCACCCTCGGGGCTCCCCAAGGGCAGCTGAGCTTTTATGCCTCCTGGCCCAGCCAGCAGCTGTTGCAAGGGGCTGCGAGATTAACTGCAGCCTCTCTCTGGAGCAACGGCCAGGCAGGGGGTCCCAGTCCTTGCAGCACTTACCAGGGACTTCAGCTGTCTGGACAGACAGCAGCCCAAAGGAGCTAGTAGCAGGCACCCAGATACTCACTCCCAGGGCAGGTCTTCCTCAGTCCCCTCGTGCTGCAGCTGTTCGTTCAAAAATTGAAGGACTATATCAGAACTGTATCCAACACATTTGGCAGAAAGCCACAAATTATAAGATCTGACTATGGAGGAGAATTTGTGTCCAGGGCTATGCAAGACTTTCTATATGAGGAAGGCATAGAACACCAGACTACTGTTGCAGAACAAAATGGGGTCACGGAATGCATGAACCGGACTCTTGGACAGATGATTCGTTCCTTGTTGGAAGATGCACAGTTACCACAGAAGTACTGGGGGGAAGCAGCAGTTACTGCCACCTGTCTGCAGAACCGACTTCCAGCAGCTGCAACCAACAAAACATTTTTTGAGCTATGGCATGACTGGACACCAAGTGTGTCTCACTTTCGTGTATTCAGCTGCAAGGCCTTTGTACGCATCCCAAAACAAAAGAGGTCAAAATTGGACAACACTGCCAAGGATGTAATATTCACTGGATATTCTTCAACACAGAAGGGATACTGAGTCACAGATCCCAAAACTGGCAAAGTTGGAGTATACAGAGCTGTCCACTTCGATGAACGAAAGTGTGCACACCAACCAGAAGGGGCACCACACCAAACAGATGACAGCGAAATGGAAGAAGAAACTGAGCCATTCTTCTACAACAAAAGGGATCATAATAATACACCAGCAGAGGAAGCCAGAAAAGGCATCAGAGCCAGAAGGGGCAGCTGAAGCGCCAGCACCCTGATGCTCTGAATGCACCAACAAAGGTGTACCACCAGAAAGACTTGCTTACCTCATGAGAGATGAACTTCCAGAGCCAGAGACCTGGAAAGAGATTGAAGCCTTACCCAAAGCTGAAGTTGAGAGGTGGAGGCAGCCAGCCAAGCAAGAGCTGGAAGCTCTACACGAGAATAAAACTTGGACACTGATCAAGCTTCCTCAAGGAAGAAAAGCTGTGGGCTGCAAGTGGATATTCAAGAAAAAGCCAGATGCTGAAGGAAATGTTGAGACACAAGTCAAGACTAGTAGCCAAAGGATACTCTATGGATGTAATGGAATGAGGTTAAAAGTAAATGAAATGCAAATAGAAAAAGAAAAGCAAAAGACAGTGATGATTTCCTAAATGCAATACCATACCAACCACAACAAGATTCCTTTGAGTAAGGCAGAAAACTCAGTATCCCACAACCAGTCAGGATTCCTAACAAAAAACCAAAATTTAAAAAAATCCTGGCAGCCAGTCAGCCAAGGTCACATAAATCCCCATGCAACACAACCTGACTCGGGGGCTGCAGTTAGTGCAGAATGCTGTGGCACAATTGCTGACATGAGTGAGACCCTATCAGCATATAATACCTCTGCTCTGAAATCTGCACTAGTTGCTAATTTGCTACCAGGCCAAGTTAAGGTGTGCTTTCCATGTTACGGGTGCTACATAGTCCTTGTGCTGCTCTTGTAAGAAATTGATCTTTTAGTGTGGCGGCACCTATGCTTTGGAACTCCCTGCCTATTGACATTAGGCAAACGCCTTCATTGTACTTTTCGGCACCTGCTAAACACATTTTTGTTTAGGCAAGCCTACCCAGGCATGTAGAAACTATTATGTTTTTTATCTGTTTTTAACATATTGTTGGTTTTATTATTTTGAATGACCTGTCTGTTTTTTATTGTTTTTACCAATAATCTTATTGTTTTATTTCCTTCTGTAAACTGCTTTGAGGTTTTTTACAATAAAGCGGTATATAAACATTGTAAATAAAATACATAAATAATTTTTGAAGTCACGGTGGCCCTTGGGTCCCTTTCTACTTCTAGGAACAAAGGAATCTGTCTTATACCGACTCAGGCCATTTGGTACCATCTAGCTCAATACTGATGACATAGACTAGCATTGGCTCACCAGGCTTCCAGGCAATAGCCTCTTCCAGAGATTGAATTTTGGACCTTTGCATGCAAAGCATATGCCCTACCGCTGAGCTACTGCCCTTCCCCTGTTTAAAAAAGTATATTTTGACATTGTTCTTTTCAATTCACTAACGAATGCACAGCATACTAGGACAGATCAACACAATGCATTTAAAGCACATTCAACACACATTTGAAGCACATGAATCCCACCATGGAATCATGAAAACTGTAGTTTGTTAAGGGTGGTGGGAACTATAACTGTAAGGGGGATTCCCAGGATTCTTTGGGGGAAGTCATGTGCTTTAAATGCGAGTTGGATGTGCTTTAAATGTATTGTGTAGATCAACTTCAGAAACTTTGCCTGTATGTAAATTGTTTCAATTAATTTTTTGAAATGGAAATGAGCTGTAAAGTTTACTGGGTGACCATGGGCTATTCATCATCTCTCTCAGCCTATTCTGCCCTCAGGATGAAAACAGTGGAGAACCACAACCACCCCAAGGAAAAAGTTGTTGTTGTTGTTATGTGCCTTCAAGTCGATTACGACTTATGGCGACCCTATGAATCAGTGACCTCCAATAGCATCTGTCATGAACCAACCTGTTCAGATCTTGTAAGTTCACGTCTGTGGCTTCCTTTATGGAATCAATCCATCTCTTGTTTGGCCTTCCTCTTTTTCTACTCCCTTCTGTTTTTCCCAGCATTATTGTCTTTTCCAGTGAATCATGTCTCCTCATTATGTGTCCAAAGTATGATAACCTCAGTTTTGTCATTTTAGCTTCTAGTGACAGTTCTGGTTTAATTTGTTCTAACATCCAATTATTTTCTTTTTCGCAGTCCATGGTATGCGCAAACCTCTCCTCCAGCACCACATTTCAAATGAGTTGATTTTTCTCTTATCCATTTTTTTCACTGTCCAACTTTCACATCATACATAGAGATCGGGAATACCATAGTCTGAATGATCCTGACTTTGCATTTGAGGACCTTTTCTGGTTCTCTCATACCTGTCCTCCCCGGTCCTAGCCTTCTTCTGATTTCTGGACTATTATCTCCATTTTGGTTAATGACTGTGCCAAGGTATTGATAATCCTTGACAAGTTCAATGTCCTCATTGTCAACTTTAAAGTTACATAAATCTTCTGTTGTCATTACTTTAGTCTTTTTGACGTTCAGCTGTAGTCCTGCTTTTGTGCTTTCCCCTTTAACTTTCATCAGCATTCGTTTCAAATCATTACTGGTTTCTGCTAAAGAGTATGGTATCGTCTGCATATCTTAAATTATTGATATTTCTCCCTCCAGTTTTCACACCTCCTTCATCTTGGTCCAATCCCGCTTTCTGTATGATATGTTCTGCGTACAGATTAAACAAAAAGGATGATAAAATACACCCCTGTCTCACACCCTTTCCGATGGGGAACCAATCGGTTTCTCCATATTCTGTCCTTACAGTAGCCTCTTGTCAGGACAATCAGATGCTGTGGCACCCCCATTTCTTTTAAAACATTCGATAGTTTTTCATGATCTACACAGTCAAAGGCTTTGCTGTAGTCTATCAAGCACAGTGTGATTTTCTTCTGAAATTCCTTGGTCCGTTTCATTATCCAACGTATGTTAGCGATATGATCTCTGGTGCCTCTTCCCTTTCTAAATCTGGCTTGCATGTCTGGCATTTCTCGCTCCGTATATGGTAAGAGCCTTTGTTGTAGAATCTTGAGCATTACTTTACTTGCATGGGTTATTAAGGTAATAGTTTGATAATTACTGTATTCTCTGGGATCCCCTTTCTTTGGAATTGGGATATATATTGAACACTTCCAGTCTGTGGGCCATTGTTTAGGTTTCCATATTTCTTGACAATTTTTTATCAAAATTTGGACAGATTCAGTCTCAGTAGCTTGTAGCAACTCTATTGGTATGCCATCTGGTCCTGGTGATTTGTTTCTTCCAAGAATTTTAAGAGCAGCTTTCACCTCACACTCTAAAATTTCTGGTTCTTCATCGTATGGTTTCTCCGTGAATGATTCTGTCATCCTTGCATCTCTTTTATAGAGTTTTTCAGTGTATTGCTTCCATCTTCCTTTTATTTCATCTCAGTCAGTCAGAGTGTTCCCCTGTTGATTATTCAACATCCCTACTCGTGGTTTAAATTTCCCTTTCATTTCTCTAATATTTTGGAATAGGGCTCTTGTTCTTCCCATTTTGTTTTCCTTTTCTATTTCTATACAATAACTATTGTAATAGTTTTCTTTGTCCCTACATACTAGTCATTGTATAGTTGCATTTAGGGTTCTGACCGTGTTTCTGTCTCCTTTTGCTTTCCTTCTCTCTTTAACTATTTGAAGAGTTTCTTCAGTCATCCATTGAGGTCTTTCTCTCTTTTTAACTAGAGGTATTGTCCTTTCGCATTCTTCCCTGATAATTTTTCTGACTTCAGTCCATAGTTCTTCTGGTCAACTAAGTTTAAAGCCTCAAATCTGTTCCTTAATTGATCTTTATATTCTTCTGGGATGTTATTTAAATTGTATTTTGGCATTATGATTACTTTGTTGTTCTTCTTTAGCTTTACTCTGATTTTCTATACGACCAGTTCATGATCTGTACCGCAGTCTGCTCCTGGTCTTATTTTTGCAGAAAGTATGGAACTTCTCCATCTTCTGTTTCCAATTATATAACCAATTTGATTCCTATGTTGACCATCTGGTGATGTCCACATGTACAGTCGTCTTTTCGGTTGCTCAAAAAATGTGTTGGCAAGAAACAAATTATTGGCTTCACAGAATTCAACAAGTCTTTCTCCTGCTTCACTTCTGTCTCCTAAGCCCCATTTCTCCATAATTCCTAGTTCTTCTGTGTTCCCTACTTTTGCATTCCAGTCCCCCATGATTATCATATCTTGTTTTGGTGTGTGATCAATTTCCTCCTGTACTTCTGCGTAAAATCTCATAAGGAAAAAGAGCACACTTAAAATGTCAAGGAAATAATGTACAACCATAGTGTGAAATCAGATACTTATCAGGATATAGTATGAAGAAATATTTATATAAACATAACATTCCTGTTTTCCCAGGAATGATGCTTATTATTTAAACAAACTGTAAAGATATTTATAGTGCAATCCTATGCATGCTTACTCAGAAGCAAGTACCAATGTATTCAGTGGGGCTTACTCAAACAGGAAAGTGTACACAGAACTGCAACCTGAAGTGATAAGGAACTTTACCTATTTTGGGTGCATTAACAGTGGAATCTGAAACTGCAGTTTGATGTAAAATCAGACTGATTCCAATATGTTGCTACTTCAGCAGTGACTCTAGCTGTTGGAAAAAAGAGGATGCATGTTTTCCGCCTGCTATGTTTAAACCACTTCATTTAAGGCAAGGTGGGCGCAGTCAATTAAAAACATAGAGCACACCTAGCATTTTGCTAAATATATTTCACCTCCCACTGTTTTATCTTGTGCAAATTCAGACACTCCTGAGGTCCACTGGAGACTATTCTGCAGAAGTCAGTGCCATTATTCCACAATTACGTTTGGAGTTTTTTTAGTGTAAATTTTGTAAAGTGTTGCTGTACTTCACATATTCACAGAAATAGAAAGAAAAGAAAATGATTTCCTATAGGAAACTTCACTAAAATTGCAAAGGAAATCAGACATATTCAAAGTGACCACCTGAACTATATCAACTGTCTTAATAATGTTGCTTCCTCCCTGCTAAAACAAGATCAGCACAGCACATGTCTTCTTTCTATTATTTGGGCTGATTGCAGGTGTTGCCACCACTCACCATATGGTTAGAAGCACATGTTATCAAATTCTTCCAAGATACACAGGAAGTGGATTGGACTGTGAAAGACCAACCCAAATGGTGTTTGCATTTTGATCAATTTGTAGGGCAGTCCAATATCTCAGAGAGGAGTTCAGGTCTCCTGCTCCCCTGGTACATTCACTATAGCTGCCCAGTCTCCCTGCTTTTAAAAGTTTGATAGAAATAACTGTGGGCTATAGGTACATTCTTAAACCGCAAGGTTTTTTGCCAATCAGTGAATTTCTCTGCTTTTTAATCCGGGAGGTAAGAGATGGGATCCTGTGCAAGTTTGCTGAGAATGGATTGATCATTTACATGCTTATTGAGTTCAGTGGGATTTACTCCCCTGCAATCATGCTTAGGAAAGGTGAAACTGACCACAGAGGATGGGGAGGGGAGGAGGAGGAGGGAGGGGAGGAAACGCAGAGGGGAGGACTGGGAGGGGAGTTGACAGGAGGGGGAGGGGTGGAGGACAGGTTTGATCATTTGCATGTTTATGAATTCAGTGCAATTTACTCCCATGCAATCATGCTTAGGATAGGTAAAACTGACAGGGGGGAGGGAGGGAGGGCTGGAGTGGGCAGGGGAGGAGGAAGAAGGAAGAGGGGAGGGGAGGAGGAAGGGAGAGGAGAGGGGAAGGAGGGGAAAAGCAGGTCTGATCATTTTCATGCTTATTGAGTTCAATGGGATTTACTCCTATGCAATCTTGGTTAAGATAGGAAAAATTAGACCATGGGGGAGGAGGTGTGGGAGTGGGAAGGGGAAGGAGCGTATTGGTGGGGGGCAAAGGAAGGGGGAGGGCGGGTTTGATTATTTGCATGCTTATAGAGTTCAATGGTATTTACTTCTGTGCAATCATGCTTAAGATAGGTAAAACTGACCATGGAGAGGAGGAACAGGAGGGGGAAGGGGAAGGGGATGGGGAGGGAGGGGCAAAGGAAGGGGGAGGGAAGGGGCAAGAGGGAGGGGATAGGAGGGGGGAGAAGGGAGGGAGGGTTTGATCATTTGCATACTTTTTGAGTTCAATGGGATTTATTTCTATGCAATCATGTTTGAAAATGGAAATAGACTGCCTTCAAGTTGATCCCCACCTATGGCGACCCTTTGAATATGGTTTTCATGGTAAACGGTATTCAGAGGTGGTTTCACCATTGCCTTCCTCGGAGGCTGACAGGCAGTGACTGGCCCAAGGTCACCCAGTCAGCTTCATGGCTGTGTGGGGATTCGAACCCTGATCTCCCAGGTCATAGTCCAACACTGACCCAGGGATGGGGCAGGGAGGGGAGGGGGAGGAGATTGGGTGGGTGAGCACGGGGCACAAGGGAAGCCCCTTTCCTTTCCAAAAGAAAAACATTGTGAACAGTATCAATCTTTTTCAGGCTTTCCCCCACCTTTTTATTCTACAGCAGGCACATGTAGCCTCCTACCAAATTTAAACCAAAGCTTTCCCTGGCCACATCCACACCAGGCCTTTATTTCACTTTAGGCAGTCATGGGTTCTCTCAAAGAATCCTGGGAAGTGTAGTTAGTGAAAGGTGCTGAGAGTTGCTAGGAGACGCCCTGTTCTCCTCACAGACCTTCAATCAGAGTGGCTGACTGTTAAACCAGTCTGGCTGCTGGAGCTCTCTCAGGGGAATAGGAGTCTCCTCTCAGCACCCTTCACAAACTACACTTCCCAGGATTCTCTGAGGGAAGCCATGACTGTCTCAAGTGAAATCAAAGTCTGGTGTGGGTGTGGCCCCCTGATTAGGCAAGCCCAGCAGCTGTGAGTCTGTCATTTAGAATTCTGACAGTTGGTTTTTACTGAGCATACCCCACATTATCATAGGTTGCCAGCGAAAATTTATTAAATTAATTAAAATCAGACAGGCATTTTTTAAACTTTTAAACTGCAGAAGATGAAGGTCAGAGTATGAGACAAGGTCAATATTAGGATTACAGGTACTCTGTGAACATGGTTGATTTTTAATGAATTTCAACAGATTATGAGAACTCTCAGAGAAAAAAATCCAAAAGGGCTCTGGGTCCCCCCCCCCTCTTTTTAGACTTTGAACTCTCTATTCTCTCTGAGTGTTTTGTGTATCACCATGAAAACTGAGAGGGTTGTTAAGCAAGCGTTTCTGAGTTCAGAACTATAAGTTTTGTAAAGTTTTGTTTTAAAATGAGCTTATGGGAAGCATCAGAATGGCATGGGGGTATTTTCAATTTAACATTGCGGAATGTGAAAAACCCACACTTGCTATAGTATACAGCCACTCTTCAATATAAAATCTTCAATATATTTTACAGGGACAATAACCACTTTGCCACAGTTGGGGGGTATCTCTCAGTCACCATGAAAAACCAGAGCTTGGAAGTAACTAGCTACAAGTAACGAATTACTTGTAATTCATTACTTTTTTGAGTAACGAGTGGGTAATTCCTTTACATTTTGATCGTAATAGAACTAGGAGTAATCTTACTACTTTTGTGGAGTAATTGTAACATTTCCAGAATTACTTTGGGGCATTACTTTGGGGCATTACTTTGGGGGGGGAGCAGAGGAAGTCTTCTGCTCCTGTGATTTGTGGATGAAAATCATGGTCAAGAACATGGATAAAGGAGGAGAAGGAGGCAGCAGCAGAATGGAGAACTGTGGAGGTGAAAGACGACAAGTGTGTGTGTGTATGTGTGTGTGTGTGTATGTAAATACTGTGTTTGCACTTGGCACACAAAGTGGCCTCCACCCCCTCTCTGGCTACTGTGCTGCATTTGCAGTATTTTAACTTTTTTGCATCTCTGGGGAAAATGTTTGCTTGAGTGAGTGTCCCTTTGTTGGTGGCAGGGCAGGGTCTGGGAGGTGGTTAAGTGAGAGAAATTATGCTGGCTGGCTGAGTGGAGGGGGTTGCACTTGGTTTGATGTGCAAAGATCTGAGTAGTGGCCTCAGCCTCCCTCTCCACCACCCTTACCAGTAGAGAGACCACCATTGCTATCTTATGAATAAAAATAATTATTCTACTACCTCTGTATGTGTTTGTTTATTTTTAATGTCATTTTAGGCTACTTAGATGTGCAGCAGCCAAGGCCAGCACCTTGTAGGTGTTTTTTTAAAGTAACTGAAATGTAATTGTGGTGATTACTTTGGAGGAAAAGTAAAGTAATCAGTTACTTTCAGAGCAATTGTAATTGTAACGGTAATTACTACTTTTTGGGCCATGTAACTGTAACTGTAATTTATTACTTTTTAAAAGTAATCTTCCAAGCTCTGTGAAAAACAAACATAGTCTGTGGGACTTTAATCACTGCTTTTATTATGGCATAATCTTTTGTAGGCCAGAGCACGCATGCACGCACACACACAATTTTTATTGAGTTTTAAATAATAACAGATTCTACCATAAAGTAACAATTTTAAAAAATGAATTCTTTTTAGTTTAAGCAGAGTCATGTGCCATTTTGAGATTATTTTGAAGTTAAGATGTTCTTGATCTTAATGACTTTAAGATGTGTAACTGAATGCACAGGAAATTAACTTTCCTATAGGATTGTGGGGTTGGTCTGGATGATGTCTTTGGATACCCTTGGATGCAGAAAGTAGGCGCTGGCCTAAGAAAGCTTATGCTTTCTTAAAATAGATGCAGTTAAATAAATACTAACTGCATTTAAGTGCCACAGACTCTGGTTTTTTTTCTTTCTGATACTACCTCTCTCCTATTTTTTATATGGGGTCTAGAATGGTTGCAACAGTGTTTCTTCTCCTGCAGAATTCTGATATTTTCCTTTAAATTGTGTTCAGTCCACCATTCTCACCAATTCACCATATATTTATTTGTTATTAGAAAGCGGAAAGCCCATTATTCTGAAGTTGATGCTTCCACAGGTGAAAGGACACCTACAACATCCTGCAGTGGAGACCTGAATGCAGGGCCAGGAGGAATCTCCACTACTTCTTCCTTGACAGGAAATTTAGCTAAGGAGGAGGGAGAGTCTTTCAAGAAGAGAGCTCCTAATGAGAAGGGAAAGCCAGGATGAGAGGACCAAGATGCTTGGAAAAGAATCTATGAGTGGCTGTCTTATGATTTGGTAACAGACAAAGCATATTGTGACATCTGTTGCTCAGCAGCAAATTACATGTTAGCCAAATGTGTTTTACAAGTTGAACCTATACTGAGTTCAACAGTGTTTACTCCCAGGTAACTATGCACAGGATTGCAGTCATGGCCCATAAATTTACTTATAAGATTTTATGAATAGTTTGTTTTGAATGTCTGTGTTTTTAAGGTGATGTTTTTACGCAGTGTGTTAGAAATGCAAGATGTATAAAATCCCAATGGCATAACTCTGGATTTTCCTTGGGGTATGGCTATGGGGGCAGTCATGATGCAGATGCAGTTTGTAATTGTTAGGAATTGTCCCCAAATGTGCTTGCACTCACTTATAGTATACTTGGTTAAGAGTCTGAAGTGAAAAGAAGATTGCCAATATTTTGAACTCTGTACATTGCTCAGAAACTGAGTTAGTGCACAGCAACTGTTTGCACTCTTCACAGAGACTACAGCCATGCCTTTACCAAAAAAAGGCACCCAAGATGCTATAATATAGACAATTTCATATTAAGTCACCTTTCTGAATTAAGGAGAAAGAAGACTCCTGCAACTGAACATCCAGGAAGATAAAAATGTTCTCCTACAGGCTTTTCTGTTTTACCTTTCTTACTGTCAGATTTGTGCCCATTTAGTCTCTTGTGTAGAGACAGTCCAGTTTTTCCTATATACATGCATGAATATTCGCAGATCTCAAAGTGTCCAACTTAAAAGCGAATTTCAAAGACAGGACACAGTGAGGGACCACTGAAATACCACTATAGCCACTGGCCTGCACCCACATTTTCCTAGGTTTTCCTAGCCCCTCTCCTCCTCTCCCCTCCCCTGGGAAATTGGAAAGTACACCACTGAAGGAGATTTGGGTGCTGGTGCGCCATGCAGCAACTCCATCATGTGCCCCTGAATTTAGGGAGAGGAGAATAAATTTAGACATATTGATGCAGCCACACTCTTCCTCACCCAGCTTTGGAGAAGCTTAGACTTTCCCATGAAGCTGTAGGAAAGGGCCACAAATAATGAATTCCCTCAATGAGGAGGAATTAGCCAAGGAGGGAGCTATAAGTGGCCTATGGGCCTATGTTAGATTGTAAACCCCCTTCAGACAATAGCCTGTTTTAAATTCTTTTGTTTTTGTCCAGCTCCTGGCAGCTACTTTGATGAAGATGATGATAATCAACTTCAGTTTGTCTCCTTTCTCTGCTCCTGTTCTTAAAAACAACATTCTTGCAGATTGCAGTTGCATCCCTGGGAGGGAGGGAGGGAGGGAGAGAGGGAGGGAGGGAGAACTTAGAGACTCTCCCCTCTGCATCTAGTGCCAAGGACCAGATGGGCCCTATGCGGCTCCACTGCAGGTATCCAGTTTGATCAGTTATTGAACATGACTGCGCAACTGCAGAGCAGAGTGGCTAATAAGCATAATGTCTATTATTAACTATTACCCAGCTTCCATCATCACTCTTCTCATAGCTCACAGTCAGGGTTGGAGCATTTCATCCAGCATCCTTTAATTGTAGTAAACTGCCCAGAGCGCTTCAGCTAGGGAGCGGTATATAAATGAAATAAATAAATATATAATTCTAGCACACAATGCATGAAAAATCCTGGGTCCACCAATTCAGCCTGATCCACAAAGGCAGAAGGCTTCTCTCTTTTCTGCTGCAACTGGCTCCCCATGCCCATTGGAGCCATAAACTGTAATTGGTGGCTTCTTTGGGAATCCTCACTGAACTCTTGCCCCTGTTATTCTCATTATTAGCATTATGGCAGTCGCTACCCAGGATTCTTGTCATTTGTTGTTGATATGGGCCATATTATTTGTTGTGCCAAGTGCAGAGAAACTCATTTCATCTCTAGGTTCTTATAAGGAGTGGGCAGATTTCAAGCTTCTGGGATGTGTTTTTCACTGAACCCATAGGTATGTCAACCACAGCAAAACAGTGGTGGATGGGACAACATACTCTTAAAATTAAGGAACAGGGTGCCTTTGAGCACATGCTCAGCTTGAGGTATCCTTGCCAGGACAGATGAGTCTGGCTTCCCCCATCCCTCCTGGGGAGCAAGGGGAGACTGACAACAGCAAAAGGAAAGGATTAGGCAAATTAGAGCATTAGACACATTCATGGAGGATAAGACCATCAATGGCTCCTAGCCACAATGGCTATGTTCTGTCTCCACTGTCAGCCCCTGAATACCATTTGCTGGGAATCACAGGTGGGGAGAACACTGTTGCACTCAGGTCATGTTTGGGAGCTTCCCATAGGCATCTGGCTGGCCACTGTGAGAACAGGATGCTGGACTAGATGAGCCTTTGGCCTGAATCAGCATGTTCTTATAAGACGGAAGTATTAGGAAGGGCAATCATGATGAGCTTTCTTCAGCTGTTGTGGCTATTAGTGCTGGTCTTACTGTACCCCAAGGGTCCACAGCAGCTTGGCTTAAACACGTTTCAGAGGAGATGGACCCTCCTCACCAGCTCTAAATAACTCTGGAAATTTTCAGTCTGGAAAAAAGCCGTGTGTTCTGAGTCAGAGAGTGGCACACAATGACTGTATAGTCTCTGTCCTCTTATTTTATTGCCCAGTTTGCCCACTCAGACCTCCTTTGCTGCTTTCTGCCTTCCTTTCCACTTGCTATCAAGGCCTGCCTGTTTACAAAGAACATTCACTAGGCTAATCTGTGGGATGCATGGGAAGACCAGGGAGTTGTTTTGTGTAGCACGCTGGGAGTGAGGATAAAGGGAGGGAATGCTCTGCCACCCAAGGTGACAGCTTCCTGGCCCTTATCAGCTCTGCTCCTGGATGCCCAAAGCAAGTGCACAGCACATTTAAAATTCAATAGGAAAAATGCTTCCAGCAGTAGACAGGTATCTGGGATTAGTGTTGTGGCCTCTGGGTGGCCATCCTTTGTTAACCTGATTGTTTGTTACTAGTCAAGGATGATTGGTTAATGTTTCCTCAATGAGAGCTAATGACTGGGCATGTTTTTTTAAACGGGCAATTTACCTGCAGGGAGAGGAGGTCTGAGATCAGTGCTCAGCAGGCGTGTGTGTGTGTGTGTGTGTGTGTGTGTACACGCACGCGTGTGCGCGCGCAGGGGGGAAGAGAATGGAAACAGAAAAGAAGACTGTTTGCATGTTACACACACAGAGAGAACACTGTTGGGATTGGATTTTCTAATGAGCATACACAACTCCCTGTGCTTTTTGTGTATGCTCATTAGAAAATCCAATCCCAACAGTAGGACAATACTTTTGCTTTAGGACCAACTAAAACCTTGCAAAGTACTAAGCAAGCTCTAGAGTTCTTCCAAAATCTTAATTAAGAAGAAGAGAAAGCTTGAGTTTAGCTGGCCTGGAAGCAGGCTGGTGGGAGTGCAAAACAACCACAGGGTTGTTTATCTGGTGTAAGTGCAGCTGTTGTGCTGATGCAGCAGGAGTCTGTTTGCTTCCACTATGTGTGCAGCTTGTATTCTGGTAAATAAAAGAGATGTTCTAAAGACACCATAAGTCTCTAGGGCTCTGTCTCATCCAAAGAAAACTAAACACTGTAGCACTGTCATTAAACTTCTCTCCTCTTGGGGAAGTGGAGAACACTACACAGTTCATTTTCCTGATCTAAATCATCCAAAGCCATATTTGGGTACCTATATGTTTGCCCCAGTGAAGTTAAGTAGTTTTAAGGAGGCATTTAAATTAGGAAAACAGCATGGAGAAAGGGTTAATCTCCTTTTATTTATTATTTATTTTTATTTATTTAATTACATTTCTAGACCGCCCTATAGCAGAAAGCTCTCAGGGCGGTGTACAATTTTCATAGCACCACAGCTCTGATCTACTTCCCACAGCTGCTTTTAAGGGAGAAAATGAAATGTTTGAAATATTTGATCACACATCTCCCACTTCTCATATTTGGCCATAAGGACTATACAAAACAGTGTCAAACAGGGCAGTCAAACAAGCAATGTGGGGTAGGGGAGCAATTAATAGCCATCCCTTTTCCTTTAGCAAGACACCTTCCACTTCTCACGCTTGGGGATGTGGCATCAAGATGCAATAAATTTTATATGTGGCTTATCTCCCAAGACAAAGAATCAGATGGGATCAGGAAATCTTGGAGCAAGACTAATTGAATAAGACTGAACCTAGTTATTTACATAAACTAACTCCCCTGTAGTAGGACTAAAATCTATACATATACATAACAGATTGTTCCTTTTGGACCATCCCACAAACACAAGACAAGACACTTTCTGCACCCTTGGCAGGAAGTAAAAGTGAGCTCACTTAAATCTTCCATATTGGTTGCTATACTGACTCTCTGCCTTTTCCTCTGTAAGTGGAAAACACCACAGCTGATCAATTAGGATGCAAATATGGCTGTCACAACCTGGCCCATCCACAATTAATTTAAGTAAGGACTGCTTGCCAGAGCTAAACTCTGCTGCCAACAAGATCCAGCTCAGTTTAGGCCCTAATCATTGGCCCAACGTACTGGGCCATCCATCACACCCATGGCCACCAATCTGCCCATGAACAGAGAACTGGAGGAACCAAAATACAACATCTCAAAGAAGCAAAAGGGCAGGAATGAGAGAGCAAACTTGGACAGTATTAGCAGAGGTATTCAGTGGGTGAAACCAAAAACAGAATGGCAAAGGTTGAAGGTCCAGATTAAACAGCAACCCAGAGAGATATCGTAGATGAGCAAAGCAATAGTTTTGTTCTAATCCTGACTTCTATTAAAGGGAGAGGGTTTATTTGTCCAAGACTAAGGTTTGGGTCACCATAGCAAAGGCAGTTTACTGTTGCTGCTTAGTGCCAAAATAATTACTAATTACATGTGGGCAATGGGAAAGAGGCAGCTGCACAGTCCAGAGGGACTAATAGATGGCTCCAGACTCTCTCAAGGCTCCTGGCATAATAATCGCCTCTGATTGATTAGTTCGGCTGGTCAGCTGACAAGGGCATTAGTCACGTGACTCTGGCCCTCCAGAGCGATGGAATGCATGCGGCTGACCATGTAGGTCTGTGTAAATGGATTATTACTCTGAGTAATTAAGATGGAATTAAAAATTAATTCTTTTCTACAGAGCAATTGCATTTCAAGGGATAAGCTGGATGTTACAGCCTTTGTGTGATTTTTCTCTAAATTAAATTGGATTGTGTTGGGTGGGGGAGATTGGACAGGGATTAACCGACTGTTAAATGTCTTGCATGAGAAATGAGCAAGGACTGAGATGTCTTGGTCTGATGAGATACTCAGCGGGGCTTCTCTTTGTTTGGCTAGCAAGCATCTCTCCCTTGTCTGTGTCTATGGTGTAGTTGTCTCTTGTCTCTTCTTGGCCGAAGCTGGATGTTACCCACTATAGCACATCCTATCAGTCTTCAGTGGGCAAAACTAGGGATTCAGGGATCCCCATTCTTCCTCAGAGCACCAATCCAATACCAAACAGGCAGAGAAACATGTATTTATTCATACAGTTTTATAGACCATTCTATAACCAAAGTTCTCTGGGAGCCTTGCAACAATTAAAACTGGCAAAATGACAATAAAATAAAATACAGCATATGCAGGATCACTATAATTTAAAAAAAACTCCTTAAACTTACAACAGCAGAAAAAGAAGACTTTGCAGCACTAAATCAATTAAAACAAGGGGAAGAAAAATAAAAATCCACAGTTAAAACAGTATGAAACTTTGAAAATAGAAATGGACTGTCTTCAAGTCGATTCCAACTTATGGCGACCCTACAAATAGGGTTTTCATGGTAAGCGGTATTCAGAGGTGGTTTACCACTGCCTCCCTCTGAGGCTGAGAGGCAGTGACTGGCCCAAGGTCACCCAGTCAGCTTCATGGCTGTGTCAGGATTTGAACCCTGGTCTCCCAGGTCGTAGTTCAACACTCTAACCACTACACCACACTGGCTCTCTATGAAACTTTAACAGAGTTTAAAATACCTGGGAATACAAAAAGGTCTTTACCTGGCACTTGGAGGACATTACCTTAGGCATCAGAGGGGTTCCTCGTGGGAAAGCATTCCACAACTGAGGGGCAACTACTGAAAAGGCCCTGTCTTTCATGGTCACCACTAAACTTCACTTGGCAGTGGCACTTGGAGATGGTCCTCAGATGACAATCTCAAGAGTTAGGTAGGTACATGAGGGAAAAGGTGTTCCTTCAGGTACAAGTCCCTGTTAGCAGGGTAAGCTGATGAGCAGCAGCACAGCGGAACTGTGAGCAAACGTGTGACTTTACCTGTAGGAGCACACTTTTCCTCTGCATACAATCATTGAGGCATTAGGCTCTGGTAAAATAAGAAAAGCTTGTTTATTTAAGGAAATACATACTTGACAGTAAAGAGTTTCTAGTTCTGACTAACTATGTTGGAGGTGCAAAGACCAGGCATGGTCTTTAACCTCATGCTGCAGATGAGAGAGACAAAGCAAGTATGTTCTCTCTCCTTGAGAGATCAAGAAGAAACAAGAAAGAGTAACTGGAAAGTGTGGTCAGCATCCCTAAGGGTTTACAGGAAGGAAGATTTAGCAGAAAAACAAAGGACAGGTACAGCCTAGAAACCTAGAAGTCTCCTCTCTCTCTCTCCCTTCAAAGATGCAAACCCCAACCCAGTCTGAATTGCATTTCTACAATTCCAACACTCCCAGGCTGTGAAGGCCCTTAATGGTCAAAACCAGCACTTTGAACTGGGCACAGAAATGGACTGGAAGCCAGCAAAGATGATAAACCACTGGCATAATATGTTTATATCACCCAATCCCAGTCAGCACTCTATTTTATACCAACTGAAGCATCTGGACTGTTTTCAAAGACAGCCTCATGTACAATACCATGTAGAAATTGAAACAGTTGGTTTCCAAGGCCATAGACCACTGATCACTATCTCTGTCCAGGTAGAGTAGCAACTGATAAATTGATAGGAACATAGGAAGCTACCTTATCCATCTAGCTCAATATTGTCTACATTGACTGGCAGCAACTCTCCAGGGTTTTAGGAAGGATTGTCTCACAACCCTACCTGGGGATGCCTGGAACTGAAACTGGGACCTTCTGCATGCAAAGCAGATGCTCTGCCACTGAGTTACGGCCCTTCCTGAAAGTGCTCCATGTCATAGAGACCACCTGAACCTGGAGTGACAAAGATCAATAAATCAGAACTTCCAAACTATGAACTTGGTCCTTTTTGATGAGTGCAACCTTCTCCAGGCCCAGAACATCATGGGCAGATAAATCGCCAACTAACTGTAAGAATATAAGAGGAATCCTGCTGGTTAAGGGCAAAGGCCCATCTAGCCCAACATCCTGCTCTCACTATGGCCAACCAGATGTCCATGGGAAGCCCGCAAGCAAGACCTGAGCACAACAGCACTCTCCCTATTGTAATTCCCAATAAAAGGTATTCATACTGCCTCCAACAGTGGAGAAAACACACAGCCATTGTGGCTAGTAGCCACTGATAGCCTTATTCCCCATGAATTTGTCTAATCATCTTTTAAAGCCATCCAAGTTGGTGGCCATCACTGCCTCTTGTGGGAGCAAATTCCATAGTTTGTTTATGTTGTGTGAAAAAGTACTTTCTTGTGACTGCCTTGAAGCTTCAACTTTTTGCTTCGTTGGATGACCCCGTTTTGCACCCAAGTACCTCCATTTTGTATGGAACGAGTCTCAGTATGTTAGCCCTCACCCAGCCCTTTACTGCAGCCAGGCACTGACAAAGCATGACACAGGAACTTAGGAAGCTGCCTTATACTGAATCAGACCATTGATCCATGTAGCTCAGCAGCGGCGTCATTAGCCGGGTGCGGGGAGTGCGGACCACACCAGGGTGACACCATGAGAGGGGGTTGTCACCCAGAGTAGGGTCACCATATTGCCCGGTTAGCCAGGTTTTACCTGGATTCTTTGCATGCCACCCAGCGCCCGTTTAGCCCCTTAGCTGGCCCGGATTCTCAGCTTTCATTAAAAAAAAAAAAGTTTCTAGGTGGTCCAGTTCTCAAGATATACATAAAAACATCAGCCCCCCCGTTAAATATTTTTTTAAACTACTGTATAGCACTTCGTAGCTTTAACCCCGCCCGTTCAGGATTGCAGCCAATCAGTGAAATGTTTGGTTGACCTGTGGCAGTGTCTAGTAAACCTCATTGCAATGCCAGAAAATGGTTTCCCCCCCTGTTTATCTGAAAATCTCATAAATTGGGTAAGTATATACATTTCAGTTTTTTCCCCTCTTGTGTGTAGGAGTCATATCCTGGGCAGTGTTTGAAAACCTTCCCAATACTTGCTTTTGTGGGGGTAAAAGCATTGCTAATCCCATATGTCCAGAGTAAATCCCATTGAATTCAATAGGATTTACTTTTGAGTAGACATGGTTATGAATGTGCTGAAAATCAATGGGACTTTGGAGTGAATGTAAAAAAGAATTGTGTTTGTGTTCTCTTTCTGTCCTCCCCCCCCCAGTCCTATTTTAAAGCAAGTAGGCAGGGCTTACAGTTTTTATTCTGTAGGAAACTAATATTGATTTTTTAAAAACTAATACTGATTTTTCTGCAATGACCAACTGGTTTGACAATTAACTATTATATGGGCTGTATGTATTTATACATCTGCAGTGTGTATGTGTGTGTGTGTAGTCTTTCCAACAACCCTGTGAGGTAGGGTTGGAAACCAAGGCAGCTCACAACAAGAAATAAAGCTATTTAAAATCCAATAACCATAAAAACAAGTATAAACAGTTGCAAAACAGCGTAAAGTGGCATGATTCAGAATTTTGGGTTGTGTGAATGAAGTTGCTTATCACTTGAGGTTGCAGTTCTGTCCCTGTTTGAGTAAGTTCCACTGAATACACTGGGACTTGCTTCTGAATAAATAAACCTAGGATTGCACTATAAATATCTTTACAGTTTGCGTAAATAATAAATATATTTGATAGTCATGCTTATATAAATATTTCTTCATTTATCATATTTTTGGTTTTTGGTTAGGAATCCTGACTGGTTGTGAGATGCTTAGTTTTCTGCCTTACTCATAGGAATCTTGTTGTGGTTGGTATGGTATTACATTTAGGAAAGTGTTACTGCCTTCTGTGTTTTTGCCCGTTTGCATTTCACTTATCTTTAACCTCACTCCGTTACAGCCATAGAAGCAACAGCAGCATATGCAAGATAATTAACTCCCATTAGTGATAAGAGCAAGAACTTATAGTTATTATTTTAATTAAAACAAGAGGCTTATGAGTACTTTGAAGAGGACCAGATATTTATTTTCTTTCTGAGCCCAGGACTGGGTCTTTCATGATGCCCGGGGGGGGGGAGCAGGAGAGTAGTCGATAAGATAGACATCCTGACATTGGTAATCTAATTAGCAAGGTATGTGTGGGGTTGTACACTTCCAGATCCAGTTTCATTTTGAGTATGGAGGTGGAACCTGTGTAGATGTGGTTGATCAAAGGGAGAAGAAATTGTGAGTTAAGCAAAGCTCTGCTTTTATAAAACCTAAGAAACATACAGATACTTTGAATGTCTGAGTGCCTGCACCAGTGGAATACTGGAAGAACTTGTAAAACTTGCTGCAACAGTATTTAGAACTGAGCATGTGGCGTGAAAGACTCCTTTTCCTAACATTTTGGATTGTTTTTCTCCACCCACCACATCTCTGAAATATATTGTATATGTAATGGTTAACCGTACTGCTGCCCTGACTTACTTTATGTTTGTTGCTATTTTGTGTTTTTATTATGTTTTTATATTGATTGTGCATTTTTATTGTTTTTGTTATATTTGTAAGCTGTCCTGAGCTCTGTTTTTAACAGCAGAAGGGCAGGATATAAATCCTCTTAATCAATCAATCAACATTCCATAGTGTTGGAAACTAGAGTCTACGCATTTAAGGCTGAAAATGTTAAGTTTTTTAAAAAAAAGATTTCTCACATCTTTCCCCAGTTTTTGGTGGTAATTCCTAGGCACAAAAACAAAACAAGTGGACAATCCAAGTATTAATATGCAAATATTTTGCATAATATGCAAATTAGCATGCCTGGATTTGTGGAACTGGAATATGGCAACCCTAACCCTAGGTCTGGTACGGGAAGAAGTCCATGGGGGGTGACACCATGAGTTACTGCACCAGGTGACACCAACCCTAGTGACGCTACTGTAGCTCAGTACTGTCTACACTGATTGGCAGTGGCTCTCCAGGACTTTAGGTAAATAGCTCTCCCAGCCCTATCTGGAGATGCTGGGCATTGAACCTAGAACCTTCTGCATGCAAAGCAGATGCTCTGCCACAGAGCTACATCCCTTCACCACAGTCAAGCACTCTGTATAGAACACAAGCCCTGTGCCACTGTTTTAGCAGTCATCTGATAAAATTTGAAGAGCCATTTTGGCCATCAGCACATGGATTTTCAGTGCCTTGCCCACCTCTTTTACTTTCCCCATGAACAACCAAAACCAAAGAAATCTTGCCAAATAAGTAAACCTTTGCAAGTATACTTGATTTGTATAACGTATACAGGTTGCAGAATTCAGATTTCTTAGCACAGAATAACAACAACAACAATAATAATAATAAAGATTGCATAAGAGATGAGCACCATCACTTGTGACTCTGCTCTAAAATTCTGGTGGATTCCTTCTGCTCTGGCAAACTCTGGAGCGGGATGTAGAATCTGGAATGCAATCCACTCCAGCCAGGCATGTGCGGGGTAGCATCTGTTGGGTATGGGGCAAGAACAACTTGTATTTGTTTCTCTTTGCATACCTAAGGAGAGGTAAAGAAATGGTCCTCCAGCTGGCTAGGCTGCCTAACCTTACCTGTGAGTTCCTTTATCCCTTCTACTGTAAAATGATACTCTCAGGGAGCTGACCTCACTTCTGTCCTCTCCATCTAGCTGAGGAAGAGGAAACATTTTTGTCTTTGGGGCAAATGACCAAGCCTGGCTATCACACCTCCATCTTAGTTAGAATTAGTTATGCCTTTTCTGTCACCTATTTATATAAATAAAGTACTTTTCTTATTTTACAAAGTTGCAAGTCTCAGTGATTTGAGTGCAAAGCCTGCTCCTTTCAGGTAAATCACACAGTGCATGTAGCTTAACTTTGCTGCAACTTAAATTATTTGCTAATGCTTAACAGCATCATGTACTTTGGTGACATTCCACAGGTTGTACAAGTCCTCTCAGCTCATGCTCTGAGATCATGAGCATGACAAGGAATTAGTGCCATTATCAAGCCACCTGGTTTGCAAAGCAAAACCTAGCATGGCCTAAGGACATCCACTCCTCCCATGCTATTTCTTGAAACAGACTGCAAACCTGCCAGATGGTTGTGGATCCTGGATCAGTTCCAGAAGCCATTGTGCTACAACTGGAACCTAGATTTCCAAAATGAATTCACCTCCATCCTTAGTCTGCGTATGTCTACAAGCACATCTTTACAGAGATTGACTTGATCAGAAGCAGCTAGCAACTCAAATCACCGAGATCACCTGCAGGTGTGACTTTGGTCATCCCCCAAGTTGGAGAGGCTCATTTAACATTGACACAAAATTGAGCCTTCAGGGTCATTGGCCCAGTTCTCTGGAATGCTCTGCCAACAGAGATTCAGCCGCCGCCTTCTGTTTTAACTTTTAAATGCCTGCTGAAAACCTTTCTGTTCCACCAGGCTTATGCAGGCAATTAAGAAGATTGCAATAATTGACGTTTGCTTTTCTTTTCTTTTTAACGTTTTTATTGTATGGTGGTTGTTTTTAACTAGTAGTTGACTGCTTTGATGTTTTAAAATGAAATAGTGGTATATAAATATATTTATAAATAAATAAATAAATAGCTCGACATGTTATGCTAGGATGCCATGCAGTGCTACAGATTAGAGTTGCAGATATTTGGGTTAATCTTGTAGCTTTAATTGGGTAGCCAGAGAGTTCTAAACTTAATGTCACACTTATTCATGGGGCCAAATTAATAGACGTAGGAGGGAGGCTTTGAGTAAATCATATTCTGGGGACAAAATATTCACATAAAAAAGGAAGATAAGAAGGAAAAGGAAGCTCCCCAACACACACACATGCACTTTTCTTTTCAGCCTAGCTTCTGACCTGGTTTTGGGACTAAAACTACTTAGCTAAGCCATTGATTCATTTAGCTCAGTACTGCCTACAATGACTAGCAGCGGCTCTCCAGGACTCCCTGGAGATGCCAGGGACTGAACATGAGATCTCCTGTATGTAAGGCAGATGCTCTGCTGCTGAGCTACAGCCCTTCCCCTACTATTGTTTAATACTATTGAGCCTGGTATCCTTCTGGGCCACCGCTCAGGATGGAACTAGGTGGCGATGTTTTGTGCTGGTTCTAGTCCTACCCAATGGGCAGTGCTTAAAAGATGGAGCTGGGGGAACTGTGGTTTATTATCCATCTTGTTCTCCATCTTGCTTGACATCTACATGAAACCACTGAAGAGAGTGAGTGGCTCAAGGTCACCAAGTGAGTTTTGTGGCTGAGCTGGGATTTGAACAGAGCCCAACCTAGTAAAAAAAACCCTTCACTATAACCACGACATCATACTGCTTCTACTAGTAAATAATAATATAATAAAATTTTATTTTTGAGTCGCCTATCTGGCCGAATTAACGGCCACTCTAGGCGACGTACATTTACATAATAAAATACAATAAAACCATAAGAACCACAACAATAATTAATAATACCAATATTAAGAACTAACCCACCCCAGAAATCCCATAGGCCTGCCTGAACAGCCAGGTCTTCAAGGCCCGGCAGAAACCTATCAAGGAAGGGGCATGGCAAAGGTCGAGAGGAAGGGAATTCCAGAGGGTGGGGGTCACAATCGAAAATGCCCTCTCTCTGGTCCGCACCAGCCTCGCTATCTTAACTGGTGGGACCGAGAGAAGGTCTTGTGTGGCTGATCTCGTCAGGCGGC
Source organism: Rhineura floridana (assembly GCF_030035675.1). Lineage (NCBI taxonomy): Eukaryota > Metazoa > Chordata > Lepidosauria > Squamata > Rhineuridae > Rhineura > Rhineura floridana. Next base: position 121,804,740 of record NC_084482.1, on the reverse strand, counting down.
ATAATTGGTGTGGCTTCTCCCTCTTCATTAGTCAAGGAATCAGAGGCCATTTTTCCAAGTGACAGTCTCAGGGCACAGTCTGAGGGCATGTGATGCTTCCAACTAGGTCTGGTTAGTGCCTGGATGGGAGATCACCTGGAATCCCATGTATGCCCCCTTGGGTTCATATCCTTGAGGTGGGATATAAATGTACTAAATAAATAAAATTTAAAGGGCCAAGTTCAAGGTTCTAGTTTTGGTGTACAAAGCGCTATATAGCTTGGGACCAGGATACCGGAAAGATCGTCTTATCCCTTATATACCCAGTCGATCACTATGCTCTGCTGGTGAGAGTCTCCTGCAGATACCATCATATCAAGAGGTGCTTTCTGCACAATATATGAAACGGACCTTTAGCGTGGTGGCACCTACCCTGTGGAATTCCCTACCCTTAAACATTAGACAGGTGCTGTCTCTGTTATCTTTTTGGTGCCTGTTGAAGACCTTACTCTTTCAACAAGCCTTTTAAGTTGAGACCTTATCCCAGTCTGCGTCTGTGTTGGCATTGCTTTTTAATATGTTTTAAAACCTTTTTTAAAAAAACAATGTTTCTAACCTTTTTTTAAAGATGTCTTAAAAGCTTTTTAAAAAAATGTTTTTAAAGATGTTTTGTTTTAATGTATTTTAAAGTCTGTTTTTATTATGTTTTTTATTGTTTCAGTGCTTCTGTTTGCCGCCCTGGGCTCCTGCTGGAGGAAGGGAGGGGTATAAATCAAATAATAAATAAAATAGAGTGACAAACTGAATATTGAAAGTACTACAGTGTTTGGATGCTGGACTGGACATAGTGGAGAACAGACCAATCACACACACCCTCTCTCTCTGTTTAACCTACCTCACAGGGTTGTTGTGAGGATGAAAGACCGGGTAGAGGGCGATGTATGTATCTCACCCTGATCTACTTGGAGGTGGGGTAGGATAAAAGTGTTATACACAAATATGTGCTGGGATTTTTAATGGTATATGTAGCTATGCTGGAGATTCCAAGGCATTTTTTCACCTCTCTCCAATGGAGTGGGGGCCCTTCAAGTACCATGGTGAAGCAATGTCTACTTACCTCAAAGGAGTCTCAGTTCAGTCCCGCTGAACTGGTGCCACTGCCGCAGAACATCCCCTTTTGATTTTGAAATGGCAGCCTTATATTTACATATGCTGCAGTTTGGGCTTAGTCTATAGACTACTGTGGAGATTTAAGCTTAGAGCAATATTTACCTTTGATTTCTTAACCTAGAAGGTCACCTCTTCATTAGCACATCTTGTGCAACCCTTTCCTTCTGGCCTTTTCTTTGACTAGTTTAGCCTCTATTAATCATGCATGTAGAACTTCTAATTTGCAAAGTATTCATCCCTGCGAAAGTAGGCTATTATCATTCCTACACCAGGCAGGCAGAGAACTGAGAAAGTAACTTGCCCAAGACCGCAGGGAGCGCTGCTGTGGCAGAGCTGGGGCTGGGATCCAGGTGTCTTAGCACACATAAAGGGCTCTTTGTCCACTCACCCTGCCCCCACTCCATCGCCACCAAGCAATCAGTTTCCATTCTCCGGGCCCAAAAAGGCCCCTTCCCCACAGCTAAGCAGAGGAGGACGTCGCCGCCTCTCTCCAATTACTGTCTGTTTCTCTGCGATGCTCTGTTACCTCCCTCGGGCGGCCTTGTGAGCCCCGCACAGCGGTAGCGACTATCAGAAATGGGCCGCTGAGCGCCAAGATTTTTCTAAACTCCTTATCAAATATTTAACTAGATATCTGAGGTCATGTATAATGAATAGCCCGCTCGCTCACTCACTTGTGGTGTTTAAGGAAACGGAGTATTATTATTAAACGCCATTGTATTAGCCATGCTACTGCAAGCTGCCCGATCAAGTTACAAGCGGAGAAGGGCTCCGACTAATAAACAATGCACTGTGCCAGCACAGAGGCCGCCAGCTAGCGCTGCTGCTCTCCCCAAAGCAACAGGATCCAAGCACATAGAGATCCTCCGCGTGGGCTTCTAGTTCCTCATTCCTTTTGTCCATATTGTATTACAAAACACATGCAGTTTTCTTTGAGGTTTGACATTCTTCTATTGCTCTCATTGGGGATATTGCCACCTGCTGGCCGAGTAAACAATCTCCTTAACTAAGAACAGCCGAGGAATGACTGCTTAACTCAGCTGAAACTTCCCTCCCCTGTTCCCCCTAGGGTTGCCAGGTCCATGGCCTGAGACTGATCCTGTATCTTTAGGAGAAGAGAAAGTCAGCCAAGTGCAGGTGTTCTTGCAAGGCTGTAATGAGAAAAACCACAAGGTGGAATTCTCCCTTCCCCCTGCACCACTTTTAAAGATACAGAAGACCTCTTGGAGGCTGGGCTTGGCAACCAAGAGGTCTTCTGTATCTAAAAGTTGAGCAGGGGGAAGGGAGAATTCCACCTTGTGGTTTTTCCCATTACAGAGTTGCAAGAACACCTGCACTTGGCTGACTTTCTCTTCTCCTAAAGATACAGGATCAGTCTCAGGCCATGGACCTGGCAACCCTAGCCCCCCCCCCCATTTCAATTATATCAAGCTCTGGCTCAGCTTCTAGATGGCTCATCCGGCCAAGCCAGCATAGTATTAGTGCAGAGTTTATGTTTCCAAATCAGCGGAGCTGGAACCAGACATGTCAAGGATAACCCTGGGTCAGGTGGGACCTGTGTACTTCCAAGTCCATCTTCCTTCCTAAGACTGGAAGACCTAAGACTGATGTGTAAAGTGCACTGCACTGTGAAGGGTTTGGGTTGTGAAAGATGGGGTAGTATGAGTGAGATAGACAGAGAAAGAGGTTGATAAGCTTAAGCAAGCTCTTGAGTTCCACAGAACGCTGCCTTGGGCTGGATATTAAATGGGGAACAGTTCTGTGAGACTCAAAAGCTCTCGCACTGTGTTATGTATTGATGAGAACCAAATTCAAATACAAGAAGTTGTCTTATACTGTCAGATCAATGGTTCACCTAGACCAGTGGTGTTTTCACTGACAGGCAGAATTCTCCAAGGAATAGATCATTCTCAGCCCTGCTAACTGAGAACCTTTTGGATACAGACACACTTACTGTGCTGCCAGTTCCACCACGTCTCTGCCTCTCTTCTGAAAATGAAGTCATGCAACATTAGTCAAACCCCACTCCTTTTCCCTGTAAAACCTGGTGGATCAGCTCAAATGCATTTTTTTTAAAAAAAAATCAGCTTCAAACGTTTTGCAACTGATAAGCCGGTCAACCCATTGCCCATTCCCTGTCTAAGACCTCTAATACCTAAAGTGAGAATCAGGCCCATTGGGGTGGGGGGACCTTTTTCAGAATGAGGCCCTCATTTGCTGGTGGGCAGCTTTCTGGGGGCCACATGCCAGTGGTGGGTGGGACCAGAGGCAAAAGTGGGCAAGGCCAGTGGCAAAATGGGCAGAGCAGCAAGTGTGACTCTTACATTTGTACAGTAGGGTACATTCCAGCTGCAAAAAAGTCGGAGGTTTCTACACCCCTACCCGCCCACATTTTTTACCCTCCATCTGGGCAAGTAAGAGGCATGATCACAATTCAAGGACACATTCCAGCCAGCCAAAAGCACTCAGGGAGAGCACAGAGCTGGGATAGTGGTCTTCAGAGAAAAGTCTTGAGGGTGAGAAAGAGAGGCTTGAAGGGCCACATTTGCCAGCCCCTGGATCTGAGGTTCCCCACCCCAGCCAAAGATCAACAAAAATCTTCCATATATGGAATGTGTCTCACAATGAGAGAGACCTGATGGCGATAATATGAGGGTATTATATAGCAATATCTTAAGAGAGGAGTCATGTAAAATTGTGTTACAACTGAATAAGGTAAGCATGTTTATAGCACAATACAAATATTAAAGCATGTTTAAAGTACATGGCTTCTCCCCAAGAATGCTGGGAACTGTAGTTTACTCTCACAAAGCTACACACAACATCCTTAATAAACTACAGTTTTCAGGATTTTCAGGGGGGGGATCATGTGCTTAAATGTATGGTGTGTATACACGCTTAGTGTTCCAACATAGCTCACACAAGTCACTTCAAATCAGGGGGTCTACTTTGTGTACTCTTTGGATAGAGCAATACCTAACCCCTGTCTTAATCCCTGACAAATGTATTAAGGATCTGCCTCTTCCATTCACTTTGGCACTCCATCCTCCTTGAGTTTTCCTAGCTTGCATTTTGCAGCATTGTTGTTGTTGTTGTTGTTGTTGTTATTACTACAACTACTGCTATTACTACTGCGATTACTGTTGGAATATGTGGCTCAACTTGAACTCATGGGTTGAGGCTGCATGGGGTTAAAAAAAGGGTAGCTAGAGAGGAGACCTCCTGATTGCTAGGCTAATAGCTATCCTTTGATCTCCTGCTGACTCTCCCTTCCTGCTAGACTGATATGCTTAGGATGTTGACCACATCTTCCGGTCTCCTTCCTTTTTCTTTCTCTTGAGAGGGAGAGTAGATATCTTCTCTTTGTCTCTCCCTCTCCTCCAAGCATGAGGGGAAACACTAGGCTTAGTGTTTGCATATCCAACTTAGCTAGTTAGCTAGATGTAGAACTCTTTCCTATCAAGTATGTGCTTCCAGAATAAAGTAATTATTTCTTATTGTAAAGCTTAAAGTCTCTGTGTGACTAATTCCAGGGAAGGTGAAATCTTTAGTAAAGATTCAAATACACAAAGCTCACTCAGACACACAAATACCTAATTTTGCTACTCTGCAACAGGTCACGGCCCAGCCATGCAAAAATGGAGCTCAGATCTGAGTAAATAAAGGAGCTTTTGTGCTGTGAATCAAGGAAGCTAGGAAAGACCCTAAAGAGTTAAGCCTTTTTCTCAAGGATGGCTACCATGGAAGAAAAGCTAAACATTGACAGACTTTCACCTGGAAACTGGAAGCTCTGGTCATTTCGGATGGGATGCCACTTAAGGCAACAGAAGCTAATGGAAGTGATTAAACATCAAGAGCCGGGACCAGAAGCCTCTGAGAGAACAATGAAAGTTTGGACAGAGAAGATGAAAAGGCTCAGGACCTTATAGTCAAATGGGTGAGTAACTCACAAATCCCTTTGATTGTTAACTGTAAATTTGCCAGAGAAATGTGGATTGCACTGGAGTCAAACCACCAGCCAAAAGGCCACGTCCATTTAATTTCAATGTTAAGAAATCTTATTAATTTGCAAATGAAGGAGAATGACTCTTTTGAAGATCATCTCACTAAGTTTATAGAGTTGAATCAGGGAATTGAAGAATGCAGGACTAAGCTCGATGAGCCAACCAAAATTGCTCTGTTTCTAGATTTCCTCCCAGAATCAATGGGTACTTTCTGCCTCATCGTACAACAGTAGCAAAGGACTCTCAATGCAATTGTATCAGAAGTTAGGGAACAATTCTTTCAGCTAAGCGAAAAAGGTGCTGCAGGGAAATCTAATGCTTCATTTCCTAGCAAGCTGACTGCTACCTCAAGGAAGTAAGTCGCGTGCAAATCTAGTGAACAAAAGAGACAATCAAAAGTGTTAAAGCCAAGGGCTGTTTTCTATGTGATTCACAGACTCACCCTAAAGATCAGTATGACGAGAAAGGCAAGTCGGAAGGACAAAATAAAGGATTTTAAAAGACAGACAAGAAAGATTTCAAGTTACTCATGTTGAAAAATGTAATAATAATAAAGTCTATGTAGACAGTGGAGCAACCACTCACTTTCTAAATTCAAAAACCCTATTTAAAAGTCTAACCCCACGTGGAGGCTCAGTTAAAGTTGCTGACTCACGAGAAGTGCCGATAAAGGGGGAAGGGATTGGAATGTTGGTTTGCCAGACACCAAGTGGTGCCAAAGAGATTTACCTTAGAAATGCTCCCTGGACTCCAGAGATTTCTAATAATTTGATCTCCGTCAGTGAGGCAACCAATAAAGGATGTTCAGTGCTATTTGAAGGAAATTTCTGCACAATTTCTTGAGATGGTGTGATTATATGCACAGCTACTAAGAGAAAAGGAATGTATGAAATTGATCAGCAAAGTCCGGAGGCTAATATTGTGAAGGACTGCTGTAACAAACCATGTTTGCATTTATGGCACAGAAGGCTTGCACGTGGAGATATTGCTAAAATTAATACCCTTCAAAAAGGGAATTTAGTAAAGGGCATGGAAATTGAACCCTGCCAAGAAAAGGGTATATGCTGTGTTAAAGCTAAGGGGACAAGACCAAGTTTTCCTAAGCAGAGTGAAAGGTTGACAAAGTGCCCCCTAGAGTTGATTCACAGTGACATTTGTGAAATGCCAATACTTTCAAATGGTGGAAATCAATATATTGTTAGTTTTATTGATGACTATTCAAGGTTCACTGTAATCTATATACTGAAAGAGAAGGGGCAGATGCTCCAGAAACTCAAAGAGTATATTGCAATGGTGATGACTAAATTCCAAAGAAAGCCACAAATACTATGTTCTGACAATGGAGGAGAATACATGTCTCATGCTACTCAGCAGTTTCTGCGTGAACATGGGATTGAGCATCAGATCACTGTACCTCACAACCTGGAACAAAATGGCGTCTCGGAGAGAAAATTCAGAACCCTTATTGAGATGGTGAGAGCAATGCTAGAAGATGCCCATAGAAACACTGGGGAGAGGCAGTGTGTACTGCCACCTATCTACAGAATCGTTTGCCAACAAAAGTGAATGGCAACAAGACTCCATTCGAATTATGACATGGACACATACCCAGTTTGGCTCGTCTAAAGGTGTTTGGATCAAAAGTGTATGGTCACATTCCACACCAGAAGAGAACCAAATTGGACAACGGTACAAAAGAAGGAATCTTTGTTGGATATTCTACAAAACAAAAAGGATACAGAATCCTAAATCCCAAAACAGAAAGGACTGAAATCCAAAGAGCTGTCTACTTTGATGAAGGTCAAGGTGCATTTTAACCAGAAGGAGCACTATCCTAAGACCACGACAGTGAAGAAGATAAAGTAGAAATACCATACAGTAATGCAGATTACAGCAACATGCCAGCACTGGAGGACAGTGAGGAATCTGAGCAAGAAGGGGAACCTGCACAGCCAGAAGGGGCAGCAGAGAATCCTGGGCCAAGATGCTCTAACCACACCAACAGAGGTGTACCTCCACTGAGACTGTCCTACCTTGCAAGGGCTGATGAACTTCCAGAGCCAGAGACCTGGAAAGAGATTGAAACTGTAGTCAAGCATACAACAATCAGGACACTCCTGAGTGTTGCTGCGAACAGGAAGATGCGAGTAGAGCATCTAGAAATAAAGGCTGCAAAAGCATGGAATGACAAACAACCAAATGCTCTTGAAAGAAGGCTTTAAAAGAGGCAAAGCAGACAAATGCCTGTACAGCAGATTCAAGAACAATAAATGGACTTATATTTTGATTTATGTAGATGATTTACTACTGTCTTATGAGAGTCCACAAGACAAGAAAGAATTAGTAAATAATCTAAACAAGAAAGTAGAAGTGAAATGTCTAGGTGACATCATGTACTACCTTACAAATTGAAAGAGAGGAAATAGGATACTTGAAACCAGACCAGAGCAATCAACCATGGGAAGACAACGAAAGCTACAGATAACCTATAGGAAAACTCCTATACCTCAGAACAATCACCAGACCAGACGTGGCGGTAGCAGTGGGATACCTTTGCAGAAAAACCAGCTTGCCAAACAAGAAAGACTGGGAAGCAGTCAAGAGAGTGGCAAGATATCTGAAAGGCACTGCAAACCTAAAGCTAAAGCTATCAGCTACTCAAGATCCCAAGCTTCTGGGATATGCTGATGCTGACTAGGCTGGAGACACCAAAGATAGCAAGTCAACCAGTAGAAACCTGTTCTGTTATGGGTAGTCACTTATCTGCTGGACGAGTCGAAAGCAAGAGACTGTAGCACATTAATCTACAGAGGCCGAGTACGTATCAGCGGATGAGGCATGCAAGGAAATGCTGTGGCTACGCAAGCTTCTAGGAGACTTAGGCATATCTGAACCGGAGCCAATCAGAATACTTGAGGACAATCAAGCTTGCATAAGACTCGTGGAATCAGAAGGACAAAGTTCTCACATGAAGCACATTGATGTGAAGTTCCACTACCTAAAGGACATAAGGGAGAAAGGACTTCTAGAGATGACCTACTGTCCAACAGAAGAGATGACAGCTGATGCATTGACTAAGCCGTTGGGCAAATTCCAACACCAGAAGCTATGAGGCAAGATGAACCTTGTAGAGTGAACCAAGTTCTCTTTGAGAAGGGGTGTTGGAATATGTGGCTCAACTTGAACTCATGGGTTGAGGTTGCATGGGGTTAAAAATAATATAATGAAGATGCCAGATGTACATCTGTGGGGAAGGAATTCGACAACTTAGGAGCTGCCACAGAGAATGCCCTCCACTGCCCCCCTGACCTTCTGAGCACAGCAGAACTACCATGGGGGCCCCTTCTACTGAACGTAACAGCCAAGAAGGTCCATAGGAAAGTATTGGGGGCCTAAGACATTTATGGCTATAAAGACTAATGTGAGTACCTTGAATTGGGCCTGGAAATGAACTGGCAAGATACCACCTCTGGCCACCACCTGTCAGGTCCCTCCAGTCAGGATCCTGGTTTTTATTTGTTCTCTCAACGGCTCTAGCACAGATCTCGCAAGATCCCACTGCTAGGCAGCACCACCAGCCACTCCCTATTTCACAATATTGCCTGGGCACTTTGTCTTAGTCTCCTTCTGGCTTATTGTTACTTTGTGTGTGGGTGCACTTGCAGGCCACAACCCCCCTGTATCTTTGTGCCAATAAAGCATACAGCCCTGGGTTGCTCTGGATACTTGATGATACACTATCTCTTCACCGCTGCCACCATTCGATACTGTTTCTCCACCTTGGTAAATACCCCACCCACCCTTCAGGTTTGTGAAAGCCCCAGACAAGGATCAGGCTTTTGGTAAACCAAGAAAATATTTATTTATAAGCACCAGGAAATAAGATTACTTAAGGTATATTTAACAAGCGTATGGTTTCATATATTTTGTTCCTCTTTATGTTTCTAGTCATATATAATCTGCCTCAATACCAGCCAAATATAATCCAATCCACAACCAACTCCAACCCACAACAACCGACCCTCAACAACCGACCCCCTCTCAACTGTCATCCTCTCATTTATAGCTTCAGCCACTCAAACGCTCAGCCAATCATCATACAGCATTCTCCAGCATTCTAGCCCATGTACTCCCCCCTCTCACTCAATCCACTTACCATGTATACTTTAATAAACTTGCACTTACCATATTTACAGTTATCAAAATACAGGGGCATCACAGAGACCTCATGTGTGGAGGTGAGAGCCCTGCCTGATCAGCCGTTACAAGGAGCTGAGAGTGACCCGGAAGTCCAGCTAAAGAGCACCCAGACGGGGGTGACTAAAGAGATCCAGAAAGTAGATGGGCAGCTGAAGGGATTGGACTGTGAGGAGTTGCAGTCAGTAGCGGAGGAAGAAGAAGAAGCTTTGATGGTCCAGGAGCCTGCCAGGGGGGAAGATAGCAGAAAGCTGGAAGTGAAGCCCCAAGAGTTGAAGGAGGACAGGGTGGAAAATGAAGAGGAAGAGGCCTTGGAAGAAAGTGGAGTAGAGGCTGGAGAAGAGACGCTGCTGATAGATTTCTCTGCTCCATGTGTGCCTGCTGTTGAAGAAGTAGTGCAGGAGGAAGAAAAGGCCTTGGAGAAAGGTGAACTGGAGAAGAACAGCTGTTAATGGATCTCTTTGCCCCATGTGTGTCAGCTGTGGAAGAGAAAGTGCAGGAGGAAAAGTTGGAGGAGTGAGTGCGAGAGGAGCTGCCAGCACTGGAGAAATGGCTGTACAAGAAAAAGTGCAGGAGAAGCCTGAGGTGGGAGTGCAAGCCCAAGAGGAACTCCCAGCGCCTGGAGAGATGGGTGAGATAAAATCCTCAATTGACTTTGGCCTTTGGGTGCCCCATAATGGTCTTATAGGGTGGGATGCAGCTCCTATGATGGTACAGTCCTTGGGCAAATTGCAGCAGTGAGAGGCACCCAGCGCGCTGTGAGTTTGGAGGGCAAGAGACACTGGGTTACCTGCCTCTGTTTGGGCCCATGATTTACACTGGAGATTGTGAGGGAGAACAGAGAAGATTTCTTTCTGCCAACTTGGGTGGGCTAGGCCAGCTAATCCTGAAGAACATGCCCACAGACAAAGACTTGTGGCAGTACTTTGATTTGAAGTTTGGGGCAGGAGATGAAGTGGACTGGCGACTTTTCCCAGGGCAGAGAGTGGGCGGAAAATGGCTACAGCCTGCCGTGTGCTGATGAGGTAACCAATCTGTTCCTGGAGATGAGTCTCAACCCCCTGCAGGCAGCAGCAGGGATCAGCTTGGACTGGGAACTCCATGAAGCCCCAAGACAAAGGGCCATGTGGGCAACCGCATGGTTTGGGGGTGGGGGTTATGCTTATGGGACTCTGTACTGATTTGCTGTAGGAATTCTTCTGATGGTTTTAGTATTGCCTTTTGAAATGCTGTTGATTTGTGCTTTTTTGCACGCTTTGGGGATATGAACTGTTTAATGTTTTTTTAAGAATTATGTTGATAGGTTTTTGCAATAAGGTTTTTATGTTTAAGATTTACTATTCTGTGTCTGTTAGATTGTGGGTATGTGTACAACTGTTTGGGGGAGCTCCAAGAAAGAAGAGGAAGCCTAAAGGGAGAGCAGTTATTTGAAAACTTGCTGTAAAGGAATGGATTGTTTTTGTACTTGTGTGGAAATGAGACTGTAATATGACTATGCTTTTAAAGATGTATATTTCAATGTCTGCCTAACCTGTATCTGTTATTTCTTTGTAGGAGAAGCTGTTATTCTATTGTTTGTTTGCAGGTCTGGGACAGACCTTTTTCAGAGAAGGGGGTAGTGTTATGAGTATGGGGGTGGAATGGATGATTCCTGTGGGTCCCTTTTCCAGCCTCTGATTTGGAATCCTGTGCCTTAGGGCTGGCTCTGCTGGCCAGATGAATTTATTTTGTTAAACATATAGAGTGGCCAGGTAGGATCATGGGTCTTATCAGTTGCCCAGCAACTGGTGAATGGGCCAGGAAGACCCTTTTGTCATTGAAACTCTTCAGGAGAGCCTCCCCCCCCCTCCTGGCTGCTAGGAGAGGCTTATGTTTTCAGTCGTGAGCAAGATTTGCTGGGAAGTGGAGGCAGGCAGAGAGACTGGCTCTCTGCACCATGGCATTTGGGGTGCCTCCTGTAACACTGATGGAAAAACTGGATATTGGACTGCTGATGCCTTGAACCCCTCTATCCTAAGCTCAGGTTGGAATGTGTGTAAATAAATAAACCATATTTCATAAAGACACCCCAGTCTCCGCTGACCTTCTTCCCAAAGGAAACCAAACCCTGGATGAGTGCAGGGACCCCTGAGATGTCACCATTCGGAGATTGGGGAGGCACGCAACAATATATTTGATATGGTATGTGTGTGTGCGTGTATGTATGTGTATATATATATATACACGCACACACAAATACATACATACCGTATCAAAAGAGAGAGAGAGGTGTGTGTGTGTGTATATATATATATATATATATATAAACATATATATATATATAAACATATGTATGTGTGTGTGTATATGTGTGTATATATATATATATATATATATATATATATATATATATATATATATATATATATATATATATCCTCTGTGGCACAGAGTGGTAAGCGGCGGTAACGCAGCCGAAGCTCTGCTCACAGCCGGAGTTCGATTCCAACGGAAGGAGGAAGTTGAATCTCCGGTAAAAGGGGTCAAGGTCCACTCAGCCTTCCATCCATCTGTGGTCGGTAAAATGAGTACCTGGCATATGCTGGGGGGTAAAGAAAGACCCAGGAAGGAACTGGCAAACCCACCCCATATATACGGTCTGCCTAGTAAATGTCACAAGACGGCACCCTGAGAGCCAGAAACGACTCACACTATAAGTGCGGGGACACCTTTACCTTTATATTTATATAAGCCACCTATCACCAATCCAGGGTCTCATCCTTGTCACTCCAAACGCTATATCACCTGTGTGTACCTCAGGGAGACAGCCACTTTTACAAGCACTAGGACAGGCAGGACATATAACATCAAACAGAACATCACCTGCAGGTCCTGCAATACAGTTTACATCATCGAGTGCAAAAGACCAGGATGTCATATTCAATACGTAGGAAAGACCACAACTGAACTACGCACGCGCTTCGGGAACCACAAGTCGGCAATTTTGACAAAAAAAGTGGAGCAACCAGTTGCAAAGCATTTTAACATCGAGGGTCACAGCCTGTTGGACTCTTCCATTACAGCGATAGAAATGCCAGCAGATCCAGCAGCATTGACCAAAAGGGAGAACTTTTGGATATACTCTCTGGACACAATGGCACCACATGGCCTGAACCTGGAGGACAGTACCACCACTACTTAGCTTCTGCAAATGAAGCCCCTCTAAGAATTCCATCCTTAAAGCTCTATAACTGCCACTTTGGTCACAGCATTTGTATGTTGGCAGCTGATGAAGGTGGAAGCTGAAACGTTTTGTTAATATAATAAAAACCTATATATATGTATATATATACCCACATATGCATACACACATACATACATACAGTATCAAAAGCCTTCGAGAGGTCAAGAAGAACAAGCAGCTTCACACTCCCCCAATCTCTCTCTCAACAAATGTCATCAATCAAGGCAATTTTTGTACCATCACCAGGCCTGAAGCCAGACTGAAACAGATCCGGATATTCACATTCCTCCATTGAATCATAGACTAATAGAGTTGGAAGGAGTCTATAAGGCCATTGAGTCCAACCCTGTGCTCAATGCAGGGATCCAGCTTAAAGCATACCCAGCAGGTGGCTGTCCAGCTGCCTCTTGAATACCTTCAGTTTTAGACTAGCCAACCCTCCAGGTAATTGGTTCCATTGTCTAACAGTTAGGAAGTTTCTCCTGATATTCAGTTGAAATCTGGCTTCCTGTAACTCTAGCCTATTATTATGTGTCCTGCACTCTGGGATGATGGAGCAGAGATCCTGACCCTCCCTCTGTGTGATAACCTTTCAAGTACTTGAAAAGTGCTATCATATCTCCCCTCATTATTCTGTTCTCAGGGCTAAACATGCCCAGTTCTTTCACCCTTTCCTCATAGGGCTTTGTTTCCAGTCTCCTGATAATCCTTGTTGCCTTCCTCTGAACCCATTTCAGTTTGTCTATATACTTCTTGAAGTGTGATGTCCAGAACTGAACACAGTACTCAAGATAAGGCCTAACCAATGCTGAATAGCGGGGAACTAGTACTTCACACTATTTGGATACTTCTGTCAATGCAGCCTAAAATAGCATTTGCCTCCAAGTATGCCTGAAGTTGGACCGCCACCACCTTCTCAAGTACCTTGCCCCAAAAGGCGATATTTGCCATTGGGCAATAGTTGTTTTAACACTTCTGGGTTCAGAAAAGACCTCTTCAAGAGGGGATGTACCACTGCCTCTTTCAAGGTGGATGGTATCTGGCTCTCCTCCAATGAAGGACCCACTTTCTAAACTCCCCAGGCCCACCTTCTAAATGGTTACCTTCTAAACAGGGCTGGATCTGCCCTTGCTATGAAACAGAAAAGATTCAGGGCAAACACTGAAAGTGAAGCCACTGCAGATTATCTGAATTTAACAAAATACTCTTGTTTCATAAAAAGACATGAATTCCTGTGCGTATTTACCAGGGAGTAAATCCCATTGAATTCAGTTAGGACCATGGGCAGGATCAGGCCTGCACATATCTGATATCACTTACTGGTGGAATGACAACACATTTTGACTTGTTAGGGATGGAAGTCTGCCAACATGAGTCTCTTAGGAAAACTAGGATCCAGTTCACTTGGCTGGATTAGCTGTGCATGAGTTGACCATTTGGGTGAGACATACCTTATTAGTCAGGAAAGAATCATGTTAATAAGCAGGGACTCTGAAATGCATTTTATGGTGCTTCCCTCTTTTTCTTTTCTTTGTAACCATCTGTTTCTAGTCCTTCTATTTACTGCTATTTGAATCTTTATCAAAGACCTTGTTAAATAAGCCTCTACTTGGCTTTATCATAGACACATCTAAGAGCTGTGCATTTTTGTAAGAGAATTGGTGATAGCTGCGAAGAAGGGCACTGTCTTCTTGGAAGCAATAATCTGTTGTGTGCTGAAGGCATCAGGAAAGTGGGGGAACAGCCATTCTATTATGTGAAGTTGTTAAACCCTTGAGTAATAAGGAAAGACTGCACTTTTAAATTAGCAGGAGTGGCTGAAGATAGGTTGGCCATTGTGAGAACAGGATGCTGGACTAGATGGGTCACTGGCCTGATCCAGCAAGACTCTTCTTATGCTCTTATGGAAGTTCTCCTGCACAACCTAACTGAAATGAATGGGAATTGCACTAAACTATGCATGGAACATGTACAGGAGAAAATCCTGGTAGACTATGCCCCTTGGGTCAGATCTGACTCCCAGTCTGCCACTTTTAAGTTAATGTTACCCCAGTGCCACAGTTGGCCTTGCCTCATAGTTAGGCCTGCCACTGAAACTTCAGAACCTTATAACCTCCATGGGGGTAGAAAACGCAAGTTAATATTCTGAAGAGGAAAAGAATCCTGTGTGATTCTCATTAAACCACTTGCCTAGCCTTAATGTTTTACACATCAGTACTCATTACCAATGGCTTAGCTAGGCAGCTTTGGTAAGAGGCTCATGCCTCCTGATCCCTACTCTCATCATTCTGTCTCCCAAATCAGAGACTAGTGCCATTTGTTCATTGACTAAAATACATATTTGGGAGCATACAGGTGAAAGACAAGGAATGTTTAGAAGAGTTACCCCCTCAAAAAACTCTTGGCTGCTTTTGCTTTGCCTGGTGACTTGACTGACCACTTTGTCATCTGCCCCGACCAGATACTTATGTATTAATATTTCAGACTGAACTCTGCTGCTCAAGGAGAAGACATGATCATTTCAAGCTGAGTTAGTACAGAGCAGGAGACCCCAGATGTACCTTTTTTCTTTTTTTAACCCAAGGGAGGTGCGGAGAGGAGGCTGCATGGGGCGAGAGTTAATAAATAATGGGTGCTGCCATTCATTTGAATTCCAAAGACAGAATACTCGGACTGCAGCAAACAAGGCAGCAGAGAGAAGAGTCAGGACCAGGACAGACTTGCATCTCTCTCAAGAAGAATACCTGCCAGTTGCCAGCCAAGGAGCCTGTGCATAAATTTCTTTTATTGAACAGAAACAATTTAATATGAGCTAGAGTAGCTTCAGCAAGCCAAAGTTATTTACCCAGGTAGGAAACACAAGAAATAGAACTGAACTAGGTTACATATGGGTGAATACTTTGCTATAATAACTCAGAAACCAAGACTCAAACAAGATGGATTAAACTGACTGAGACAGAGACAGAGGAAGCATACAGAAGACCACTTCAGCCTTCAGTCCTATGCACACCTACATGGGACTTATTTCTGCACAAACATGCATAGGATTGTGCTGTACACATCTATTACAAACAGCAATAATTAATCCCTTTATCCACACAATCAGAACAGTAATGGTCAGCACAAATGCTGAGCATTGCTACTAGTTTCTTGGGAGGGATGAGGGATGCTACAGTAATGGCAAAATTAGCAAGAGTTTAGTTGAGTGTAGCTTACTCATTGTTTCTGTGCACAGTGAGTGTGTGTAGTTTACCTGAGAGAAAGCAAGCTTTTACCTTGATTTGAATCACTGAGACTTTAGACTTAGTAAAATAAGAAAAGATTACTTTATTAACAGAAATACATACTTGATAGAAAAGGCTCCTGTTCTAGATAACTAACTAAGCTGGAGGCACAATGGCCAGGGTTGGTCATTGACCCCATGCTAGAGAAGAGAGATGAAGACAAAGATGTCTGCTCTCCCTCAGCTGGTCAGAGAAGAAGGAAGGAGAGGGTGGAAGTGAGGTCAGCTCCATGAGAGTTATCAGTTTACAATAGAAGGAAGACAGGAAGAGAAACATAGGTAAGGATAGGCAGTCTAGCCAGCTGGAGGTTCCTCATTCAAGCTCTCCTTAGGAATGCAAAGAGAACCAAATAGGAGTTGCACTTGCCACACTTTCAACAAGGGAGATTAACGTGGTGTGGGTGCAGTGGGAGGAGCTTTCGATTGGCTCTGCTGTCATGCCCACACTGAGTTGAGCTCCCCTTGCCTCGACCCTCCCTTTTTCAGGAACCAGCAGTAACACTCAGTGTAGGGACGGCAGGTGAGCAATGCCACCCTGCCTGCGCTGCCCTGATATCTGCTACCAAATCAAAGGGCAGTGGTTAAAGAATCATAAAATGGGAAGTATTCTCTAGTGGTTTATGGTGAATTACCTGTTCTATTCCATGAAAACTCTTTAGGACAACTCCTAATGTAGTGAACCAAAGTCTGAATACAGCACAGATGGTGAGAATACTTTGAGAAACATGCAGTGAAACAGCAGTGCCATACTTTCAAACATCCCAGTTGTGAAAGGATGGTTTAAAAATTGGAGCATAACAAACTAGGTAGCAATCTTTAGTCTAGGTTAATTCATTGAAAGTAAGGCAATGATTGGGGGTAATAAAGACAGAAGAAGAAAAATGTCATCACCATAGAGAACTCGCTAAAGACATTCCACTTTTCTATAGGTAAAGCCAGTAAATATGTTTTGGATGGAATGCAGGCATCTATGAAGAGCAACATGTTGAATTTCTACTCTTCTGTTTACATAATGCACATTAGTGAGCAACAACTCAAGTACATTCAAGGTTATCATTACCTACTGGATTGTTTGCCTGATGCAGCACAAAGGAAATAGGTGTCTTCTTTTATGTCCATTGTCCTCTTTTCTCTGCATCTCTGGGATGACATCACATTATATGACAATCCCCTCCCCCACCAGCCTGTCCTTTCCTACCTCTCTCCTCCACCAGGATTCTCTGAAATGGAGCCAGCCATTTGAATTGAGAACTCAGCCATACGAATGTAGAGGAGGGGAAAAGATTATGAAAATGAACGGTAAATAAATACCAGTGCTGAGGAGCTAATGCTGATAAGGGGATTTTCAAAATTAGCCATTTGCAAGAGCAGATTAAATACGTTTAATGCTTGGGGTGGAAAGCATCTATTAAAATATACAGCAAATGCTGTTGCAGCCATTCCATGTGGCCCTATGTAGTTCTACACTCTGCACACAGTGTTGGCCCAGCCAGGAGATGCATAATGCTGGTTAAGGACTCCAATTTGCTTTGGTCTTGCTGGTAAACAAGCTGGCTGCTGTCAAGGGGCCAGAAGTGCCTCCCTCATTTGAGACAGGATGTCTAAGGACTTCCTTAAAGAAGGATGATATGTAGGGCAGCAGCTGACCTTAAGGGGATGCAGAGGGGGAAACTGTAGTTTCTAAGAGGCTAAGAGGAAATGGAAGGCCCAAGTTATGGCTTGTGGGCTGGAAGGGCCTTGTTTTCTGTAGCACTTTTGGAATCACCAGGCATCTCCGGACACTCCTCATCAATGCGGTGTTCAGAGCACAGAGTAGTTTCTCATTCTTGTGTAATTTTGTATAGATATTACCAGAGACTGTCAACAGTCTGAGATGCTGTGTGCCAGTGTGTGCGTTTACCTAAGAAAGCAGGCTTTTACCCTGCACTGAGATCACTGAGACTGGAGACTTAGTAAAATAAGAAAAGCTACTTTATTTATAGAAATACATCGTAGATAGAAAGGCATACCTAGTTCTAACTAACTAAGTTGGAGGCACAATGCCCAGGCTTGGGAGTTGCCCTCATGGCTAGGAGAGAGCGAGCAGAGGCAAAGGTGTCTCCTCTCTGCGGACGGTCTGAGAAGAGAAGAGAGAGGAAAGGGCGGAAGAAGGAGGGGCAGGTAAGCTTCCCTTAAGACATATCAGTCTAACAGCCGGAAGGAAGTCAGTCAGAGCATCACAGGTAAAGGTAATCAAGCTTATCCATCTGGAGGACCCTAACTCTATCTGCCTTCTGGAACATAAACAAAAGAGGAGTTGCTCTTGCCCCACTTCCAACACTCATGAAATCAGCCCCTTCTCTCTTAATGCTCCGATCGACAGGCCTATGTAGCTGTTTAACTTTTTTTTTTTTTAGTAGCCAGTCATTTCAATGGTTGTTTTGTATTAGGGTTATGCAGAGCCCCCCTCTCCACCCCATGGCTCTGATCTGGGGGAAATCAGGCTAACCCATCCTGGATTGACCTGGGGACTACCCCCCTACTTTGCCTTAGATCTGGTCCCAAATAAATTTTGGGGCAGGGATAATGTTTAATTAGAGATTTAAAACACTAATTAAACATATAGCTGGGAGAGGGGTAGGGGAAGGAGAATTGCATCTCCTTCTCCCCCTTGCAACTGAGATGGGGGTCAATTCTACAGGGTTTTCTATGCCTTCCCATCCCATTCCCCAGATCAATGCCTCAGTGGAGGAACTGATACGGGGGGGGGAGACATTGCAGAACCATGCACAATCGAGCCCTCAGATGAACAGCTGTGGAGCAGAGGGGGCGATCCTGCATAGGTGATGCTCAGCAAGTGACTTTCTTTAGGAAAGCTGCTTGCAGAGCATCACCCACACCCTACAGAGGGATCAATCCTGGGGCTATGGGGAGGCACTGGGCAGGCAGGAGGCTGAGCCTACCTTCTTCCAGAAGACACAGCTGCCGATCCAAGGTAAATCTTGGCCTTTTCATCGGTTTTTCCTGCCCTACCTGGCTCTCCTCCTTACCTGATGTCCCATCCCCCGACAGCCATGGATTATTTAACTTTTTACTTGTGTAAGATGTAAAATAGAGATGTCTAGACATTTAACTTTCAGGTTTTTTAAATCAAAAGACTGTATATACACCAGCACACCACCTCAGATTTTGTTGTTCCCTTTGCTTGATTCTGGTACTTCATGCTGAATGATGACCTGTGAGAAGCCATAATTTGATGTAATAACCTGTTTGCTTCATATCATCTGTATGTGTGTGTGTCTAAATCACAAGGGAACCCATACAGGTAGAGCAGGCTTCCTCCTTCAGACATTCCCCTAATATGTGGACAATGGTGGGGGGCAGGGGGGAAGTCTAGCATGGACATGGGGGCAGTGTCAAATAGATCCTCCTACTTTCTTCCTCCACACAATTACTGAAAATGTCTGAAAGGGGCTAAAGTTCCTGTATTCTTTGGCAGGCCTTTGGTTCGCTCCTTGCTGTATCCTGTATTTGACCTTTGGTTCTGACTAATTCTGCATCCCACAGTTCCTGAATTCCAGCTCACCTCAGACTGTGACTGGTGGCCCTGTTCTGACAGTATCCAATTTTAAACCCCAAACAGATATGCTGATGATGTTGTATCCTCTCCTGCCTGCTTCTCTCTGCACTTTTCTCCTACCCACTCCAGAACTGGAGTTTGGCTGAGAAAAATATAAGGGACAAAATGCTCCACACTCCACTTCTCACATGCACATCCCTTTGGTTTTCAAAATGGAGATATTACCCCTTCTTTCTAAGTGGGAAAGAGCCGTAGCTCAGTGGTAGATCATCTACTTTGCATGCAGAAGGTCCCAGGTTCAATCCTCTGGCAACTCCAGGTAGGCCTGGGAGATTACCCTGTCTGAAACCCTAGACAGCTGCTGTCAGTCAGTATAGACAACACTTAGTGAGATACACAAATGGTCTAATTCAGTATAAGGCAACTTCCTATGTTCCTTCCTAGTCACTGGGACAAATCTGGGTTTAAACACACAGAACTACCTCTGTCATGTCAAGCTGAACTTTAGTTCAGGTAACACAAGTGTCCTCCTTTCTCTTGTTCTCTAAATATCCTTTAGGAGAAGGAGACCTCCTTCTGTCCCCTTCCCCCTCCCCACGTGGGCAGGCAGAATGGTGATTGATGGCCACTTTCTCTCCATCCGATCAATGCTGTGTCACTTGGTCAACATTGTTGGAATTTTCCCTATTTAAATCAATCAGACCTGAAATTTCTTGCAGGGTCTGACAGCTGTTGAGCTCATGTGGCCAGTACAGGCTTTTTGGGAGCTGGGGAGCCATGAAAGGGTAAAAGGTTGGGGGATGCTGTGCGAGAGGACTAATGGGCAAGTCAATCTGTTCAAGTGAGGTCTAGTGCCTTCTTAAGAAAGAAAGCTGTTTTCAAGCATAGCAATATTTATAGGGCCTTGATGGCTGAATTAACCTCTGATGTTAACTGAGTCTCCAAAATCAGGTCTTGCAGGTACTTGCGCCTGAGTACTGCTCTGCCTGCCAGGGAAAAAAAGCGGATTCTTCCTCCCTGGCATTCTTTGGAAGCCTGTCAGGGAATGAATTCAGCAATAGTTGACAAGAAGAAAGACGCCTGAGGAATTATCACCATCCAGCTCCAATAGTGGCCCTCCCCTCCCTCAATTGTCACCACAGGGGTATTTGCAGAACCATCTTGTCCTGGGGGAGTGAGAAGAAGCAGTAACAGCTTCTTTTACAAAAAAGCTGTTTTCCATTTATTGTAACTTTAAAAACACCCAATACGTACTGTAATAATCTTATGTAAACCGCTTTGTTAGGTCTGCCTGAAAATCAGTATGTAAATGCCTTAAACAAATAAATAATAAAACCTTCTCTGAAAACTTATTTTCTATTACTGATCATCCCTGTAATGTGCAGTCACATGTATGAGGTGGATTAGGTGGGCCCATTCCAGGGTTCACTCTTGGTTCATGCGGGGCAACTGCCCCAACAAACCACCCTGGGCTCCTACTGAGAGGAAGGGAGGGATATAAATTTAATAAACAAACAAACCCACGTGGAAAGAGTTCCCTAAGAGGACTGAAGAATCATAGAATCATAGAGCTGGAAGGGGCCGATAAGGCCATCAAGTCCACCCCCCTGCTCAATGCAGGAATCCAGTTTAAAGCATACCCGACAGGTGGCTGTCCGCCTGCCTCTTGAATGCCTCCAGTGTTGGAGAGCCCACCACCTCCCTAGATAATTGGATCCATTGTCATACCGCTCTAACAGGTAGGAAGTTTTTCCTGATGTTTAGCCAAAATTTTGGCTTCCTGTAACTTGAGACCATTATTGGGCCTTCTCTGTGTGATAACCTTTCAGGTACTTGAAGAGTGCTATCATATCTCCCTTCTCAAGGCAAAACATGCCAATTTTTTCAATCTCTCCTCATAGGGCTTTGTTTCCAGTTCCCTGATCATCCTTGTTGCCCTTCTGTGAACCTGTTCAGAAATTGTTGGAAATCTGAACTCATTTTGTAAGACTTTGAGTTTCAGCTCAAGGAAGTGTCCTACTTTGCTTATTATTTATTTAGTTATTTAATTTATGAATTGCTTCCCACAAGGCATCCTGATACGATTTACAAGTGATTAGCCTGAGATTGTGATGCTGCAGTGTGTATGTATGTGATGGCTGTACATATTTTGGGGCTGCATGTAAAACAAAAGAAATCTTGAGGATCCATGAAGATCTGACTCCCACCACCCCCTTGCTACTGGAACTTATCAGAAAATAGTCTGGTAGCAGACCTCGTCAATCTTCCTTTGCTTTAGAGATTTAGGTTTTGCAGGCATTTCCACCTGACAGTGCAATCCTGTATCTACTCACAAGTAAGCTTCACTGAGTACAATTGGACTTCCTCCCAGGTAAGTGTGCCTAGGCTTTCAGCCTGGGTTTTATTTCCTTCTTCAGGCAGAAAAAGGCAAACTATCATCCTATGCACCTGCCACACAGCGATGCTCCATTAAGGACGCCTCCTTGGCTTCCAGTAACATTGTCACAGCAGTCTGCCCTACAACACAGAACTTTCAAGCTTGTGGGTTTTGTGCGAGGGCCAGACAGCTGCAGCAGCATTCTCCTCACGAACACTCAGATGCCCCCAATCCACTGTCTAATCATCACACAGCTCGCATCTATGCCCAGCAGGAAGGTAATAATAATAATAATAATAATAATAATAATAATAATAATAATAAAAACCTCATAGCCGAACTACACCATAAAGCAGCGGGTTGGAGGGCGGCTCAAGTGGAGAAGTGGCAGATGGCAGGACGGGGGCGGGTGGGTGCTTCACGTTTCCTCCGTCCGGTCTCCCTCGCTCTGTCACACGCGGTTTTTCTCGAGTCCACAAATAAGCCAAGCGCTGAGAAAAGCGGTTGGGGGAGGGGCGGCTCGCTGCGGGAGAAACGGTGGTGGGCAGCGGCTAGGTTCAACACACGGCCAGACCCCTTCTCCTGCCCGAAGGCTCCTCTCGCGCCTCTTTTGAGGACCTTTCGGCTGCGACAGTTCTGCCACCCCGTTGTCTAACACAGATCCAGCGCTTCATGCCGTGGTGAAAAATCATCGACTCATGCCCGGGTCTTCCTGATTTTTACATATATTTTGTCCCCTCCTCCCACCAAACCACTGTCACAGAAGCCACATTTTTAAGCACACAGACACTGTTGCACGAGGAAGAAGTTGGCAGGGAAGGGGGAAGAGAAGAGCTTTGGAGCCCTTGTGTTACTGTCATAAAAAACTGTGGTTGACGGGAAATTGAAAAGAGAGTCCCGATCTCCGGCTGCTGTTGGTTTGATGACGAGCATATAATCTGTCCCACCCGGTTTACACGAGGTATTAAGGTCACCTAGGAGCGTGTGGCTGGATGGCGTTTGGAGATAACCCCATTCTCTTCCTCTCTCTCCTTTTTACACTCCAACCGTTTGGGGTCATTTCTTACTAATGAGGTGGCTTGGAGGCCGCGCCAGGGAGGTTGTTCGCATTTGCACTAGGCGCGTGGGAGAGACACCCTAATGGGGGAAGCTTGTTTTTGTAGAGCACAAATAAAAAGGGCAGCCTTTGGAACGGATAAACATAAGCATTATTCATTGCATTCTGAGTTGCTTGCCTTGTTTTCCAAATGGCTGGAATAAAGGCTCTTGATAAACTTTTTCCGCTTCTTAGTTTATATAGGGTTTGCTTTCATTTGGTTTAAATTTGTATTCGTTATATCGTTGTAACGCCCTGAGACTTTGGGGTGAAGGACGGGCAATATTATTATTATTAATAATAATAATAAAAGCTCCGTCATTTCTGTAACGCCGTGCTGGCCCTGAGCGTTCTTCTTTGCGGCTTGTTTTATCTCTTCTTGGGGGAGCTGCCCCTAAATTCAGTCATTCGTCTTGGTTCGGCTAGAGGCTGTGTCCGGCAGCTTCTCCTCCCTGTCTCTTCCCCCGGCAGGCCCGGCTGGCCTGCATGAAGAAGGAAACGCGGGCGCAGCTCCAGGTGGCTTCAAAGACTCAGCAAGGCGGGAGCGGAGAGCGAGAGAGATGTCGAGTGCTGAGGTAAACAGATTCAAAGCCAATTATCCCAAACAGCCTCCCGGCCTCCCCACAATGGGGGAAGCGCCGTCAATCACAAACTGGCATGCTTTCAGGGATTGGTGCTCCTACAGCCCCTCGCAGGCCGCTGCCCTGGATTCACAGCGATTAACCGTTGGTACCGTCAGAGCAGGGCTGTGGGGTAGAAGGCAGAGCCCCACGCAGCAGAATGAGCAGGAGGGACCCCCCAAACGCAGTTCTGGCTGACTACGGTTTAAAGTAACTGAAGTAATACACGATTGCCATCTAAATAGCATGCCTTCAGATTAGTAAATCCAGAGTAACATTACCTAACTGCACCACTGCCAGTAATAGTGCATCGGATAGCAACCTTGGTTCATATATGTGATGACAGTGTGGTGTAGTGGTTAGAGCAGGAATACTTGCACTGCTGCAAACATTATTGGTGACATTGAGTCAGCTACAGTCTCCAACTCCCTGAGTTGTGAGAAGGGGGGAGGAACCTTGTACATTATTCTAACCTCTTTGGAGAAAAGGTGAGATTAAAATCAGACAGGTTTATGCATCCAGTGATAAGTGTAAATAACAGCTAATAGCCACACCCTTTATTTGCTGTCAGGGGCTATTTTCATTTATGCTAGGAAAGCAAATATTGGGCAGAGTGACTAAAATGCAAACTAAAGGCTGGTTAACATACGCATGTTTTTTCTTCATTACTTCAGCATCATATGGTGACTTGCACATGTGAACGAGCCAGATAGAAATTTCACATCAGTCATTGCATAATTTCAAACACATTTTTTAAAATAGAAGTTCACACCTTCAGCTACAAATAATCATGGTGAGCAATCAAGCAATGTAAAGTGAATGTTTGAACTAGCTCCATGGCTGAAGTTCTGTTTGGGAGTGGGGTGCTGTAAGGGCATTTCCAGCTGAAGGCTTTTGCTGACATCAAGTAGGCTGAATGAGAGTGTCAAAGTTCAGGTGCCAACCCCAGTGCTACAGACTCTCCCAATGGTACAATCATCAGGGTCCATGTTTGTGGCACAGTACAAGCAAGGTTTTGTTGTGTAACTTCCAGCATAATTTTATGCCTCTTCTGGAGGTGCTATTGTTCTATTTCAGATTTTGCACCCAAGTCTGCAGCCAACATTGTCAAAAGTTGCTGTTTCAGCATAGCCTTAGTGTTGGAATGTATGAGGTTCAACTCCAACTTGGTGGGTTGAGGTTGCATGGGGTTAATAAAGATAGCTAGAGAGCTAGACCTCTTGCTGGTTGAGGCTATACCTATCCCTTTGATCCTCTGCCATCTCTCCCCTTCCTGCTAGGCTGATAAGCAAAGGAATGTTGATCCCAGTTCCTTCCCGCCTTTCTCAATGTTCTCTTTCTCTCGAGAGGGGAGCAGACATCTTCTCTTTGTCTCTCCCTCTCAACCAGGATGAGGGCGAGTACTGGGACCAGTGCTCGTTGCTCCAGCATAGCTAGTTAGCTAGATATAGAACTCTTTCGTATCAAGCGTGTACTTCCAGAATAAAGTAGTTGTTTCTTATTTTAAAGCTTTAAGTCTCTGTCTGACTAATTTGCAGGGAAGGTAGAATCATAGCAAAGATTCAAACACACACACACTAAGCTCGCTCAATACTCTCCATTCCGCAGCGCTACGCAACTCTGCTACACATCTCAGTAGAGAAATTCTGACACTTAGAATGCTACTACACTCATTACTGAGGGACTTCCTTCGGTTCATTTCAGTTTTATATCCCTCTGTTCTATACAAAACTGAAATGAAGTGAAATGCAACAAAGATCCCTGTCTGGAAGCACCCTCAATAATAAGACTGGAATCAATGTACACGATTTTCCTTCTCCCTGAACTGAGGATGTTGGGACTTTTCTTTATGCTGAACTTGTGCAAATATATCTGTGCACTCACACATTCCTTCCAAAAATGCAATGTGGTGTGTGTCTCCTGCCCCACTCGGAAAGAAGAGGGAAACAGTTTGAGAAGTAGTTGGACTCACAGTTCATGAATAATCAGGTTTAGCTCTGTTGAAGAAAATTTAGGGAAAGGGTGAAGATCTGAGCTGATCCCTAAATTGCAATCATATGCATGCTCACATACAGAGATAGTTACAATATCTTCCTTGGTAACTATAAAAAGTCATATTTTTCTTTAAAGACATTTTCACAAATGATACGTGTTACAATTGGTTTAAACATCTGTAACACAAACGTAAAACTTACAATGGCTAGAATGTACATTTAGTTTAAAAACAGCTTGCTTCTCTCTCCCTCACATTCCACATTAATAACATTCAGAAATGACATATTCCTGACTAAAAGCCATTTTTAGCAACAGTTGTGAGAACACCCTAAGCCTATTGGGCAGGCATGGAGATGGAGGGGCCTCCCTGGGGCTGTCAGACAAGAAATTATATTGTGACAGAGGAAATCTATGTTGCTTATTGCTGTACAAAATTCAGAAGAACATCATGCAGAGAGAAACAATCTTTATACATATTTGCCCAAGCCTTTGGTGGCTTGTTTGCAAACTATGCAGACCACCTCTCCTGCCACCCCATCTTGCATAAGCTAAATGTGCTTGTGGCAAACTGGTCATGTGCATTGGCCTGGCACAAGCACAAATCGCTAGCATGCTCACAATGAGCTATGTGGATTTTCTCCCACAGCTTATCAATGGCATGCTGTCAGTTTGTGCTTATGGAAGTCTGATGCACATGATCAGTTTGCCATGCGCATGTTTAATCCATGCAGGCAAAAACAGTGGCTGCACAGATTGAATTAAGCCATAACAGTGGCCATATAAATTGCCCTTTAGTTTTACAAGCACTGAGTCACAGCAGAATCATAGCATTGTAAGGCTGAAAGTGATCTCAGGTCATCTGTCCACTCCACTCCACTGAGGTGAAATATACTGCTGTCTGTCACATTGACTAACTATATCCCTGACCATTGCTTTTCCACTCAGCTTCCAATGAAGGTGTGCCAGTGTATATACAGATAGAGTTAGACTTTGAACAGGAAGATCTGAGTTCAAATTCCTCTCAGCCATTAAGATCCCTGCGTAGTCTTATGCAAATCTGCGTTGAATGCTTGATTACAAGCAGAAGTTCATCAGGACATTTTTCATGTTCATACAGCAAAATCTGAGCAATAGGAATTTATGTGGAGGTTGCAACCCATGACAGAGGATAGTGTCAAAAATTTGATTAAGGAAATGTTTTTTCATACAATGTATAGTTGTTAACATTAATTAAATTTATATCCCGCCCTTCCTCCCAAAAGGAGTCCAGAACAGCAAACAAGTGATAGAACAATTAAAAACATCTTAAAAACAAAACATAGTTAAACTGTGGAATTTACTATCACAAGTTACAAGTGATGGCAGAAGTCACATCTTGTGGTAATGAATTTCATAGTTTACAGGGAATTAGGCACATTCATGAAGGATAAGGGTATTGATGGTTACAAGTAACAATGGCTATATATATATTACCTCCAGCATCAGAGGCAAAATACCTCCGAATATCACTTGTGTGAGCAAATCAGATGCTTCCACTTCCACCTAACCAGATTGTGTTGTTTTGTCTGAAACATGGTAAGCTGGTTAGTTTTAACTCTGGATTTGTTCAAACAAACAAACTTCAAATGGCGCTTTATGATCCTGGCTTGTTCAATAAACCATAGTTAAAATTAACCACAGTTCCCAGTTCAGATGAAACAGATGAAAAATAGAAGCATATGCTTCTGATTCCCTCCTCATGCCTGCATGGGAGGAAGGAGCAGGTTCTCAGCTGTAATGCCAAACCAGAGCATAGGGCTATGTCTGAAACATGCCACACTGTTTCTCTTAGTTTTTTAGGGTAATCTACCTTGTGCTTGCTTCTGGCTCTATCCTACAGTAATAACCACAAAGACTGGGTTCTCAGCCCACAGAAGCTAGGCCAACACTTGAGAGTTACACTGGGCTGGCTGGTAGTGTAGCTTGGAGAGACAGTGCAAGATATCTGCTTTGGATCCTCTCTCCACGCAGCCAAGCAGAAATCTCATTACAGTTCAACACAAAGACTCTATCCCTGAAGCAAGTGCACCTGATCTTGCAGGAGGTGGCAGGGAAGAGGTGGAGAGAAAATACAGATGGGAGAGCAGCAGGGATTTCAGGAGTGCAAATGAGGCTGGAGAAAGGGTTGTTCCTGGCCAGCCTACTTCAGACTCTCAATTTTGTCTGTGATTTCAGCCAGATGCCTGTATCGACCCCTTTCTGCCCCACTTTTCTTTATTCCCTTGATCCCCTTCTTGCCATTTTACTGATCCAAAGGCTGGCCTGTCTCTGCCATCTGCTTGATTCCATTCAGCCTGACTCCACCCCTCTGTCCCTCAGTTATCCCTGGCTACTAGGAACACATCATC
The DNA here is from genome assembly GCF_030035675.1 of Rhineura floridana. NCBI lineage: Eukaryota > Metazoa > Chordata > Lepidosauria > Squamata > Rhineuridae > Rhineura > Rhineura floridana. The sequence goes on along the minus strand of NC_084482.1, from coordinate 121,776,850 downwards.
CCTCCCTCACAGGCTTTTTTCTCTGGATGGGAAGAGAACCAAGGCATGCTTGGGACAACGACCAACAAAAGCTTGTTTCCTGGGGAAACTGGCGATGCAACACATATCCCATAAAGTGTTGCATTAAATGTCAGCCTTGTGGCAGTATACTCCCACCCTCCCTGCCATGTTTCTAGCAGTAAGGTTTTCTGGCCTAGAAACAAAAGAAGTCCTTCTCTCACAGAAGGCTTTCAGAAGACCCAGAGAAGGTGGTGAGGTCTGGCTTTTGGTGTCAGGAAGAAGAGATGGGGGAGAGGCAGAAGAGAGAGGACACATCTACCCTACCCTTAAGATAGAGGTCCCTAATCCTTTTGGGCCCATTTGCAAACTGGAGAAATTGTTGTGGGCCCCACATGTGTATCACAACTCTCCTCTCCCCATCATAAGAACATAAGAACATAAGAAGAGCCCGCTGGATCAGGCCAGTGGCCCATCTAGTCCAGCATCCTGTTCTCACAGTGGCCAACCAGGTGCCTGGTTAGGCTTGAAAAAAGTAATCTGCTGGCTAAAGAAGTCTTTTTTAAAGTTCAGTTTCAGCAGTGATAGGGATGGGACCCTACGGGCACCAGGAAAAACCTCTGTGGGCACATGTGCACCCATGGAGGCCATAGTGGCAACCCAGGCACAAAGGCATGTCAGTATAGAACACTTGAAATCCTTGGCACTGCCCTGTCTACTAGAAGAGGCCCCTTCAGGATGCCTTCCCTTCCTCTCTCAAAGAGCTGGATTGCCTCAGGGTTTAGTAGTACAATTTAACAATGCTAAATTTTCAGAGTTAGCACCTCACCAGGTGGTAGCCCCAGCATGCCTTGAACCCTTGCTCAGATAGTCATCCACATGGAACATCTGATGGGGCTTAGGGGCCAAAAGAAGGGAGACTGTGTGCAGAAAACAGACTGTATGCTGTGGAGATCCATGCCAGCATGTGGTGTGCTCAGTAGAAACTATACCAAGATGGGCTCCTCTCCAGCAACATTTCAGCCTTTGCGTGCCTTGATGGTTCCATCTCACATACAGCTCCTTCTTTCCATGTGCACTGCTGAGCTTTGGCGCTCAGCCATTGCAGGAGCTATGCAGTGCACAACTTCTCACCTGTCAGAAACTACATGCACTCTGGGAGAGTTGGGCTGGTGATAATGGAGTCCCCCCGCCCCTAGCTGTTCAGATGGATCTACGTCAAGGAAGGTAATCAGGTTGATTTTCTGCAGCACGTACAATCAGACAAAATCATTCTGACAGGCTTGGAAATAAGTCCTGAACAGGGGTGTAGGGAAAACGCCCAGCCACAGAGTAGAGAGAAACAAGGCCCTCTGTCTCAGTGCAGGCTTGTAACAGCACTCAGGCTATGGCCAGCATCCAAGAGCCTCCCCCCTGGAGGAACCACCAGATAGTTTTGCATTGGATTAGGGACTGTGCTGTTTGAAACCTTCAAGCACACACAGTCTCATTTCCATCTCGCACCTAACAGACTATCCATGGTCAGGCACATTGGTCTATCTGTGCATATGGGATTTGTGACCCTGGAACAAGTCATCTCACCTCCTCACCCATCCCTGCTACCAATAACATGACGGTGTATCAAAGTTTGCCGAGTGTCCCCATGGCATCACTGTTGTTTTATTATATATACAATGTCTAATATACACTAGGAACCATACCTGAATGACACACAGAGGTCTTTCTTGAGGCTCACAATGTCAAATACACGAGACAAAAGGAGAAGGGGATTTGGGGGGGGATTTGCTCTTGCTGGATGAAACTAAAAGGTAGCAAGAAAGAGTTAAAACTATTCAATTAGTAATCATAAGAATAAGAAAAGAAGAAATGCAAATATGCAAGAGAGAACATAATGAGCATTTAATAATTTCTTACAGCAAGGCAAAGAGGAAGCCCCGCTGAATATCTAAAGTGAGAGAATTCAATGCATGAGGGGACAAGAAAGAAAGCAAAGATACGGGGCTGGGCTGGGCTGGGCAAGACATATGAGGGAGGGTTAGTAAGATTAGTATTTGATGGACTGAGTAGCCAGAAAGCAATGAGGATAGATAAGAAGGAGTAAGACCAGGAGGAGAATTACAAGTTATAAGGTTAAACTTATAATGGAACAATAGAGGAAGCCAGCAATGAGAAACTTATAGAAACGTTAAATGATTGAAGTGTGGGGAGAAAATGAGCAGAACACAAAGATAATAGGCTTAAACTGTGAGACAGGGAGTTGAGTAAGCAAAATATTGCATCAGGGATGGAAAACCTGTGGCCACCAGATTTTGTTGGACCATAACTCCCATAACTCCTGGCCACTGGACACGTTGGCTGGGGCTGATGGGAAGTTGAAGTCCAACATCATCTGGAGGGCCACAAGTGCCCTATTAACAGAGTTAGATTCTGTTTTTCAGCAGCAGCGCAGCGGATTGAGAGTTTGTGTGACTTTTCCTGTAAGGTAGAAGACTTTACTTCTGTTGTAGTCACTGAGGCTTCAGACTCTGGTAAAATAAGAAAAGCTTACTTTATTGAAAGAAATGCAGAATAGATAGAGAAAGGATTCTAGTTCTAACTAGCCAGCTAAGTTGGAGGCACAAAGACCAGACGTGGTTATTTCCCTCATGCTGGAGGAGAGAGACAAAGATGTTTCCTTTCCTCAAGAGGCGAAGAAGAAGCAGAAAGGAGAGTTTGGAATGTTTGGTCAGCTTCCCTGAGAGTATCAGTTTACAGGAAGGAAGAGTAAGGACAGGTTCAGCTTAGCTCTATCTCCTCTCTGGCATGCAAATCTTAACCCAATTCAAGGTGCTTTCCCCACATTTCCAGCATTCCCCACCCCTGCATTACATGATTACACTGTATTCATGTTCCCAGTGCTGATGTAGTTACTGATGGAAAACTTGTATTGGCCAGAAATGCTTGCAACAAGCACACTGGCCAACCAGCACATCTGAGTTGGATGTAAAGAAGAAACTAATAGGTGCAGGTTACAATCAGCACCCCCATATCCCCACAAACTTTATGTGCCAATAAATAAGTGTTGGGGAAGCTTTCTGTATAGTCAAAAAATCACAGGTGAATTATGGCCAACAAACAGAATCAGACAAGCACAGCTTTTAGCTTGTGTCCTTACACATTTAGATAATTTCATGTCTTCTCATGCCACATCTCTAGTGATATATTCCTGAAGTGTGATGCCACCCTGGTGAGGAGGTTCTGGCTCCTCTTCAGTGACCATTGGAATCCTGGGAGCATCCTACCCTGGCCTTGTAAGTATGATGGGCAACTTCCACCTCAAGAGTGTGTTGTGCAGTATGACACAAACCATCACAATCTTGGCAGTCTTCTCAGCCTTCATCTTATGCTCCCTGCTTTAGTAGAGACACCAGAAACACGCCTTCACCATCCTGAATGCATGCCCCACAACCATACATGTTGCTTAGTGCATCTGGTTGTAATGTCCAATGGACCCCACTGCCAAACATGGGTCAAGCAGAGTGAGGTGGCAGCATATGGCTCCTGCTAACCCACTGTTATGTGGCAGATTGCCTTCCCAGTGGAATGTACATCCTCCTACCCTTAACCAGAGTGAAGATGCGAGGCATCTGCCCCTTTTCTTTCTACCATAAGGCAAAGATCATCAACCTTTTGGGCCCATGGGCACATTTGGAATTTTGACAGAGTGCAATGGGCACCTTTAGGTGCTTCTTTTCCCCCTGCCCGTGTCACATTCCTTCCTGACAGAAAATTAGAAAGAGCACCATGGCACCCACTGGTGACAAGGTTGATGACCCCAGCCATAGGGAAAGGTCCGTAGAAATTCTATTATAGGATCTCCTAGTGCTTGTTTTTTTTAAAAAAAAGAAATTAATAGCAGCTATGCCCCACGCAAGAGCCAGTGTGGTGTAGTGGTTAAGGTGCTGGACTATGACCTGGGAGACCAGGGTTCGAATCCCCACACAGCCATGAAGTGCACTGGGTGACCTTGGGCCAGTCACTGCCTCTCAGCCTCAGAGGGAGGCAATGGTAAACCCCCTCTGAATACCGCTTACCATGAAAACCCTGTTCATGGGTTGCCATAAGTTGGAATCGACTTGAAGGCAGTACATTTACATTTTTATACCACCACCCCCAAAATATGATTGGGACCATGGTGCTAGGGGAGGAGGTGTTAGCCATTTCCCCAATTTAAAATGCACTGCCCAGGGCTAGTCCTATCATGGCGCAGGATGAAGTGGTATGCTTCTGGCTGTGTATGGAATAGATTAAGGGCTTGTTCACTCCAGAGTTTGTTTGTTTGCAGCTATTTGTGTTCCCATTTAATTTGTGTAGTCCACATGATGTTACCCTCAAAAAACATCAATCTCAGAGCTTTCCCCCTGTAAATTCAGGTTTACCCAATACGGGGATAATCCAATAAATTGGGGAAAATTGGGCTCCAAACAATTCCACTCAGGGTCACAGATTATTTGTTTTAGGGTGGGGATCAGTTGTCACTTTCTGGTATTCTCCTGCCCACACCCACTACTTCTTCCATGCTTTAATTGCATTTCTGGCAGTGCTCCTATTGTTGTTGTTGTTATTTATTTTAGATCCCTCAAATTTGCACAAAACTGGAACACTGCACAAGCAAACAGCACTAACCGTATATATCTTGATCCCTCAGATTTGCACAAAATCAGAAAACTGCACAAGCAAATTTACAATTGCTTGTCTGCACACTTCTTGGGCAGGGGATTTTTTTTAAATCAAGGCGGGCACATACAACTATCTGCATACATACCTTGTTGGTACTTAACTGGCATAACAGAATCAACAAATAAAAAGATGCAGACAAACACAGAAGGGAACACCTGCTGGTATGAACGGGAAAGACCAAAGTTGTTCTTCAGAATTCAAATATGTGTGGGTGTGGACTTCTCTGGTCTAATTCAAATGGGGTAAATATGGATTAACAGCTGAGTAATGCTCAAATGTAGACAAGCCCAAAGGCAGGAATTGGTATCTGTATGGTACAGCATATATTTTTGAAGTGTTACTCCTAGGGTGGGATGGGGAGGGCACTACCTGGACACCACTTCAGACAACAAAATATAAAGAGTTGGTCCTCCCCCCAGTTGCCATTTACTCCATGGGGAGAAACATTCATATGGTACCTATATGTTTCTTCTCCCTTTAAGGCACCTATGACTACCAGATTAAGACAGTTTTTACTTGATACAGTGCTGTGGGAGGAAAGGGCTAAGCTTTCCTCTATCCCAGCATCACAGCAGGGTCCCAATACAATCTTTCCAACCCTGCTGTAGCTGCAGTTTTAAAAAACACAGGCTATCTCAGTCACAGATCTTCCATGTCACGTCTCATTTCGTCCAGCTAGTGAACATATAATTGAGTATATATGGAGAGAAATAGAAAGGAACAGTTTGTTGCTTTGGTGAATTTTTGCAGGATTCTCTCTGTACCTCAAACTGTTGTGGGGGAGAGAGGCAGAAGATTTCATTAATGGGGGGCTGTTCCTACACAGGCTAAAATGCAAGGGTGTGTGTGTGTGTGTGTACATTGCTGCTCTGTACTAGGAACCTGGGTCAGATCTCTGGCCTGATGAGACCAGGTGATCTGGAGAGGAGACGGATAAGAACAGAGTTCCCCTGGGCATGGATTTCTCCCAGAATGGACACAGGGATACAGAGAGTACACAGGATCAGATGGGACATGGCTGTGTGTGCATTTGAGTGGGGAGGGGGCATTTGCAGACAGCCACTTGTCACAGGCTCATCTCAAACCATGACAAGCATATGGAGTGGAGAAAGAGGACAGGTGCCAGCTGTGCAGCATAACCAGGGAGCCAGCAGGATATGCACAATTCCTGCAATAAGTGCAGCCAGGCAGAGACCCAGTGGGGGACTGGGCTTAGACGGCATATAGCAGTGAGGGATGCTGCTCAGGCTGGCTCTGTGCATCCAAGAAGAATTCTAAAAAGTGAGCAGGTAGTGGCGATTATCTTATTCCTCACTACTAACCAAACAGAACCAGCTGCCCATAATAAGGTCACTGTGACAATGTTGGCACAGAGTAAATCAGCAGAATATACGCTTAGGTGTGAAACAGAAGCAAGACATTCATCTTCTGGATATGCCTCCTTACTCATGTACAGCGGAGAACCTATCCATGTATAAACTGTCTATGCATAGGCTCTGCCCATGCAATCACAGATCCTTCAATAGGTAGGATTGCAGTTGGGGAAGACTATACACATGAAGTCTGTAAATGTGTAGGCTCTTTCTGGCCACACTCACATAAGGGTGGGGCAGCAAATGAGATATTGCCCCCCTTCTAGATGTATATCTGAACAGGGCTGGGGTATAGCCCCAAAAAATCTTGCTGCCTTTTGACTGGCTGAATCCAAGACTAAGAGGGAAGGTCATAGAAAACATTATGTGTATTTTGAAGCATCTGCTTTGGCTACATGCTTATTTTGAGGCCCAATTTAATGGGCTGTTTTTGACCTTTAAAACACTATATAGTCTGAATGCCTTCTCTTGTATGACATCCCAGAGTTCTTACATTGTCTAAGGAGGCTCTGCTATAGATTCCATCCGCTTAAGGAGAAGAGATTGTCATCTATCAGAGACAAGCCTTTATTTAATTACCATCTTTATATACCACCCAATAACTAGGTTCTCCGGTCAGCTTGCAATAACAATAAAAATACAGCCAGTACCTCTAGTGACACTGCTAGATCAATGAGCATGCCTGAACGATGAATCTAATCATTTGGCAGGAGTGCAACCCCCACCAAAACAGATTGAATCCCACCTGGGCACATTGACCTCCCTCGATATTCACTACTAAGAGTACCACCATCTTGTCTAGATTGAGGTTCAATGTATGGGCCCTGTTCAGTCCATTACCATTGGCCAGCACTGATTTGGCACATCCACTGCCTCACCCAACTTAGATAAAATAGAGAAATAGGAGTTTAGTATCACCTGTGTCATTCTCATGGGGCATTCTGTCAAGCTGCTGGCTGGGGAAAAGAAAACCCACCCTCATTCACCTTATGTTTAAAGGCAAGACTGCCTTAAAGGTCTTAGAATTCCACACACCACCAAGTGATTCAATCTTCAGGGTCATTTTCACCCCATTCCAGTGAAGTACCACAAAAAACTGAGCCAAAGTAAAGCACCACACTAGTTTGAATTGACAATCCCAGATTAGAGAACCAGTGTAGAATAGGGTGCTATACTTGGAATGGGGAGGACTACTTTCACATCCACATCCAGCCATAGGGTGATCTTAGGCCAATCACTGCCTCCATTACACAGCAGTGGGTGATCTTATGGACTAAGGTCCTAGACCCACCCAAGAAATATAAGCCTCTCACCAAAGCCTGTGCCAGTACTGACAAAGTTTCTGGTGCAGCATAGTCCAAACAAGCCAAGGTCAAACACGGAATGAGTTTAGGTCCAAACATGATCCAGAACCAACCTCAAGAAACAGTCTGAGATTAATATTGCAGGATATTCCATCACTTACACTGCAGCAGCACTAAAGTCAAGAACAAAGGTCTAGAGACTTGTGATACTTCCAGTAACTGGAAGGCTCAAGAGCAGCTTTTCCCAACCTTTGGGCCCCCAGATGTTGTTGGACTACAACTTCCATCAGCCCCAGCCAGCATAGCCAATGGTCAGAAATGATGGGAACTGTAGTGCAGCAACATCTGGGGACCCAAAGGTTGGGAAAGGCTGCTCAAGAGGGATGCCTTATGCATGCTGGCCTCCTAAACCACTCCCTAACCACAGCTGCTGGCAGTGAAGCAGTATCAGGAATTGCTTACTGACAAGTAGATCCCTTACTCATGACTAGAATCCTTACAAGTAGACAGACAATTCTGGGTCCATAGATGCATAGTGTTGTCACTTTTTAGCCTGAACCCGAAGCTTCTGGCACCAGTGCTCTCGAGGACTGGGGAGTGGCTCCACACCTCCTCTGACATTTCTTCAGGTATCAACCCAGATTGCTCCTCAAGAGCATCCTTAGCATTGGATTTAGGGGACCCTGCTTGTTACTCAGGGTGTCTTGTTCATCCTCTAAGGACTCAGTGCCTGGCACCAGGTCAGGGCTAGGCATGACAGTCTCACTGTTTAACCTACCTCATAGGGCTGTTGTGAATATAAAATGAAATAATCACATCACATCAACCTATGCTTCTTTAAGGATGACATGCAAATACATTAAAAAAAATCTCACCGATGTCAGTGGTTGATTATTACATGATGTTATTACCAGCTGATGGACTCATATAGAGAAGCAGGACCAACTTCTGACTCTGTAGAACAGGGGTGGGAAGCCTTTTTTGCGCTATCGGCCAGATACATATCAGGTTTGGCCTCACAAGCCAAATTTGACAGGTAGACACAATTTGGCTGTGTGAATCAGTTCCCTGTGGAAACTGGCATGCCCAGTCAACACAGCGGATGTCACCTGCCCATTGGAGTTATGTTAGCTGATGGACAGGTGGGACTGGCTTTGGAAAAATGGCCTGTGGGCTGGAGACCTTCCACCTGTGCTGTAGAACCTCTGTCATGGAGCTGGGCTGTGCAAAGCTGTGGAACTGGCATAGTCTTGTAAGCTTAATCATGCGACTAACAGGGGATCCCACCCACCACCCACCTCATCCAGATTCACACACAAAGGGTTATTGCATGTCAGCCTGAGTGATGGCACAGTGAGAGAATGCTCAGGGGCAAAACATTACTGGGGTGGGATGTGGGTGGGATGTGGATGGGATGAATTCCTATCCACTATATCACCTCAGGGATGCAAAAGTGTCTTCTGTGGAGGTAGAGATGCCAAGAGCGTTATGGAATCCTAGATACTTCAAAGGTGGGAGCAGGGTCTTAAACTCTAGGGAGTTTGCACGCACGAGGAATGACAAAAATGGATTACCAAAGTGTTAGGAGAAATCTCAATGGGATTATGAATTGTTGGCATGGCAGAGTGCCACTTGGCTCTCTTGCAAGCAGAAGTGTGGGCACAAAAGGCCCTCTTTGGAACACTATGGAGGGTCACTCAGGAGGCTGTCATTAGGGAAGCATCAGAGGGGAATGGCTGTTTCCAGAGTGATACTGGTTACTCATTTGTGCTTCTACACCATGGATTGTGGCAAAGAAAATGGGCAGTTTTAGAGCTGTTTCACTGGATTTTCCATTTGGTGCTGCCACTAAGGAAACAGGAGAAGAACCAAGCATTCTTGGCATGGTGTTTTTAAGTGCTGTGATGAAGAAAGGGATGGAGATACAGCAGACCCAATGCACAGTATGATCTACTCTTAACAGAGATTACAAACTGCTGTTCTGCCAAGTGTGGTCTGCTTATTCAGATGAATGGCTACACATGTTGAGCAGACACTCTATGTAGCTACTTTAAATCACGGTGTTACAAGCCATTATTGCTGAGTGATCCACAAACCTATATGTATTACTGTATTATGGGGTGGGATGGGAATGGTGGGCCTTTCTGGGGGGGCTTATACTAGAAAGGCTCCCCACAAAGAGGCAGCTGCTAAACTATACTCTATGTGGCACAGTTTAGTGCTTCTACTACAGGGCAGCTGTTTGTGTGTAATTGTCCATAGTCAACCTATAAAATGCCAGAACAGAGACACCTGTGACATCATTAGATAGGAAATGAGGCTGTGGACACTGCTGTAATGACAGGAGTTGATTCTTACTCAGAATAATATACAGCACAAGCAAGGGTTCTCTCTCTCTCTCTCTCTCTCTCTATTGAAAGCTTCCCAAACTGCATATCCAGTTTCATTTCAAAGTCCATGGTGGCTAGGCAAAGATTATATAGTTAAATTTAGCAAAAGTTACTCATAAGTCTAGGAATTCTCTCAAGGCCTCCTACGCAGAGCTCACTGATATTTGACTGTGCAGGTACAATAAAATACACATATATTGGTGAATTTAGAGACAAAACTACATGCAAATGCAAATAATGAAGCCCTATCTTTTTTAAAACAAGTTAAAAGGAATACCAGGAGGCTAAAATTATAAGGTGGGGATCAGTGGGGGCAGGGAGGGGACTTAACCCTTTGCCCACCCTCTGTGATTCTGCTCAAGTGCCCTTCCCTGAGCTGCCTTTTCTGCCATAGGAAGAAAAACCATTTAGTGGGGCAGTTTGGCCTGGGGAAATGGTTAAGCACCCCTCCCCACTGCTGTTCTTCTAGTCAGAATTGCAGCTTCCCAAGACTGCTTTTCATTTTGAAAAAATGGCAAGGCTTTGTTACAATCAACTGAATATAACATATATGTCCATTTAACAAGGATCATTTTGGGCTATTCTTCTGTCTCATTTTGTGAGACCAACAGACCATTAACTACTCAGCCTAAGAACACAGACAAAGAGGAATCAATGCTGAGTACCCAGCTTGGAAAGAACAATGGGACTGCCAGTAACAAAGCAAGAGAGAGAAAATCCATAAGGCTTCTTTCTGTGAATATGCTACACGTTGGGGAAAGTAACTTACAAAGGTGTTTGATTAGCATTATGGAGGACATATGGTGTTGTTAGGAATCTAAAAACTAATCGACCAGAAGGGAATCTCCAAGGGTTATGCAGATTTGACTTATAAAGTGACTGTGTAACCAGTACGTTTTCCATATATTGTCTGCTCAGATGACTGAAGGACAAATGGTAGACTTACTGCTTGGTACTGTAATGGCTGACCGTGAAGGAACATAGGAAGCTGCCTTATACCAAATCAGACAATTGGTCCATCTAGCTCAGTACTGTGTACTCTGACCGGCAGCAGCTCTCCAGGATTTCAGACAGAGCACATTCCCAGCCTTATCTGAAGATGCCAGGTATTGAACCTGGACCTACTGCATGCAAAGAAGATGCACTACCCTTGAGCTATAGCCCTGCCTGTAAATAAACAAAGAGTAAGAATAACCCAAGGAAAGGCTATCATGATAAAATAGCCTTAGGAATTGTTAGCCATACAATTCCCCTGCTGCTCCCTGCTCCAAGTATTTCTTTGCATGCTTTTTTCTGAAGTACGCATGACTTAGTTTGATGAGGTGGGTTTAGGATTGCAGTTTCATTAAGCCTAGGCAAGTAGTAAGTACAAGTAAGTAGTAAGTCTAAGCAAAAATGGGTATCTTGCATTCTGGACCTATTAAAAGCAGTATTTAGTAAGTATTTGCATGGAAAAAGCTGTAGCTTAGTGACAGAGTGCTCTGAGGAACATGCCAGGGATCACAAGCAAGAGTGTGCTGTTGTACTTGTGTCCTTCCTGTAGTTGGCCACTGTGAAAGCAGAATGCTGGACTACATTAGCCTTTGGTCAGAAGCAGCAGGGCTCCCCCCCCCATGCTTTACTTGCAAAAGGCCAGAGCTTGGAAAAGTTACTTTTTTAAACTACAACTTCCATCAGCCCCAGCCAGCATGGCCACTGGATTGGGCTGATGGGAGTTGTAGTTCAAAAAAATAACTTTTCCAAGCTCTGCAAAAGGCCTTGGGTTTCATCGTTGGTATCTCCAAGTTTTGCTTTTACTAACAGCGTACTGAACTTGCATGGTTCAGAAGAGTGGCGGGAGAAGGTTCCCTTCTAACTTAAGAGTGTGTTTAGTAATCCCCGTTTCGTTTTTCAGACTTCTTATTAGCCTGTGCATAAAAATAATTAGGCAGAGATTACGATTGGCCTCAGAGGCAGCTGGCTTAGTGCTTCCTTGCTATATTTACTTAAGACTGGGTGGCAGAAAACTGGGCACCCTGCTCAAATCAGGTAGCACTTTGTGCCAATGGACGTCAAAAAATCTTAGTCACCTGTTCACACAGTCACTTTTTTCCTCTTTTGCTCAAAGTGGCTTCCTGCAAGTGATAGGTTGCAGATACTGCACTTCTGCACGGCAGCAAATCTGTTCAGCACAAGCATCTGAGCAGTGCTATGCAACATTGCAACTTCCACTCATGGCGGATGAGCCAAATGTCCCATTTGCCAAGAATAAGAAGTTGCTATGGGGCAAAACCGTTTGTGCATTTTTGCAAGGGACACCAAAAGCAGTCATTACCAACATGGGTGAGGAGGAACCTTTTTTCAGCCTGAGGGTTGAATACCCTTGTATGAGTAACTTTGGGCCTGGGGGGAGCAGGGCCAAAGGTAAAAGCAGACAGAGCAATGGCTGTGACTCTTTTCCATTGTACAGCAGGTTACATTCCAACTACACAAAAGTCAAAAGTTTCTACACTCTCCTTCTCTCTACCCTCCATCCAGGCAAGCAAGTGGCATTATCACAGTTGAAGGACACATTCCAGCCAGGTAAAAGCAGGGCTGGTGAGCAGGGTGTCTTGGGGAAGAGTCCTAAAGACTCTTTAGAGAGGCCTGGAGGGCTGAATTGGCTCTAAGACCAAAGTTTCCCCACCTCTGCATTACAACCAAAGATAGCCCTTTCCATTAAAAAATGTTTATGCTTTTTTAAAAAACAAACAAACCTGTGGCCCTTTTCTTTTTGTTTTAAAGTGTTCTTCAAATTAAGGCAGACTGAGGCCTGGGTTACATGTGCTGTAGAATGAACTGGACCAGTGTAGACTGTGATGAGTGATCCCATTTTTCAGTAGTCCCCTGAAACAGAAAACCAGCACAACAGGCAAAAGGCTTGAGCCTTGACTAGAATGTTTTTCCTCTCTGTGCTAGTTTTCCATTTGCAGGGAGGTCTTTTCCTTTTTACATGGGGGACCATTCAAACTGGTATTCTCTCCCCTGCAATCTGAAGTGGTACTGCCAGCATCCTAACCACATCATTCCCCTGCATGTGCAGAACTAGCCTTAACAGAAAACTCTACTCTTTGAAACCAAAGCTGTGATATTCATTCACTGTAAGCATACTGGGGATTTTTAGCCTTCTGCTGCATCTGAGGCAGCTAGCTATAGAAGGTCAGACAGCTCTATAAATTGGAAGCTTTAAAGGATGCTCCAATTGTAACTGGAATTGGGTATCTCAATGGGCAGTGCAGGAAAGTACGAGCAGGGACCACAAGGCACAGAAGCAGCCAATCACACTTGCTCCCATTAGGGGCTAAAGCATCTTTTGAAACAGGCACACTCTGTGTGGTGTGGATGCGTGCCCCATGGTGCTTTTGCTGGGGAAACAACAGAGGATGGACACTCTTGCCACAGTATGGAGTACTATTAAATACACTTGTCTGCATCAAGAGCCTTACAAGCCAAGGAAAAGCAAGCACACGTTGCTCTGTTAACAAAAGCAATGGTTGTCATGCACCCCACATGCTTGAGCTCCCCCACCTTGTTTTGCTGAAAAGAACAGCAGCAATCGCAAGCCTGGAGCTGGGATTAATGACAGCATTTAATTATGCTACTCTGCAGCTTTGGCGGCTGCTGCTGCTATAGTTCCACAAGGAGTTGAGAATGGAGTGTACACAAGGGAAGGGATCCTTAGGAGCCACACAGAACAATCCTAAGCATGTTTACTCAGGGCTAACTGTGTTCAATGGGACTTACTCCCTAGTAAGTGTGCTGAGGATTTAAGCTTTAGTCTGTAGGCTTTTCCAGACAATCGCTTCATGCACAGTTGTCAGCTATGTCCCTTGATGCATGGATTTCATCTACCATTTCTTCAAATCTGTACCAAGAACATTTAGAAGACCAGGCTTGTTTAAAGAGACTTGTCCTCTTTTGTTTATGTGTTGTTATCTTGGAGAGCTGCTGCCAGTCAGTGTGGAGAATACTGAGCTAGATGGACTGATGGTCTGACTCAGTATAAGGCAGCTTCCTATGTTCCCAGCACATAAGCCCCAGGGCTCCATGGGATCAGTCTCCATGCTCAGAATAGAAGGATCATCCCAAAGTCTAGGCAAGTCAAAGGTTTGTAGTAGCCAGATAATTTAGGATTGCACGTTTTCAGTCAGTTCTAGCCTCCCTGTCTTCACACAGATTCCTTCCCAGTCTACACCTGGGTCTGAAACCCACCAAAGGGAGATATATAAAGTCTGCCTGTCAGGATCCAAAAAGTACTCCTTGGGATTTAGGTAAGACTGGGTCTCCCTAGTGGTGATTGGGGGTGCCTGAGTGACTCTTTCCATGATGATAGACCCACCCACTCTGAGGGTAGAAACATACTCACTGTTCTGCCGGTTCCAGTGTGTCCACATCTCTCTTCTGGAAACTGGAGCACATGATGCTATTCAAACCACACCCCTTTTTACTGTAAAACCTGGTGGGAGCAGCTTGAGTGTTTTTGTTTTTTTAAAATCAGATTCAAAGAGATTTTGCAGCTGATAGGCAGATCAACCCACTCCTCCTCCAGGTGTGGCTAATGGAAACACTTTGATCTGGCAACTATTATGTTTACAGCCTGAGACAGGGCAATACTGACTTTAGGGGTTTCCTCAGGGAGAGATCCTGCTTCTTGTTCTCTGCCAATCTGAGTTTGGCAATGGGAGCACTGGAGGGGATATTCCAGACCCCTCTCTAAAGGACAAGTGCCTTCCTTCAGTCCTTCCCTAGGGGTCTGTGAAGGGAGGACTCTCCATGGCCAATCTTCAAAGCGGGCTTTTTCTCCTGGAGGGGGTTCAGCCTCTCATCCTCACTCAGCTTGGCTCCTCCCTTCCTGATTAATTCAAAGCTATTTTAGCCCGTTTCCTTATCCCACCCTTCATCAGGCTCATGATCATTTGCTAGGTCTCTTCCTGCTTGCTAGATGGGCATGTGAGAGAGTCCCTTGCTGCCTGGTGTTTCATTTTGGGGGGGAGGGGTCTGTCACTGACATCCTGGTGTGGCTTCCCATTGGAAACTGCAGGACTAATTGTGGCTGTATTAAAGGTGCAGGTGGTGCTGGTGCTGCTTGGGGACAGGGTGAATCCCAGTAGTTCCCTGTAGTAGTCATTACTCAGTTGGGTGGGGGAAAAGATCCAGTAATCTTTCCACCCATATTATGGGTGGAGGAATCGGCAGACATGTACCTGCAGTTTGAATTGGTGCAGATCAGCAAGGGGAAACTATATCAATCTTCTGATTTATGTTGCTTGGTTTTAGTGTATTATTCCAGACTACTTGGTCTTATCTACATGGGGCCATGATATGAGCTGGCCTTGGGAGCCAAACGTTAGTGCAGTATACGCTCCTTTAGCAGGATTCCCTTTGCTGTGGAGCACCAAGGCCTAACCCCATGATCACCACACTTGTCATAGGCATAGTTTGTGGAGTAACCATGCTGGGTAACTCCATCTCTGAACAAACCTATACACTTTCATTTTGTTTTTCTCAGCTGTGGTCACTGGCACTTTCCAAAACCAGATTTACCCATGAAGATTTGGCTACATCACTACATTTGCTTTATATTGCACTATGCAAACTTAGGAATAAGCCCCACTGAACTCAGTAGGACTTTCTTCCAAATAAAATTGCATAGGGTCAAGCTGTTAATAAAGGGCCAATTGTCTAATAAAGTGGACATTTAATTAGGAATGCCATGTACTGGTCTAACAGAGGAAATTGAATTGATCTGAGTTCTGGAAGTACACTCCTGTGAAATGTGAAAGCCAGGCTGTCTTCATATGGAGGGAATATAATAGGAAATATTGTTCTCTCTTTTGCACACACACATTCACAGAACAGCTGGGGAACACTGTGAGTGTGCCACACACCTGGACCTCCTTTAGACAGACATTCTGGAAATACAGAATAAATGATTAACAGACTAGAAATGCAATATATAAACACAAGCAGACACACACACACAACGCATACGCAGAGAGAAGAGACTGCTCAATCAGCATGACCGAGAGGAGATTGAAACATAGAAGTATTGTCTGCCATGATGTCCCATATATAAGGAAGCCAGGGGATGCTATCAGTGATTGTACAAGATTCACATCAAAAAGTGAGGAGGAAGAAATGTGTCTGATCCTGAGGGAAGGAAGAGAAACATTGGAGACAGTCCAATGCTATGCTGCATCCCACAGCTGGACATGAAGAGTGGACAAAAGGAACTGGGCCACAAAGATGGGTTCTGGACTTGACAGAGAGAAATGTTTCTCCCTTTCCTAATACACAAACTCAGGGTAATCCAGTGAAATTGATTGACAGTAGTTACTTCAGATGTTAAGACAAAAGGAAATACTTCTTCACACAACATGTAACTAAGTTACAGAATTCACCTCCAGAAGATGTGTTGATGGCCATGTGCTTTGAAAGAGGTATTAGAAAAAATGAGGGAAGGAGGATAAGTCTATCTATGGCAATTTAGTCATAATGGCTAAATGGAGTGTCGATTCTTAGAGTTAAGAATTCAAACTTGCTGCTGTTAAGGCACTTGTTAGACTGTCAGGACACTAAAGAGGTGAGGCTGGGATCCTGACTTTCATTCTAAAGCTCTCGAAGGTACAAGAAAGGAAGAGTTTTGCAAAATTCCTGTAGTCCCTTAAACATTATAGAGGTGAGGAACCTTAGAGTTGCAAGCTGAATGTGGCCCTCCAGGCCTCTCTGTCTGGCCCTTAAAGGTCTTCTTAGCCCTCACCCTTACCAGCCATGCTCCAGGCCCCCCTCGAGTGATTTTGCCTAGCTAGAATGTGTCCTTGAGCTGTCATAATGCCTCTTGCTTGACTGGATGGGAAGATGTGTGTGTGTGTGTAGTAGAGTTGCCAGGTTCAGGGCCTGAGACTGATCCTGTATCTTTAGAAGAGAGAGTCAGCCAAGTGCAGGTGTTCTTGCAACCCTGTAATGGGAAAAACCACAAGGTGGAATTCTCCCTTCCTCTGCACAACTTTTAAAGATACAGAAGACCTCTTGGAGGCCGGGCCTGGCAACCAAGAGGTCTTCTGTATCTTTAAAAGTTGTGCAGGGGGAAGGGAGAATTCCACCTTGTGGTTTTTCCCATTACAGGGTTGCAAGAACACCTGCACTTGGCTGACTCTCTCTTCTCCTAAAGATACAGGATCAGTCTCAGGCCCTGAGCCTGGCAACCCTAGCGTGTAGAAATATAGCCTACAATACAAAGGTAAGAGTCACATCTCTTGCTCCACCCACTTTTGCCTTTGGTTCTGCCCACCACACAAAGGTTGTCTATAAAGGAATGCAGTCCTCAGTCTGAAAAAGGATTCCCACCACCCCTGCTTTAATGGAATAGAAATCCTGTCCAAAATTGCAGATAGTAACAGATCAGATGGTAAGATAACTACAACCACTACTTTCTGAGTGGTTGCCAAAATGATTTTCCAGGAATGGCTGTATTGTGAAATAGTGAGAAGTGGCTATCTCAAGTGGTGGATGCTGGAGGAAGGTGTAGTGGCAGCGGCGGCGGCAGCAGCAGCAGCAGCCACCCTGTTTGGAGAGGTCAGGGTGGAACCTGGGATCTTCTACATGCAGAGTAGATGCTCTGTCACTGAACGACCCTTCTGTCTGGTTGGATTCTATATATGGAATGATGTGGGCATCATCTTGCCCTTTGCTGTAGGCAGCAAAATGCCTTAGGACAGTCCTATGAATCCCATCCCCCCTTCTCAATGAGGAGCTTCTTGTTCAGGCAGATGGATGGAACTGTCAGGCCTCCTGGTTTTCACTCTGTGCTCACACTGACCAAGGGTTTGCCCCTTCTGCGGGTTTAGCCATAAATCTGTGCATAAATCTTCCGACCAATCTTCAGGGTGCTAATGCCAAAGAAAGTTGTTTCAGGCTCAGTATTGCACAGCCTTGGTGGCCCCAAGCAGGGGCATTTGATTATGTTCCTCACACAGCTGGGATATACAGCAGTTAGAGCCTTCCTGCTAAAATTTGGGACAGCTAGGTAGGCAAAGAGGTAAATGAGGAAGGCCCTGATTCCATATTTATTCCAAGTCCAATGGGGCTCAAGTCCATCCTCCTGCTGTGATTCTGTCCATAGAAAAGTACCCTGCGGATGCAGCATGTTCTTGCATTGCACAAATTCAACTTTTCCCGAGCCACATATGAAGAGATCCCTTTAAATCCCACTTATCATTTTCCTGTTTCATCCTTTATCCACCTGTCATGACATGTCCTTAACTGGATGTTAGGAAAGATTGAGTGGGCCAGCTAAGGCAGCTGATGGATTCATGTTTGCAAGATGGGAAATGTCCTCCAGATAAATCTCTTGCCTTCTTAAGGGCAATGATGATTTGCCATTCCTAATGCTGAGCCTGGGATTGGAGATTCAGTGCCTGGATACAAGAATGAATAGAAGGGGAAGGAAAATGGAAACATTGTGGAAGCATCAGGGGGCCATACAAGTTCCATACTCTTTATTTATTTATTTATTTATTTATGTATACATTTATATACTGCCCCATAGCCAAAGCTCTCTCTCTCTTTAGGTGGACTGCTATGGTAGGAGGGTTGGCAATTGGCTTTTGAATGCCACTCAAACAAGCTGGCCTGTCCCCTTGCAAATGAGGAGCATATCCAACTAGTTTTGTAGCAACTGCACTGGCAGCTAGTTAGTTTCCAAGCCCAATTCAACATACTAAGATTGTGAGTTTAAATCCTTCATACCTATGTGCCCACTCCCCAGTGAAGTGCCTGTCTGGGTGCCCTGCTTTGAGTACCATCACTGTGTGAGGTTAGATCATCCACAGCAAGGGCACAACACTGATATCCTTTAGGAAGGCATCTTTTTGGGATGGTTTTGGGGAACTGAGTGGAAATCTGACTGGAGGTGAGAGTATTTTTATACTAAGATTTTTAAAAAAAGTTTTATTGTCTGAAACATTGTGAGCTATCTTCGGTGTAAGAGAAGTGGGAATGATAGAAACAGATAGATGGATAGGATAGGATAATATAGATAATATAGGCAGACAGGCAGACAGGCAGAGATTCCAGTAACTCAGCTTGATAATATGATAACCATGCCAGGAGGACTATATATGATCCCCATGGAATTACTCTGTGTGTGTGAGCTGACTTTTGGCAGCTTACTCTACAGTGATGTAGAGCTTGATATCTAAAGTTTTACTCTCCCAGGGTTGTTAGCCTTGGATAACAAACCCTGTCAATAGAAAGAAGGGATTTTGGGGACTTCAGCCACATAACTCTCCTGCTAACTCTTTTGGGTCATTCACAAGCCATTGTGTTTCACCATGGAACTGTGCAATGTACTCGCCATCAACTGGAGGAAGCAATCTTGCCATTTTTGAATGGCCACTTATCCCTGAGTGAAAATGAGGTGAGTCAAGAAGAGCTTTTGACCATGGTCTTAGCATCCTCAGCTCATTCCAACTTCACTGTCATTGCTCTGCCTATGTATCTGAGGAAGGGGGTGTCCTTCAAAACACACCTACCATCCTTGAATGGCAAAGTGCTTTGACTATAAATCTGCCTGGAAACTCTGTCCCTAAAACTCAGAGCCATGAAGAATCTGGCTGAAATCATTCAGTGGAGAGGGGAAAAACCCAAACCTAAATACACATTTAACTTTTGTTTCTCACTTTAGTTCAGAACGCATGATCTCACTTCTTTGAAAGATTCAATATCCCCTGCTGCCTTTTCTGAAATTTGAGCCTTGACAAGTGGGTCACTGTTCACACTGTCCCTGGGTGATGCCTTTAATTGCTAATACTATCATCTTATTTTGTCCCATAGGAAAATTCACAAACGTTATCTTTCTCAGCAACTGATTTAACTCTGGCACCTATGTTGTAAGACTGCAGTGCTATGCTCACTTCTCTAGGAGCAAGCGTTACTGAACACTTTACTTCCTAGTAAATATCCACATGCCTGGGGTGCACATCTACTTTGTGATGGGTTATTTAATTAGGAGTGGCCACATTTGCAAATAGTCTCCAATTTAGACTAGAGAGAAAGCCCTTTCTATGGCAGGTCACATCCTAAACCCAGACCTGATAGAAGGTGGCAAACCTAATGACCTCCACATCAAACTTCTTTTAGCACATGATACAACAGGGAATGAGGAAGGAAAGTCGTGTTGTGACCCAGATTGAGACACTTCTACACTAGCGGAAGAGTCCAGGGACCCTGAGGATGGAGGAGACTCTGTTCCTGGATCATCCCAAGAAGCAGCCACTGAGGCAACATCTGTCAGAGATTTCTATAGGAGGAGGAAGAACCCCAAGGGCCTGTGATGCCTCCACCCAGTGCTCCCAAGGAAGTTACTTTGCCCACATCCTTGGACTTCTCCGCTTTAATAGACAGCACAAAGACCTCACTGCAGTATGTGGAGGCCTAGTCTACACATGGAGCTGAATAAGGTTGTAGATTCCTGAGGTGGATGAAAAGACAGTGCCACTGCAGGTAGAGAATGGAATTTTTCAGTGTTCCTCTATGTTAAAATAAACATGCCGTGTAAGCAGAAAATGCACAGCAGGGAGCAGGCTGGATGAATACTTTTCTCTATGTTGTGCTAGTTGTAGGTTTTAAAATTGCAAGAAGTCTTGTATGAGGGAATGTTTATAAATAGCATCCTCCACTTGCAGCTCGAAGTACTACTATGCATTCTACCATTTTGGGAGCCTACCACCTCATTCGGCTGCATACGTAGACCAGGCACCACTAAGCTGCAGACCAGTGTGTAGGCGTTTCCAGATGACCTGTTTATTGAGCATTTGTTTGCAGGGAGTTTAGAGGACATAGTGTCAAAACAAGTATTATCCCATATATTCCAGTGCATTTTCCTGTCACTTTCCTTATCACAAAAAGACTGATCTTTGGAGAAAGAGGGTTTGTTGCACAAGACCTTCATAACAGCTGTATACACAATCTGCCAGTATGAGATGAATCCCACCCCAAAATAGTGACAGTGGAAGTGCCATGGGTTACCAACACCCCATCCCTGACCAAGGCCTGCTGGTCAATCAAGACTTCTCTCTAGCTCCCACAGTGCACTGTCCAAGGTCCTGATATGGGACTGCATGCTCTGCTCTATTGTTTGCTTAGCCCTGCACTCCATTCCCATTTTGGACTGCAGGGTCTTCCCTCCATCCCTAAACAGTGTGGATGCCAGATGTGAACAGAAAAAGCTGAAAATGAGAAGAGTTCTCACCTATTCTGGCCCCAACCTTTGTGCAGAATATTATGTTTCTGTCATGGCCCTCCCCACACCCTATCCAACTTCCTGTTGAAGGCTTGGTATAATCCCCCTCCCTGCAAAACCACTCAACTCCTCATCTCATGCATGGCTTGGGGAAGTTGCCATGGGAACATGGCATACTACCCCACTTAAACTTGAATATAAAGTGATTAACAGAGCTGGCTGGAATAATCCAGCAAATCTGAGGAGGATGCAGAGGCTCCGAGTTCAAATGAACAGCATAAAAGTACACACCCTGGGGCAGAGTGCAGCTTGCATCACTCCTCTAGTGGCATGGCAAGGCAAGTGCCGATCAAGGATGATGATCTCGATCTTGAAGTGGTGGGGCATGTGAGGGATTGGCAAGGAGAATGCTGTTGCCATGACAGATAGCTTCCAGGCATAATAAGTGGCTCCATTAGGAGAACTTGTTAGGTATGGTGCTCTCCCCTCCCCCCTCCCCCTTTGTCCCCAATCAGAACTGTTCACTTTGAAGTCTTAGTGCTTACTTGGTGTGTAGCATTCACCTAGCACACCAATCCTGCTGGATTTCCCCCTCCAACATTCTCTCCAGTCTTACTGTTTTTTGGGTAGTTGGAACAGACTTCAATGCCCAGCCCACTGCTGATGCACAAAATCCACTGCTACAGAATCCCTGACTGGTGTGCCATCCAGCCCCTGCTTGGAAATCTCTAAAGAAGGAAACTCCGCTATCTTTGGAGGCAACTTGTTTTGCTATTGAACAGTTCACACTGTCAGGATGTTCTTCCTAATGCTAAGTCAAAAAAAAAATCTTTCTTTTAATTTGAACTTTTTTGTTAAGATCCTCCTCCTCTTCTTCTTCCCCTTGCCTGGAGCAACAGAAAGCAAATTTGGAGCATCAAATGTGAAAGCTGGCTGTGATATTACCATTTTTGCGATATCAGTGGCTACATAGCTATCCATGACAGCTATGTTCTGCCTCCACCGTTGGAGGGAGTATGCCTCTGTATATCAATTCCTAGGAATCACAAGTGAGAGCTTGCTGTTGCACTCAGGTCCTGCTTCCCATAGGCATCTGCTTGGCTACTGTGAGAATAGGATGTTGGATTAGATAGGCCTTTGGCCACATCCCGCAGAGCTCTTCCTATGTTTTTGTACTTCTTCATTATCTTTTTCAGGCTGAACATACCCAGCTCCTTCCACCTTTCTTCACAGAACTTGCTCAAAAGATCTCCATAACTCTGAAGGTCAAGGAGGCACAATTGTCCCCTATAGATGACATGGCATCCTCTTACTAGCTTGCCCAAGGTAACATTACTACTTACCCTTTGTGTAGCATGTATTCAGTGCTAGTCCTACGCAGGAGGAGACTCATTGAAATTAATGAACATGACTAACTTAGGTTTACTAATTTCAATAGGCTTACTCTGAGTAGCACTTAATTGAATACAACCGTTAATGTACATCTCAACAAACCTCACAACAACGCTGCAAGGTGAGTTAGTTTTGTTATCCCTATACTGCAGATGGGGACATCAGCCTGAAGGCAGTTTACCTAAGACCACCCAGTGGGTTTATGGCAGAGGCAAGATTTCAATCAGGGAGGTTTCCTGGTTCACAGTCACTAGGCTGCATAACTTCTCAAAGCAACCTGATGACAATAACAATCCCAGGGCCAACCTTTACAACTGCACATGAGGGAAAGGGAAGAGGATGACTGATTTCTACCTGTACATTTCCTGGTTGATTTTAAATGCTTTAGGGCCAGCTTGCCTATAGGATCATCTTCATTTGTATGAACATACCTGTGCTTTAAGGTCAAGTTTTGACTTCCTGACTGGGAGCCTGCCAGTAAGATAAATTAGGTTGTCAAGTCTGGATGCAGGGCCTTTTCAGTAGTGGCCCCACTTTTGTGGGTCTCTCTCCAATTTGATGTTTGTATGGCCTCATAATTACATCATTATCATCATCACCCTTTAAAAAAAGGTTTTAAAAACCCATTTATTTCAGGTTGCTTTCTCTTAAATGTTTTATGGTGGTACCGGTTTGAAGTTGTTTCAAAGAGTTTTTTGCTGATTTATCATGACATGTTGCAGGCCTGCTGTTGGTTTTTACTGCTGCTTTAAATGGTTGTTTTATTGTAATGCAATATAGTATTTATTGATTATTTTTATTGCACGTTACATTTTATGTAAATCAGCTTGTGATGGCTCTGCTTTTAAAGGCATCCTTTAAAAATATCTAAATAAGTTAGAGTGTTTGCGCCTCCTACATCAGAGGTAGTTATCTTCATCATCATACATAGACATCTCAAATCTTCCTTTTTCTCCCCACCCTCCTGGTTCCCAAGCAGCAGTAACCTCTTTCCTCTGCACCATGCAGAAGCTTCATTCTCTGACAAACAAAGTGGCACTCACTGTCTGACACCTTCTGAGGGCAACCCCATAATAACAGGGTGGTATGCAAAAGAGAAAGGCAGGGAGTGGGGAGAAGAAAGAGTCAGCCTTCAAGCAAGCCCCAGCTCCGAGCAAAAGCAGCCAGGAGGGCAAGAGACTGAATATTCTGTATGGCAGGACCTTGGCAGCTGCAGCCCACACACGGCTCCATCTGTGCCTTGACCTGCTGCTACACCTTGTCACACTCCACCCCTCCCTAAGTAGCTTTGCCAATGTACTTCTCAATGCAGCACTTTTTACTATTCAAGTCTTGCAATCTCCCAACATACAGATACGGCTCTGCTTTAGCACATCAATCCTTACTTGCAAGTGCTTGTTCCAGCACCCCTGCTAGGATCACACACTTGCCCCCACAGTGACCGTCAGTCCTCTCCTGCACTCTTCTCCTTACCTGCCCCAGCCATGGCTTCCCCAGGTGCTCATTTCTACCAATGACCACTCTTGAACATGTACATCTAGGCTGTTCTAGTATTATGTTCAATATTCACTCTGTTTGGTCATTTTTCCACTTCTTTCAGATCCCCAAGTCCTGGGCTTCACATACCTGCATTTAAAAACGACAACACATTTTTGGTGCCAAGCAAAAATGTTAGTTCTGGAATCTGAATAAATGACACAAATTAAGCAAATCTGTATGCATTTTGTAACATTTATTCTGTTTCTGCAAGTCATGGGGAAGGGGCAAGAGGCTGTAGAGAGAATGAAGTTCCATTTCCTGGTTTCGAGAAATGTTGTTCACCCCCTGCTGAAGTTTCATCAAGCGTATTGCCACAGACTTTCCAGCCTAATTTCATAGCTTTGAGTACCAGGAATTTGCTTTAAAAAAGAAAAGAAAAGCTGAGCTTCTTTAGATGCTGAATTCTGTGCCCAGTACCAAGGAATGCACTTGTACGGTGCAATTATCAAATCCACATGGCACCCCTGTTCATAATTTTTAATCCATTCTAGAATGAGCAGTATACCTTCCTCAAGCTGAGCTGCTTCTTGTTCTGTCCTCAGGCTCCCTCCACTGGTAGGGCCGCACTGCTGACACCTTGTGATAGTGCTCAGCACCTACAGGCAATTACTGTCCCAGTTCTGTTGTTCCACTCACCACGTCAAGGACTGTCAATACTCCTCAAACCCAATGTGTGTGTATCCTTTCCCAGTTATCCTAGTACCAGCACACAGCTTGCCACTGACTACAATCCTGATCAGGATGCATTACGATGTAAAATGCTAGAGACAGGCCTCTAACAGCAATATATGAAAATAAAATAAAAAGTAATGGAGGCCCCCAAACCCATTTCACTAGTGACCTAAATCCCAGCTCTTCACCTGTATCTCTGGAGATGAGGGATTGACTCTGAAGTTAATTAATGTCTCAGACAACTGTGCCATTTGCCTGGATGTGCATCTTTTATTGACAGCTCCAGCGGCATCTTCTGCAGTGACCAGACACAGTGCTATCCTGAAGGGAGCTAGCAAAATGTATGTTGGGGAGGCAGGGAGGATTTTCTGTGTACACAGTGGGGATAGGGGGTGGGGAGCACCTACAGCAGAGCCAGAAGTACAGGCTCACTCTAGTCCCAGGGCCCCATATTAAGGTGTGTTAGGAGTAGCGATGCCAGGTCTCCGGCAAATGGCCGGAGACTCTGGCCCCGCCCTTGCTTTTCTCACGTCCGGCCAGAATTGCCCCCATGTTGTTTAATCTCAGGTTTTCGGCTGGAGTCTCCAGTTTTTGGGGGAGCCCTCCGGCTCACACCACTTAATCTCTGGACTCTCACCTTCAATTTTTTTAAAAAAAGTTTCTAGGTGGTCTGGTTCCCGAGATATATACCAAAACATCAAAAAAAACAACCCACACGACTGTTTTTTACAGATCTTTAGAACAATTCCTTGCTCTGGCTACAACTCCCATCAGCCCCAGCCAGAAAAGTAACTTTTCAAAGCTCTGGCTGTAACCCCGCCCTTTCAGGATTGTAGCCAATGAAGCCAGGGTTGTGACTTGTTGATCCAGGCATGCCTAGGCTTAATTTCAACGTCAGAAAATGGTGGGTTTAAGATTTTTGCAGTCTGCGTAAGTAATATGGCTTAACGGTTTTTTTCCTCTTCTGTCCAAGAGTCAGACCCTGGGCTATGAAATATGAAAGTATTTAATCCAATATCTGCTTTTCTGGGAGTAAAGCAGTTCTAATAATCCCATGTACCTGGAGTAAACCCCATTGAACTCCATTAGGACTTACTTTTGAGTAGACATGATTAGGATTGTGCTGTAAATTAATGGGACTTATGAGTAAACATAGCGCAGACTTGTGTTTGTGTTGTAAATCTTTCTCTCCCCCTCCAACCCTATTTTTAAAGAAATTAGGCAGGGTTTATCACAGTTTTTATTATGTAGGAAACTAATACTGATTTTTTTACAAAATGAATGAAGTTTATTTATTTTTATTTATTTATTTATTATTTGATTTATATCCCGCCCTTCCTCCCAGTAGGAGCCCAGGGCAGCAAACAAAAGCACTAAAAACACTTTAAAAATCATAAAAACAGACTTTAAAATATATTAAAACAAAACATCTTTAAAAACATTTTTAAAAGCTTTAAAAACATTTTTTTTAAGAAAAGGTTTAAAAACATATTAAAAAGCAATTCCAACACAGACGCAGACTGGGATAAGGTCTCAACTTAAAAGACTTATTAAAAGAACAAGTTCCTTATCACTTCAGGGTACAGTTTTCCCTGGTTGAGTAAGCCCCATTGAATACATTGGCACTTGCTTCTGAGTAAACAAACATAGGATTGCACCATAAATATCTTTACAGGTTGTATAAATAATAAACATATTTGACAGTCATGCTTATATAAATATTTTCATAGAATCATAGTAGAGTTGGAAGGGGCCTATAAGGCCATCAAGTCCAACCCCCTGCTCAATGCAGGAATCCAAATCAAAGCATTCCCGACAGATGGCTGTCCAGCTGCCTCTTGAATGCCTCCAGTGTCGGAGAGCCTACTACCTCTCTAGTAATTGGTTCCATTGTCGTATGGCTCTAACAGTTAGGAAGCTTTTCCTGATGTCCAGTCGAAATCTGGCTTCTTGCAACTTGAGCCCATTATTCTGTGTCCTGCACTCTGGGACAATCGAGAAGAGATCCCGGCCCTCCTCTGTGTGGCAACCTTTCGAGTATTTGAAGAGTGCTATCATATCTCCCCTCAGTCTTCTCTTCTCCAGGCTAAACATGCCCAGTTCTTTCAGTCTCTCCTCATAGGGCTTTGTTTCCAGTCCCTTGATCATCCTTGTTGCCCTCCTCTGAACCTGTTCCAGTTTGTCTGCATCCTTCTTGAAGTGCAGAGACCAGAACTGGACGCAGCACTCAAGATGAGGCCTGACCAGTGCTGAATAGAGGGAAACTAATACTTCACATGATTTGGAAACTATACTTCTGTTAATGCAGCCTAATATAGCATTTGCCTTTTTTGCAGCCACATCACACTGTTGGCTCATATTCAGCTTGTGTTCAACGACAATTCCAAGATCCTTCTCACTTGTTGTACTGCTGAACCAAGTATCCCCCATCTTATAACTGTGCATTTGGTTTCTTTTTCCTAAGTGTAGAACTTTGCATTTATCCCTGTTGAATTTCATTCTGTTGTTTTCAGCCCAATGCTCCAGCCTATCAAGGTCCCTTTGAATTTTGTTTCTGTCTTCCACGGTATTAGCTATGCCCCCCATTTTGTATCATCTGCAAATTTGATAAGCATCCTCTGTACCTCCTCATCCAAGTCGTTAATAAAAACGTTGAAGAGCACTGGGCCCAGGACCGAGCCCTGTGGTACCCCACTTGTTACTTCCGCCCACTTTTGTCATGCTGTGTCCCTATAAGTATCTGATTTCATACTATGGTTGTACAATACTTCCTTTACATTTTAAGTATGCCTTGGGGTAGTCATGGTTCTCCATTGTTTTCATTCTGAGGGGCAGATAGGCTGAGAGATGGTGAGTAGCCCATGGTCACCCACTACACTTTATAGCTCATTTCCATTTTGAAAAATTAATTAAAACAATTTACATGCAGGCAAAATTTATTAAGTGGATTCACACAATACATGTAAAGCATATCCAACTCGCATTTAAAGTGCACGACTTCCCCTAAAGAATTCTGGGAAGTGTAATTTCCCCCTCACAGTTATAGTTCTCACCACTCTTAACAAACTGCAGTTCCCATGATTCTGTGGTGGGATTCATGTGCTTCAAATGGGTGTTGAATGTGCTTTAAAGGAATGGTGTGGATCTGCCCTAGGTATGATGTTCATTCAAGAGTGAATTGAAAAGAACAATTTTAAAAGATACTTCTTACTCTTACTCATTTCTCAGACCTCTTTCTGAAGGGTCAAATCTGTAAAAAAGTTTGGAGCAGCCACGTTAAAAGATAAGGGCAGGGTATTCCAGGCAGGGGGTTGCCAACCCTGCTTGGATATGGATGTCTTTGCAGAAGAACCCTAGTCAAGGTTTACCAACAGCACAATCCAAACTGTATCT
Organism: Rhineura floridana; assembly: GCF_030035675.1. Lineage (NCBI taxonomy): Eukaryota > Metazoa > Chordata > Lepidosauria > Squamata > Rhineuridae > Rhineura > Rhineura floridana. Next base: position 121,748,811 of record NC_084482.1, on the reverse strand, counting down.
ACTTAGAAGTCAGTCCTGTTGAGTTCTATGGGGCTTAATCCCTTAGTAAGTATGTTTAGAATTGCAGCCTTCAGAAGCATCCATCTTTACTCCCCAAAGCTCCCATCGAACATCTCCACAACACTAGGCTCCTTTGTCCCTGCAGTGGCCTTCTGGTGACTGCCCTGGCATGAAGGCACTTAACCCTTCTTGCTGAAAGCAAGTAGGCTAGATTAAATGTTCCCTACCCAGGCTCCATCTTTTAGCTAAGATTTCTATCTTAATTTCCAATTTTTTTTAATTGTATGGTCCAAGCAACTGTGATTGATGCTTAATGTATCATGCTTATGACATCACTCGGGCCTGCCTCGTGACATCACTTGGGCCCACCCCGTGACATCACTAGGGCCCGCCCCTCAAATCTCAGGTTTTGGGATGCTTCTGACCCGGCAACCCTAGTTAGGAGTATTTTAAAAGGCTAGTATCTGATTGGGCAGAAGGGAATAAACTATCAAATTCTGCAATGCACACAGAGTACTTAGGATACCTCCAGAGCTGCCATTTCTCTCTGTGATGAAAATGAAAAACCTTCCTACCTCCAGAGTAAAACTGGCCTGACCAGGATTTGTTTTTCTTGGTTGAGGAGGAAGGGGAAGGTGAATTCCTTTATAAAGAAAAAAATCAACATCAATAAATCAACGAATGAAGTGTGGGAATGCGTAACACGATGATGTCACAGCTAAATGTTATGGGGAAAGGGCCGAGAATCTGGCACAGAGATGCCATTTTTGGTGGCAGCCTGATGTTGCAATATGCCTGGCTAGGCAATGAGCAGTTAAATTTTTTGGCACACTAAAATGAATCCACATTATTGCACCCTCCCTCCATGTGTAACTAAAGGATTTGGGAGAAGCCAGGACAGAAGGGAAAGCTTACCAATCCTCCAGTTAGGAAGCTGCCTTGTACCATGTCAGACCACTGCATTAGTCCATCTAGCTCAATACTGTCAACACTGACTGACAGTGGCTGTCCAGGATTTCAGGCAAGAAACATTCTTAACCCAAGTTGGAGATGCTGGGGACTGAACTAGGACCCTTCTGCATGTAAAGCAGATTATCTGCCACCTTCTTCTTGCCTAGAAATGGACCTGCTGGCAATGGCCAGAGAACCCTTAGTCTCCAGCTCAACATGCAACAGCATGGTAGCTCTGGCAATGCCAATAATGCCACAGAATGAAACCTTTTAGTGGAGCACACAAATAAGTGAAGTCAGGAGTTGCTCCTTGCTTACCCATGTGCAAAACCAGGAACAAAAGGAGTAAGAAGGGATTTTAACCCACAATTCTGGATATTGGAAGGCCATAGGAGCAAAGAAAAAGAGGGTAGCTGCTAGTTTTGCTCAGTTGCGTCTACCATTCTCATGGCTGCTACTCTGTTGCAGCTGCTGTGCTGGTCCAGGTAGCACATGTGGAGTTATAGCACCTATAAATAGCTTGACTGATAAATGGGTACCACTGTACAATCGTCAGCACTGCAACTCCCTTTCCCTTCCTCTCCTGCTCTGTGTGTGTTTTGCCACCTGTTCTGTCCCAGCTGGAGTGGAGGGAGAGAAGCCAGCCAGCCAGCCAGCCAGCCAGCCAGCCAGCCAGCCAGCCAGCCAGCCAGCCAGCCAGCCAGCCTCATCTATCCAGAGCTATTAAGTTCCCAACAAAGTACAAATATTTGCAGAGCAGCCTTCAACACCTTCCCTTTTCCTGCTTCTCTTGCCCAGCTCCATCACTTTGGCAGGGGCAGCAGCTCCTGCTCATCATGGCATGATGGGGAAGAGGAAGTATCCAAAGTAGCAGAGCACATACTTTACATGCAAAAGACCTCAGGTTCAATCCCCGACATCTCCAGGTAGAGATGGGAAAAGACTGCTGATTGAAACCCTGGAGATGCTGCTAGTAGTCAGTGCTGACAATATTGAGCTATATGAGCTTGGTATAAGGCAGCTTCTTATACTGAGTCAGACCATTGGTCCATTTAGCTCTTTACTGGTGACACTGGACAGCAGTAGCTCTCCAGGATTTTAGGGAGGAGACATTCCCAGCCCTACCTAGAGATGCCAGGGATTAAAGATGGGAGCTTCTGCATGCACAGCACATGCCCATCCACTTAGCTATGGTCCTTTCCCAAGGCTACTGAAGGCAGTCAACACTAGCCCCCAAACATCAGTCCCCACAATGCATTGCCATAATCCTGGGCTCCCAAACTCACAAGCTATTTTCTCTTTTTCTGGCTAAATTCCAAACTGCTTAAATGTTTATTTTATTTAGGAAATTTCTATCCCACACCCTTGAGTGTTGCTTCATCCAGGGCAGCAAACAATCATGATAAAAACAACAACAGTACAGTCACAGATAAGTAATAAAAACAGCAAACAAAAAGCACTAGAGAAGCACAGTAAAACAAAATCAGTTGGGGCCTTAAAAAGGAGATTTAAAAAAGGACTTGGCTTGGCACCAAAAAACCCATAAGAGTTGGCACCAGGTGAGCCTACATAGGGAGGGCATATCAGACATGGGGTGCCACAGCTGGAAGGGTCCTCTCCCTAGTAGCCACCTCCCTAACTTCAGAAGGCAGTCACATCAGGAGGAAGCCCTCCAAAGATGACCTTAGTGTGCAGCAAGTTCATATGGGAGGAGATGATCCTTCAAATATCTAGGTATTATGCCCCAGGGGATGTCCTCAGGGGCTAGTGTTCAAGTACAGAAGATACAAGCCTTCACCAGAGTAATCAATGAGGGCAGGGTTGTAGGTGCAGCACAGTCCAAACAAACCAAGCACAAAGAATCAGTCTAGGACCAAACATGATCCAGAGAGAAAGTCAGGCAACTATCCAAGGTTAGTATCACAGGGAGTTCAGGCAAAATACAGGAAGGCAAGGAGATTAGAATCAGGAACAAGGAGCCTGAGATCTGTGTTGTTTCCAACAAGTGGGTGACTCAAGAGGGAGGCCTTATGTACTCTGGACTCCTAAACCATACCTTAACCACAGCTACTAACGGTGAAGTGCTCCCACATCTGGTACTGGGTCAGGGATAGGCATGACACTAAATCCCACATTGTCTAGGGCTTTTTGAATTTTGTTTGGAAATGGGCCAGCAATCCAATGAAGATGCCTCAGAAATGGTAGAGGCCAGCCTTACCATGGGGAAGCTGCCTTAGGCAGCAAATGTGGGGGGGGGAGCAGAGATGACAGAAATGTGTGTGCCACATAGCTGGCTCTGCACACCCTAACCTGGTGGGGTTGTCAACCCAGCACCCGAGAAGGCCTTCATTGGCACCCCCAGACAGGGCTCTCACACTCTAAGCTTTCCTTTTTAAAAAAGTAAGTCTGTAGCTCTCCCAGAAAAAATGTTATGAAGCAGAATGTACAAGGACCCTTCTAAGTGATCTCTGTGAAATGTGCCAGCCTGGCTCATCCCACCTGTCAGTGCTTTTAGCTAATAAGTGAAGTCGGAGCTGTGACTGATAAGTGAGTTGTTTGGACACTAGATGTCATGAACCTTGTGGAGCATTCCTGGAATGTACAGGAAGAGAAAGAGATAGAATGGGATCTAGGGGAGGGACCCAGTAGGTTGCGGGGGGGGGGAATGAAACAGGAGGCTTCAGCACTTTTGACAGTGACAACTCCACCTCTTTAGTTCCAGTTACAACTGAAGAAATTGTTTCTGACCATGAGTCAACTCCTTCTCCCCTCCACCCTCCCTCTTTGCCCGAGCCACCACTGTGCACACCTTCTCTAGAGGAGGTGCTGCTGGAGACTCAGCCCAAGCAGATGTCTAAGGAGGATCTCAGTGTTGTGCCACCACTGCTGAGGACATACAGGCAGATGTGCAGGCATGTACAGATAGCACCAGTTTTTCAATTTAGGTGGATTGCTTGCTTGTGCATGCCATCCCATTCAGAGAAACCTTCCCCATGCAAATGGAGGGAGCTCACCCCAAACTTAAAGGGTCTCAAGGGGCATGTCTAATTGTTGTGACAAAGTCTTACCTTGAGTAGTAATGCCTGGTTATGCTAGGCAGAGTTCTGTATAATCTCTGAGATTTCACATTAAACATAAGGGAGAAAACCACATCAGTGAGAGTCTGAGTCCAACAGAGTTGGCTAGGACACCAGGCAACAGGAATTTATGGGTTCTAAAGAGCTTCTGTTTCCCCCTTCCCATTAGTGCACTTTTCCTGCTTCTGCTTTGTTATCTAGTAGTCCTTGGGATCTCCATAGTTTTCCTTGCCTTTCTTTCCTAGCAACCAGGATGCATCTTTCCTGTGGTGGGTTTGTCTGAGACCAGGTACTCCCCAGAACAGGGGTTACCAACCTTTTTGGACCAGAGGGCATGTTTCAAATTTTGAGAGAGTGCTGGGGGCACCAGTCATGAAATGGTTGCCATGGGAGTGTGGCATAATACAAAATTAGAGAGAAGTCATGGGGCAAAATAAACAGGCTGCAATCAGCATTGAGAATATGGAGTCACCAGAGGTAGGGCCCCCTTTAGGATGCACACCTTAACGTGGTGAGGGGGTTTGAGAGTGTTGAAGAAGCTGAGAGCAATGCCGTCAGGAGTCTAGACCAAGAGGCTAGACTCCTAGCAGGGGCACCCAAGGCGGAATGGTCAAAGCTGAGACACCAGACTAAGATGTATCCAAACTCAGAGAAAGGCAATGGTAAACCACCTCTGAATACCTCTTACCATGAAAACCCTATGAACAGAATATCAAAAATGCAACACGAGATAGTGCTGGAAGATGAGACCCCCAGGTCAGAAGGCACTCAGCGAGCTACTGGGGAAGAACAAAGGACAAGTACGAGTGACTAATGACGCAGCTGGATCAAAGCCACAAGGAAGCCCAGAGGCTGATGTGCACAGATACGAAAGAAGACTCCGGAGTTGTACGATGCACACAATAGCATGAACCAGGGAAAGTTAGAAATTGTCAAGCAAGAAATGGAGCGTATCAACATTACAATACTTGGCGTGAGTGAATTAAAATGGACTGGAACAGGACATTTTCAATCAGGCAACTACAAAATATTTTATGCAGGAAATGAGAAATCAAGAAGAAACGGGGTTGCTTTAATAGTGAGAAGTGATGTAGCAAAAGCAATTAGGAGCTACAACGCAAGGTCTGAGCGAGTGATATCAATGAGATTAAACGGGAAACCTATTAACATACCCATCATCCAAGTCTATGCTCCAACGTCAAATGCAGAAGAAGAAGAATTGGAGAGATTTTACGCAGAGGTACAGGAGGAAATTGATATGATGATAATCATGGGGGACTGGTATGCAAAAGCAGAGAACGAGAAGAACTAGGAATTGTGGGGAAATGGGGCTTAGGAGACAGAAATGAATTTTGTGAAGCCAATGATTTGTTTCTTGCCAACACATTTTTTGAGCAACCAAAAAGACGACTGTACACGTGGACATCACCAGATGGTCAATATAGGAATCAAATTGATTATATCATTGGAAACAGAAGATAGAGAAGTTCCATACTTTCTGCAAAAACAAGACCAGGAGCAGACTGTGGTACAGATCATGAACTGATCGTATCGAAAATCAGAGTAAAGCTAAAGAAGAACAACAAAGCACTTTCTGTATAGAAATAGAAGAGGACAACAAAAAGGGAAGAACAAGAGCCCTATTCCAAAAGATTAGAGAAATGAAAGGGAAATTTAAACCAAGAGTAGAGATACTGAATAATCAACAGGGGAACATACTGACTGACCAAGATGAAATAAAAGGAAGACGGAAGCAATACACTGAAGAACTCTATAAAAGAGATGCAAGGATGACAGATTCATTCACAGAGGAACCATATGATGAAGAACCAGAAATTTTAGAATGTGAGGTGAAAGCTGCTCTTAAAATTCTTGGAAGAAACAAATCACCAGACATACCAATAGAGTTGCTACAAGCTACTGAGACTGAATCTGTCCAAAGTTTGACAAAAATTTGTCAAGAAATATGGAAAACTAAACAATGGCCCACAGACTGGAAGCGTTCAATACATATCCCACTTCCAAAGAAAGGGGATCCCAGAGAATGCAGTAATTATCAAACTATTACCTTAATATCCCATGCAAGTAAAGTAATGCTCAAGATTCTACAACAAAGGCTCTTACCATATATGGAGTGAGAAATGCCAGACATCCAAGCTGGATTTAGAAAGGGAAGAGGCACCAGAGATCATATTGCAAACATACATTGGATAATGGAACGGAGCAAGGAATTTCAGAAGAAAATCACCCTGTGCTTTATAGACTACAGCAAAGCATTTGACTGTGTAGATCATGAAAAACTATCGAATGCTTTAAAAGAAATGGGGGTGCCACAGCAACTGATTGTCCTGATGAGCAGCCTATACACTGGACAAGAGGCTACTGTAAGGACAGAATATGGAGAAACCGATTGGTTCCCCATCGGAAAGGGTGTGAGACAGGGGTGTATTTTATCATCCTTTTTGTTTAATCTGTACGCAGAACATATCATACAGAAAGCGGGATTGGACCAAGATGAAGGAGGTGTGAAAACTGGAGGGAGAAACATCAATAATTTAAGATATGCAGACGATACCATACTACCAGCAGAAAACAGTAATGATTTGAAACGAATGCTGATGAAAGTTAAAGAGGAAAGCACAAAAGCAGGACTACAGCTGAATGTCAAAAAGACTAAAATAATGACAACAGAAGATTTATGTAACTTTAAAGTTGACAGTGAGGACATTGAACTTGTCAAGGATTATCAATACCTCGGCACAGTCATTAACCAAAATGGAGACAATAGTCAAGAAATCAGAAGAAGGCTAGGACTGGGGAGGACCACTATGAGAGAACTAGAAAAGATCCTCAAATGCAAAGATGTATCACTGAACACCAAAGTCAGGATGATTCAGACCATGGTATTTCCGATCTCTATGTATGGATGTGAAAGTTGGACAGTGAAAAAGGCGGATTTGAAATGTGGTGTTGGAGGAGAGCTTTGCCCATACCATGGACTGCAAAACAGACCAATGATTGGGTGTTAGAACAAATTAAAACAGAACTGTCACTAGAGCTAAAATGATGAAACTCAGGTTATCATACTTTGGACACATCATGAGAAGACATGATTCACTAGAAAAGACAATAATGCTTGGAAAAACAGAAGGGAGTAGAAAAAGAGGAAGACCAAACAAGAGATGGATTGATTCCATAAAGGAAGCCACAGACCTGAACTTACAAGATCTGAGCAGGGTGGTTCATGACAGATGCTCTTGGAGGTCACTGATTCATAGGGTCGCCATAAGTTGTAATTGACTTGAAGGCACATAACAACAACAACAGAGGTAAGGAGGACACTTAACTTCCTTCCCGAAAGTGTCCCTAAGCAGTGAGCATACCTCTTTCTCTCACAGATTTAGCAGCCTTAATTCAGTTTGTCTTATGGGGAAATGCAAATGATTTCACATAGGGACACCACAGAACACACCTGACTCTCCTGACATTGCGTGACCATAATTCTCCTGCAACTACCTTCCAGCTCTGATAGGTTCCCAGACTGCAGGGTCCCTTGCTGGGCAATAATTGCATTCCCCTCAGAGACAAAATTGCTGCTTGAGCATCAGAAAAAATGTGCTATCTCAGAACATAAGTGCTTTCTTGAAGGAAGATGTCTGGATCGCACACAACAAATGAGCAACAACTGTGTATTTGTTGAGCTGTAAGCTGAGGGTCTGATTGAGAAGGCCCTAAACAGTTACAGTGACTCCCAGTCACCTACTGCATAATTTCCAGGCTTCTACTTGCCCAACTTCAAGGCTCATTCATTCCAGCCATCATTCCAGCTATATTTTCCTCATATCCATCCCCTTGCACTTCTACACCCTATTCCTTCACACCAATGCATCTGTTTACCCACTTAGAAGTTGCAATTCTGGTAATAGCACTGCCCATCCCAAAAGCTATTGTCCAATAGCAGAGCCTGCAAACCCTTTCCATCCCCCCATCACCTACAGCAACGGGCAGATCAGACTGCAAAGAGAAGATATCATCATGCACCTCTCCCTGAACAGATTATAATTACAGATGATCGCCCACACCCTCACCCACAGCACAAACAATAACGGAGCCATGCCTACCCCAGCACTTTGGAGCAAACCCTATTGAAACAGGGCAGCATCCATTTCCCTGAAGAGACCTAGAGTAATATAGCAGCTGCTATCCCTGAAGCAGCCATACAATAACAGAGCAGTGTCTTTTTCTACTTCAGCATGCTAGAATAAACCCTGTAATTACAAGGCAATGCCTGCCTACTTCAGCGGTCTTAAAGGACATCTTTCAATAACATACCAGAGTCAGTGTGTAACATGGCATTCACAAGCAAATCTTAACATTTCCAAATGCCAGAGCAGGTGCCTAGGGCATAGTGCTATCTCTGTCCCATTCCTTTCTGTGGCCAAGACGGAGGAGCTGGGAAAGCGCAAGGCAAAGGCTCCTGAACCAATGCACTAAATCAGCCCTTGACAGATTCAGCACATCTCTTTTTGTTCATATAGTCAGTTCATTAATATACCACATTTTCCACAAACACATTTGTGCGCAAATGACTTGCAGAAAATAAACAGTCCAATACAATAACCATAGCACATAATAAAATTACAACATCAATATAATGTAACACAGACAGTTTGATAATTAACAGTTCATTTAAAATATATCAAAAATTTAAGTGAGCATCAAGCTTACTGGTAGACTACTTAACAAGATCCAATACCTTCACATTCCAAACTAGTGCCAAAGCTGAAGGCGCTAGTGTCTAGCAACCCCCCACAACTTTTAGACACAAAGGCCAGAAAGCCACTTCACAGTTCCTCTAGCAGCAGCTCAGAAGTCTCCTAAGGCTTGAGGGTAGGGCAAGGCAGGTGGAAACAGCCAGCCCCTGAGGCAGAGAGAGTCCCTTCTCTCCTCCCCCCCATACCCATCCCAATTCCCAAGACTTCAGAAATGGTTAACCATGAATTCTTGTGCTGCTCGGCCTGACTAGATATGGTCTTTCAAAGGGGCACCCACCACCAAAATTGTTTCAAGCTAGAAGTTCCAGAAAACTAAATTTCACTTGATAGCATACCAGCTTCTTAGTTCCCTGGGTTACCCTTATTTACAGAATATGTCTTTCAGCAATGCTAGTCTTGCATCACACATCACAGCAGCAATCATCAAGTTGTTCAGGTAGCCAGAAACAAAAAGAGAGGACACATTTAGATTCACACCCAGTACTGCATTTTTTGTTGTTGTTTAAGAACAAGGCAAATGAGCAACATTGCCACAATGCTTCAGCAGCCTGGGAGGGTAGGAAGGTTCTCCTTCACTGGATGTGATTAAGCAGAGGCTGGGTGGCTCTCTGTTAGGGATACTATAGATGCAAGATTCCTATGTTGAGCAGGGATTTGGATAAGATGACCTCCAAGGTCCCTTTGGGGAACTCACTGACATACCTGAACCCTGCAGAAAGCAGATATGAACTTCCCATGTATCAGTTGATGTGCAGTTTAATCCTGCTTAATTGCTGTTTCCCCACCCTGCTAGCCAACTTTGACAGATAGGTAGGAGAAACACCTGCTAATCACCTGGTGTCATTATGTCAGATGATTGACAGCTGGGTAGTCCCATCCACCTCTCAAAGTTGGCTTGCAGGAATGGGGTTGGGGAGATAAAGATCTGGTCTGCCAGGCCAAAAAGATTCCGCAGCCCCTGCCATACCCAATAGGGGATGATGAAAATGGAAATGGACTGCCTTCAAGTTGATCCTGACTTTTGGCTACCCTGTGAATAGGGATTTCATGGTAAGAGGTATTCAGAGGGGGTTTACCACTGCCTCCCTCTGAGGTTAGTCCTCCCCAGGTGGCTAGGGCCTGCTTAGCTTGCCACAGCTGCACAAGCCAGCCCCTTCCTTGTCCGCAACTGCCAGCTGGGGGGCAACTGGGCTCCTTGGGACTATGCAGCTTGCCCACGGCTGCACAGGTGACAGGGCACGTAGCCCCTGAGCCACTTACTGTGGGGGTGATCTTTAGCTGGTCCTTGACACCCAGGAGACACGAGCGGGGATTTGAACTCACAGACTCTGGACTCCTAGCCAGGCTCTCCTCCCCACTGTGCTATACCAGCTGTTAGGGGATGATACTACTGACTTATATTACAGTTTGTTGTAAGGATTACAGAGACATACAAAAGTGTTATTATTCCAAGTACCAAAGTGCCTCCTAGCAGCCCCCAAATGGACTGCCACACCATCATTAATACCTTGGAAGCTGGGTCAGGGCTTCCCAAGGCATACAGATGGAGCAAAGAGATTAGGTATTTCATTAATTAAAAGAGGTTCTTTCTGCTTGATAACAACAGCTAACGACTACAAATAATCAGTTGATAAAGGGGGGGAAAGAGGCAGAGTTCCTTTGCCAGACATGTCTATTTGATAAACATCAACTAATTGCAACACCTAATTATACAGAACACTTCAATTTGAGCAAAGTCCACTTCCCACAAAGTGACAATAAGATCTGTGTAAATCTTCAGCTAGACAATAGGTAACGCTAGTTAACAGATGAATTCACAGACTTCAAAGATTTTATAGAATTTCCCCCTAGTTTTAGAAATGTAGGGAAGGTTGGATTGTTACAGTCACCAAACCAGGATTACCAGGATGACAACACTGAGTCACGTACACACAGAGCATCTGGGTCAGGCCTAGACCCAGCGTGAAAGATGAAACTTTAACAGAGCATCTTTGATTAGGATTATTATGCCCATGCAGAGTGTCTCTTCTGAGAGCAGATGAGGGGTGTGTGTGCATGTACTCATTTACATGGGTCCATGTGTGCAAGCACACACTGGTTTTATATGCAGAAAAGGATGCTGCTAGGGCGTATGTGTTTTAGCAGGCAGCTTTTGTGCCACTGCATAAATGCAGCTTGTAAGGGGGTTTCTACTGGCATGTGTCCTTCTTAAGGCCAGTACGGGCTCCCTTACTGAGTGTGTTGATTGGAGCCATCAGGGGCTACAGCAAAACTAGGCTTAGCTGTAATGAGGCAGCCTGCAAACGGCAGGATTGATTGTGTCACTCCAGCTTTGGGGAGAAGGGAGGGGAGAATCAAATTATCAGGTGGGCGCTTGTTACAGAGCCGCTACTTTAATGGATTTGCTCATATTTTGTCAATAGATGTTTGTAAACGATTGCCACAGCTTAGCCATTGATTTGGCACAGGCGAAACCAGCCAGCTGCTCGCATGCTGGCCTAGCTTGGGGAAAAAGACATGACCCCAGGCGGGGACGATGCAAGCAGGAAAATGACAGTAGCTAGGCAAGCAGGGTGCCTAGTATTGCCCCCTTGCAGCTGAAGGGAAGCTTATCTCTGTAGCACTTAACAGGGTGCTTACGCTTTCTCCAGCACTGCAGCTGCCAGTGGGTTTAGCATGAATCATAGCAGCAGCAACCATGCATAGCCCTGTCACACCAGGTGCATGTGCGTTGTGCTGTCAATCCTGTCAAATATGGGGCCATGGCTGGAGAAGCAGCAGACGTCGCACACATCTTAGCACAAAAATATTAAGCTATATCTGAGTGTTTGTCTTTAATCTTTTTGCACTGAGATACACACTAGGCTTGCTGCTTCTCTAGATCATCTCCAGTAGCACAGCACACCAGACTAGCAATGCCAGCTCTGACTCCAAAAGAACAACTTTTGCAGACTTCTTGCCTCCTCTCTTATTAAAGCCTGCGCCTGCCATTCCTGTTTTCTACCTGGGCAGGGAATGAGGAAATTCTATTGGCCTGACTAGCCCAGTACTATCTACAGCAGCCTTCCTCAACCTGGTGCCCTCTGGATGTTTTGCGTTGCAACTCCCACAATTCCTGACCATTGGCCATGCTGGGTTGGGGGTGATGGAGCTTGTACTCCAAAACATCTGGAAGACACCAGGCTGGGGAAGGCTGATCTACAGTGACTGGAATCAGCTCTCAAAGATCTCAGACAGAGGTCATTTCCCAGCCCAGCCTTTTGACTGGACATGCCAGCTCCTGAACCTTGGACATCTCACGTGCAAAACATGCACTGTGCCACAGAGCCACGGTGAATAGTTTAGCTCACCTCCAGCCTCTTGTGCTAGCTTTGCAAAGTGACATCTCTCATGCAACCTCCAGCTAGGGCTGACCTTCTGATTATGAAATGCTTTATAAGAAGGGCAGGGCCAATCTGAAACCTGGAGTGCAGCATCCTTCCGCTTATGCCTGTGTGTACTAAGCAGCATAGGTATTGGACAGTACCAATACAGCCCAGGTAGCAAAGGGCACACTCCCTTCCCTCTGGTCCTGTGCAGAAGTACTCTATGTGGAGTCACTGATTGCTATGATTTTGCCACTAAGCCTACAACTGTGTCCATATATCCTTTCCAAACACCTCTCCTATAACCCCATGCTCAGCTGCCATTGTACCACAAAATGCCCAGCCTGGTCACAGAGAATACCACAACATTAGTTGCATGACCCAGAATGATGCCAGGGTTAAGCTCAGTCTACAAGCAGTGTGCCCTTCCCCACTGTGTGCTTATCAGGGAGCTTTGCAGGAGGAGGGAGATGTGTCCTTTCTCCAGCTCTTCCATCCATCAATCACAGGCAGCAAGAAAGAGCATGCAGACAGGGATAAGACTGTGGGAGTGTGCACTGGCAGTGTTTCTAATGAATAGGCGAGCAAGAAGGCAGCAACTGGGGGGGGCGGAGAGAGAAAAGGAGGGGAGAAGCATTCCCAGCCCTTGGCCATGAGCCAGCTTTTCACTGCCTGCCGGCAACCAACCAAGGTGACCCTCATCATGGAGGGGGGGGAAGGAAGTAAAGGCAATGGCTGGTGCAATCAGCCACGCACTGGCTACAGACCACCTGGTTGGGATTACTGAGAAAAGACTTTTCAAATTCTTGGCAGACTTGCCCATGCAGTCCTACAGCAGGAAGCAAACCTTAGCTTAATGCTTATGACTGACCAGTCTTTCAATACAGTTGCCGACAGCAACAGCTTGACAGGGTTGGCAAAACTGCCCTGCTCTAACCACTGCTGTGAGATCTCTATCTGTCTACAGACAGAGACACATCTTATTACCAGCCCACATTTGCATTCAGCTGGGAATCCAACTCATTGCAGAAGGTCCTCTATCCTTATGGAACAATGTACCAAAAAGAGCTTCCTATGTCCACAACACTCATATGACAGCATCTCTTTCCCTCCCTCCCCCATTCTCTTTTCCTTCAAAGTCCTCTTATAATACATCTTTTTCTGTGAAAGCCTAACCCACGCTGGGAACACTGTGGTGTTGAACTGCATGTGTGTAGGTTACAAATACAGCAAATAATAATAAATATAAACACATGTAACTCATGAAAACCCTATTCATAGGGTTGCCATAAGTCGGGATCGACTTGAAGGCAGTACATTTACATGTTACATTTCAACTTTATTTGATCACATTCAGCTCTTGCTACCTCCCCCCCCCCCCGTTTGCAAGCTTCTTGGGGCAAGGTCCAGTCCTTTGGTCTGTTTGTCTGTTCAGCACCATGGACAGTGATACTGGTATAATCATCATCAACTCGATCATAATCTCACCAGTTGCTAGAGTAGCTCCACCCACAACCCTGAAAGGGCTACTGTGAGATACTGATCTGCATTTGTAATGGATAGCTCTGAGAGTGCTCTCCTCCAAAGCGGGTATGGCTCCTGTTATAGCTGTGTCTCCAGCTGCTGGGCTCCATTGCTTAGTAACAGTCTCGGGTTATGGGCTCTTCTTGCTGGGACCCATGAACTGCTAGGCTTCTGTACAGTTCTACCCATTTCTCATTCATCCACCTCCTTTGTTTGGGCCCTGCCAGGGAGTAAATGGCTTCATATTATGGGCTGAATGGCTCTATATTCTGCACACACAATCCCCTTCGGAATCACTCTGCAAAGGCACTCTTTTAGCCTCGCCCAGTTTGTGGCCTCTGATGCCAAAAGAGGGAAGGGTGACTCCAACAGGAAAATGACTCCCTCCCCACCACTTGCTGTCTGTTCTTCTTCTGCAAGATGCCAACTCTCCCTTCCCAGTAGATACATGCAGCACGGTCTGGTCTCGGCACATTGCCTGCTGTGCGAAGCGCCCACCCGCATCACTCAGTTTCTGTGCCAGGCTAGCCACACGCGACACCATCTGCTTCATTCTTTCATTAGGAGAAGATCTTCATTATTATTGTTATTGACAAGACTGAATATCTGCAGCCTGTGTGACAGTAGAACTTGACCAACTCCATGTGAGGCTATGATAATGATGCAGGGCCTCTCACCATCTGAGCCTGCAGGATGGCATGGCAGACGGGAAGTGTGGAGAAGGCAGCCAGGCAGCTTTGGGCTCACAGCACTTAGCCAAAACTCCTGCACACTGTATGAGAGTCTCAGGAAATAAATAGTCCTGGCTGGGGCAGAGGCCATTACAGAACTTAATGCCCCACAATCCAGAAATGGCACTAGCACTAGGCTACCTCTCATTCGGCCTACAGACCAAAGAGGTAAGAGTGTGGCCTTTATTTATCACTTTACTGTCCTTACGGCAAGGCTTTATTTATTTATTTATTTATTTATTTATTATTTCCATTTATATACCGCCCTTAGCAGAATAGCTCTCAGGGCGGTGAACAAACAAGATAAAATACAATATATCATAGTAAAAAATCACAAAAACATGTACAAACAAACAACAGAAAGCACAACAAAAACGAAATACAACACAAATTAAGAAGGATACATGTTAAAAGTAGAAAGATTAAGAAAATTAAAAGATTAAAATGCCTGGGAGCATAAAAAGGTCTTTACCTGGCGCCGGAAAGATAGAAGTGTAGTCTTTGTTGAGGATCTCTGTGCACAATATTCATAGCCAACCATACCCACAGCTAGAGCAGATGAGAGTCTTCTTAAGAGAAGCTGCAGGTTGAGGAACTTCCCAAACTCCCAGTACAAACGTGGATGGCATGTCTAGTGACAATTCAAATTATGCTGGATGGAGAATCTTCACCCAGCAATGATAGGAATGGTTGAAATGCTTGAAGGCAGTTCATGTGCAGTGCACTAGGATACCTTGGGGAGGGGCAGACAATGATGTTCCAACTCAATGGGAGAATGCTTGAGTTGTGTGGGCCTCCTGAGGTGTGACTTGGTACACATAAATTATCATCATCATCATCATAATCATCAATAAAATGTTTGCTGGAGCTTTGTTACATTCCACCACCCATGAAACACCAGCTGAGACAGTAAGCACTTTCTTTTTGTGGCTTCTGCATGGCCCCCACATCCAGGCCTGGACATAAACCTGAACATAGATGCCTTTCTGTGCTTTCTTCATCTCCCCCCTTCTCTGTGCCGTGCTAGGCAGGGAGCTGGCTTGGAGATGGATGGGCTGCTTCATTCATGCTCAGCACTTGGTATTCCCCAGAAACAGGCTGGGAAATATATGGGGACAAGCAAGTCAGAAACATTAGTTCGAAGTCCCCCTCCCCACCACCAAAGCTTAGGCCAGCCAGAGACTGTGGCAGATGATGTTCAGTGGCCTACAGGACCCTGCCTGGCAGCTACATTTTGATGAACTGCACTGTAATGCAACCTTCCAGCTCAGTGCATCCTGCAGTTAATGGTGGGGCATGCGGGGAAGAGGTTGACGTAAGACACAATGGAGAGGGAGAGGGAGGGAGGGAGGGAGGGAGAGAGAGAGAGAGAGAGAGAGAGAGAGAGAGAGTTGAAGCACTATGGAATTGCAATAGCCCAAACAGACTGAGCCTAGAACTGCAGCTAGATAATCCTGCCTGTGAGTTTGGCAAAAGCTTTCATGCCCAAGTCTGGAATACTTCCACAGAACAGAACTCATGCTTAGCAAATGGATGCCACTAAATACCCATGGAAGGCAAAATAGGACATCTTGCCCTGACCTACTCAGTAGCAAACAACATCCCTGGCCTGCCACATAAGCAGGGTCCAGCAATACCACTGCAGTTAATGAGTTACTAAAGAGCTCCATTTCCACTGAAGGAGGCAGGCATGATGCAAAGGTCATGTTTATACCACTGGGGCAGTGAATGTTCTTATTTCAGCTGATGGTGCCTTAACGCCAGTAAGCATCCCCACTTAGTGGCTTTATAAAGTACAGACTTAAAAACATTTACAATGACCTGAACTCAAATGTGTGATGGAAATGCTTGAAATGCTTGAAGGCAGCTCACGTGCAGTGCACTAGGATGCCTTGGGGAGGGGCAGATAATGATGTCCCAAAACAATGGGAGAATGCTTGAGTTGTGTGGGCCTCCCTGAGGTGTGGCTTGGTACACATATTAATTATTATCATCATAATCATAAATTAAATTTATATCCTGCCTATCCTCCCGAAGGAGCCCCAGGCAACAAGCAAAACAATTTTCCCACCACCACCGTCACCACCACCACACACACAATAAAGCATTCTGAAAACAATTAAAACCTTTTTAAAAACAGTTACAGTCTAAACCAGCCTTGTCCAACCTTTGGGCCACAGATGTTGCTGGACTACAGTTCCCATAATTCCTGACCATTGGCCATGCTGGCTGGGGCTGATGGGAGTTGCAGTCCAGCAACATCTGTGGCCCAAAGGTTGGACAAGGCTGGTCTAAACCTTCTAAAACACAGCTGCAGATAAAACATTCTAAAAACAATTGCAAATAAAAACATTCTTCTGTTCAGTGATACCGTTGCCAGAAACAGTCTCCTTAATCCATCAAATGCCTGGGTAAACAGGAACGTTTCCAAATTCATCAAAAAAAGTCAGTAATGTTGGAGACAGATGCATCTCACTGTGGAGGGCATTCCACAAATGGGGAGTCACCACTGAAAAGGCTCTGTCATGAGTCAATGCTAACCAGGCAGCCGCCAGTGGTAGCATCACCAAGGTGTCACCTGTGATATGTATTCTTTGGCCTACTACAGAACAAATGTGGTCCCCCATATGAGTGACTGTTGCTTTATATAGCTTTTAGCACAAGGCCTCCACCTTGCTGAAGCTAAGCAGGTCTGAGTCTTGCCAGTGCCTGGATGGAAACCATCGAGGGACCTCATGTATGCTGCCTTGGGTTCCATTATGGAAGAAAGGTGGGAGAGAAATGTAGTAAGTATATATTTTATAGTTTAATGTACATGGGCCTGAGGTCCTGTGTAGATGCACTCCAAGAGGCACCAATGAAATATACTGGAAGTGCAGTAGCTTTGGAGATGGTGCAGAAACCCAGTGCTTAGCTGCTGTGCTTCCAGTACTGAGGATGTCATGGAGAGTTAGGACCTCCACAGGTTTTCTTCTGTCAACTGTCCCCTGTTGTCCCAGTTCTTACTGTCTACTGCATCAGGGAGCATTATGGACCACAAGGACACCTGCTGTGCATACAGAAAGTCTCAGGTTCAATCCCTGACATCTCTGGGTAGGACTGGCCACTAGTCATGCTGGCTATGTTCTACCTCCATTGTTGGAGATAGTATGTCTCTGAATGTCAGTGGCTTGGAATCATAGGTGGGGAGATCGCTGTCCTTCTTGTCAGGTCCTTCTTGTGGGCTTCCCATAGGCATCTTGTTGGCCACTGTGAGAACAGGATGTTGGACTAGGTAGGCCTTTGGCCTGATCCAGCAAGGCTCTTCTTATGTTCTTATCATTGGGTGGGGAGACCTCCGAGAGCCATTGCCTGAAATTCTGAGAGCCACTGCCAGGCAGTGTCAACGACACTGAGCTTGATGGACCAATTCTCTGATGTGGTATAAAGCAGCTTCCTGTGTTCCTACCATGCTTAAGGGAATTATGAAAGTCCCCACAACTTACAAGGGATTTCTGTCTGTTAGCCAAACTCACATATTTCAATCTTACCACCTGGCCTGCCCCAAAAACATGGTTATGAAACTGTAGTAGAGAAGGAAGTGACTGTTGTTATTCTTCCAAACACATGAAATCCCTAGCCTCAACTTCATTTGAAAGATAAGAAAACAAACAGCTAGTGCTCATGTGAGCACTGACCTATGCTTGTATACCAAGGTAACCTCGAGCTGCAGAGCTCAATGCTTTCCCACCTTCTCCGAGTCCCAGCTCAAGACCACTTACATTCTGTGAAGTGTCAAGTCAGTATCCTCCTCCATCTTCCACCATCTCAGTATAAAGCAGAGCAGACTTAATCTGAATTTATCTTTCCTTGTTTCCTTTTCTGTTAGAGACAGAAACACCTGTGCCTATGAGCGGCAAGATGGGGAAACTGAGACATGTGGCAGGATGGGGTCTGCCAAAACCCATAAGGCACCCTTATCATGCAAAGCAGGGTTCTGAAGTGCTGCAGCTATAGCTGCTCAACCTAGAAACAATGTCTATCTTGTTTTTCTGGACTAGGGAAAAGTCATTCAGTTGGGGCCTTGGGACAATAGTGTGAAAAGGCTATTTGAAGTTCTAAAATACATGGAATCAATGACAGCTGCTGACTACTGAATCTGGTGGGGTGGGCAAGGCAGTCACTAGAGGCAGGGCTAATTTGTTTTGCTTTTCTCCCCATTCTCTCCCCTTGCAAACATACTGTGAACACTTCAGCAACGATGTAGTACAATTACTTAGCATCTAACTGAGCTCAACATATTTAGAGTAGAAAATAAAACAGCAGCATGGTCATGCCACCCATTTCTGGTACTGAGAAAGGAGGAGCTGCTAAGGAGAGTATTTAATTATGTTGGAATATGTCAGGGGTTGAGCATAATGAAAGCAATCATTCCTACAAAGCAGACAGCCCATTCATAGAAAAACCCACATATCTCTATGAGGCCTTGAGGTCACCCGGAGAAGAAGATCAGAAGAAGATCATGGAAGATTCCTTGTTCTTATTGTTTTGTTTGGTTGTATTCTGTTATTCTTAATGCTGGTTAGGTGTTATTTCATTGTTTAGTTTTTTAGATCTGTTGTTGTTTTTGTATCATTTTGCTTTGTACATCGCCTAGAGTGGCTGGATGGTCAGCCAGATAGGTGATTAACAAATTCAATAAATAAATAAATATACATAAAAATCTAAGGATGTTGTCATGCTGTAGTTTGCACTGCCATATGCCAACATATAGCACTGCAAATTACAGCATGGCAGCAGCCTTCTACATGCTGCCAGGCCATCACAGCAATGTTGGAGGGCAGCAGAGGCAGCGGTGTGTGGCACAGGCAAGCCACGGATGAACAGTCACAATAGGCTGGGGCAGCTCCTCAGCAACCATCCCGGCCTGCTGCTGCCACCGTCACCCACCTCACTGACAACATTGTTTCAGCCTCAGCGGTGAAGAGTGAGGAAGAGGGAAGCAGCAGGTAGTGAGAGAGCAAGACAGTTGCTGAGGAGCTGCCCTGCCCTGTCTTTCATTTATTCATTCATTTATTATATTTATACCCCGCCTTTCTATGAGGTGTTGCCTCGGCTGGCCACCTCCCTCTTTTGTTTGCCTCCTCCTCACAGGAGAAGGTCTAAACAGGGGAGAGGAGGCTGGATGCCTTGTAGAGGAGGGGGAGAGAAAGAAGGCTGGGTGCCCTGTAGAGATGGGGGGGAAGGAGGCTTGGCCAGGTGTGAGGGTGAGTTTGGCAAGGCCGGGGGGCAGTGGGGGGTTGGTGAGGGGGTGGGGGGTTGCATTTCTTTGCACCTCTGGCGTCTCTGGGGGGAAGAGAAGTGGGGGAGGAATTTAAATGGCATTTGGTGAGCTCTAAGAGGAGGGGTGGTTTGGGTGAGGATGTTAGGTGGCAGGGTGGGCAAGGAAGTGAAGCAAGCAGTGGTGAAAGCCGCTAGTATACACATAATCTCATAAACCAGGGATTCTCAAACTGTGGTCTGTGGACCACCAGTGGTCCTTGAGCTTCACTCAGATGGTCTGCAGGCATGTCCTCATTTACTATTCATATTGATTCTTAGAGCCCTGTTCCAAAAGATTAGAGAAATGAAAGGGAAATTTAAACCACAAAGTGGGATGCTGAATAATCAACAGGGAAACACACTGACTGACTGAGATGAAATAAAAGGAAGATGGAAGCAATACACTGAAGAACTCTATAAAAGAGATGCCAGGATGACAGATTCATTCGTGGAGGAACCATATGATGAAGAACCAGAAATTTTAGAATGTGAGGTGAAAGCTGCTCTTAAAATACTTGGAAGAAACAAATCACCAGGACCAGATGGCATACCAATAGAGTTGCTACAAGCTACTGAGACTGAATCTGTCCAGATTTTGACAAAAATCTGTCAAGAAATATGGAAAACTAAACAATGGCCCACAGACTGGAAGCGTTCAATATATATCCCAATTCCAAAGGAAGGGGATCCCAGACAATGCAGTAATTATTAAACTATTGCCTTAATATCCCATGCAAGTAAAGTAATGCTCAAGATTCTACAACAAAGGCTCTTACCATATATGGAACGAGAAATGCCAGATGTCCAAGCTGGATTTAGAAAGGGAAGAGGCACCAGAGATCATATCGCAAACATACATTGGATAATGGAACAGACCAAGGAATTTCAGAAGAAAATCACCCTGTGCTTTATAGACTACAGCAAAACATTTGACTTTGTACATCATGAAAAACTATGGAATGCTTTAAAAGAAATGGGGGTGCCACAGCATTTGATTGTCCTGATGAGCAACCTATACTGTGGACAAGAGGCTACTGTAAGGACAGAATATGGAGAAACCGATTGGTTCCCAATAGAAAAGGGTGTGAGACGGGTGTATTTTATCATCCTATTTGTTTAATCTGTACGCAGAACATATCATACGGAAAGCGGGATTGGACCAAGATGAAGGAGGTGTGAAAATTGGAGGGAGAAACATCAAGATATGCAGATGATACCATACCCTTAGCAGAAACCAGTAATGATTTGAAACGAATGCTGATGAAAGTTAAAGAGGAAAGCACAAAAGCAGGACTACAGCTAAACGTCAAAAAGACTAAAGGAATGACAACAGAAGATTTATGTAACTTTAAAGTTGACAATGAGGACATTGAACTTGTCAAGGATTATCAATACCTCAGCACAGTCATTAACCAAAATGGAGACAACAGTCCAGAAATCAGAAGAAGGCTAGGACTGGGGAGGACCACTATGAGAGAACTAGAAAAGATCCTCAAATGCAAAGATGTATCACTGAACACCAAAGTCAGGATCATTCAGACCATGGTATTTCCGATCTCTACGTATGGATGTGAAAGTTGGACAGTGAAAAAGGCGGATTTGAAATGTGGTGTTGGAGGAGAGCTCTGCGCATACCATGGACTGCAAAAAAGACCAATGATTGGGTGTTAGAACAAATTAAAACAGAACTGTCACTAGAGCTAAAATGATGAAACTGAGGTTATCATACTTTGGGCACATATTGAGAAGACCTGATTCACTAGAAAAGACAATAATGCTGGGGGAAACAGAAGGGAGTAGAAAAAGAGGAAGGCCAAACAAGAGATGGCTTGATTCCATAAAGGAAGCCACAGACCTGAACTTACAAGATCTGAGCAGGGTGGATCATGACAGATGCTCTTGGAGGTCACTGATTCATAGGGTCGCCATAAGTCGTAATCAACTTGAAGACACATAACAACAACAACAGCAACATTGATTCTTAATTGTATTCTTATTGCTTCTTTTATTTCTTGTATTTTTTGTATTACAACTTGAGTTCTATGGAATGCACATTGGAATACAATAAAATACAATGTAAGAAATAAAAGAAACAATAAAAATTCAATTAAAAATCATAGAGCTTCTAACACAGCATGTTAGAATTTCTACAATAGGCAGAAAAATCATTAAGTGGTCCACTAGGACCATGAACAACTTTCAAGTGGTCCATGGGAGAAAACTCTCATAAGCATTCTTAAGCATGCACCTTTTCATGTCACTCCTAATCATACACCTAGTCATGCCTTCTCTGTCTCACTCTCACATGAACCACACAATGTTTGTCCCTCATTTACAACAACTGTGAAACCACATCCAGCCACACAAACATGTACTTAATTGCACACTATGGTTACTTACACACAATGCACTCTCATCATACATGCAACATCCTTACATATTCTGAAATCAATACAAATTTTGAAATTGAAAGGGCCATAGTCCATAGGCAGAGTATGTGCTTTGCATAAAAAAGGGCCCTGGTCCAGTCACCAGGATCTCTAGATAGGGCTGGAAAAGACCTCTGTCTGAAACCCTGGAGAGCCACTGCCAGTCAGAATAGACAACACTGAGCTACATGGAGCAATACAGACTTGGTATAAGGCGGCCTCTTATGATCTTCAGTGTCATAATAATGCTAGAACGAGAGGACACTTGATAAAGCATCTGCTTTGCATGTAGAAGGTCCCAGTTTCAATCCCCAGCATTTCCAGGTAAAACCTTGAAGAGCCATTGCTAGTCAGTTTAGACAATACTCAGCTAGATGGACCAATGGTCTGACTCAGTACAAGGCAGCTTCCTGTATTCATATTTCAAATCAGTAAAATATTTTGTGCACCTTTGACTTGTGGTCCTTTGTCACCAGAAGAAGTGATGGCCTATAGTTGAATAAGAGTAAAAAAAAAAAAGATTAGATACATTTGTGGAAGATAGGAATATCAGTAACTATTGAAAAGGGTGCTAGAGTGTCCATGCTAGCTGTCAGAACATTCACAATTAAGACCAGAATAACCATATGGCATAATGGAGCAACTTCTTAGCCCCCTCCACACTGCTATTTCTCTACAGTATTAGGAGGGAAAAGTGCAAGGATTGCTTTTCTCTAACCAACGGATTCCTTACAGCAGAATGAAGTAAAAAGCAGCAGCTGCACCTACTGACAGTTAAAAAAAAAGTAACCAGATAACTACTTCAAATTTGTTCAATAAACTGTAATGCACTTTGAATGAAACCACAGAAACTACTGGTGTTAATGAAGTATTAATGGTTTTGGAGGAGGTGTAAATGGTTGCTGCCTTAATGGCTGTTGCACAAGCATTCTACTGTAGCATAAAGGAGAAGGGAGAGAAGCCATAGCGAAGTTCCTTGAGCTTGAGTCAGTGATACATTATCTTATACAAAAGAAAGAGAGGGTGTGTGTGAGTGAGTGAGTGAGTGAGAGAGAGAGATCATACCTTAAGTGGCCCCAGGCCTGCTGTCAGAGCCCAGAACCTTCAGGCAGCTACCAGGATGTCAGTGTCCCGGTAGGGCCCATCAGCATTGATAGCTTCCTAGTCATCCACTGCTGCCACTGACTAAGGTTGCAGCTGGGGTGGCACACCAACATAGGAGGGGATCCACCACAAAGCCCACCTCAGTCTTTAAAGACTTCTGGTTGAAACCCTGGAGAGCTGCTGTTGGTCACTGTTGACAATATTAGGCTACATAGAGTCATGGTCTGACTTGGCATAAGGCAGCTTTCCTATGCTTCTGATCAGCCTTGAGTGGTCCTCAAGATTGTTAAATGTCCTTCCCACAAGCCCTATATTGCCCTATTTCCATAAAACCTTCAAGTATGAATTTCCAAAAACATCCAAGGGTCTCATCATTGTGGGAGTGTCCACACATCAGTGACACAAGGAGGACATGGGCAACACTTCCACATGGTGGCTCGTGTTTGAGAACTGCTCCCCACATAAAACTTCTTTGGAGTATATCCATATGACTGTCCCACACTCCTTGCATTGGAGTGAATATTCTCCATGCAATGATTGGAGTATTAGTAGCAGTTAGTAAGGCTTGATGGCTGTAGCATTGGAATCAGTCTGAAATGGGCACTTCTCAAGTTGATTTTGTCTACAAATATTCTATGCGTGCATAGAAGGGCTTGAAGATGTTCCTTTGTCACTTGCAAATAGTCAGATGGTGCACACAGCTCAGACACATGTTCAGCAAACTCCCTGGAAGTTGCTGTGCCAAACATGTATCTGAAAACACTTGCCTGACTATTCCATTCTCTACAGCAATATGTTATTTTGGCATATTCCCTATATATGTACATATAAGGAAATGTGACATGTGAAGCAGCCTCCAGTGACAGGACTGTGGACTGCTAGTTGAATCTATGCCAGGCTGTTTTTGTGTTTTTGCTGAGGCTGCTGGAGTGCAGTTCATGCCTGGGAGATTGGGATGGTTTGAGCCTAAAGTAGAGCTGTAGAAACATACTGGAAAGCCTGAGACAGCCATGTGAGTAAGTGACAAATCAGGCTGGTCGTAGAAGGCACCAGCAGAGCTGGAGTTCACTTTGATTTGTTTAATAAGAGCCCTGGTCCAGGATCCTAAAAATGGCCAGCCAGATGCCTCCAAAAAATCCACTTAAAGGGCATACAGGCAATGGCCTTCTCTTGTGGTTTTGTCTTCCCCTGATGCCTGCTGTCAGCAGCTGGTATTCAGACATAGACCATTTCTGCACATGGAGGTTTTATTTAGCTGTTGCGTCTAATATATTTTGATACAACTATTTTCCAAGCATTTTTCTAATCTTCTTTAAAAGTCATCTAAGCTGGGTAGCAGCAGGGTGATAGAGCTATGTAGCCACCACCATATCCACAGCCCCACCATTCATCCTAGTTGAGGCAGAAGGGGGGGGAGAGCAGGCAAAACCCTTGAGCTGGTGTTGTGATTGAGAGAGAATGGAGGAGGGGGGGGTTTGCCCCAGAATGACAGAAGAAAAAAGGGAAAAACATAGATAGGAAATTACCAAAAGTTTATTTAGGAGCATGTTTTTTTAAAAAATTCTTGTAAAAAGCCCACCGCACGTGTCCAGACATTCAGTAATTGCCCCGATGAAGGCTGTATATTGTTAGCAGAAACACGTTGGGCTTTTTACAAGAATTTTTTTAAAAATACATGCTCCTAAATAAACTTTTGGTAATTTCCTATCTACGTTTTTCCCTTTTTTCTTCTGTCATTCTGGGGCAACCCCCCCTCCTCCATTCTGTTTTATTGGATGACACCCACTCCTTCGTTGTGATTCAGCCCAGTGTCCTCGAGCAACAGCAGTGGGGCCAGCTCAGCTCCTCTTCCAAACACCTCATTGGGGGGATTTCCACACTTTCAGCAGGTGGCACAGGGCTCCGCACCAGAGAAGTGATGCCAATGTGACCCAGTGGGCAGAAGCCCCCCCCCAGTTGAGTGGAGGAAGACCTCTCCCCAATTCATCCCATCCCCCAGCATGGTGGAGCAGGGGTTTGCTTGGACTGCAGACTAAGCCAGTGGACATTCCCTCATCTTTTGGCAGAGAAACTGATAAGTTAATTGTGCAATGTGTGAAGATGTACTTTCTTTGTCCTGAATCTGCTACCCATTGGTTTAAAGCCACATCATTATGGATTCTGAGTCACATCTAACTGCAGACAGGTAACTGAAACTTTGCTAGGATAAAGCCTGGTTTGTGGTGACCCGTAACAGGGCTTTCTCAGTGATGGTTCCCCGTTTGTGGAAAGACCTCCCGAGTGAGGTGCATCAGTATGCCTCTTTATTAACTTTTAGGGGAAAAAATATTTCAGGCATTTGATATCTGAAATATCTGTCCCTGGTCATCCTGAAATTATTAATTTTGAGAGTAGATGATTGTTTTACAAGTTTTAACTGGTTTTAGAAGTTTCAGTTGTATTGTTTTAGTATTGATATGTTGCCAACTTGGGCTCATTGGTGGAAGGGCAGGGTATAAATTTAATAAATAATAATCAGAGTATTCATAATATATGTGAGAAGAGGTTTAGCAAAGAACAAATTTGTTTGGATTTGTGGAAAACAGAGCTGATGGCTTGTTGGCACTTGCTCTGTCTGTGTACTTGATTCTGTATTCCTAAAGTGACTATTCATCGTGTACATTTGCAAACAAACAGGAAAACATCTTGTAGAGCAGAGATAACTTTTGGCCATGCTGCCTGGGGCTGATAGGAGCTGGAATCCAACAACATCTGGAGGGCCACTGGCTAGAGACGTTTCTACCACCTCTCTGACCTTTTGTATCATTCTAGGACAGTGGCAGGAAGTATAATTGTTATTATTGTAATCCACTTGGAGATCTTTTGTTCCAGTAAGCAGTAAATAAATTTTGTTAAATAAATAAATAAAATTGCAGATATGACTGGTAGGGTGTATCATACCATCTCATCTAGGATGAAACTTTTGAAAAGCAAATTGCCAATGCGTCAAGTAGTAATGCAGGACTTCAATTATCCCAATATCTGTTGGGAGACAAATTCTGCCAAACACAATCCCTCCAAGAAATTCCTGACTTATGTCGCTGATAACTTTCTCTTACAGAAAATGGAGGAAGGAACTAGAGGATTAGCTATCATTGACTTGATTCTAACCAATAGATATGACTTAATGGATGAAGTGGCAATTACAGGAACTCTGGGGGAAAGTGACCATGTCATACTTGAGTTCTTGGTCTTACAGGAAGCAAAACCTGAGAGTAGCCATACACGTACCTTGGATTTCAGGAAGGCCGATTTTAATAAACTTAGACCAATGATAATTAAGGTCCCATGGCAAGCAGCCCTAATAAGAAGGGGAGTCCAAGATGTGTGGGAGTTTCTAAAAAAGGAAATTCTAACGGCACAATTCCAAACAATTCCAAAGAAGAAAAAAGGTGGAAGGCAGCAGAAGAAACCAATGTGGTTTCACAAAAGCTTAGAGATGACCTGAAAAACAACATATAGGAAGGCCAGGCCACAAATGGATGAATAGAGACAGGCAACACAGAATTGCAGGGATGGTGTCAGGAAGACTAAAGATGAGGTTAGCAAGGAATGCTAAAAGCAACAAAAAAGCTTTCTTCAGGTACATCCATAGTAAAACACAGAGAAAGGAAGTGGTGGTTCAGCTACTCAGTGAGGGTGACAAAGTGATAACAGATGACAAAGAAAAGGCAGAAGTGCTCAATTCCTACTTTGGTTCAGTCTTCTCCCACAAGAGGGTCTAGGACCCTCCTGGAAAATGTGAAGTACAAGTTAAAGGGGTAGGATTACAGTTTGAGAGTGACAGACAAATGGTCAAGGAATACCTAATTACTTTGAACAAGTTCAAATCTGCAGGCCTGATGAACTGCATCCTAAAGTAATGAAGGAACTGGCTGAAGAACTCTCAGAACCACTGTCTATTATCTATGCAAAACCATGGAGGATGGATGACATATTGTCATTATCTTCAAAAGGGGTAGAAAGAAGGAACCTGGCAATTACAGACCAGTCATCCTGACAACAATGCCTTGGGAGAATCCTGGAACAGATTATAAGGCAGTCAGTCTGTAAGCACATTGAAAACAATGCAGTGATTACTAGAAGCCAACATGTGTTTGTCAAGAACAAAGCGTGCCAGATTAATCTTATCTCACTTTTTTGATCAGGCAATTTTCCTGGTAGACTATGGGAATGCTGTGGACACAATATATCTTGATTTCAGCAAAGCTTTTGACAAAGTGCCCATAATATTCTGATTAGCAAACTAGCTAAATGTGGGTTGGATGGAACAACTATCAGATGGATCCACAGTTGGCTACAGAATCATACCCAAAGAGTGCTTATCAATGGTTCCTTCTCAAACTGGGAGGAGGTAATGAGCAGGGTACTACAGGGCTCGGTCCTGGGCCCAGTAGTCTTCAACATTTTTATTAAATCTGCAGATGATACAAAATTGGGATGAATAACTAACACCCCGGAAGACAGAAACAAAATTCAAAGAGATCTTGATAGGCTAGAACATTGAGTTGAAAACAACAGAATTAAATTTAACAGGAATAAGTGCAAAGATGTACATCTAGGAAAAATAAACCAAATGCACAGTCACAAGATGGGGGATACTTGGCTCAGCAATACGACATGTGAGAAGGATCTTGGAATTGTTGTTGATCACAAGCTGAATATGAGGCAACAGTGTGATGTGGCTGCAAAAAGGGCAAATGCTATTTTAGGCTGCATTAACAGAAGTATAGTTTCCGAATCGTTTTGGGTCCCCTCTATTCAGCACTGGTTAGGCCTCAACGTGAGCACTGCATCCAGTTCAGGACACTATACTTTAAGAAGGATGAATATAAACTGGAACAGTTTCAGAGGAGGGCAAAAAGGATGTTCAGGGGATTGAAAACAAAGCCCTAGGGGGAGAGACTAAAAGAACTGGGCATGTTTAGCCTTGAGAAGAGACGAATGAGGGGAGATATGATAGCACTGTTGAAGTACTTGAAAGGTTGTCACAGAGGAGGGCCAGGATATCTTCTCCATCATCCCAAAGTGCAGGACATGGAATAATGGGCTCAAGTTACAGGAAGCCAGATTTCAGCTGAACATCAGGAAAAAATTCCTAACTGTTAGAGCAGTACAATAATGGAACCAATTACCTAGGGAGATGGTGGGCAATCCAGCACTGGAGACATTCAAGAGGCAGTTCAGCAGCCACCTGTTGTGTATGCTTTAAGTTGGATTCCTGCATTTAGCAGGAGGTTGGACTTGATGGTCTTATATGCTCCTTCCGACCTTAGTATTCTATGATTCTAATAATATGAAGACCAAGACAGAGAATATACTTCCCATAAAAAATACGAGCATTTCCAAACAGGCATGAAAACGTTAGCTGAAGTCAGATCTACTTTTGGTTATTTTCTTTGACAGCATTTATTCAATTTTTAAAAAAGCATCCTTCCTCTCATGTAGCAATATGGGGGAATCACTGCTGGGGGAAATAGTTAATTTAAAGCAGTAATCCCATTGATAATTTTGTTTCTGTTGCAATTTAGGTGCAAGCTCCTTTAACTTTGCTTTCTTAGCATTTAGTTAATGTCTGGAAATATCTGATTAAGGATTGACACACCATCAGGTCAGGTCCCTGCCGTAAGTTAGACCAACTTCTTATAATAATTGTCAGACAAAGAGTATTAGAATATTTTTAGGATGTATATTGGGACCAGCATAATTAGTTTGGAGTCTAAACACTGGATCCATCATAACAACATACGAAGAGCCTGCTGGATCAGGCCAATGGTCCATCTAGTCCAACATTCTGTTCTGACAGTGACCAACCATCTTCCCATGGGAAGCCTACAAGCAGGACCTGAGTGCCACAGCACTCTCCCCACTTACGATTCCCAGCTACTGGCATTCAAAGCTATATTGCCTCTAACAATAGAGGAAGAACAGAACCATCATGAATAGTAGTTATTAATAGCCTTACCTTCCCCAAATTTGCATAATCCTTTTTTAAAGTTATCCAAGTTGAAGGCCATCACTACTTCTTGTGGAAATGAATTCCATAGTTTAACTATGTTTTTTAATAATAGTTTGAAAATGGAAATGGACTGCCTTCAAGTCAATTCCAACTTATGGCGACCTTATGAATAGGGTTTTCATGGTAAGGGGTATTCAGAGGGGGTTTCCATTCCCTTCCTCTGAGGCTGAGGGGCAGTGACTGGCCCAAGGTCACCCAGTGAGCTTCATGGCTATGTGCGGATTCAAACCCTGGTCTCCCAGGTTGTAGTCCAACACCTTAACCACTAAGTCCTAATTTCTTCTTGCAGTATTCTACCTACTATCAGCTTTGTCTATTGTTATGCCTGGCTCCACCTACTGTTATACAGTATGTCCTGCCCTCCACCCATTAGGCCAAGGGCATGCTAGGTTGCTTTGTGTAATGCAGACCATAAAGCAATCAGTCCATCATTTGCCAACATTTGAATTACTATTCATCCCAAACATTATGTTAAAAAAATAGTTATCCTTCAGTTCAGATCCCATGCAATTAATCAAGTTTTTAAAAACTGGATAAGCTCCAGTCAGTTTATGAGGCATTCCAAACAAGTTTCATGTAAACACAAAAACCGGTTGTAAAGGACAATTCAGATAATAATAGAATCAGTTCCTCAAGACACAAACATGGAAACCAAATTACATTTCAATAGACTTCCACTAGGAACACACCAGACACAGTCTCCACCTGTAGTAATGCTAGGACCTGGAAATAGGTGGAAGTGTTGCCCCAGTAACAATCCAATCAACCTCACTCACTATAGTTACTAACAGAGAAAAAAGGCCAAGTACAAAGGCTGTTTCATCACAAAGTGTCAGCAGCAGCAAATTCTCAAGATCAGGGTGGCCAGGTGAACAAGAGGACAGGACTTTGGTGTACAGAAAAGGGAATTTCAGTAGGTGAAAGTTGCTCGCTTGCTTGACAAGTTACATGTGCTGAAATTCCCTCTTCTACACAACTGTTAAAGATGCAGGAGCCCTATCCTCTTTTCCAACTGGCTACCCTACTTAAAATGAAGAGACAGTAGTTCCTTCATCCACTATCTGCACGCCATTTACAATGATGATGATGATGTATCCAATGCTATGCAAGTGTGCTCCTCACACAATGGGATTACCATTTCCATTTCCCCTCCCCCCATGCACCACAAAAATCTGCTCCGGAGGGTCCCCCAATCCTGCAGAGGTGATTTTGAGAGCATGCAGGGAGCTACAAGGGAAAAGGAAACAATGAGGAAGTTCCTTTCTGTTGCATGACTGGAGCTACAGCACTGGATACAGGCTATTATTACTACTACTACTACTACTACTACTACTACTACAC
Source organism: Rhineura floridana (assembly GCF_030035675.1). Lineage (NCBI taxonomy): Eukaryota > Metazoa > Chordata > Lepidosauria > Squamata > Rhineuridae > Rhineura > Rhineura floridana. The sequence continues at coordinate 121,718,155 of NC_084482.1, read as the reverse complement.
ACACACACACACACACATTAAAAACCCATTCTCAAATGAAAAGATGCTTTGTTTTATGCCCAGGATGGGGAACCTATGGCTTTCTGGATGTTGCTAGACTACAGATGCCATGAGTCACAGCCAACATGACCAGTTGTCAAGGATGATGACAACATCTGGAGAGCCACAGGCTCCCCTTCCTTGTTTTAGGCTTTGCTGAATCTCCCAAGGGAGAGAATTCCACCACCATTTGGGGCCAGCCTATCTAGTGGGGTTTTTTTGGGGGGGGGTTTCTCACTACAGTGTGAGTCTATTTTGCATATGTTATAGTATCAATTCACTAATAGGCAAAAAAACCTTGCAGTTTAAGAACATGCCTGTGACCAACACATATTTCTATCAAACATTAAAAAGCAAGGCAATTGGGCAGCTATAGTGAATGCACCAGGGAAGCAGGAGATCTGCTCTCCGAGATACTGTACTGTACTGCCTTACAAATGTGTAAACACGCAAAGACAATTTGGGTTGGTCTTTCACAGTTCAATCCATTTCCTGTGTAGCTTGAAAGAATTTGGTAATATGTGCCTCTGAGAAGGAAGGGGAGGAGGAAGGGAGAGGAAAGGGGAATGGGGGGAGTGGAAAGGCAAGTCTGATCATTTGCATACTTATTGAGTTCAGTGGGATTTACTCCTGTGCAGTCATGCTTAGAATAAGTAAAACTGACCATGGAGGAGGAGATGGGGGAGGGGACAGGAGAGGGGAGGGGGGGAGGAAAGGGGATAGGAGGAAGAAGGAGGAGGGCAGGGCAGGTTTGATTATTTGCATGCTTTTTGAGTTCAGTGGGATTTATTCCTGTACTGTACAATCATGCTTAGGATAAATGAAACTGACTTGGGGGAGGGGTGCAGGGGGAGGAGATTGTGTGGGCAGGCATTGGGCAGAGGGAAAGCCCCTTTCCTTTCCTTTCCCTTTCCTTTCCTTTCCTTTCCAAAAGGAAAACACTGTGAACAGTATCATTGTTTTTCAGGGTTTTCCCTACCTTTTTATTCTACAGCTGCAGGCACATGTAGTCTCACACCCAAATTTAAGCCAAAGCTGTCCCTGGCCACATCCACACACGCCCTATTCCCCCTCCAGTGGCCAGAGTGGTTTAACAGTCAGTCTTCTAGGGATTGTAGCTCTGTGAGGGGAGCAACTCTCAGCACCCTTCACAAACTATACTTCCCAGGATTCTTTGGGGGAAGCCATGACTGTCTCAAGTGAAATAAAGGTCTGGTGTGGGTGTGACCCCTGATTAGCCAAGCCAAACAGCTGTGAGTCTGGCTTTTAGAACATTGAAAGTTGGTTCTTGCTGAGCATGCCCGATGTTATAATAGACTTCAGTGTTAAATTTCTTAAATTAATTATAAATCAGCCAGACTTTTTTTAACTTTTAAACTGCAGAAAATGAAGGTCAGTAATAGGATTACAGGTCCTCTGTGAAATATGGCTGATTTTTAATTAATTTCAACAAAATTATGAGACCACTGACAGAAAAAAATTCCAACAGGGGTCTGGATTTTTTCCTCTTGTTTTGCACTTTGAACTCTCGATTCTTTCTGACTGTTGTGTGTATTGCCATGAAAACTTAGAGGGTTAAGCAAGTGTTTCTGAGTTCAGTACTATAAGCTTTGTAAATTTTCAATTTAACATTGCAGAATGCAAAAAATCCATGGTGGATTTCACATGTGTTTTTATATGCCATTGCTTTCTTCTTCTTAACAATAATAATAATAATTTGTATCCTGCTGTTCCTCTCAGAAGATGCCCAGGGCGGCAAATGAGACAAAACCCCAAAAATATCTTTAACTATCTTAACCAACCAACTTAAAAATAAAACATCTTAAAAAGCAATTTCTAAACAGACACAGACTGGGATAAGGTCTCTACTTGAAATGCCTGTCATATATTATATTGTTATTTTTATCAATTACATTGATGACCTCTTATACTGTCTATGGGTCCCATTGACATTTTCTGTGGTTTTGGTGCAATGTGGGGCCCCTCTCCTTTGTTCTTACTGTTGGTGCAGTCATGTTAGGTGGGAACTGTTAGTAGAATAGCGTGAGCTAGGATTTGTGAGGTGATGAGAGCAGCAGCTGGAGATGGAGGGCACAGAAGAACTGTATGAGGCCTCCCAGCAGATTAATTTTTTTTTGGCCTGCTCTAAAGTGAGAGCAGACATTCCACCTTTGGAGGTCATCTTTCTGCTGGCATGTTTTGCTGTGTGCCTAACAGAACGTCTTACCCTGTCCCTTTGGCTCTGTTTTGGAGTTCCTTTGGCCTCCACCATTTCTTCCACAGGAATTCTTCCAGTGATCCCTCCCTCTCCAACCTCACCAGAGAGGAGGACTTGTTGTGGATTCCTCATACAGAGTTGTTCAGCACCTAAACAGCCTGAAATGGAGGCTGAGTTTAAAAGCCTCACTGCTGGGGCAAGGAAATGACAGGCAAACAGAGAGGGGAGGGGGATTCCTTAGCATATCTGAGAGGGGCCAGCAGCAAATTAACTCTGACAGCGCCAGCCTCCCTCACTGGGGTCAGTGTGACGGAAGCTGGCATCATGAAGGCGGGGCAGGGGGGAAGACCCAGGGATGATAGAACACAATCCCATTTGCCAGCATTTAGTCTGTCGCCTTCAAATCAGCAAGTCTCCCTCTTTGCTTTGCTCGGTGGACCCTTGCAGACTTTTTGTAGGCCATGCTTAGAGAAGGGAAATGTGGCTGTTCTCCTCAGGGCAAACCCTCAGAACATATTCTGCTTCTGTCCCCTCCTCAGTCTCATCTGTGCTATTTCTGCTGGGGTCCTTTAGCTTTATGCTTTCCCCCCAAGTCACCTTCGTAAACCCAGCACAAGCTCCTGCATGATAAGCAAGGGGTGGGGGACCTGTGGCCGTCTGGATATTGCTGGACTACAACCCCCATCCCCCCTGACCATTAATCATGTTGGCGGGGCTGATGTGGAGGACCACAGGTTCCCACTCCTGCAGTATACAGTGGGTACAGAAGAGCCTTCCACAAGGTGTAGCAGCGGGATGGAGTCAGGAAGGCAGTGTGAAAATTATTATTGTTATTACAATTTATTAGTCATTTGCTCCGTAAAGAGTCTCTAAGGTCTTGCAAAACTTTAAAAACATAAAGTGTAGCACAGCATCAGAAAAACAATACATTACAATAAAAACCATACAAAAATCAATAAAACCGCAGCAAAACATATCATTCAGCAAAAAAAAGTCTCTTTCATACTCACTCACTCAAGCTACACCTGTTGAATTTCTCCTTTGTCATGTTGCCGTAAAAGGGACAGAAGTCAGGGGAAGGGGCATCTTTACCCTGTTTCTATGTCCAACCTGACCCAATTCCCCATATCAATTTTCTTGCCCCTCAACAACCCGCTTATCCCCAAGCCAGAGTCCCATGCTAAAGGCCCAGAGCAAGTGACTTTTCACCACCCTCTTAGCATTCCACTACCTCCCATATAGTGGTGTTGTAGGCTGATAGAAGTTAGGAGTCCAACAATATTTGGAGGGCCTCAGGTTCCCCACAGGAAAGAGTTATCTTTGATCTCTACGCAAAGGTCTAGATTTAAAAACTGACTTGCCTTCTAGAACCTTCCTGTTTACCAGCAACCTGGTTTCCAACAGCTACTGCCTGGGCCATGTCTCATTCCTGACCTCCTGGCTCCTCCTTGCCCCCTCAGAGGGAAGGTTGTGTGTGTTTTGAAGCCTTAATCTGTGTAATCGGGGATCAGTCCCCAAACCTACGTTCAGCATCTGGCGCATGTAAAGAGAGAGTAAAAAAGGAAAAGGCCTCTGAGCAGACCCCAAATGCATTTCCCTAGCAATGAGGGAGTGCAGCTCACAATTTGCTACACCTGTAACTGGGGACCCAGGCTTCCAAGACAGACTGTGTGTAGTTTCTAGCCAGCCCTAAGTCTCAGAACCTCTCTTTTTAGAAATTAAGTAGTGAGTGACCATCCTCCTTAGGCTTGAGAGCACAGACTACGTTTAAGACACACATATCGCTGGAGACTGGGGGCATACTCAGGTCTGGCCAGCTGTCAGTAAATCCTGAGTGAGGAGCAAAGGCCCTGCAAATATTCTTTAATACAGGAGAAAGGATAGCCCAACCATGGCTGCAACCCCGGATGAAGCTGCTGACTCACTGGGAGCAGGGCATTGCCAGAACGAGTGGCATAGTCCAAGCCTAGGGTGGTCTGAATGGTACAGCCCTAGTCACAGAATTCATACCATTTTCAAGAGGAGATACTATGGTCACATCCCCACCACACACTTAAAGTATGCTTATACCACTTTAACAGTCATGGCATCCCCCAAAGTGTCCTGGGAACTGTAGTTTATTAAGGTGCTGAATTCACAGACTTACAATTTCGAGTACTCTTAACAAACTACCGTTCCCAGGAGTCTCCATATTAAATTATAAGAGTGCCTTCAATGTATAGTGTAAATGTGACCTATGGCAGTGGCTGCATGAAGATGGCCATTCACAGCTCTTTTATCTGTACCTCACCTGTTTGTTCCGCATGAGCCCAACCAAACAAAATTTAGTTGAAAGTAGGCTCAGTTGCAGCAGCTCCGCTTCATGTGCTTAGATTGGTTGTGTTTACTGAATTTGTATCTAATAGATGTGTTCCAATGTGTAATGTGAAGCTCACTATTTTGAAAATAAAAGAATTCCAAAGAAAACCCTAGATGTTCTCCATTGAGTCTTGCTGCTCATTGCTGCCAGGTAGGGGCAGTTTGTCCTGCAGTGTCCCCATGGAAAGGCCACTCTGTAGGCCAGGGGTAGCCAATGCAATGCCCTCTAGATATTTGTTTATTTATTACATTTTAATCCAAGCTTTCATCTAAGGAGCTCAAGGTGTTGTATAAGATTCTCCCCCTCTCTATTTTATCCTCACAATAACTCTGTGAGGTAGGTTAGGAACAGAAATAGTGACTGGCCCTAGGTCACTCAGTGGGCTTAATGGCCGAGTGTAGATTTGAACACTGGTCTCCCAGGTCCTAGTCCTACACTCTAACCCAGCCTTTCCCAACCAGTGTGCCTCCAGATGTTGTTGGACCACAACTCCCATCAGCCTCAGCCAGCATTGCCAATGGTCAGGAAAGATGGGAATTGTGGTTCAACAACATCTGGAGGCACACTGGTTGGGAAAGGCTGCTCTAACCACTACACCACATTGACTCTCGCGTTGCTGGGCAACAGCTCCCATCAGTGACCATAGACCATGCTGGCTGGGTCTGATGGGAATTATAGTCTAGCAACATCAGAAGGGCACCACTTTGGCTACCCCTGCTTATAGTGGTTACTATCTGACATTCTTGCTGGAAATGCTTCTCAGTAATGCCATGTTTTCAGGTAAGGCAATAACTCTGAGTAGTGCTACACACTGTAGTAGTAGTGAAAGAATAGTGAAAGAAAGGAGAGTTAATTGAAAATGGGGGGGGCTGACAAGCATTCATCTGGAGATAGTGTCAAGAAGGATGTTGCTATAAATATTTGCAGGGAAAGCACATGTAGGGTCCTGGCCCTCATGTTTGGTGTGAGTCAAGTTCCCTAGGAAATAAACACTGTGCCAGAGAACAAGAATGCTCCCAGTATGGATCATAATGATGCATTGGGGAGGGGGGTGCATGTGTGTGAAAACGTGGTTAGAGCATGCCTGCCCCCTAGTGGTCAGTTTATACTTCCATTGAATTAGATGTTTGCAGAAAGAACTGTCACTAGACTTTTCCACTCATGCATTTGAGGCAGGCCTCATCTCACTAACTTGACCTGTGAAATCTACACATGAATGAGGTAAGAAGTGAAAAGCTAAGTCATAGACAGAGCAGTGCTGCAGCAAGCAAAGGCAAGTGCTTTTGAAACCAGCTGGTAGATTTCTCTTTGAGCTTGCCTTAATTTCCTTCATTGCACATACATTACATGACCCAGAAGGCCTCAAGAATCCCTTATACCGTATGTTGTGTGCATCTGCTGATGATGCTCTTATGGTGAGAGTCTGGCTTAGTTTTCCACATGTCACTATGGTAAGAGAGCTCCAAATATTATTGATGCTGCAGAACTTTTAGTTTTCTCATTTGCTTGATTTGCTTTTCTCAGCATCTCATATTTTGCTCTTTTATTTGTAGGTCTAGCCACTGCAACATCTTTTCTATTTGATTGCTTAGTTTTCATTGCTAATGCTGGTGGAAGGAAGGTGCTTATACTGATAGTACATGATGTAGAAGGGAATTTATATTTCCCCCCCCAGAATTAGCATTATGTTTTGTGTCTAAAGTTTAACTCTTGTTTCTATGTTTATGTTTCTAGCTTTAATCGTAGCAGAAACATTACCAATTGAAATATTACTGTATATCTTGAGTAGCTGGGATGTGGCCAGAGAAAAAAAGAGGGCAGGGTTGCTGTACCTTTCTTAGTTTTGTAGAAGAAGGGATCCTGACAGATGCAGTGTGGGACCACGTACCAGAGGTTGAGCACATGCTTTGCAGGTCCTAGGCTCAATCCCTGGCATCTCCAGTTAAATGCTCAGGAAGCAGGTGATGGAAAAGATCCCTGCTTGAGACCCAGGGCATTCACAGCTGCTCAGAGTAGACAATGTTGGGCTAAAAGAACAAATACTCTGTCCTGATATATGGTAGTTCCCTATGTTGTTGCTGACATCCCCTCTTCTGCATCAATGTTAACATCAGGGCAGGACTCTGATGTCACTGCTCTATATAACAATTAAAGATACACAGTCCTGCCTACTTCTGCCTCTGGCTACCTTAGCTGTGTCTTAGTTCTCTCTGCCAGCACTGTCACTGGAACACCTAGAACACCTACATTTGCAAAACTGCAGAGGTAACCATTCTCTTGATACCAGCGAGTGTAGTCAGCTAAAGCTGAATTTCCATTCTAAAGAATTTCCATTCTAAAGGAGAGTTTCCAATAACAAGCAGTCCAGGACTTGGTAGGGCACATCAGCTATCTAGACATAATCAGCAGTTACCCCATGGAGTGTAATAAGTGCCTAGCTTTTGGAAGCGACTGAGCAAGATCTTCCAGCAATCAGGAAAGCAGACTGACAGCCCAGTCCTATATATAAGAAGAGCCCTCCTGGGTCAGGCCAAAGGTCCATCTAGTCCAGCATCGTGGTCTCACAGAAGTCAACCAGATGCCTATGGGAAGCCTACAAGCAGGACCTGAATAATGGGAAGTCTGCAAGCAGGACTGGGCTTGCTTAGAAGTAAGTTGCACTACATCCAGTGGGATGTTCCCCAGGTAAATGCCCACAGCATTGCAGCCAAAGCTTAGCTTTAACAAAGGGCTTCTCAAAATAGGCTCCATTCCAGATGCTGGCTAGAGAGAAAACAAGAGTACCAAGTTATCTTTGCACCTTCTAATAGCTGCATAGAAGAGGGAGATAAACATTTAGCCAATTCTATCCAACTGTTAAAGGCACAGAAGGGTGGTCTGGTCACCAAGGGATAGGATGGATTACGGAGGAACAAGAACCCATGTTTTATTCTTTCTAGTTTAAATCCCTTTGCTCATTTATTTCCATCCTGTCTTTAATGGCATGGCATATGGGTCTGATATTATTGCATGTGTTCACAGCAATTGCTCTAAGTTGTAGCAATTTAGCATTCAAACCTGGGCATCAGGTGGAATCAAAGGCTTTTCCTTTTCTCTTTTTGACAGTGGAACAAGCAGATATGTTTCCGTTCTTTGTTGTTTGTTTACTTACATGTTTGCTAATGAGCATGTGTAGTGTGAAGACATGGCTGGTAGCCGGCTTGCCAAAGAGGAAACTGATTTGGCAGTCACAAATTATAACAGCAACAGATCCTCAGGTACAGGATATTTTGTAAGGATGCTACATAGCAGGCTGCTGTGGCCACTGCGCTTCTACAGTGACTTGGCTACAGGGTGCCACTGCTTGCTGCGGTTACCATTATCATTCCATTTAGCCCAGTTGGTCTCAGGGAAACATCCTTTGCTTAGGGAGCAGAGCCTTATAGCAACATAGGAAGCCGCCTTATGCCGAGTCAGACTGTTGGTTCACCTAGTACTGTCTACTCTGACTGGCAGTGGCTCTCCAGGGTTTTCTCAGCCATATCTGGAGAGACAAGGAATTGAACCTGGGACTTTCTGCACACAAGGCAGATGCTCTGCCACTGCATTCTCACTAGCCACATTCAAATGTGGGGGGTTGTTGTTTTGTCTTTGATTTAAGCTGGGTTTTTTTCTGTTTTATTGGGGCTACATGAGCTTCCATTTTTCAGTATTTGTAAACACCAGTTTCAAATTGAAATAATTTTATTTTCTTGAATGAAATGTCTGCTGTAGATCTATTCCATTCTACAGTATTGATTTTTTAAAACTGAGGGCTGGGATGTTTTCAAGCTGATACAAATGTGATCCACAACATTTCCAATGTTTTTCTCTGTGGATTTTGATGGCAAGTATTCTAAGAATGTTCTTTTGACTGTGAATTCAATTGTGAAATTGGAAGTGTTTGAGAGCCCAATATTCCACAGCAGCAGTCAAAATCTGACAGGTCAAAAGCAGAAGCAAATGTTCAAATTTGAGGTACACCGTGAGGTTCAATAATACCACCTGTAAGGTTGCAGTTCTATACATACTTACTTGGAAGTAAGTTCCCTTGAACTCTATAGGTTGTATCCCATAGATGTACACAGAACAGATAATAATGAAAGTAATGGACATGACTAACTTAGGTCCTTTAATTTCAGTAGGTCTCCTCTGAATAAGACTTACTTCAGAGCAGACATGGATAGAATTGCATTGTAAATATGATCTACTTATAAGTGTATTCTGCCTCGATTACCACTTAACTACATACACATGAAATTTGTGTCTATATTAAACAGAGAGGCCCCAATCCACTTTTTCCCCATACTTTATTTCACGTGTCTTAATGGACATTTTTCCCCATCTGATATAGTTAGGAAGTTCAATCCAAATGTTCCTCTGCAACACATAAATATCTCCCTAGGATAACACTGCCTTAAGAAAAAAAAAGCAGAGGGGTTGCTGATAGCCCCTCTCTTACCATATATGGTTTATGGACATTGCCATAGAGCAGTGAAGAGATACTGGCAGTGAATATTATATCTTTCAGCATGCTGCAGGATCCAAAATTCCACTTTTCAAACCCATCACTTTACAGGTTCCAAGACAACAAAAACAGTGTGGCAAACAGAACTGAGATTATGAAAATAATTGCAGTCTTTGAAATTGTAAGGAACATAAGTGAAGGTTCAGATCTATAAAAAGGGTGGTTAAAAGCTGTTGCCATGAGACAGAGTCACATTGCACAGATTGCACTTTAGATTTAGCAGGACACCATAAACCCAATCATGACATGAAATAAAGAGTTTCCCTTCTGAATGCACTGTGTGAATGAACTGTGTGGACCAGAACCACACTCCAGTTGAGCACCTGGCCTCCAGAGCTCCATGGAATAGTCATTGCCCAGAGCCTCTGACCCCATGCTTAATCCCTGCTTTACTACTTCTCCACAGCTGCTCAAACATCTGGGGAAGCAGAACCCCAGGATTAACTGGGTAGGTGGAAGCTGCAGTGTAGACCAACCTCTTTGAAACAGGGTTGACCTATGGTTGGGTTGGGCAAGAAGACATTATAGACTTTGGAGTACCATTAAAGACAGCAACATGCCAATTATTTAGTTTATTATTACATTTTTGACCAGTGTGGGGGGACCTTAGGGCGGTGGTGGTGGTGGGAATTTGGCCCTCCAAATCTCTATCTGGCCCTTGGGACTCTTGCCAGGCCACACACCTTATCCGCAAGTCTGTAGCCTCATAGCCCTGCTGTGTGCTCCTGGAGTGCTTTTTACTGGCTGGAATATGTTCTTAAATGGTGATGATGCCTCTTGCTTGCCTAGATGGAGGCTAGAGTCATGTCTGGGTGTATGTAGAAACCTTTGACTTTTCTTGAACAAAGGGAAGAGTTGCTAGCGGAGGTAGCTTTTAGATCAGCGGCAGCACAGCAGACTGACTGTGTGAGTGTGTGACTTTACCTGCAAATGAGCAGACGTTATTCTGCTACAATCACTGAGGCTTCAGACTTTGGTAAAATAGGAAAAGCTTATTTTATGAAAAGAAACATATAATAGATAGGAAAGGGATTCTAGTTCTGTCCGACTAGCTATGTTGGAGGGGCAAAGACCAGTCATGGTCTTTGCCCTCATGTTACAGGTGAGAGAGACAAAGCAAAGATGTCTCCTCTCTCCTCAAGAGCTGGAGAAGATGCAAGGAGAGTTGGATGGAGCGGTCAGCATCTCAAAGAGCTATCAGTTTACAGGAAGAAAGATTAGCAGATGAGTAAGGGACAGGTCCAACCTAGCATCCTGGAGAACTCCTCTTTGTCTCGCCCTATACATGCAGACCCACCCAATTCAAGTTGTATTCCCATAATTCCAACAAGTCACGGTTGTTGCTCCACCCACTTTTGCCTGTGGCCCCACCCACTACTAGCATTTGGTCTCCATACATTTGCCCATGAAGGAATACAGCCCTTGGGCTGAAAAAGGCCTTCCCTCCCCCCACATTTTTTAGATGTATGGAATGCCATTTTGGATTTTCTGTTCCAGGCACCAATATGTCTTAGTCCATCTTTATCTCATGGCACTGTTACACATGCCACACCATGGCATTAGAGCAGCTACCACCATGAAGCTTCTGCCCTCAGCCATCACCCTTGTGGGAGGGGGAGGAAGGGGTGCTTCTCATCTTAAAATTCAAAGACCCAGGTGACACCCAGCTAGTTCATCCCGAGTCTGAAAAAGCATGTTGTTGGAAACTTGAAATAACAAATAATAGTATTTATTGTTTCTTAGTTGCCAAACAATCTAAGCACTGTACAAAGCAGAATTAAAATCAATGAACCCTGCCTGCAGGCTTACAGTCATGGAGTTGGAAGTAGAGATGAGGGAGACTTTTGATTTTGTTTGCATTTTAATGAGAAACTGCTTAATTCACACTTCTCAAACCAATATGCAAACCGAAACAGTTATCCTTTGAAATTCATATTTCACTGAATTCTCCAACCAGACAGTATGTACAAAAATGCATTATATTAGGGGAAACTGTGCATTACAGTGCATATATTAGTGAAAATAACAAAAATGCATTAGAGAAAATTGCCCGCAAAAATCTGTGTATTACTCAATATTGCATACAAAAATGTTTTTTTCTAATTCGCAGATTGCTCTGAAATAGTGCAGAACTGAATTTAAAATGGGGGGAAATGAAAAACTGAGAGAACCAAAACCAACAGATTCATCCATCCCTAGTTGGAAGGAACCTTGGAGATCATCTAGTTCAATCCCTGCTCAGTGAAGGATCTGCAATCTATGATGCAACTACAGCATCCCTGACAGATGCCTCCTTGGTCTCCCCTCAAATACCTTGAGCAAAGGAGAGCCCACCAGGTCTTGAGGCAGTCTGTTCCACCCTCAAACAGCCCTTGCCATTAGGAAGTTTCTTCTAATGTTTAGCCAAAGTCTGCTTCCTTGCAATTTCTACCCACTGGTTCTACTCCTGCCCTCTGGAGTAACAGAGAACAAGTCTTCTCCATCTTCTGCATCAACATCTCATCAAGCTTGCTGTCATATGCTGTACATGCAAAGAGACCTGTAATATATTTCATTTCAGAAACAGTGTGGCTTGTTATGTTCCCTCCAGCACTTCACAGATGAAAAGAGGGTACCCACAACACCCCTATTTTAATAGCAAGGACCACTTCCTTCCTGATTGCATCCGGCATTGTGGGAAAACCCCTTTGTGCCCCCTGGATGCTGGAGGAGCAGGGAACCTATGACTCTCCATGCACTGCCACTCCAACTTCCATCAGTCCCAGGCAGCATAGCCAATGATCAGGGCTGATGGGTGTGTGTGTATTTACATCAACATTAACATAAATTAAAAAATGGGGTTTTAGACCCTTTGGAAGCCCCCTGTGAATTGTTTGCAAGGCACTTTGAGGGTAAAGTTCCTCACCTCCATAGCAGTCTTGATGCCCCCTCTACATCTACTGTAGTCCCCAGTGAGATGTTCAGGGCAATGTCTGCCACACCTTCTTGGGATCATTTTGAGTTGATGCGACCTGATGACGTGGACATCATCAGGTGCTTGTGATGATGTGGCCAGCAACATGTCCTCTCAGCCCTTGCCATACTTGGCTTATTAAAGCTTGCCAAGTGGGTGTGACTGAGTGAATCCAGGGTGTGGTCAATGCATCTTTGCAAGAGGGAGTGGCCCCAGCTGTCCTGAAAGAGGCAGTGATCCAACCGCTCCTGAAAAAGCCCACTTTGGACCCATTGGTTTATGACAACTACCACCCCGTCGCAAATACCCCCATTTTTAGGGAAGGTGATTGAGAAGGTTGTGGCTCAGCAACTGCAAGTACTGTTGGATGAAACAGATTGTCCTGATCCATTCCAGTCTGGTTTCAGGCCAGTTTATGGAACTGAATTGGCCTTGGTAGCCCCGATAGATAATCTTTATCAGGAGAAGGACACAAGGGAGTGCGACTGTTATTCTTACTTGATCTCTCATCATATTTTGATATCATTGACCATGATATCATTCTGAGATGACTTGGTGAGATGAGTATTGGAGGCACTGTTTTACAGTGGTCCCTATCCTATCTCCAGAGTTGTTTTCAGAGAATAGCATTGGGTGATTGTCTTTCAACCCCCTGACAGTTGTGCTGTGGGGTGCTGCAGGGTACCATTTTGTTTAACATCTATATGAAGCCCTTGGGAGAGGTCATCAGGAGCTGTCAGATGATACCAGCTCTATTTCTCTGTAATGTCTGAATCAGGAGAGGCCTTGCAAGCCCTGGAACAGCGCCTGGACTTGGTGGTGGGCTAGATGAGGGCCAATAAACTGAATCCTAGCAAGATGGAGGCACTGTGGGTTGGTGGTTCCTGAGTTCAGATAACTGATCAATTGCCTGCTTTGGATGGGGTCATACTGCCTCTGAAAGAGCAGGTTTTGTAGTCTGAGGATGCTCCTGGATCCACCTTTGTTGCTAGAGGCCCAGGTAACCTCAGTGTCTAGGAGTGTCTTTTACCACCTTTGGCTGGTAAGACAGCTTCAGCCATTTCTGGACCGGGACATCCTGACCAGTGTTATCCATGCACTGGTAACCTCCAGACTGGATTACTCTAATACGCTCTGTGTGGGGCTGCCCTTGAGGTTGGTCTGGAAACTATGGCAGCGAGACTGCTCACTGTGGCAGGGTATTGCCAACATGTTACCCTGCTGATAGAAAGAATTGCACTAGCTGCCCATTAGCTGCTGGACCAAGTTCAAGATTCTAGTTTTGGTTTACAAAGCCCTATACAGCTTGGGACCAGGATACCTGAAAGACCGTCTTACCCCTTATATACCCAGTTGATCACTGCGCTCTGCAGGTGAGGGGCTCCTGCAGATATCATCTTATCAGGACATCTGCTCTGCACAACATAGGAATTAGACCTTTAGTGTTGTGGCACCTACCCTTTTGAATTCTCTTCCCTTAAATATTAGACAGGTGCCATCTCTGTTACCTTTTTGGTGCCTACTGAAGACCTTCCTCTTTCAACAAGCATTTTAAGTAGAGATCTTATCCCAGTCTGCATCTGCACTGGAATTGCTTTTTAAGATGTTTTTAATGTTTTTTAAATGTGTTTTGTTTTAATATGTTTAAAGTCTTTTGTTTTTAAGATGTTTTAAAGTGCTTTTAGTGTTTTTGTTTGCCACCCTGGGCTCCTTCTGGGAGGAAGGGCGGGATATCAATCAATCAAATATGTGCACTTGAGACAAGGTTTTCCTGCAGTCCCCACAGAGATTTTCTGAAAAGCAGGGATGGGAATAGAATCTGGAAAAAGCATTAATACTAGCAAGACACAGAAATTAAATTATAAGAAGCCCCCGTCATATCTCACCATCACCCTGCCACAGGCAAAGTAAGATTGCTAGAAACGTAGTCTCTTTTGTAAAAAGGGGCTCCTGGAGCCTAAGAGCTTATGGGCAGGAAGGGAGCCAGTCACATACATTACTCCTTTTAATAAAGCATTACACGTCTGTTGAGACATGGGAGTGACTCCTAGGAGTCTCCAGGCTTTTATATTGCACCAACCCCATGTTTGGAAATACCAGCCATGTGAGGAAAGGAAGGAAAAAGCTCAGAGCAGCAGCTGAGCATCAGGAGTCAAAGTCATTTGCCTAATCACAAAGAGGGCAAAGTAATTCAGTGCAGAGGAAATTACCCTTTTCATATTTTTTTGTCCACAAAACCCAGCAAGTATTTTCCTCTTCTAAAATTGTCTTTAGAAAAATCATCTTTTGTTTCAGCTAAGCACATCTGCCTGTCTGCGATGCTCTGATCCTAAACACTTTAACTTTGACTCAGAGATGTGTGGGTGAGTGAGAGAGGACCAGAGGATACAAGGAGTTACCTTAGACAAACTCCAAACAATTTATCCACTTGGCTTGAGACAGTCAAACATGACTGGCAGCAGCTTTCTGGAGGTTCAGGCTGAGGTTCTTCCCTGAGATCTGTTAAGATATCAAAGCCTGAACCTGGCGCTACATGTAATCCATTTATCTACCACCAGGGATCCATACATGCAGTGGCCATTTTTTTCCTGACTTCCAAAGAACATTTCTCTCCACCCTTCGTTACATCATAAGAAACTGTTATACTCAGTTATACTCAGCAAGTGCAGCACGTTATTGGGGAAAGTTTAGGAAAAAAGATCTTTGCACATATGTAACAGGATTCTCTGCCAAGGAACCATTGTGTAGAATGAGTCCACTTGGATTTCATCACATTGCCCCAAAAGCATTGACTTCAAGAAAGGGGGAATGGCCACCAGTATGCATAATTCTTTCACAGACATAGTGTATACCATGCTGAGTTGCAGCAGATATACAATGGCTAGGGTTCCTTTGCAGAAGCCTTTAGAGTTCAGTTGATCCGAAACCAAGAGACATTTGTAGTGTAGATGGGCCCCTAGAATCATGACTGAGAACGGAATAATCCAAAGTTATCTGTTGCAAAGTCAGAATGCTGCAATAACGTACCACAATATTCTGGATATGTTTCCTCAGCATATAGGTGTGACCACTTCAGTAGGCTTTAGTCTTTGTCTATCCCAAAACAATTCATGTGAAAGCATGTTTACTTGGCATATGTTAGTTTGTCATTATAGTATATTCCTCTTACATGACATTAAGAGTCCAAACTAGTCAGCTTTGATAGTTGCTATGACAGATTGTTACTAATATATGAACAGCTATACAGCCTACTATATTGTATTAATGAAGTGTATTAATTTTTTTTCTGAATTCCAACACTCCTTAACTGGATGAATACAGATACTTACTTAAAAGACAAGGTTTTTTTTCTTCTCTGTCCATAAATCTGGAGACGCTGAGTAATCTTGAGCACAAATTAAATTCTTTGTAGATTTATTAAGGGTTGGCTTCTACTGCATCATTGGACTTGTTCCAAATGCCAGCTTTTTCCTGATGGGCTTATTTCCTTTCCTGGTACAGGATAGTTATGCAAACGTCACATTGATCTGTGAACAAGAAGACAATGACTCTGAGATTTTTAAATTAGATATGCTTCCTTAGCATGTGTATGTGTGGTCTTTATCAAACTATTTTTTATTTTTCCTGCTTCTCACTCTATTCCATATATATTTTGCTATTTGGGTGCTTGTGGATTCTCTTTGGTTTTGGTGGGGGATGGAGAAGGTGGCTTTATGAACTCAAAAGTATTGAAAGCAATCTTTTTTATATAAATAATTTTTATTGATTTTCAAATTAAACTTCTTCCATTACCAATACAACTGTTAGAAATAGAGAGGCATAAATAAAATATAACAAATAACTAACCCTTTCCCCCTCAACATACCCCACCCCACCCTTGCCCATCCTGGCACTTTCTAGATTATAAATTTTACAAAAATGCTGTCTCCATATCTATTATTTGTGAATGTTAAAGGTTCTCAGCCAAAACATACTGAGGAAGACAACAACCAAATGTCAATGGTGAATTAATAAAAATTTTAAACAAGTCCAAGTTATCATAACAACTTTTAGGCATTCCAAATATGAGCATAATATGAGGGTGGCTTTTTCCCGTGTTCATTTTGGTTGATGTATGCTACAAACAGGTACCATGAATCTAAAACTTTGTCTGTTTTGGTTGTACCTTGCGCAGCATAAATTTAGTTTATTTTTCCATGAAAGCCATATATTAGACCTTTTGATATCAATGCTCCAAGGTTGCTCCAAGGTAGATCCTTCTAATAAGTTGCAATTGTAATCCTAGCAGCCATTAGTAAATAGCCTATGAGAGATTTATTGAGATCTTTATTGACTCCTACAAAAAGATTCAGAACTGCGAGTTGTGGAGTCCTCTTTGGAACCGAGGCCATGATGTGTTGTATTTCCTCAAAGACTCGGGTCCAGAAAGGCCTCACTCGAGCACATTCCCACCACATGTGTTGGTAAGTCCCCAGTGAGGCACACCACCTCCAACTCATGGAAGCATGTGCTGCGTTAATTCTGGACAAGTGAACAGGTGTCAGGCACCACCTATGTGCCACTTTTAACATAGCTTCCTGTATCTGAGATGTGCTTACAAGTGGTTTATTCCATATCTTCCACTCCTGTTCATCAATCTCGCCACCCCAATCTCCTTCCCATGTCTTTTTTAGACCATTCATGCTGTCCCCACCTGATAGTAAATCTCCATATATTTGGGAAGTTATTCCCTTGTCCCTGTTTCTAGCTGCCAAAATGATATGTTCAAATGGGAAGAGAGCTGCAGTAGTTTGGGCTTTAGTTTCAGGACAAGTTAGGAAGTCTAGAATCTGCCTGCAGTGTAGCCAGAGTATACCCTGACCAGCTCTAGCTGCATTGAAAGCTTGATGTGTGACAATAACTCTGTTGACATAAAAATCTTGAAGTCTGAAGAATCCTCATTCTCTCGCATAATTGCCATGGTATCTATGTCTATTACAGAAGTTTTGATGAAAAAATAACGGTGCTAATCCTGATGGATTCGACAATAATTTCTTTCCCTAATGGCACCAGCTCAGAATCAACGTCTTGGTGAATGGATTTACCCCCCCCCACTCTTTCCATGTGGATTTTGACATGTTCCTGAAGAAAATCATTCCCAAAGGGATCCCCTGCTGGGATACATTCTCCAGTACTACCCATCTTTTGATTTTATAGTCTAACATTATGTAGATTAAATGATATAACTGGTTAGCATCATAATATTTCAAATGTGGAATACCCCATCCCCCTTTTTTGGTGGGGCAGTATAATAAAAACTTTCTGATTCTAGGTTTTGTTTTATCATTGAATATAATTTTTCCTATTTCTTTCTGCCAAATCTTTAACTGTTTGTCAGGGACATGTACTGGAAAAGCATGAAGGAAGGTAAGTTTAGGTAATGTTGTCATTTTGACCGCTGCAATTCTAGCTGATAATGGTAATTGTTATTTTTTTCCATCTATTTAATTCAGTTCTGATTTTGTACCAAATTGGCCTATAGTTGGCCAAAAATAATTTGTTGAGGTTCCTATGCACCTGGAGTCCTAAGTAATGCACCTGACTTGAACATAGACTTATACCCAAGGCAGCTGTGAATTGTTTTTGTAGGTTTGGTGGTAAGTGGAAACACAAGGCTTCAGACTTCTTCAAATTCACTCTTAATCCAGATATATCAGCAAATTGCTGAAGTTCCTTTTTAATGTACAGAGCAGCCTCTAAGGCAGCCTTTCCCAACTAGTGGGTCACCAGAAGTTGTTGGACAATTCCCATCTTTCCTGACCATTGGCAATGCTAGCTGAGGCTGATGGAAGTTGTGGTCCAGCAACACCTGGTGGTCCACTAGTTGGGAAAGGCTGCTCTAAGGGGTTGGTCACCAACAGGGCCATGTTGTCTGCATAGATACTCAGAAGGTGATGGTCTTGTTCTATTTTGATCCCTTTTATATTATTATTGCTACGAAAAGAAATGGCCAATGGTTCTATAGCCAGGAGAAAAAGGAGGGGGGAAAGAGGACATCCCTGCTCTGTACCTCTGAAAATATTAAATTGCGTAGATTTCATACCATTTACTTGTATTGTTGCTGTAGTTGGAGAGTATATTTTATGTAGAAGTTCAATAAATTTGTTACCAAAATTCATTTTATGTATCACTTAGATCAAAAATGGCCAATGAACACAATCAAATGCTTTGTAGATATCTAAGCTTAAAAATACTAGCAGAGATTAGTTATTTTTACTGTAATTAACTAAGTTTAAAATACATCAAATTGGATCTGCAATTTGTCTTCTGGGGACAAAACCTGTTTGCTCTGGGTGAATTAATTTCTTCATAATTGATTTTAATCTATATGCAGATATTGAGGTAAAAATTTTATAATCAGTATTTAATAATGCTGTGGGTCTGTATGAATCAACTAACGAAGGATTTCTGAAAGGTTTTGGGATAACCGCAATTCTGGAAGTGGACCATGTTTGGGTCAGGGGATCTCCATGAAGAATACCATTAAACAAAATTAATAATATGGGTATCAAATATCTTTAAAATATTTATAGAATTCATTAGTAAAGCCATCTGGACCAGGAGATTTGTTAGTTTTCATTGAGCTAATAACTGTTTTAATTTCTTCTGAAGTGATATCTCTCACAATTTCCTCTTTCTCTTCCTCCTCCAACTGTTCCAAGACATAAGCCATTTAAATATTCCATTATCCTGTCTTTTCGCACCTGATATTCCTGGTATAAGTCCTTAAAAAAGGACGCAAATGTATGCCCTATATCCTTTGATGTCCAGGCCATAGTACCATCTGGCTTCTGCACAGTGTATATCCTGGCAGCTCTAGGTTTTTGCTTAAGTCTATTTGCCAAGAGTCTGGAGCCTTTACTGCCATATTCAAAATATTTTTGTTTTGTATATAAAATGTTAACCAAATTTTTATTTGTGGCAAGAAGATCCAATTCTTTTCGTTTTGATTCTACCTTTTGAAGAATTCTGGGTGGCCTTGTCTTTCCATATGTTTTCAATAAATTTGTTATTTCAGTCTCCAAGATTTGCATTTGTGTGTTATTTCGTCTAATGTTGTGCAATTCTTTAATACAAACTCCTCTAATTACCACTTTCATTGCCTCCCATTGAGTACCTATTGGCATGCCTGGGGTGTCATTCTCCTGAAAACAATTAACCAACGCTTCCTTTAATAATGTGTCTTTACAGGGTGATGAGGTAAGCAGCCATGGATGCAACTGCCAACTAGGGGCTGTGTTCACATGCGATTTTGCCTTAATTACTGCTGTTACAGGAGCATGATGTTATTCTAATTGACCCTATTGAGGTGTCTATAAGGGAGTGGAGAAGGGTATCTGATAAAAGGATCCCATCTAGCCATGAATGCATGTGGTGTACCAAAGAGAAAAAAAGTGAAGCTGTGATCTTTAGGGTGTACTGCTGACCACACCTCTTTTAAATTGTGATGATGTAATAAATAAAAAAATGGCTTCTTGACCACATGGGACATGAAATGTTCTTATTCCCCCGAACCTTGATATGAGTTTCAGAATTCTGGTTCACGTTGTCTGCATCCATTCCCTTCATATTAATATTAAAATCGCCTCCCATAACTAATTGACCAAGCTGAAATTTGGAAAGTTTTCTAAACGCCCTGTAAAAACTTTTTTTATCTGCCCTTTGTTTGGAGCATACACTGTACCAAAGGCTAACTGTTCCTTGTCCTCAAACAATCCTGCTACAAAAAGAAAACGTCTCTCTGGATCTCTCCAAATCTTTTGAACCATGAAAGGGAAATTGCGCTTAAAAATTATAGCAACTCCCCATGCGTTTGTTGTTCCAGCAGCCAAAAATTGTTTGCCAAAATATCTATGCTTTAACAGAGCTTCCTTTGGTTTTGGATTGTGAATTTCTTGTAGAAAAATTACTGAGGGTAGCATTCATTTTACATAGCTCATAATACTTTTCCTTTTAAAGTCATGGTCTAAACCCTTAACATTAGGCGTAACACATTTTAACATCTAAATCACCCATAAATATATTGTAAATAAGAGATTACCATAATCTTTCTTCCTAATTGAAGAAAATAAACTTCTAATTTGTGACAACAGAAGTATGTGCCTTTGGGCTGCCCCACTCCTCTAACCCTCCCTCCCAACAAATCTCAACCTCCTTCAACAAATCCCATAGTGACCAAAAACATAAAAATATTAAGAACCATTCTAAACCCAAAACATCCAACCTGAGAAAGCTGACTTTAGGTCTGTAACCCAGCCAGCGCATGTGCCTCATGGCACATGCTCTAAAATTAAACCTTGCACACATCTTTATGTGCAAATTATAAGGGGAAGACTCCTTGAGAGAAAGAAAACTAAAATACACTATATAGAGTAAACAAACAAGAAAAGAAAAATGTTCATCACCACCTATTGTGGTTCTGAGTTGGCAACCTTTGTCCAATGAATAGTCCAGGAAGATATATGTCCTGTTGTGAGAAGGTGTTCAATGCGGTACTTGGGGTGCTATCACCACATTGGATTGGCAGTCGTGAGGAATCTTTTGCTGAGGTGTGCTTCTTGGAAGGTTTTTTAAGATGTTTGGTTTCCCCATCTCTGATCTGTGCTTTGTCTGATATTCTCCACATCTGCATCCTCCTCACTCTCCGTTGTTAAGTTATCTGACCATTCCAAGCCACAGGCAGTGAGGAGGGGTAGAGCATTTTTAAGTGATGTTGCGGTGAGTTGTTGGCCATTACATATGACTATCAGTCTGAAAGGAAACCCCCATCGATATTTTATACCAGCTTGTTGTAGGGCGCTGTAATCAGGTGAAACTCTTTTCGTTGCTTCAGCGTCTCAGGGCAAAGAGTAGAGTACTTGTAGAGACAGTACAGACTGTCCATGGTATGTTAATTCCTTCATCTTCCTCACTTGCGCCATAAGCTCTTCCTTTTTAGTGTATTGGGCGAAGCATATTATAATGTCCCTCGGAGGAGCCCCATCCTTAGGTTTAGCTGCCAACGCCTGGTGCACCTGTTCTAAGTCTGAGGCACTAAGTTCAAATTCAGGTATCGTAGTTGCAAGCCACACCGCAATGAAGGCAGCCATAGATGCTGAGTACTCCTCAGAGCCTTCTTTAATGCCACGAAAACATACATTTGAGCAACGGGCCCAATCCTCCAGTTGTTTCAGCTTATTTTTTGTTTTATTGTCATGTTTAAGCAGAAGAATCTCTTCCACGGTCTCCAGCCCCAGATCTAAGGCTTCTGATGCCGGGGTTGCTATTTCCCCCAGCCTGTTGCTAAAAGTCTTCATTTTGTCTTCTAATGATTTCAATTTTGCTTCCCAGCTGCATTCCATTACTTCCTTGGAAGATTTAAATTGTGTGGCTAATTCTTCACAAAGGTTAGGAAATGCAGTCCCGGGTTCTTGAGTCGCAGCACTGGGGTTTTTTGCTTGACCAGGCACCATATTGTTGGCCGCTGGTCTTGTTGCTGCTGTTGGGCAGTCTGTATCTAATGGCCAAAAATAGCCTGTTAAACCCCCTTCTTTTGCTTTAGAAATGGTCAGTAGCATACCCCAATGGGTCCGACATGTAGTAAGATTATAAAGGTTACCTCGTTTAATCTGGGAACATTATCCAGAGGAAGGCAGAGCAAGAAAACTAGGCAGCCATCTTGTAGCCCTGCTGGACACTCCCCCCCCCCATTGAAAGCTATCTATCCATTACATTTTTGATGACTTAACATCCTGGTTATGTAACCATCAATTACTGTTGTGATAGGTGAATACTAATTTTGCATATGTTTAAGCTTTAATTGAATTGTTACTGTACTTTTTACATTGCATTGCCATTTAACCTTAATATTTACATTTTTTTCTGCACCAAAGTATATATACACCTGACAGTCAAAGATAGCACTTAATGCATTTGCTGAAGTGATTTCCATGCCATCATAAACATGTTGCACCACAATCCTATAGATGTTTACTCAAAAGTAAACCCCACTGAGTTCAGTGGAGCTTACTCCAAGGAAACAGGTATAGGATTGCAACCTTAGTCTTTAAGGTACCACAAGATTCTGGTATTGCAACAGACTATCCCTCTAGAAGTTAATTTCCTAGTACTCTTTTCTTATTATTTTCTTAAGTCTTCCCCGTGCTGCCTGGGGCTGATGGGAATTGTAGTCCAAAACATCTGGAAGATGTCAAGTTGAGGAAGGCTGCCTTAAAATTATGCTTCTAGCCATATTTGCTGGGTGGCTGCTTTAGGTTTTATTATTTTATGTACATAAAACAAAAGACCACCTGATAACAAAAAATATATTTGGGTGGCTTACGAACATAAAACATGTGTATTATTTATTTCTTATATTTATACCCTGCTTTTCTTTAACCATGAAACCAAGGTGGCATACATGTGGAAGTTCCCAGGCAGTCTCCCATCCAGGCACTAACCAGACTCAGACCTGCTTAGTTTCAGCAAGGTGGTGGCCTCATGTGCTGACCATAGCCTGGGCATTGTTGAAAATCCACTGACTGTAAAACAGGAGCGTGCAATTGTCACCTGCTATTACTTGGTGGCCAAAATGGGATTTTCTTTATTAACGTGTCATGTCTTTAGAAAAATACGCAAGTTGTTGTTACACATTATCCTTCTTTAAGCACAATTAGACTCCCCCCCCCAGCAGCCACAGAAGACAACTAAACCAATCTATGAAGAACAACAAGATAAAAAGCAACTGCAGATGTCCTAATATAAAGTTTGTGGTGCATAATATGGACTACCACATAAGGCTTAAAAAAAAAAAGGAGGGTGATTGATAGACATGCATGGAGAAAATGTGCTCGAGAAGCAAGTCTGTATCTGCAGAACAAACATGTACCACCCAAAACAGTTCACCAACGGAAGTGGGTTTATTTTTTAAAATAAATGTAAATATACTGCCTTCAAGTTGATTCTGACTTCTGGCGACCCTATGAATAGGGTTTTCATGAGGCTGAGAGGCAGTGACTTGCCCATTGTCACCCAGTGAGCTTCATGGCTATGTGGGGATTCGAACCCTGGTCTCCCAGGACCACCCTAACAACAGATGATAATTCTGCACTGTAAAACCTAGTACAACTGGCAGAAGGGTTGAAGATGATAAAGGAATGAGAAGTTTACCTGAAAGGAGCATCAATAACCAAGTGTGGCAAGAATGACCTGGAAAAACCAGCAAGGCTCAAATGAATGGAGTAAGAAATCGTAAGTAGAAAGAGGGGTCAAATGTGATCGGGCAAGGCAGCCTGTAGGCTGACTTGACATGTATTTGTATTACTATGCCTAGAAGTGTTGCAACACAGTCAAGCATGCTGTAGATTTTTTGAGTTAAAGGTAAATCTGCTTAGCAAGTTATCTTTTCTCCCAGATTAAGATGGATAGGCTGTAGCTTTTACATATGCAGTAGTTAGTTTTCATTTTCATATACACTTGACAGCTTCATAATAGCTTTCTCTCTTTTGGGGGGCAGAGGGAGGATTCTACTGTAAAGTACATCACACATGCTTCAGCTGCCAAAGGTGGCAGTAAATAGGCAGTCCATGGCAGACAGCAACTGCCTAAGCTTCCTCATTCCTCCACCACCTCCCTTGCCCCCTCCCACACACTCTTTTGCATAAAGCATACATTTGTCCACACTGCAAGCAAGAAACACAAAAGAGCTATGCAGTGTTTGAAATTGGTCAAGGAAAGCTAGACAGGAGCACCCTCATGTGGAGAGATGCTTGCACTGCAACCAAAACAGTAAAGGTCTTATGGGGGGCAGGGAAGGAGACAGATCTCAACATCTCCATTTCAGACAGCAGGAAAGCTATATCATGAGCAAGAAAATCTGGACCAAAAACAAGGAAATCCCTGCTTAAACACATGGCTCATTAGGGTAAAAAAAGAGCATAACCACCATTTTGTAGGGGGTGTTTTATTATTGGGTACATCAAGTCCTGTTAGCAGCAGAGTCCAGGAGGATTAGGGAAGAATCCAATCTGAGATAGAAAGTAGCAGATTCAAGAGCATGGTGACAAAGATGAGAGCACCTAACACAAGGCACCTTCCCTGGCATGTGCCCTTTCAGAAGTGCCATTGGCCAGTCCATGAAGGGTGGGAGTCCTGCAAGGCTTGAGGGAAGGACACAGCACGAGGCCCAGCTAGAGCCAAACCATCATTCAGTTTGGCCAAGAGGTCTAGAGTGCTCCCTATGGGCCTCACAAATACACTGAAGGAGATATTGCCGATAAAGGGTTGCATATTTCTCACAGAAGCAAATCCAGTTAAGTCTGGAGTTAAAGAAACACATGGTTTCTGTCTCTGATACACAAATGTGTGCTATTTGTGTCAGAGCAGATTCTATCTCTGTTCCAGTGTCTGACTTTCTTTTTTAAACCCAACACAGCTTTCACACAGAATTGTACTCTCTCTGTTCGTGGTGCAGAGGGGCCCATGTTCAGCTCTGTCTGTACGTGCATAGCTGCAGAACTTTAAAAGTCCCTTTTGATTCCAAAGCAGGTAGGGCAGAGAGTTGCTATGAAACAAGGGACACAGCAGCATCTTGTCCCATTTTTTAACACTTTGGGCTTGGTCCTGATCCTATGAGACAGAGGGAAGAGACCAGTAGCGTGACCTACATTAGCCAGCAGTCATTCTAGTTTGCATGGGGCAGAGGGACCCAACCTCATGTCCTCCTAATCCAATTCCCCAACAAAGAGGAGACATGGGCAGATGGAGAGAGGAGCACAGAAAATTCAAGTAGAGCAGGAAAAGGGAATCTATGGCACTCTAGCTGTTGCTGGACTACTATCATCCCTGACTATTGGCCTTACCGTCTGGGGCTGATGAGAGCTGGAGTCCAACAACATCAGGAGAGCCACAGGTTTCCCCATCCCTGAAGTAGAAGCTTAAGGGAGGCTATGAGTGTAGGGGCTGCTCCAGGCAGCAGAAACAGGACTAGGGGTTCAACCAGTTTTCCAATGAGAAGCTGCATGGACTATGTCTCATCAGAATGGGATTCTTGTGGCAACCTACTCTGCTCCAGAGGTGCCTCTGTCATTTCGCCTTAAGTGTCTCTGGCCTACAAGTGCAACAGGCCCTCTGGATCCATAGACTTTGCAGTGGGGGTGGAAGGAGCCCTGTCCAGCATGCCCTATATAATAAATACTATTTACACTGCCACCCACAACTCATACAGCATGTGTGCCCCAACCAGGAAAAAAAAGCTGGGCAGCCATTAATACTGGTACCGCGCACGCACGCACGCACGCACACACACACACGCACACGCACGCACACACACACACACACACAGAGAGAGAGAGAGAGAGAGAGCACTGGTTGATGGCACAG
Organism: Rhineura floridana; assembly: GCF_030035675.1. Classification (NCBI taxonomy): domain Eukaryota; kingdom Metazoa; phylum Chordata; class Lepidosauria; order Squamata; family Rhineuridae; genus Rhineura; species Rhineura floridana. The sequence continues at coordinate 121,692,642 of NC_084482.1, read as the reverse complement.
TAGCTTCCTGTGGTTGTGGCTAGGATTGTGGCTTCAGTCCTGCAGAGGGCACTATAGAAGGTGGCAGAAGCCCTGTTCCGGTGTCACCAATTGGCTTTCACAGCATTGATGTCACTCACTAGGTTCTGTGCCAGGCAGATACCAAAGATCTGAAACAGAAAGTTGAGGATGATGCATGTCAAAGAGAATGAGAAGCCCTGGTGGACAAACCTGTACACACAACGCTGAGACCATCCTGGAGGTTATTTATTCCTCTCTCACAGCTCTCAACTCAGTATTATGACCACCATCAACAGGGGTGAGGGGGAGGTCTTGGCCAGCTTTGCCTTTGCAATAAAATGGCAAATGGAACCAGAAAAGGCAGGCTTGGTGCTGAGGAGCGCTGCCTAGGCCATTAGAGAAGGCTAATGTGATGGAGGATGCAGAGCTGGCCCCAAACATTTCTGGTAGCCTGAAGAGGGAAATCCAGGTGGCACCTCCCACTTTCCTCTAGCTACACTATAGGGCATCAGTGCTATAGTTAGATAGCTTTTGACTCTAGACTTAATAATCTCATTTTAGACAGAAGTGTATCTTATTTCATGTATTTCAAAAGTGTGGTTATCTATTTGTGCTGCGCTTGGGAGCCCTTGTTGCTCATTCTGCTGAGTGGGGTTCTGGACGTCTGCTCCACAGTCCTGCCTCAATAACACCACTGCAGGTTATGATCCACTGGGATATGTTCCTGGGCAAACCCTGTCGGGCAATGTACAAACTACTCATTTCAACAGGTCATGGACAACAGAACTTTCCAGCAGTTTGTGCCCCATGGGGCCAATTGGTCTGCCTTGCACTCTGCTGCCCTTAATGGCAGCCAGAACCCGAAGGGACCACCTTAGCTTAGCTTCATGGTATAGCCACCTCTACATAGGAAGCTGCATTATACTGAGTCAGACCACTGGTCCATCTAGCTCAGTACTGTCTACACTGACTGGCAGTGGCTCTCCAGGGTTCGGGCAGGGGTCTCTTCCCAGTCCTACCTGGAGATGCCGGGGATTGAACCTGGAACCTTCTGCATGTAAAGCAGATGCTCTACCACTGAGCTATGGCGCTTCCCTGTGCAGGTGGGGCTAATATGACAACTTTATACACACTGAAAGGCGATCTTCACAATCCCTTCCCTCTAGACAGAGGTTGCTTCTAAATAACCTGTTCACTGAGCATTTGCGTGTGCACGCGTTAGACAACATTAGCTATTTATTAAGCATTTATCCCAATTGGTTTGCAGGGAGGTTAGACGATGTTGCATTACGCAAGTATTACCACCCATTTTCCAGTACATTTTCCCATCACTTTACTTATCACAAACATACAGATTTTTTTGGGGGGTGGGGAATGGGCTGGTTGCGCAAGAGCTCCAAATCAACTAATTGTGCAACCTGAATTTGCCAGTATGTGATTGAATCTCACCTGAAAATAGTGACAGTCTGGAAGCACCCTAAGTGGAAGATACAATTATGGGCAGATCCAGCACACTGTCAGCTCTTTCATCAGCTAGCCCTCAAAAGAATCATTTTGCAAAGCACATCAGGGACCGGAGCAGAATGAATGCTGGATCTGTTCCAAATCCGCCATATATTTAACAATTGATAAGTTTTGCTCTGAATGGAATGTAGCAAACAATGAAGCTCAAGACTCCTAAAGGATTCACATTCTACTCATGAAGGATGGCAAACTGACCTTTAGATCTCACCTTAAGAAAAATGCAAAATTGTAATGGTGGAGAAAGCAGTTGTAGCTGACCATCCTGAGTGTGTTTGAACACACTGAAGACTCCACCTCATAGATGGATATGAATACCTCCCCTAATAGAGTGAGCAGCCAAAGGATGGAGGCCCCTGCCTATTTCATCTCCTGCCTCACAGAACTGCTCACCCAGTCAAAGAGGAAACAGCCTCAAAGTCCCATTCACCTACCACTTCTGAGTGGTCATTTCCACTGCACTGACAAACCGGAATGGCATATGGGGTCGCAACAGAATCTGATCTCAGGAGCCCCCTCTCCGCACATGCCCTATACTTGCCATTGACCACTTCTGCCCTTTTTGCCTAATGCCGGCAGGGGAAGTGCTCCATTTTTGGGACCACAAAAGGGTGACTGAGGGATTAGGAAGTGCAGCCTACTTTGTGCAAGTCACAGGAATAACTTCTTTGGTGGACAGATCAAAGGCCAGTTTTGTCCATGCCAGTTTTCCACAATCCTTTTCTAGCTTAGGGTTAGCCCAGGACTGGAGCTCTGTTCAGGCGTTTAAACTCATATCTCAATATGGGGGGAGATTAAGGATGTACTTGTTAGGTAGAAGCTGGCCCATTAGGGCAAATGGGGCATAGCCCAACCAAGCTCAGTCTACCCTCAGCCAAACCCCACCTGCCCGCTTCTTCACTTACAAGCAGACTAGGAGGTAGTCCTGGCTGTCAGCTTCCTCTTCCTCCTCCTCATTCTCAGTGTTCCCTTTCTAGAACTCAGCAGGAAGGGGAGGGGACGAAACTAGAATTAGCTGGCTCTGCCCATCACTGACTCTGGCTCCACTTATTGCTGGCTGCCCTGCTTTTTGCCCTCCCAGTGCCACTGGGTCCCACAATCTCCACTGCACTCACTGGTTCTGCCGCCCCCATCGCGTTCCCAACCGCCTGGCCCCACAGCCCTCTAATGCTAGAGCTAAACTGCTGCATCAGAGAAGCTGCTGCTCCTGTGCAGGCTCCTGGCGCGATTTAGACCCCTGCACCCCACAAGTACAACAGATTGCCCATTGGAGACATTTGGCTCCCAACATGTGGAAGATGACTGGGCTGGCAATGGGGCTAATGAGTGTATCCCCACCCCGCCCCACCTTGTGCAATGCAGAATGTGTGAGCTTAAATGTCCAAACAGGGCTTGGATGGCAGAGACTTGTCTGGGATGTCTTTACGCCAGTTCCTGATATACAACCTGGAACTCAGGGCCACGTTATTCATTTTTGCAGTATGGGAGTGAAAACAGCAACAACCTCAGCTTCACAGGAGCATATACCTGAAGCAGCGCCACACCCACAAAGGTCCCGGCCACCACAACAAGATTGTCCTGGAGCCATTTCTCAAACTGACCAGCGCATCCTTTGGTATGGATGAAGCTCTGCTGCTCCAGCTCCTGCATAAAAGGCAAAGGCAAGCACATGAACAGCCCTGAAATTAGGTCGTACACAGAACTAGGACATACATCTTCCACTGAGAGAAGAGGAGCTTAAGCTAAAACACTATAATTCTCACCACAGACAGTCCCTCCCACTCCCTGTATCAGGTGGTCAAAATAACATCTGTTCCATGGCCACTAGTTCCAAGCCCAGCCCAGCCATCTAGTTCCACATGCCCCAATTTAGAACATGCATGGACCCACTCCTGTTGTTTGATCTCTGCCCTTAATGCATAACACAGCTTGTTCTGCGCCTAACTGTGCTGTGTCCCATGTGGTGACTCGAGGAAGCACATCCACCAGGCTCCTCCCACCCTGGTCCCTGACACACCAACCTGACTCTCACCAGTTTAAGGCGAACATCGTAGCCACACTGCGTGTTGAGAACATCCTCCTGGGGAGAGAGGAGACCCAGAGCTAATCAAACCATCTCGGGAATCTCTGTAGCCACTTGCCTAGCAACAGTCTCATTACTTCTCTCTTAAATCTCACCAACAGTTTTTATGCACTCCATATCCCCCCAAATAGCACAGCTGCACCACTTTGTTTCACCCTCTACCCCCCACCCCTGCCAGCAGTAGTCCATGAAACCAACAGTTGTGCCAGTTCATGGAATTACAAATATTTTGGGACAGACTTGGACCACACTATTCCTAACCTGGCCTCCTATATACACTAGGGCACGTGTGGGGGACCTGTGGCTCTCTGGATGCTGTTGGACTTCATCTCCCATCAGCCCTAGCCAGCACAGCCAATGGTCAGAGAAGATGGGAGATAACAACATCTGGTTCCCCACCCTTGCACTTAGGCAATGATTCATCATACAGCCATGAGAGTGGCTGTATACTATAGCCAGCATGAATTTTTCGCATTCTGCAATGTTAAATTGAAAATACCTCCCATGCCATTCTGATGCTTCCCATAAGCTCATTTTAAAACAAAATCTTACAAAACTTATAGTCCTGAACTCAGAAACGCTTGCTTAACAACCCTCTAAATTCTCATGGCGATACACAAACAGTCAGAATTGAGAGTTCAAAGTGTAAAAACAGAGAGAAAAACCAGACCCCTTTTGGACTTTTTTCTATGAGAGATCTCATAATTAGTTGAAATTAATTAAAAATCACCCAATCACAGAGTACCTGTATTCCTACTACTGACCTTGCCCCATAATCTGACCTTCATCTTCTGCAGTTTAAAAGTTAAAAAATGCCTGGCTGATTTTTAATTAATTAAAGAAATTTAACATTGAAGTCTATTATAGCATGGGGCATGCTCAATAAGAACTGTCAGTATTCTAAAAGCCAGACTCACCGCTGTTTGGCTTGGCTAATCACGTGGCCACACCCACACCAGACACTGATTCCACTTTATACAGTCATGGCTTCCCCCAAAGAATCCTGAGAGGTGTAGTTTGTGAAGGGTGCTGGGAGTTGTTAGGAGACTCCTATTCCCCTGGCAGAGCTCCAGTGGCCAGAGTGGTTTAACAGTCATCCCCTCTTCTGGGAATTGTAGCTCTGTGAGAGGAACAGGGCCTCTCCTATCAACTCTCAGCACCCTTCACTAACTACACTTCCCAGGATTCTTTGAGAGAAGACTTGACTGTCCAAAGTGAAATAAAGGTCTGGTGTGGATGTGGCCAGCTACAGCTTTGGTTTAAATTTGGGTGGGAGGCCAAATGTGCCTGCTGTAGAATAAAAAGGTGGGGGAAACCCTGAAAAAGAATGATACTGTTCACAATGTTTTTCTTTTGGAAAGGAGACTTTCCCTTTGCTCAGTGCTCACCCACCCAATCTCCCCCCTTCCCTCCCCTTCCTCCCTACCCCTCCCCTTCTCTCTCCCTTCCCCCTCCTCCCTGCCCCTCCCCCATGTCAGTTTCACCTATCCTAAGCATGACTGTACAGGAGTAAATCCCACTGCACTCAAAAAGCATGCAAATGATCAAACCTGCCCTCCCCTCTCCTCCCCCTCCCTTTTGCCCTTCCCTCCCCCTTTCTTCAATCCTCCCACCCCTTCCCTTTGCAATCCCCTCCCTCCCTCCCTCCTTCCCCCTCCCCTCCCTTCCTCTCCTCTCGTCGCCCCCTTATTCTCCTCCCCCATTGTCAGTTTTACCTATCCTAAGCATAATTGCACGGGAGTAAATCTTATTTAACTCAGACATGCAAATGATCAGACCTGCCTTTTTCCTCCCCCTCTCTCCTTTCCTCTCCCCTCCTGCTCCCTTCTTCCTCTCCTCCCCTCTTCCTTCCGCTCTGCCCACTCCAGCCCTTCCTCCCTCCCTCCCTCTTCTCCTCCTCCCCCACAGTCAGTATCACCTATGCTAAGCATGATTGCAGAGGAGTAAATCCCATTGAACTCAATAAGCATGCAAATGATCAATCCATTCTCAGCAAACTTGCACAGGATCCCATCTCTTACCTCCCAGATTCAAAAGCAGAGAAATTCACTAATAGGCAAAAAACCTTGAGGTTTAAAATGTACCTATAGTCAATATACATTTCTATCAAACTTTAAAAAGCAAGGAAACTGGGCAGCTATAATGAATGCACCAGGGGAGCTGGAGTCCTGATCTTCTCTCTGAGATATTGTTCCCCTGCTCCCCTGGTGCATTCACTATAGCTGCCCAATTTACCTACTTTTTAAAATTTGACAGAAATATCTGTTGGCTGTAGGTACTTTCGTAAACCGCAAGGTTTTTTGCCTATTAGTGAATGCTCTTCAGAGATTCCTATACCGTCTGAACTCAAATATGCTCTCCAGACAAGGAATTCACCATCTGCTGTGGTCTCCTGTTCCTGAGGTTTAAATTATGGCTTGCTTGCTTGCTTATTTATTTATTTATTTAGCAAAACTTATATATTCCTTGGTTGTTAAAACCAACAAACCCTCTGAGCGGTTTACAAGAAACATTAAACTTATCAATAAAAACAGTTCAAAACAAGACATTAAAAACATTTTATAAACAATTGAAACAGCAGTAAACTAACAAGAGATCAAAACACATCAACATCTACGGCTCTGCCATTTCTCATCCTCCTTAATTCAGCTTCCTTACTGCAGGATCCTTGACGCAACAGGAAAAGGGCACCCCACAGCGCTCCCTGCTGGGGTTGGAGTCAGTGCAGTTGAAATAAATGTTGAGGTTCCAGTCATTAGGGCCATGAGCCCCACAGCAAGACCACTGTAGAGGAAGACAGTGTTAACTAGCATAAGTGTCCAGCAATCAATTGCACTCAGAAGCACTAATACAGCCTTCCCCAACCTGGTACCCATATGTTTTGGACTATGATAATCCCTGTTCATTGGCCATGCTGGCCAGGCTGATGGGATTTGTAGTCCAAAACATCTGGAGAGGATCTGGTTGGGGAAGGCTGCAATAATACATAGTACAGAAATGGACATAATTGACAAAGATGGTCCTGAAGAAGGACCTGTTAAGGGCAAACTATTAAATAGCAGGGATGAAGATCCAGATCCTGCTGGTGGGCCAGATCCTTGTTTCCTCCACTCCCTGTGGGCCACATTTGAAAGGTTGGCAGGGCTGCCCACCTGTGAATCACCCTACACCAGATTGCTATCTTGTGACCCATTTTGCCTGTATGATCAGCTGATTGTTGGGGCTTGCATAAGTCCATGCACAGCACTTTGCAAACACTGACATAGCACTGTGCACACAGCTTTGCATGTGCCATTGATCAGTGGTGTCTGCAAAACCCCTGTGGTCCAGCTGTGTCTTTACATGCTCCACACATGACGTCAGGTGAAGGGCAGGTAAGCATATTTAGGCCAAAACAGCCTGGTGGACCAAATGGGAAGGCCTGCCACACCTAATCAGGCCCATGGGATGGAAGTTTCCCTCCTTTGTTATATAGAATGAGGCTTTTTACAGGACACATAAGGTAGCACAGATTTCCCATCACTTTTATATGTTGGCTGCAGGAAGCATTTCTACAACCCTGCTGTTTCAGCAGCAGCCCCCAGATGGCAGAGTCACCTCTGGTTTAAACATCACAGCCATTACTATTGTAACTCCACAGGGAGCAGGGGATGCTTCCACACTAGTTATTTAATCTGGAAAAGCCAGGCATTGTTCACTCACTTTTTATGAGAACCTATGTAACGTTATCAAATTGCTATTCTCCTATGTTTTTCCTGTGGTTCTTCAGATTGCAGAACATCCAACTTTTGGGGGAAAGAACAGGACAGTAGCATAATCCCCAAAGGTGTTGATTGTCTTAACACTAGTCCTCTGTTTTGTTTTGGGTTTTTTAAAAGAAACATGGGAGTTCTTCCAGGCTGGTGGCTCCCAAGACTAATCCAACCACTGCATTTTTACTGTAAGCTGCATGCAAACTTGCAACAGTCATTGATCACTTTGAGAGAGAAAGGGGTATAGATCTCTTTTTGAGTGTGCAACCCATGATGTTCCATCTACATTACTGGGGTGATGCAGGCATGGAAGGCTCAATTCACCTGAGTATGCAATTTTTTAAATCATTTTTAAAATCAAATTAAAACATGATTCTTTAATTTGAATGTTGTGTGTGTGTTTTATTTAGGCACTATTGCGCAATTACTCTCATAGTTTTTAATTTTTAAAGGTAGGCTCAAATGTGTTTCAGCATGAATTACAAGATTGCTTAAAAAAATAACGTGGTGCTAAAATGCTGCCAACCAGAAAAACAGCGTTTTGAGGATTTTTTTTAATCAACCACTGAAACACACAGAAAAAGTGTAGCACTCTTTTTTTGAATGCACAATCCACCATGATTCAAGTGCTTGTTTATTTAGGTGCTGTTGTGAGATTACTCCCATAGGGTTTTTAGGTAGTCTAAAGCGTTTTAATGCTAATTACAACACACAAAAACTTAACATGGTGGTAAGATCATACCACCTGGAAAGGCAGTGTGTTGTTTTTTCTTAGATCATTGTTTACATACATACTGAAGGGCTTTTTTTACTTAAAAGTTATTGTGGTAGTATTTCAATAATTGTCTAAAAATATGAAGGCGAAAAGGCAAACATTCTATCCTATGTTGATATACACCTCACCTTTCCTGGAAGTCTCATACTGTATGGCTAGAAACGATCTGTCTTTCTGTCTTTCTTTCTTATTACATTTATATCCTGCCCTTCTTCCCAGTAGAAGCTCACGAGCTTTCACCTTTAGAGTTGGCTTTGTAGGCACTCACCCATCAAGGGCAAATCGATGGTCAGAATGGCTTCTCAAACTTCCATGCGACAACACCGCCACACACCACACAACTACAGAATGAACATACCACTCCGAATAATTTATACAACTCACGTATTCCTGAGCAAAGTCTATGAGGTTCTGCAAGTCGATATCATCACGATAGGCTTTGACGTTATTGTTGATGAAGAAGTTGAGCTGATCTTTGATCCAGTCCTTGAAGATGAAAGCCAGGACACCGGCCGTCAGCTCCAGGAAAAATATGAGCCCCAGGAACACAGAGAACTAGGGACAAAGCAGAGATAAGACATAATGAATCTCGGAATGTACAGGCAGTGCAAGTACTTTCTAAGAACCAACTTGTTACCCTGTTGCAGGATCACCCTCACACTGACCAGACAGCCACAGCTCCCAGGGAAGTAAGCTGCCCTGAAAACCTTTTTGCAAGGCAGATTGTAAATACAGAAAAGTAACTGGGTGAGGAAGTGTTTCTAAGTCATCACAATATTAAAAATCTAAAAGTGCCACATCAATACTCGGTACTGGCACAATAATACATGGTACTTCCTCTTTGACTATACAGTACTTCCTTCTGAAGTAGAAAGAAATCAAGCTATTACTACTGTATTCTCCCCCCCCCCGGGAGATACAGAAGTTAAAATCCAGCAACAGCATTGGGAACAAAATACAAGTGTTACAGTTTCAATCCCAATTGTGCCTCTCACTCTAACCTTTATATCCATCCTAAAAAACATTGGCTCCCTGCTTAATACTTCCATTCCAAGCACTAGATCCAGCGTTCCTTCTGTAATTCCAGTGTTCTTTGCCCTAATCTTCCTTCGACTGTGAAAGGAAACCCCCAATTGCAATTGGCCCTATTTGACAGCAATGCCTGCGCTCAGCCTCCCTCTAGGCTCTGGCCTGATTTCCAAAGGCCCAATGAGGCACAGCCAGAAACAATACTATGCCTGAGTATTACTACAGTGCTACTCCTATACTGCATTTCTTAAGCGCTCAAAGCACTTCACATACATTGGCCTCGTTTGCACATCACTTTATATCATAGTTAATATTAACTATGGCTTAAAAGTGAACGCACAGTGTGCTGGTGCACAGGGAGAAAATCATAGCTGCTTTGCTCCTCCCCCACTCTTGCTGGACTACCAGGAGCTAAGCCATGGTTTGGCTTAGTGCTATGTCCAAACCACCGGCTCATGGTTTCTCTCTCCAAAGCAACCACGAGCTGTAGCCAAAGCTTTGTTCTTGGTTTACTACTCGAAGGTTGTTGTGGGTGGGGACAAACTACGAACCAAGTGTGGACATAATACTTAGCCAAACCATGGCTTAGCTTCCATCAATACAGCAGCAGCAAGAGAGGAGCAAAGTGGCTGTGATTATCTCCCTGTGCACCGGCACGCTGCACATTCACCTTTAAACCATAGTTAACCTTACCTAGGGTTGACAGTTACATGTCAATGAGGCCACTATCTCTGTAATCCTATAGAGGAGGCCAGTATTATCACCTCTGTATTATAAATAATATGAGCTGAGGCTAGAAGAGAGAGCGCCTTGCTAAGGCTGCCCAGTGAGCTCACAGCCAAACAGAGATTTGAACAAGAGACATTCAGCTCATGTTATTCTGTTACACCACCTGGAAGGGAACAGGAAGAAACAAAGACTTACAAATTTGAGCAGGAATGTATTCTCCCTCAAGGCTCCAATGCAGCCAGCAAATCCCAGCACAAACATCACCCCTCCGACCACAAGGAAGAGCCAGACAGGGTCAAAGCCACCCAGGTCTGTAATGGATGACAGATTGGAAAGCACACCCTGGAGAAAGATGAGGGAGGGGCACAAAGAAGGGCTGACTGGACTCCAAGGTCACAACCCTGAAGCTAACACTTTTGATGTGGCCATCACATAACACACCTGTGATGATAGCAATCACTGCCTGGTTAACTACTAGCAATAATAGCTGTAACAGAACGAAGGCCAAGCTACATGCTACGCTATTGAAGCTTTTAAAAAATACAAGCTGTTTGCAATAAACAGCACTTTTGGGGGTTGGAGCGGGGAGAGGCTATTTTCTGGAAGGAACTGCCTGCTTTTTCTTCAAAAATAAAAGTGGCTGGTTTAAGCATGCTTTTCAAAAGAGCGTGAATAATGTAACACAGCCTTTCCCAGCAGAGTGCCCCCTCCACATGTTATCAGACTTCAACTCCCATCATCCCCCACCAACATGGCTGTGGAGGACACCACGCTGAGGAAGGCTGACGTGACATCTATTTTGACCCTGAGAAGAACTACCTACTCTTGGAGAAGATGGAGGAGGATGTAGCAGAAAAAATCCCAAGAGAAGAGCAGAAGTCAGGAGTCTGTTTCCAAGGAAATGCATCACCATGGACACGCGTACTGAATAGGAGTTTTATTGTAATATAGGAGTTATTGTAATATTAGTGGTGATCTCAGGGCCGTTGACAGATGGGTAAAAAGGGTCCATCTCTACCGGGCCCAGGGCCAGCAGGGGACCCAGACTCTTAGCTTTCATTTTTTTAAAAAAAGTTTCTAAGTGCTCTGGAACAAAAGTTATGCACCAAAATGTGAGCCACCCCCCTCCTGCAATTTCTGTGAAATGAGCTAGCCAGCTGCTGCAATCCCCGGCCTTTCAGGGTTTTAGCCAATAAGTAAGCACAGAGCTGTGATAGACAAGGGATTTGTTGAGCACCAGACAATAGCAAGAAACCATTGCATGCTGAAAAAAGCTGCCTTTTCCTGCTTATCTCTGCATAGTAGTTAATGGTGTACATGTGCACATCATGTGAGCTTAGGAAGCTTATAGCTTTCAACAGCAGCATGTGAGCCTGCCCACTCACTTTTCTTTCTTTGTGCACATCCTGCACAAAGTCCAGAAGATGAATGAAGCACACATAGGACAGCAGGATCTTAGTAGGCATGTACAATAAACAATTTCAGTGATGATGATAATAGAAGTGTTCACTCAGTGTTTTTATTACATGCAGAAAAAAAATAGTATATATTTTATCTATTAAATAATATTTGAGCAGAAATACAGTGTACATGCAGCTTATGATGACTTTACAATGTGTTATAGTTTTCTAAATATAAGGAGTCATACAACTTTAAATTGTCCTGGGCTGCTGAACGGGGCAGTTTATTTGTCTAATTCATAGCCTGTTTTGAATACCTTCCCAACATTAATCCTATACTCACTTTTCCAGGAGTAAAGCTGCAATTCTATTCCTACACGCTCCTCTCCCCAGCCCCCGCCCCAATCCTATTTTTAAGGTGATTAGGCAGGCCTTACTTAAGGGTCGCTGCTATTATTTGGTAGGGAACTAATTAATTATAATTAAGTAATTTGTTTTAAAAATGTTCTGCAATCAACAACTGGTTTTAACAATAAACTATTATATGAGGTGTATATATATTTTACATCTCCCGTGTGCATGCACGCGTGTGAGAGTGTGTGTGTAATCTTTCCAACAACCCTGTGAGGGAGGTTAGCTGAGAGTTGGGTCAGTCAAGCTTCACATGCTTAGAGAATATTTTGTGTGCTGGCAAGTGTTTTGTTGTTGTTGGTAATTTGCTGCAAAATATCAGGACTGTGGAATGTTGGAGTTAAAGTAATGGAGGGGCTGCCTTTGCGCATGTTTTTCCCCTCACCACGTGGTCTGTGAATGCAACGTATCTGCCCTTTACTTTTCTTCCTGGGTCCTCCCTCTGCCTTTGCAACAACCTCTGAGGTAGGTTAGGCTGAGAGCTGGTTCAGTAAAGCTGCACTTTTTTTTAACCTGCTCCTATTTTTTAATGTTATTTTAATGTTTCAATGTTACTTAATAATTATATGATTATGGTTTTTGAAGTACTGATAACTGTTGTAAAATGCTTTGTGAAGGAAAGAACTCTGAAAGGCAGGTTAAAAATCTGTTAACTAAATACATCTTAAATCAAGACTGTGCATTCAACTTAACTGTTCATACTAGTAATTTATGTACATAAGCAGCAGTTATTGCCAATGTGTTGCCAGGAGGTATGGAGGTGGGAATGTGGGGGGCTCAATCTACATACAGTGTACCAGGCTGAGGAAATCCTGTTGGCACCTCTGGGTGATCTACCAGCACCATTACTCCCGATGCTTATATGGAAACTATCTTGCAGGCCAGGGACTATAACAAGGTTAGGACATGTGGTGATGACAAGCTAAGACTGCTTTAAAAATGATGACACAAATTCATAGAGGGTAAATGTAGTGTTGGATATTAGCTAGTATAGTGAAATGGAACCTCCATGTACAACAGCAGTATACCTCTGAACACCAGATGCTAACGACAACAGTTGAAGGCCATCACCTTCATATCCTGCTTTTGAGCTCCCAGAAGCACCCAGCTCGCCCATTAGAAGGAATCAGAATGCTGAGCTAGGTGGACCCTTCGGTGGACTCAACAAAAAAATGCCTACATTCTCATTTCCATATACAGATTCAGAGAAGCTGTCACTTTGCATAAGAGAGAAAAAAGATCCTATTCAGTCCATAGGGTACCAGGTGATTTCAACTTCTTGATGCTTTTGCTCTAATCCCACTTCTATATCCATGGGATACAGCAGGGGCAGCGAAACCCCCAAACATTTTTCCTCCCCCCCTCAAAGACCCCACCAATTTGGGTGTCAGCAGCAAAAAGTCAATGCAAGGCAATAACTCTCCTTCCTCAGCTGATCCGCTTGGATCATGTGAGGAGGAAGTCTGTGTGCCTGTATGTGCACATCAGAGAACATGTGTGTGAGGGAGACAGTGTGTGGGATAGCCAACCCACTTTTGGTCACATCCACCCCTGGCATGTGGCCCTCAAGAGTGTTGGCCCTTAAGAAAAAAAAAGGTTACCTACCACTAGGCTACAGAATCTACCCACAACACTTCACTGGCACAACAAGGAACAGGAGGAGCTTTCTCCGTTGAGCATTAGGACCTCAAACTTACTAGTGATCAGACTCTTTGTTCATAGAACATCACTCCTTCCACTGTGCTTTATTAAACAGTTTGGTTATCACACAATGTGAGTTCTGGTTAGGATGGTTTTCTGGGGTTAGAAGACACAGAAAGAAAGCCAGATTCTTTCTATAAATATGCAGTGACTCTAGGGAGAGAAAGGGACATGCTGCAAATCGCAGGGGAGTTACCCTGCTGAGCCAAGTGATGTTCTAGAGTGGGAGCTCTGTTGTGCATGGGATAAAACAGCTTGTAACACAAGAGTACAGGGACTGGAACAGAAACAGACATAATTGTGGATCCTGAATCACTTTCCCAAAGATGAGTTCACATATGCATGCACATCGCTTAAGTTTTCAACAGCGGATAGCCTGCAGCTGAAAACATTGCATTTCGGGTGGTGCAATGTCATATGAAAGGTCCATCTGTGGTTTTAGAAATCTGACAGACAGCTCATTTCAGTCATGCAACCTGTCAAGTGATACTGCTAATCCTCAGTTTGCACACAGACTTGCTGTATACCTGATAAGGACTTGAAACTTGGAAATCAAATTTGAAGCATAAGCTGACACTGTATCCAGAAACCAGTTCTGTTTATTTCAAATGGAAACTTATATCCAGAAGTGTATTTTAAGATCATTGCACAAGTCTGCATTTTTATATCAACCTTCAATCCACAACTATTTCCTTAATAAACTGAAATTAAGAGCTGGGTGTTTCTGAGGAATGTTGATCTCCAGTGAACTAGCAAACTGGAGTATTCTTGCCTGCCAGGAGATGATGATTTGTGAGCTCTGCAAGTGTGCTCACTGACAAGGCCTGGCAGCACGCGTATGTGTCACAAAGACCTCAGTGGCAGAAGTCTGTCAATCATTTGTCCCTTTGCATCTAGTTAAAGGGGGTGAGTTACTTGGAGAATATGGGTAGGCTCACAGGCAGGTTCGGTTCAGGAACCAAATGCCAGCACCAGTTTTTTTCAGAAGCACTACAGCCATCTATAATCCTGAATGCCAGAGAAGGCATTAGATGCACCAACCAGAAAACTCCTCATTATTATGGTCCAAGGCAGTGGTTGCACTTACCTTTTCTGCCCAGGCCCACAGACCAATGGCCAGGAAGGCAGCCCCCAGCAACTGCAAGACAGGAAAGATCACCGTGTTATGGAGAGCATAACAAAAGGGAGCATGACACCCTACTCACATTACCGGCATCTTCTTATAGGCCCTTTCCAACTCTATGAGTCTATGAAATCTACCAGGAATCTACCAGGATCCACCTCATCCCTTGCCAAAATAAAAAATAAAAATACACAAAATACAGGAAACTCCCATATGCTGCACATACAGCTGAGAAATAAGAGCAAAAGTATTATTTATTTTTATTTTATTTATTTATTTTATTTAATTTATATACCGCCCTAAGCCCAAGGGCTCTCTGGGCGGTGTACATACAATAAAGCAATCAAAATATATAAATACAATAATACAATAAAATCAAACCAACAAAGGTAAACAAAATAATCAAACAGTAGCAAAATACATCAAATACATATACTAATACGCATTAAAATGCCTGGGAATATAAAAAGGTTTTCACCTGGCGCCGAAAAGATAGCAGCGTTGGCGCCAGGCGCACCTCATCGGGGAGACCATTCCACAGTTCGGGAGCCACAACCGAAAAGGCCCTATTTCTAGTCACCACCCTCCGAGCTTCTCGATGGGATGGTACTCGGAGGAGGGCCTTAGATGTTGAGCGCAGTGTACGGGTAGTTTCATATTGGGAGAGGCGCTCCACCAGGTATTGCGGTCCCATGCCGTGTAAGGCTTTATAGGTCAAAACCAGCACTTTGAATTTAGCCCGGAAACAAATAGGAAGCCAGTGCAGATGAGCCAGAACAGGTGTGATATGAGCGGACCTTCTTGTCCGCGTCAACAATCTGGCCGCCGCATTCTGGACTAACTGTAGTTTCCGAACTGTCTTCAAGGGCAGCCCAACGTAGAGCGCATTGCAGTAGTCCAATCTAGAAGTTACCAGAGCATGAACGACTGAGGCGAGGTCGTCACTGTCCAGATAGGGACGTAGCTGGGCTACCAATCAGAGATGGTAAAAAGCATTCCTTGCCACTGAGGCTACCTGAGCCTCAAGAGACAAGGAAGAGTCGAAAAGAACTCCCAAGCTACGAACCTGTTCTTTCAAGGGGAGTGTAACCCCATCCAGAACAGGGTGAACATCCACCATCTGGGCAGAGAAGGCACTCACTAACAGCGTCTCGGTCTTGTCTGGATTGAGCTTCAGTCTGTTAGCTCCCATCCAATCCATTATCGCGGCCAGGCAACGGTTTAGTACGTTAACAGCCTCACCTGAAGAAGATGAAAAGGAGAAATAGAGTTGCGTGTCATCAGCGTACTGGTGACAACGCACTCCAAAACTCCTGATGACCGTACCCAGTGGCTTCATGTAGATGTTAAAAAGCATAGGGGACAGAACCGATCCCTGCGGGACTCCACAATGGAGAGTCCAGGGTGTCGAACAGTGTTCCCCAAGCACTACCTTCTGTTGACGACCCACCAAGTAGGAGCGGAGCCACTGCCAAGCAGTACCTCCAACTCCCAACTCCGTGAGTCTCCCCAGAAGGATACCATGGTCGATGGTATCAAAAGCAGCTGAGAGATCAAGGAGAATCAACAGGGTCACACTCCCCCTGTCCCTCTCCCGACAAAGGTCATCATACAGGGCAACCAAGGCTGTTTCGGTACCAAACCCAGGCCTAAAACCGGAAATCCTCTGTCAAGGTATTTTCCACATTGCTTGAGGCTGTTACAATCAGATAAGATCTGCCTCTTTAGAATGTATGCTCAAGTTTCTTAGATATGAGCAAACAGTGAGGACCAGATTAGGGAAGAAGCTACTCTAGGTGAAGAAGCTGTTAATGAACTGCACTGGACCTCCAGTCTCTCCAGCACCCATTGCCTAATCATGCCCATGCTTAGGCACTGCACCAACCTGCGACCCATTAGCAATGCAGGGCATTTCCCTGGCATCACACCATAATTGGGACTAGGAGTGTCAGTTCATGTCAATGGACATTGGGTTAGAGAACCAGCACCAGCACCACCACCACAGTGACTACACTCTTATGCTGATTTTGGCCCCAGAACTTGGATTATTGCAATGTACTCTATGTGGGGACGCCCTTCAACTAGTCCAAATGCAGCAGCTAGATTACTGCCCGGGATTACATCTAGAACACATATAACCCATTTTAAAAACAGCTGCACTGGTTGCCAGTTCATTCCCAAGCTTAATTCAAGGTGTTCACATTAATGTTTAAAGCCCTAAATATGACTTAGGCCTCGAATATCGGAAACACTGCCTCCTTCCCTAAATAGATGTTAAGATCAGCAAAGGGGCCCTTTGGTAGTCCCACCACCCTCAAAAGTTGGAGGGGGGCAGGAGAGGGCATTCTCTGTGGCTGCCTCCAAGCTGTGGAACACTCTCCCTAAAGAGGTATGTGTGGCACCTTCATTATATACTTTCATCATATGCTGATGATGCACCTCTTTACCCTGGCCTTTGATATCTGATATATATGATATATACCTGTGACTAATTTATTTTTAACTGTTTTTAATATTGAATTTTAAATCGTTGTAACACGTCCTGGGACCTTATGGTTAAGGGCAGGCAAGAAATCAAATCATCATCATCATCATCATCATCATTTAATCAGAGGGTCGAATTCTGACTGAAAACATTTCTGAAAACCTACATTTTAACAGTGCAGATTTCCTCTCACACACACCGTCAACATTTTTATTTTCATTGCATAATTTACAACTCAAACCTATGCATATTTACTCTGAAGTAAGTCTCACTGTGTCAATGTTTAGGATTGTCAAGAGTAAAGCACCAACACATGTTGCAAGTAACAGACAGAAAGTCAATATATTCTTCTCTCTGCTGATGCCTCTTCTAAAGAGTTTGTTGTTTTTGCAGGCTGTGCTCCTCTCCTAACTCCTTTCTTTTCCTGTCTTTGTTCTCAGTTAGTTAGTAACAGCTCCCTGAGTATAGGCCGCATGGCTGCTTCATTCTTTCAACTACCAGTCTTATCAAACCAATTATATCTGCACTCTATTGCAAAACCAAAAATGCTAACAAGGAGGACAGCCTGTTATGTGTTTTTTTATTTTGTACAGAACAGTTTCATGCCACCTTATTGTTACAGAACAACATGTTGGGACAGGGGCAGAGGGAGAGGGGTGCAAAGAGGCAGAGTGATGGAGGCTGTGAATGCAGGACTGGAACTTCTGCTGAAGAAAGCCCAACTCAAGGCATTATCTGTTTTTTAAAGATTTTTTTAAAAAGCATGATCAATTTCCTAACCTTCAACACAGGACAGAGGAAAGCAGGAACACCACATGTCTCCCTTTTTGAAATACTGTCTTCCAAGCATACACTTCCATGGAGATCCAAACAGACAGATTTACATATCCTTAAATATGGCCACTGTCACTTGCAGATCTGGTTGATAGATGGTTACATTCCAGTATTAGGTATTCATTCAGAACACACAATATGAAAATAGATGCTATACCTATTAAATAACAACAAAACTCACAAAATTAAAAATATAAGAGCCCTGCTGGATCAGGCCAATGGCCCATCTGGTCGACCATCCTGTTCCTGCAGTGACCAAACAAATGCCTATAGGAGGCTTGCAAGCATGACCTGAGTACAACAGTACCCTCCCCACTTGTACTCCCTGGCACATGGTATTCACACTGCCTAACAAAGGAGGTGGAACAAACCCATCATGGATAGCAGCCACTGATAACTTTCTCCTCCACGGATTTGTTATGGAATGGCAGCTACTTCATTTGGCTTTGGAAGCCATATTTCCTGTGGGCTGCAATCAAAGTCATGGAGATCTTTAGATCCTCTGATCTCAGCCTCTCCAGCAGTGCTGTACCTTCAATGGCTAAGACATGGCCCTCTCTGAAGCAGATATCTAGAGTATCTCCCAATCCTGTATCCATGGAGCCAACACCTAAGCAGGACCATTCATTCTTAAGAAGACCTCCCTGAACCCAGAAGTGTTAAACAACTGTTGCTCAATGGCAAATATCCCCTTTTCGGGCAAGGTACTTGGGAAGGTGATGGCGGTCCAGCTTCAAGCATGCTTGGAGGAAACAGATTACTTGGATCTGTTCCAGTCTGGGTTCAGGCCTGCCCATGGCAGTGAAACTGCCTTGGTCACCCTGGTTGATGACATCTGTCGGGAGAGAGATAAGGGGAATGCGACCTTGCTCATTCTCCTTGATCTCTCAGTAGGTTTTGATACTGTTGTCCAAGGTATCCTTCTGGAATGTCTCCACGACGTGGGATGTTGGGGGCACTGTGCTTCAGTGGTTCTGTTCAAACCTCCAGAGCCGCTTTCAAAGAGTAGTTATGGGAGGCTACTGTTCAGCACCATGGGAATTACCCTCTGGTGTTCTGCAGGGTTCCATCATGCCCCCCATGCTATTTAACATCTCTGTGAAGCCACTGGGATCTGTCATGAGGATATTTGGAGTGAGGTGCCATCAATATGGAGATGAAACCGAGTTCTATCTCTCTATTCCATCTGAATCAGGAGAGGTAATTGAGGTGTCGACCCAGTGCTTGGAGGCAGTGATGGACTGGATGTGGGCCAATAAATTGAGGCTGAATTCTGAAAAGACAGAGGTGTCATGTGTCCAGAGTTCTCATGTCCAGAAGGTGGGAAGATGGCCTATTCTGGATGGAGTTGCTCTTTCCTTGAAGAAGTAGGTCTGCAACTTGGGGATACTCCTTGATTCAACACTGTCACTGGAGGTTCAGGTGCCCAGGAGTGATTTTTTCCAGCTCCAGCTGGTTTGCCAGCTTCACCCCCTTTTGGACAGAGAAGATGCGGCCACAGTGCTCCGTGCTCTGGTAACTTCCAGACTGGATTATTACAATGCACTCTCCGTGGAACTGCCCTTGAAGATGACTCGGAAACTTCAACTAGTCCAAAATGCAGCAGCCAGATTACTGGAGGGTGTTCCCTTTAGAACTCATATGACTCCTGTTTTAAAACAGCTGCATTGGTTACCATTTCGTTTCCAGGCCCAGTTCAAGGTGCTCATGTTAATGGTTAAAGCCATACACGAGTTAGGTTCCAAATATTTGAAAAACCACCTTTGAAATATTTGAAATATTTCCCTACAGACCATCTTGAGTGTTGAGATCAACAGAGGGGGCCCTTTCGGTAGTTCCTCCACCCTTGAAAGTTCAGAGGGTGGTGGTCCAGGAGATGGCATTTTTGTGGCAGCCCCTAAGCTATGGAACTCCCTCCCCACTGAGGTGTGCCTGGCAATTTCATTGCACAACTTTTGGCGAATGCTGAAGATGCACCTCTTTATCCTGGCCAACATCTGAGATGTATATTTTTAGGAGCCACCCTATTTTCTGTGATGTTGTTTAGGTTGTTTTTAACTGTTTTAATTATGTGTTTTAAAATTGTTGTAACCTGTCCTGGGACCTCTGAGTGAGGGGCGGCTAATAATAATAATAATAGTAATAATCATAATAATCATAAACTCCTTTTTTTTTTGGTCAAGCTTGCAAGGCCAACTTTACACTTCCCCACTGCAGGACAGATTACAATGAACTGCCACAGTTTTCTAGTCCCTTTAACACTACCCTGATATGGGTCCTGCCTTGCCAGTTTGGGAAAACAGAAGGCTGGAGACACAGTGTCTGGAGCAATTCAAAGGCTGGCACAGTGCAGACAATGGCTGCTCTGTTCCAGTGGTAGGAGTTGGAACTTTCCTCAAACAGCAGCAGCATTGATTAGAGCTCTTCCCCTGCCCACAAATTAGGCCCTGCCCTTTTTCTATGGCAATTGTTGCATACTTACCCCCCTGCCTGTGGGAAGTTATATGTAGGTGCCACAGTTGAAATTAATGTGATATGAGGCAAGGGACTAAGGAGTTCCTGGGATGCCCCAACATGGAGGTGATGACACTGTCTCCATGCCAAAGAAGCAACATCAGTATACAAAAGTATTGTTTAACTTTGGGCCAGTTCAGAGATAAAGGCACATTAAGCCAAGAACAAGCATCATGCATGTGCCCACCTACCTTGCACACAGACTTCCACACTTTTATCATGGTTTGTTTACACTGCAGTTTCCTGTTACATCTGAACTAGGAAACTGTGGTTTAATCTCATCTTAACAAGTAGGATCATATCTGTGGCTTAAATAAATGGCAACAGAATAGCTGAAGACAGTGCACAAGGGGAGGAGAGAGTGCATGGGCACAACACTCATTCCAGGCTTAACAAGCCATGGCTTATTAAGCTGAGATCATTACAGCTGAACCAGCCCTATGCCTAAAGCCAGCCTCACAGGTAGCACACCAAAGTCTCTCAACAGTTTTGCTTGCCTTAAACAAAAGCAAGCAGAGTTTAGGCAAAGATAGGAGATTTAGACTCATCTCACCGAAGGCCTCGCTCCTGACACAAGGTGTTGACATAGTAAAGGTATTGCAAAGTAATTTCCCCATATTTATTTATTTATTTATTTATTTATTTATTTATTTTCATTTCTAGACCGCCCATAGCTAATAGCTCTCTGGGCGGTGTACAAAACGAGATTAAAATACAATTAAAATACAATATAGAATATCAAGTTTATGTGGCAAAAAATTAGTCCTGGTTTGGGAATGCCTGAGGACTCATGCAAATATACTATTTACCACACAGATCTGATTTTTTTAAAAGTCATTTTCTAGTGACTTTACCATATAAAAAAATTGCATCCTGGCCAGTCAAAGGGAAAACAAAAGGCCTTTTGGGGTGCTGCTTAAGTTCTCCCCACAATCCTGCAAAACCTCAACCCTCAACTTCCAACTGCATACTATGATGTTGCTATTCACCTTCCCTTCCTGCTCCCCAACATGAGGAACGCAGTGGATTAAAGATATCCAAACAAAGAATGCTACCAGCAATCAATCCTGTGCAGAAGATCAATTTGCCATCCACTAGGCAATTATACACTGAAGTACTGCTTCTTTCACCACCAGGGGACCAGCCAGGAGAGGGGGGAGAAGGCAACTCCATAAAACTCTGCACTCTCCCCTGAACAAATGCAGATTTCAAACAACATCTAGTCCAGACAACTGAACTTATATGAACCACCCTATTTTCTGTGATGTTGTTTAGGTTGTTTTTAACTGTTTTAATTATGTGTTTTAAAATTGTTGTAACCTGTCCTGGGACCTCTGAGTCCCTGGCCTCCTCCTTATTGTTACCTGCTCAGCTGCCAGATTTGATCTTGGCAGGGGAAGGCAGGGGGAGTGAGTTTTTTCTAGAGAGGAGTTGCTCTCTAAGACAGCCAGAATCTATGTAAACAGAACTAAATAACTGTGTTATAAGATTAACTTACAAACTGGTGCCTAAGGCTGCAATCCAATACACACTTAACTAGGTGTAAGTCTCATTAAACCCAACTGACTTCTGACTTCTTCAGCTGACTTCTGAGTAGCCATGTATTAGATTGTAGCACAGCTTTAGTCAACGTTGTCCCCTCTTCCCTCCCCCTCCTTTTTCCTCACGTGTCATGTCCTTTAGATTAAAAGTCTAGGGCCAGGGACTGTCTTACTACCATTCTGGGAGCCACTCTTGGAACCTTTTATGGCTAAAGAGTGGGGCAAAAATGTTTTAAACAAACTAATAACATAAAGCATAACACTGAAAGATTAAACACCCATTTTTATTTACCTAGATTTCTCACTTTCCATCAGGCAAGTCAATGCAGACAGAAAGGTCCAAAACAACATAATTCCCCCAAATCCTGCATTAACTCTGATGTATAAGATGGATTTATTTATTTATTTATTACATTTATACCCCACCTTTCTTTTCATGATAGAAACCCAAGGCGGCTTATGTGTGGTTCCCACGCAGTCTCCCATCCAGACGCTGACCAGACCTGACCCCATTTAGCTTCAGAAGGGTGCTGGCCTCATGTGCCTTCAAACCATAGCCATTGATCCTCCCTTGTCAACGTTCTCTGTCTGACCTTTTCCCCTGATACAATAAGGTGATACTCATACCCAGGTGAGCCTCTTTGTGACTTATTTGTGGTGAACCTCTCCCCCCCCATTTTTTTTGGTAATTCTTCTGTTTTTTCTTCTGGAGAGAGGAAGAAGAGACTAATATAACAGGATGTTTTGATAGACATGTAAACCCTTCTTAGAGGAAAATATCAAAGTTTTAGAAGCAACACAAATCCAGTTTGCATAATACACAACCAGGAGATCCTGTCATGCCGATAAAACCTGTCAGTTGTCCCTGTCCCCTGTTCCAACACCCACCCAAAATCATGGAATTTTTCTAATGCAGAATAAGCACTTCTATTTTTTTTCAATTAATTTTTATTCAAATTTTCAAAATCAAGACAATACAAAAAGAAAAACACAAATCAAAAGTAACACAATAAAAACAAACAAACAAACAAACAAAAAAACTATTGACTTCCGATTTGTCGTAGTTCAGCTATAGGTCTATAATATATAACAAACCTGTCTCTTGATAAATTATGAAATCACCTTCCTCCAGCAGTTATCTTAGTTGGTATCAAATCTCATTAACATCATATCATTTTATTCTTCTACAAAAAGTCAAAGAGAAGTTTCCAATCCTTGAGATATATGTCCATCAATTTTTTTCTAGATAGACATGTCAATTAATCCAACTCTTCAAGTCTATTAAATCCAGTAATTTCAAATCGCTCTTCTTCCTTTATCCGTGTTGATTCCATCTTCCATCTTCCATCTTTATGCACCCAATAATCTTGCTGTCATAGTCATATAATAAGAGTCTGATAGGGATTTCCTTCATCACAAATATTTTCTTGCCATCATTTCCGAACGTATCACTGAAGTATTGTTGCAGAACCGCATCTCTGTTCCTCTTTTTTACAGAATGCACTAGCACATCTCTTGAAGGGTTTTTCATTGTCACAAAACAGGAATTAATTCTGTAAACTTTCTCCATTTCAAGTTCCATCAAATCCTTCCAGTCCATGAATTTTTTCAAACCGATGATATCTTTATCTCCAATCTCTTCACCAATTCCTTCAGGGACAGCGCTGAATTCCAAACAGTAATATTTGTCTCCAGGATCCATCACAGCCAGGAAATCCAAATCTTTTTCCAAGACCATATTTAATCCAATCTCCAGGGCTTGAACCTTCCCTTTAATTTTTCTTTCATCCTTTTTTAATTTTCCAAATTTATCTTTGTTCTCCTTTCTCATACAATCCTGAATTTCTTTCAGCTCCTGTCTCATTTCGCCAAATTCACTTATCATCACTTGTCTGTTATGTCTGAGTTCTTGTTTTGTTAGCTTAATCTCATTCATTATTTTCTGAAACATATCTAAAGAGAAAGTCCCTTCTTGTACATCCATGATCTCAACCACCTTCTTGACTGTCATTCTTAGAACCAAAAAAAACACAATCCCTTCAATTTCCAATGTCCCAAGCAAAGAACAGTTTATTTCTTTATCCAGTTACAAAGGAGTTAATCTTTCAAGCCAGCTGACGTCACCCTCTAGACAGGACGAACTGCCTTATCTCTTGTATGTTCAAAAGTGCCAAAACAACTTTAATTCACAGCATCCAAATAATTAGTAGCAGGAAGAATGAGCAGATTCGTCAAAAAAAAAAAAGTAAACCAGAAAAAATAGTCCCAGACATATATTACTCAAAAGTCTTATAAATCAAAAAAAAAATTCTCTTTAAATTAGAAACCCCTCAGCCGTTTGTAATCTTTATAATGCTGAATTCCATGCCAGCTTTTTGCAATAAAAATAAAGATAAACTATTTCTATTTTCTTCCCCTTAGCTCCGTGAATAAAAGAGAAAGCTATGACTCACCCAGGGTTTCTTAATTGCTGGTTCTTTGACAAATCTCTTTAGCTGTATTGATAACAAAATAATGAGCAAAGACAGGAGAATGCTTGCCTGTTAATCCGTTTTTCTTTGAAGAAAAAAAAATGGCTCACTTAATCAGTTGAGCTGGTTGGAAATCCTAGCTCCGTCCGAGCTGCTGGAAGACCTTCTTTCACAGAATTCCAGCCTCCAACAAACACAACAAAGCTCTGTGGAAAATCTCTACATTTCTTCCTTATCCGGAAGAAATTTTCCCCAGTCAAAAAGCCCTTCTGACTGGTTTTAAAACTGAAAAAGTTTCCACCAAGACGGGAGCCCGTCCCAGAGGCAGCACAGGCGGAGCGATCCTCCCGGGAAGTCCCAGAATAAGCACTTCTAATGCAAAAATCAAAGAGATGCTCCACCAAAACATTCAGCTCCCAATTTCAACCCAGCATGAAGAACCCTTGAAATGGCTCCCTGGAAAGTTAAACAAAGTTTTCAGGACTGCCAACTGCTGCATTTGGAGTTTAGTCAGGCATTTTCCTACATGTCTCCCAAATGCAAGAGCAAGCCCCAAAATTCTAGACTACAGTATAACTGAGAAGTCATTGACATCAGCCTACCTGAAGGGGGCACTGAGTAGGGTTGCGCACAGATAGAAGGCAATATGATAAGAATACTGCATTTCTCCCCCTGTTCAGCTATGGTCTCTGGTCAAACAAGTTTTACGGTCATTGTGCATCATGGCCAATACCAGCTCTATCGTACCATCTCCAATTCTCTGGAAAATGTCTGTGTACACAGTAGGGGTAGCCAACATGGTGCCATCCTGATATTTTTAATTAAAACTGTCATTATTCCTGGCCATTGGTCATGCTGGTTGGGCTGATGGGAGTTGAAGTCCAAAACATATTGAGGGCACCATGTTAGCACAGTATACAGCACAGTGCAAAATGGAATTGGTCAAGAGTGAAAACTATTACCTGGAAAAAGTTGATGGTTACTATTTTGCAAGAAGGATTCAAGTGCATACCAGAACTTTAGGTTTGAACCATCAACGTGGATTAAAAAGGGCTGTTACCTGAGCATAACAAATCTATTTAAAACACACATACACAAGACTTTTTACCTTTGGAAAGTGACAGAGAAGCACACTGAAATGTATGGGTTGAACAAATAATTAACAGAAAGACATGTAAACACCCCACAAGCAAATCAGAAAGAATGCTCAATAAAGACTGGATATAATCTAACCTCCACATAACCTTTGTGCAAGCAGTTCAGGATATATGTTCAATAAATGTGTTGTATGGAGAAGATCTGAGAAGCGGGTATCACTAAGTGGTTGAATGCATGCTTTGTAAACAGGAAGTCAGTCCCTGGCATCTCCAGATAAAAGGATCTCAGGTTCAAAGGCTAGGGAAAGATTTCTTTCCACCCTTGGAGAGCCATTGCTAGTCACAGTAGACAGTACAGGGCTAGATGGATCAACGGCCAAACTCCGCATTAGGCAAATTTATAGATTTCTAAAGCCCACAGAACTTTAGGTAAAGTCTGGCTAAACAAAAGATTCAGAAAATCCAAGGGAATGTTCCTTCAAACCACAGCATCTGTACTTCTGCATGACCCATTTCTGGATCACTCTGCCAGGTTGCCTGCCAGTTCCTCTGTTTAATCAAAAAATCAGAGATGCCTCGCCCTGCTCCCTCAGCAGGTTGAGACAAGTCCTGGGACTTGCACAAACTTTTGGCTATTCCAGATGGTCTTATCTGAAGGAGTGCCTCCTACTGCCTTGCAGATAGCTCATCTGAGGAGGCTGAATGGCAAGTGCCCCCTGCCCTCTGAGGTACAGTCTAGATCTTTCTCTGGTGGTACCCAAGTGTAGAAATCCTTTCCCCAACAGGTTTGCCTATCATCTTCCTTACTGGTTTCCTGAAAGCAGGTCAAGACAATGTTACTTCTTCAGCTGGAGTTGATGGAATAAATTTTAATCAGGATAATTATTGGTTTTAATTCTTGCTCCACCCAGTGACGTTGACTTAATTGTTGTTTTTGTGAATTTTATTACATATGTGGGTCTTGTTGTTTAATTAGATTGTACTGTCCCTGCTCAGAGAATACTATTCTGCAGCAATGTTACATTTTTGATAAATAAAAAATAGCAACATTCACTGTACAAGGAACGCTGGGGCCCATACACGTCAAGGCAGATAATACAATATGGGAAACAGCTCTAGTTAATCCTGACTTCCCTGGGAACTGTCATACATACTAACACAATTTTATTCTGAAGGGCAGATGTGAGTGGTACAGGCTGGCACAATCACAGCAGATCAGGACATGCCACTAACCTTCAACGTTTCAGACCCGCTTCAAATGTGACAACATTTCAACATTTGAAGTTGAATGCTGGCAGAAGCTGAAATGTAACAGGATCCCTGTTGAAAGGGCAACTGATTATACCCTGGATATAATCACACTGAGATTCTGGTTTTAGGAAAACAAGAAAGCTTACATTTATGGTAGGAAATACAAAGATCCTAGTTCTAGCTAACTAAAATTGGAAATGCAAAGAGCCGTGTGTACTCTTTCATTTCTGCAGGAGAGAGGGAGGAAGAGAGACACAAAGGAAATTTGTCTCATCTCCCAAGGTAGGATGAAGAAGAAGAGAGGAGCAGGAAATGAGGTCAGCAACACCTGAAGGAAGGTCAGCACAGGTTAGGTCAGAAACATAGTCTAGGGAGCTTCCCCTATGCAAACCTCCAGCAAACTGAGTTGCATCTCAACACTTCCAACAGGCAGACCACTGCATGTAAAAATGCATACATGCAGGTCTTCATTGTGATGTATATGCAGTGTACACAGTTTGGGACCAGATGCACAATGTTTTCTGTCCGAAAGTACTTTCTGTATAAGAATTTTGTCACTTTTGAAATGGACCCAAGTCTCCTTATAGATTATGGTTGGAAGCAATGTTCCTTTGCATTTCCAAAGGAGTAACTTGATTTAGGATAACTTCCTCGTAAAAACTATAGTTTTGCTACAAAATAACTACCCCGTTAACAGCCATTTACACCAGACATTATAGTCATAATCAGATACATATTACCATAACTAATCCCACAGCACCTGCTAATATAGTAGAAGCCACTTGTTAACACAGTGCTGTGGTAAGCAAGTCAGAGGTCAATAAACCCATGACTGGAGCATGTTTGGGGCTGCAGGCTACTCCTGTGTTAACCACAAAGCCTTCTGGGGTTATGTCAGCCACTGGGAAAAGCCACAAACAGATGCAGGGAGCCTGAAAAACCACAAGAATAAGAAACAATCAAATAGGCAGATGAATGTATTTTCCCATAGCACAACTTCCTTTGGCAGGGGGTGACGGAGCAAGCAGCCACAGCAGACGTTGAAAGCAGCGGTAAGTTCTCCAGAGCTCAAATCCTCTCTGTGTTTACAAAGTTTCTAGATAGCATTCAGGAAAAAAGCTCATCTGTTTTGTAATACAACATAAAAAGAGCCCTTTGGGTCAGACCAGAGGCCCATCTAGTCCAACATTCTGTTCTCACAGTGGCCAACCAGATACCCGAGAAGCCTGCAAGCAGGACCTGCAAAGAGCACTCCCCCCCACTTGCCATTCTCAGCAACTGGTATTCAGAGGCATACTGTCTCCGACAGTGGAGACAGAATATAACCATCATGGCTAGTAGCTATTAACAGCCTTATCCTCCATGAACTGGACAAATCCTCTTTTAAAGCCATCCAAGTTGGTGGCCATCACTACATAAACAGCCGTTGTTTGAGTGGAAGCCACCTTTTTCTGCTCATGGAACAGAACCTTTGGATCCAAGCCATTATATGCAAGCTCTCCCTGTCCAGTTCACAATGTAGGCACATGTGTGCCAACGATGCTGTGTGCATTCACATTATCATATTGATCCCTGGGAATTGTAGTTTTGTTTCAGTTGCTTTGCACCAGTCCCACAGCACCAGCCATATTGGAGAGCTGTTTGGAAATTCAACTACCCCCCAACACACCTGTGAACCAAAAAGGGATTTTAGGTTGGATGAGGGACACCAAACCATTGCAAGAAACAAGAGAACTAACCCAAATAGAGAAGATACTTACCCAATAAAAGAGGGCTTGGTGGGATGGGGTCATGTTGTCCACAGAACTCGGAGGGAGTTTCATCAAGAGTAAGGAATTAAAGAACTTCTGTGCATGTGGCTACAAAGCTGCTGGCTTTGAGCACCTGGTTTGCTAAATGCTGATCACACATGCGCAGAACCTTATCTAACATTCTGAGCCAGAGAATAACTTTTTGCAGTGGCCCCAGCCGGGGGGAGGGGAAGAAAGATACTCTATTTGCAATAAATGCAGCTGAGCATCATGAATCTGAGGAGGGTAGCACACATTGTCTGCATGCAAAAAACCCTCAGGTAGTATGCGATGGGGAAGACCTCAGCTCTGCCAGAGACTATGGAGAGATGCTGCCAGTCAGACAGTGATGGTTTACATAGACCAGTGGTCTAACTCTGAATAAAACAGCCTCGCACATTCATGTGCCAAAACCAGGTAATGACAATCACCAGGTGTAAGCTTCTTCGTCCAGGGAAAGGGTGCTTCTAAAAAAAAAAATTTTTCCCCGTTCAAAGACCGGTTCTCCGCAGGCTCTCCATTAGAACACCTCAAAAACCGCCTTCACTCTCCATTATTCCCGCCGCAAGGAGGGAGGGAGCTCTGTTTCCCGTTAGGCCAACAGCTCCCGAGCCAGGCCCAGAACTTGCTGAGGACAATGAAGGGAGAAAGACTCACCACCACCGACCCGGTTCGGCACCTCCACGGGAAATGAGCGGTGGAAGCCGGTAAGACCCCACTCCTCCTCCCCCCGCCTCTACCCCCCCCCGCGTCCCAATTCCTCGTTCGCTCACCCACCCAGAAGAGCACATTGGAGGCGAAGAGCAGGTACTTGGCGCAGCAGCTGACCTGGGGACCTTGGAAGTGCTGGGCTTTGCCTGGCATGGCGGGCGCGGGGCCTGGGCGCTGCCCGGCCGGCTCACAGCCCCATGCCGCCCGCCAGCCAGCCAGCCAGTGGCCCAGCTCCGCCGCCGTCGTCCCGCCCTGTCTACCCCGCCCCCTAGAGGAACTGAGTGGCCGCTGTAGCTTGCCGAGTCAGGCACTGGTGTGAGAAGGCAGGCTGTTGTTCACAGACATGTATGCAGAAGAGAAGAGATCACTAACTCCACTCCCCTACCACCAAAATTCTCAAAATACACGGATCTGAGGCAGCGCTTTGTCTTCCCCGCCTGCCTCCACGGACAGATTCACACGACCTGGGCCCTATTTTTAATAACAGAAGATGCTTACTATAGCGCATCATAAGTATTCCAGGCATTAGTTCAGTAGCGAAGCTGGACCTGGAGTTACTCAGAGTGAGGCCGCTGATTTGGGGTATCATGAACGGACAACAGATGATTGGGTTATTTATTATTGCTATATTTTTACTGTCTATGTGTTGGTCCGTAAGAAAAAAGCCCCCCAAAGCCCATAGCTGGATAATATTTCTATTACGACTAACCAAAAAGTTTTTTAAAAAATGGCAAGCTTTTGGTCCAACATAACTTTTTTTTAATGTGCTTAACACGTCTAGCTATTCAGGGCAGAATTTACAACCAGAGGGAAATAATATTCTTCTCCTGAACAGCTGTATTTGGTATTCTTCAAGGCTTCTAAGGAGCTTTTCACACAGTCTTGCCTCATACAATAAATGTAAAAAGAACTAAGAGTCTTGTGGCAAAGGCTAACAAATTTATGAGCTTTCATGGGCAACACCCCATTTCCTCAGGTGCATGAAGTGTTCTAGGTGTATATGGCCTTTTTTTGGACAAGGGAGGGATTGTAAACATTGAGGTCAGAGGGAAATGAAATGCAGAATACAAATGGTGATTAATTACATCATTAACAATGGTAATTCACAATGCCGTTGTTAATAATACAGGCATCCTGCATTAACACATCAATTGTGCTAAAAATCTTTATCTCACTCAGTTCAATCCACAAATGATAGCACTGAACATCTTGATGCATTGTAATTCAATGGTTTCATATTACAATCTCACATTGAAGTTTCTTTGCTCCAGGATGGTTACTCTTAAGAATCACAGAGTGTCCTGAAAGGCTGAAATGTTGCCCCTGGTATGTGTGTGTGTGTGTGTGTTTAATATTGCCATTTCTGATGTTGGATTTTTGTCCATTTTTTTCTTTTGCATGAAGACTGATCTGCTTGTCCTATGTAAAATGCAGAAGGGCACTGATGGCAGATAATAGCATATATCACAGTGGATGATGAACAGGTGAATGAATCCTTTGTGTTGTGGATGACATTATTAGGTCTTGTAATAGTGTTGGTAGAATAGACACATTGGGGACACAGTTAGCATCTGGGTCTCCTGCAATGGCTGGTCCCTGTTTCCATATCTTTGTTACATGATTTGTTGTTGCTGGTGACTTTATACAGTAGGGGTTAGAGGAAAAAAAGTGGAAGGCATCCAATAAAAAGAAACAGAAAAAAGGTTGCAAACCAAGATGCCAAGGATGAAAAATTTATGAAAATATATTTATTGTAAATCCTTAATAAGCTGCCCAACATGTTTCAGCCAAACATAGGCTTTCATCAGGGGATTATAATAGCTCAAAACTCAATATGCGCCAAAGAGGTAAACTTACAGTCCTGCATCAATCAAACAAATTTTACATTTCTTTCTTTCTTTCTTTCTTTCTTTCTTTCTTTCTTTCTTTCTTTCTTTCTTTCTTTCTTTCTTTCTTTCTTTCTTTCTTTCTTTCTTTCTTTCTTTCTTTCTTTCTTTCTTTCTTTCTTTCTTTCTTTCTTTCTTTCTTTCTTTCTTTCTTTCCCGCCCTTCCTCCCAGCAGGAGCCCAGGGCGGCAAACAGAAACACTAAAAACACTTTAAAACATAATAAAAAGACCTTAGAATACATAAAACAAAACAACGTTAAAAACATTTTTTAAAAAGCTTTAAAACATCTTTTTTAATAAAACAAAGGATTAAAAACATATTATTAAAGAAAACATATTAAAAGCAATTCTAACACAGATGCAGACTAGGATAGGTCTCAACTTAAAAGGCTTGTTGAAAGAGGAAAGTCTTCAAAAGGTGCCGAAAAGATAGCAGAGATGGTGCGTGCCTAATATTCAAAGGGAGGAAATTCCACAGGGTAGGTGCCGCCACACTAAAGGCCCTTCCTATATTGTGCAGAACGAACCTCCTGATAAGATGGTATCTGCAGGAGGCCCTCACCAGCAGAGCGCAGTGATCGACTGGGTATATAAGGGGTAAAATGGTCTTTCAGGTATCCTGGTCCCAAGCTGTATAGGGCTTTGTACACCAAAACGAAAACCTTGAACTTGGCCCGGTAGCAAATGGGCAGCCAGTGCAATTCTTTCAGCAGTGGGGTGACATGTTGGCAATACCCTGCCCCAGTGAGCAGTCTCACCACTGCATTTTGCACCAGCTGCAGCTTCCGGACCAACCTCAAGGGCAGCCCCACATAGAGCGCATTACAGTAATCCAGCATGGAGGTTACCAGTGCGGGGTCAACAGTGGTCCAGAAACTGCCGCAGCTGTCTTATCAGCTAAAGCTGGTAAGAGGCATTCCTAGCCACGGAGGTCACGTGGGCCTCTAGTGACAAAGATGGATCCAGGAGCACCCCCAGGCTACGGACCTGCTCTTTCAGAGGGAGTACAACCCCATCCAAAGCAGGCAACTGACCAATTATCTGAACTTGGGAACCACCAACCCACAGTGCCTCCATCTTGCTAGGATTCACTCAGTTTATTGGCCCTCATCCAGCCCACCACCGAGTCCAGGCAGTGGTCCAGGGCTTGCACGGCCTCTCCCAATTCAGATGTTATGGAGAAATAGAGCTGGGTATCGTCAGCATACTGCTGACACCTCGCCCCAGGGCTTCATATAGATGTTAAACAGCATGGGGGACAAGATGGTACCCTGCGGCACCCCACAGCACAACTGCCAGGGGGCCGAAAGACAGTCACCCAATGCTGTTCTCTGAGAGTGACCTTGGAGATAGGATTGGAACCACTATAAAACAGTGCCTCCAATACTCAGCTCACCAAGTCGGCCCAGAAGGATACCATGGTCAATGGTATCAAAAGCCGCCAAGAGATCACTCTCGCTGTCCTTCTCCCGATAAAAGTCATCCGTCAGGGCAACCAAGGCCGATTCAGTCCCATAACCAGGCCTGAACCCAGACTGGGATAGGTCAAGATAATCTGTTTCATCCAAGAGTACTTGCAATTGTTGCGCCACAACCCTCTCAATCACCTTCCCTAAAAAGGGGGTATTTGCAACCGGTCGGCAGTTGTCACAAACCAATGGGTCCAGGGTGGGCTTTTTCAGGTGTGGTTGGATCACCGCGTCTTTCAAGGTGCCTGGAACCACTCCCTCCCACAATGATGTGTTGACCACTCTCTGGATCCACTCGGT
This sequence comes from Rhineura floridana, assembly GCF_030035675.1. Classification (NCBI taxonomy): domain Eukaryota; kingdom Metazoa; phylum Chordata; class Lepidosauria; order Squamata; family Rhineuridae; genus Rhineura; species Rhineura floridana. The sequence continues at coordinate 121,659,768 of NC_084482.1, read as the reverse complement.
CAAACCCCCTCGGCAAGCTTTAATAAGCCAAGAAGGGCAAGGGTCAAGGGGACATGTTGCTGGCTGCATCATCACAAGCACTTTGTCTACATCATCAGGCAGCATCAACTGTAACCGTTCCCAAGAAGTTGCAGCAGACATTGCACTGGACACCTCATTGGGGACTACAGTAGATGTAGAGGGGGCATCAAGACTGCTACGGAGGAGAGCAACGCTGGCGTTAAACAACAACACACACAGGCCAGTGGGCACAGCAGATGAGCAACGAGGAACCCATCCATAAGAGGAGTGGCAGCAAGGAACAAGGCACAGATAGCCTTGTCCTCATCTTCTATGATAATTCACCACATCCCTATGGCTATATTTCCCTCTACCCATGATCACTGAAATTGGGGTGGCATCACCCATGTTCTTCTGTACTAAGACTCCTCCTGAACACCTGATATGGACCCAACATGAGCCCACCAACAAAGCCTGCCAGAGCCAATTATCCCAGAAGGCCTCTACGAGAATTGGGAACAGTCATACCCATTCAAACTTTTTCACACAGGGCCCATCTACGCTTCCTCCTGTGTCACATCCAGGGAGGGCCAGCCTTCTGCCAGTTACAGACTCTCACTCTGAAGGCATCTGGTGACTTTCTCCTACCATTCAGTTCACTGCACAAGCTCTCACCCTTTGCAGGAATTGAGTGGTATTGTAGTCTGAAGAATACCTGATTTTAAAAAATCTTAAATTGATGCCTGATTAATCTGAACAGATGCAGTTGTATCCTAGGGCTTGGCTGTTGGTGGATTTTGTGATGTGCTCTGGGTGAAAGCTGAAAGCATAAGTCTGTGTAGCGGTCAGTCAGTTTCCTATGTAAGCAGGGCTTATTTGTCCATTAGTTAGTTGTACAGAAGTATCCAGAAAGTTAACCTCTTGCATGGATTAGCCAAGGATCAGGTTGATGATGGGGTGAAAGCTGTTGAAGTTCTGGTTGAACTGTTCAGGGGTCACCTGTTCTTGAGTCCAGATGATAAAAGGCATGAAAATGAAATGGACTGCCTTCAAGTCGATCCCGACTTATGGCTACCCTATGAATAGGGATTTCATGGTAAGCAATATTCAGAGGGGGTTTACCATTGCCTCCCTCTGAGGCTAGTCCTCCCCAGCTGGCTAGGACCTGCTCAGCTTGCCACACCTGCACAAGCCAGCCCCTTCCTTGTCCACAACTGCCAGTTGGGGGGCAACTGGGCTTCTTGGGACTATGCAGCTTGCCCACGGCTGCACAGGTGGCAGGGCATGTAACCCCTGAGCCACTCACTGTGGGGGTGATCTTTAGCTGGCCCTTTATACCCTGGAGACATGAGTGGGGATTTGAACTCTCAGACTCTGGACTCCCAGCCAGGCTCTCCTCCAATCTTTTAAGTACAATTTGGCTCCTGATTGGTTAATTATCTCTGGCCTGTGGTTGGGGGATTTGCCATAAGGATCTTATGTGGTGACCTGCGGTGGTGCTCCCCCCGGCTTTCACCATCCCAGGAGCCAATTCCCAATCCAGGGCAATGGATCCTGGCAAAATATCCTTCTCTGCCAAGGCTGTGCATGCTCACAACAACCTTGCAGGGTAGACACTGCCACCACCCTTCTATACTGGTTAGCCACTCTGAGCCAAAGGGAAACTCAGAGCCCAGAAAACTTGCCAGAAATTCTAAAGAGCAAGAGCCAAGGAGACACTCCTCTCCCAAGAGCCTCATGCAAACACCCCAATTTACACAGTAGCTGTGGTCAATGGTTAGGACCAGATTCAGAACCAACCTTCTCCTGAAATGAACACACACTGGTAAATAGAAGTAAGTTTATTAAAGAATAAAAGAGTAAAAGAGGTGCACAATTATAGCAGCAAAATGGTTCCTTAATACCCACACCCAGCGGGGCACGGTAAAACATAAAACATGAGAGAGTTCAGTCACAAACAGGAAATAACAAAGACTGGCTAGTCTGAGCTATACTTACAACAAAGACTTGTAGTTGGTTAGCCACCTCTCCTCTGAGAGATAACAGACAGGATAGCTGATGGTAAGTTGGAACCTAACCAGGTCACATCAAGCAGGCATGATGGAACCCAGGGAGGAACAACCCTTAGAATTTTCTGCCCATATGGCAAAATTAAAGCTCTCCTCCCCACTTAAAGGATACTATTCATTTGTTGCCTGAAATTCAAACATCTTTCCTGAAGTTAGCATTTCTATTACAATCATGGGATTTTCCAAGCATGCAAAAGTGCAGTTTTGTAATAAAGCAACAGAGTTTAGGGCTTTCCCAGGGCACACATCCATTGCAATTACCATGTGACTGGGCAGTGGGCACTACCTTGGGATGGTAATTGTTTCCTGTAGTTCCTTAGATTCCTATGCCTGTGCCATTTGCAGATTAAGTTTTTTATTTATTTATATTTGGTTCTCTAGCAAGAGAACTGGGAGCAGAAGGCCAGCCCCTGAACTACACAACTGGGCTCTGTCTTTATTGTAATTAAATACCATCTGGTTCAGTAATCCAAAAAGAGACAGAGCTACCTCCACTTGTAACAGACATGGTTGACTCTTGCATTTAGCACACAACAGATGCACAGGACCTGAATGTGGATATTGTTTTTTCACTGCCTGCGGGGAAGGAAGCCAAAGAGCTTAGCCATTCACAGCCTCTATGGCTAGGCTCTATATCCTATACACAAACATTTTGGTATGGAGGCTGTCACCATTTCCTATATTATCTTAGTACATTATATTTGTATAAGCGTCATGCTACCCAAGAATGCTTCTGCGTAGGCACATGTCTGTGTTGAAGCATTCACAGGTAGCATGAGGCTTACAGGCAAGGAGAGGCAAACCTTGGCTGTGTTGGTGTAGCAAGGAGGAGCCAGCAACAATAATGAGTGGTGGCAGGGGGACCTGGTGAGTGGGGGTCTAGCCAGCACATGAGCAGCAGCAGCAAAGCCATAAGGCAAGTGGGAAGTGGGGGGAGGCTTGGAGACACTTGGCAGGGGTGGGGGACCCTTAATGGGGGTGGGGGTGAGGCAGAGGCAGAGGCTTGGAGAGCTTGGGGGGGCAGGGGAAAACTTGAAGACCCTTGACTGGGGTGGGGGAAGCTAGGACACCCTTGATGGGGGTGGGGGGAGGCTTGGAGACCATTAACAGGGGCACACTTCAGTGACCAGTGCACGCAATGGGGGCTCTGGCGACTCTGGTGGGGTTGGTGGGGGGATGGCTAGGGGCACTTGGCAGAGGCATTGGGGGGAGTGGTAGGGGGCAGCATGGCAGAGGGGATGCAGAGAGATGGCTGGTGGGGGGCCCCTGGGGGTACTGTAGGGTAGGGTGTAGGCAGCGTTGGTGAGTGAAGCAAGCAGGAGCAGCAGCCCCTAGTGCACCCATATCTTCCCATGGCAAATTGCAAGGCTGCTTGGGAAGCTCACAACCGCTAGCATAGGGGTGCCTCAATGAGGTTTTTGGAGAAGAAGCCCTTCATAGCAGTGAGCATTTAGTGAGCCCTTTGGTTTGAATTTTCTTCTTAAATTTAGCCCTCTGAAGAACTTTGTGTGCTCTTTCCATAGCTATCCTTAAGGAACACACAGTAATAAAACAATGCCCTGTTCCAAAATCCAGTAAGTGTGGATTGGCTGTTATACCACTGTCTTTGAACCAGACAAGGAGAGAGGGGTTACCTCATCAGAGAAAGGATAAAATGCAAGTTGGGCCATATCCTTACCTAGATCCCTAAGTAAGTATATAAAACTGTGTTGATGTGTGCGGTATTTGCGTTGTAAGTGCTGTTACACTACAGTATAAGTGGTCAAGAAATCCAAGAACACGACGTAGTGAGGGTTGCTATTCCATTTTTTTGCTGTTTTGAGTGTTCCTGTTTACATGTATATATCCAACAGCTCTGGCCAGCTTCATCCTCCTTAACTGAAAGGGTTTTTATTTTGTTACTCTATTACTGCCAATTTAGTCTTTAGAATTCTACTTGGCCTGCCTGATAGCAGATTTCTATTTGATTAGCCTAAGTGTTCAGGCTCTATTATGCCATTGCTTTGCTGCCTAAAGAATTTGACACTAACTGTATCATTTCATCTACTGTTATGTAATCCTCTTACTGGAGAAATTCTTTCACTAAAAGTGGGTGTGCTCAGTTTAAACACAGAGAGCTTCTCTCTCTCGAGGGTATAGGGTCCAGTTAACGCAACCCCATGTACCAAAGTCTGCACACCATGATGGAAGCTGCAATCCTATCACATTTACCTGAGAGTAAGTCCCATTGAACTCAACGGTGCTTGCTTCTGAATTGACATATAGGACTGCACTATTAGTTAAATCAAGTTGTCTCTCCTTTCACTGGTTCTGTGACAAAGCACAATCTCTTTTTGAATCTAGAAATTGTATCCATGTCATTGCCTCAATTGACATTTAAACCTGAAGGTAATTGAAGTTGCCCAGGATACAAAGTGTTATATACTTCTGCTGCCTCTCCCAATTTCTTTTTGTATTAACATTCAGTTGTTGGCAATCTTAGCAAGAGAAAGCTTAGTTGATTAGCAGCATGGGTTTTACTCAATTAAATTTGTGTATGAGCAAAGCAATAATTCTGAAGCAAAAACTATGCTTTGTTTGCAGATGTATGTATACATCTTAGAGGCATTTCTTTTTATGAGGAAGAAATGCTTCTTAAACCACCACTTTTAATAACTATACATATTTTTTATGGGTTGGATCAAGGCTTAGTAATTCTCTAAGTAAACCCACTCAAGACAATGGAACTTTAATTACTAACCTAAATCCCATTGATTTCAATAGATCCTCTCCAAGCATGGCTAAGGCTGCAATCCAATACAATCTATTCAGAAGTAAGCGCTATTGGTTCAATGGGACTTACTCTCAGGTAAGCATGTATTGGATTGCAGTCTAAGTTTAGATCCAACCCAATACATTCAACAAAATCCTGCTGAGTAATAGCACACTTGTCAATCAAGGGTGTGTTGCTTTTATTGATCAATCCCACATGGCCAAACTAAACTAGTACATCAGTGGTGGTGGTTGCTTTTATTTTAAGTCAATAGTAGGCACAGGGATCCTAACTGGGATTTTGCTGGGAGAATAGGGAGGCTTTAACTCTTTCTGCACTATTGCTGTCCCATAATCTAATATTTATAGTGGAAGGGATGCTTCCATTGCACAAATGGAAGCTTTTATTCCAATGGAAATAGCAGGTTTCAGGGCCAGATCTACATCAGGACCACCACAAACCCAATCCACCCAGGTTCAATCAGGCATCTCACATCTTTACTCTAAAACACTATTCACAATTGTGTGAATGGTGTCAGGTCTAGTTCGGACAGCTGAGACTTCAGCACTAACCCCTATATGTAGGTACCGTCCTTGGTGATTTTCTAGCCTTGATTGTCTTTCTGTATCCTTCATTCTACAAGTACAACTACAAATCCTCAGATTCACTCAGTTGTTATTAATTAAATTTAAATTTGCCCAGGGTGGCAAACAAAAATATTAAAGCACTCTAAAACATCTTAAAAACAAGAGTTAAAAAAATTATTAAAACAAAACATATTACACTTTTTTTTAAAGAACCACTTTAAAAACATCGTGAAAAGCAATTCCAGCACAGATGGAGACTGGTATAAGGTCTCTACTTAAAAGGCTTGTTAAAAGAGGAAGGTCTTCAGTAGGCACCAAAAAGATAACAGAGATGGTGCTTGTCTAATATTTAAGGGGAGTGAATTCCAGAGGATCAGTACCACAACACTAAAGGTCTGCTTCCTATGCTGTACAGAATAAACCTCCTGATAAGATGGTATCTGCAGGAGGCCCTCACCTGCACAGCGCAGTGATCGACTGGGTATATAAGGGGCAAGATGATCTTTCAGGTATCCTGGTCCCTTTCTGCATAGGGCTTTGTACTCCAAAACCAGAACTTTTAACTTGACCTGGTAGCTACTGGATATGTCTTTAATATTTGGGCTCCATACTTCTGTCTCCATCAAATGGTGTATTGTGCAGCAATGAAAAATGCACACAGTAAACATGATACTGTTCATTATTAAATACTAGGGGCCGCCACTCCTACTTGTTTGCTCACCAACCCCACCTAAACCCCACCCTACAGCACCCCAATACCTCCCCCACCCTATCTGCCAGGCACACCCTAGTCATCCCCCCCTGACTCCGCCTGGTGCTCCTAGTCATCCCCCCACAGATCACTGAAGCTCTCCCCTCAGTCCCCACTTACCTTATGGACTTGCTGCTACTGCTTGCTCACTCAGTCACTTGACCCAGTTGGCCAGACCCCACCAGGTGCCCCTCATCATCACCCCCTCCTTACCACCACTGCAGCCAAAGTTTGCCTCTCCTTGTCTGTAAACTTCACACTACCTGTGAACACTTCACCGCAGGTACCCGACTGTGCAGAAGCATTCGTGGGTAACATGATGCTTACAAAAATATAATATAGTAAGATAAGACAGACACCCACACACCCCCATTATTTAAGCGTATGTATGAGTATGGTTTGGTAGGGCAGAAGGCAGGGAGTTCGGCACTAAGTGAAGCCAGAGCCAACTAATTCTAGCTTTGTTCCCATCATCCTCTCCGCCGAGTTCTACAAAGAGCAACACTAAGCAGGAAGAAGCTGACAGAAAATGGCAGCTCCTGGGCTGGTTGTAAGTAAGAAGGTAAGCAAACCAGCCCATTAGTATCAGACTGCAGGGAAGGCTGGAGTCTTAAGGACAGGCAGTTGAAGTCTGGCAACAGATTGGACTCATTCAGGTGGTCTGTAACATATCTACACTAAGTATTCATATTAATTTATTTTTAATTGCATTTTATTGCTTCTTTTATTTCTTTTATTGTATTACAATTTGAATTCTGTGAAATACAAATTGTAATACAACACAAGAAATAGAAGAAGCAATAAAAATACAGTTCAAAAAATACATCTAGCACGGTGCATTACAAGTGCTACAACAGGTAGAAAAATAATTAACTGGTCCACCAAGACCATCAGCAATTTTCAAGTTGTCCATGGGGAAAAAAAGTTTGGGAACTACTAGACTAGATGAAGATCAGTGGCGGTTGCTTCCCCTTTAGGACTTGTGGGGCAGAAGGCAGGGAGGCCAATACTAGGTGGAGCTAGAGCCAACTAATTTGTCCCTCTCCCTGCTAAGGTCTATAATGAATAAGGAGGAAGAAACAGGCAGTTACAAGCCCTAGAGACTGTTGTAAATAAGAAGGCAGGCAGGGGCTGGCTGAGGTTGGTGAGGCAGTGTCCCATTTGCCCTAGTGGGCTAGCCTACACTGAGGACCATGTACCACCTAAGAACTAAACAAATATTTATCTTAAGAATCAACTCTAATGCTTCCTGCATTTACCGCTGGGGTGGTCCAAGTTGGCCTACAAGGCTCGCCTCACTCCCCCCACACACACTTTTCCTCCTTTTCCCCACCCTTGTATCTTCTTTTCTCCCCCTATTCTCTGTTGGCATTGGTATTTTAAGGGCATCACTGGGCATGAGAGAAATCCATCTCAGGGCTGATCTGCAAAAAACAGGTTCTCCTCCTCCCTTGCTTTCGCAGATCATTGCAAGAGGAAATTATATTGCATGCAGCAATGCCTGTAAAATACTGGCTTCTTTCTCCCTACCCCACCCCCAATGAAGAGGGGAGAAATAACTGTTTCGTTAGCCTTATAGTTGGCACTTTGGGTTAGCAATGCCTCTTGTGCTGCTGTTTTCAAGAACCCAACTGGCAGCTGGCTATTAGGAACTCCAGACAAGGACTTTTGAGAAGTGGATGGGACAACACACCTGTTAATCGTATGAATTCATGTGGTTGACAAGGGTGGTGGGGCCCCACCCCCCACCCATCCATCCCATTTGGCCTGCAAGGTCAATCTTGATAAGGATTTGGCCTCTGGAGCCAAAAAGGGTCCCCACCTCTGACATAGTGCAAGGAAAGATGCTCAGGAGATCGTTGACCATGGATAGGCCATTTTTTATAGAGATGTATCCCCTTATGGGGCAGCAGAAGACAGCCTTCCTTTCATCAAAACCAGACAATCTAGAGACATGAAAGCCCTGCAAGCCAAGAAAGGATCCAACTCTCTGGATCATAGTAGGTATTCTTTAAATATCCTGGCAGTTTCCAGACATGCCTAGATCTTAATGTAAAAACAAGTCCCAATCATGTGGCAGGGGTGCATGTAAGAATAGCAGACTTGGGTGCAAATGGCGCACTTAGTAACAAGGGCTTATGCACAGTAACAGGAACTGAGAGAACAGCTCTAATAGGGCCCAATAATAGTTTTCATAAAAATGTAGGAAGCAACCCAGACCGTCAATCACATGGCCTTCGATGTCTGTATACTAATGCCCAGAGTATGAGAAACAAACAGGATGCACATGAACTCTTAATACAGGAAAGTAAATATGACTTATAGGTATAACTGAAACTTGGTGGGATGACTCCCATGACTGGAACACAGCAATTGAAGGATATAACCTGTCCAAAAAGAACAGAAGGGAGGCGGAGTTGCACTCTGTTAAAAATATATATACTTGCACAGAAATACAGGAGGATGAGCTTGATAGCTCCACCGAGAGTATCTGGATTAAAATAAATGGGGCAAGGAATAAAAGGAATATGGTGGTTGGAGTCCACTACCGACCAAGGAGAAGATGAAGATTAAACTTTTGCAAAGCAAATTGCCAGTGTTTTGAGGAGGCATGATGTAGTAGTAATGTTTTCTTTAATAATGTTTTTAACCTTTTTTTAAAAAAAGATGTTTTTAAAGCTTTTTTTTTAAAAAATGTTTTTAACGTTGTTTTGTTTTAATGTATTTTAAGGTCTTTTTATGATGTTTTAAAGTGTTTTTTAGCATTTCTGTTGCCGCCCTGGGCTCCTGCTGGGAGGAAGGGCGGGATATAAATCAAATAATAAATAAATAAATAAATAAATAATAGTAATGGGGGACTTCAATTACCCCGATATCTGTTGGGAGAAAAATTCTGCCAAATATAGCTCCTCCAAGAAATTCCTGGCTTGTGTTGGAGATACCTTTCTCCTACAGAAAGTGGAGGAAGCCACTAGAAAGTTGGCTATCCTTGACCCAGTTCTAACCAATAGAGATGACTTAGTGGATGAGGTAGAAATTACGGGAACTCTGGAGGAAAGTGACCATGTTATACTAGAGTTCTTGATTTTAAAGGAAGCAAAAGCTGAGAGTAGCCACGCATGTACCCTGGACTTCAGGAAAACTGATTTCAGTAAACTCAAAACAATTTTAAGTAAGGTCCCATAGGAAGCCACCCTGATGAGAGAAGGAGTCCAAGTTGTGTGGGAGTTTCTAAAAAAATAAATTCTAAAAGCACAATTGCAAACAATTCCAACAAGGCAAAAATATGGAAGACAGCAGAAGAAGCCAATGTGGTTTCACAAAAAGCTTATAGATGACCTGAAAACAAAAAGGGCACATACAGGAAGTGGAAAGAAGGCCAGGCTACAAAGGAAGAGGACAGACAGATAGCACGGAATTGCAGGGATGGCATCAAGAAGGCTAAAGCTAAGAATGAACTTTGGTTAGTGAGGGATCCTAAAAGCAACAAAAAAGCTTTCAGGTACATCCATACTAAAGGACAGAGAAAATAATGGTACAGCTACTCAACGAGGATGGCAAACGGGTAACAGATGGCAAAGAAAAGGGAGAAGTGCTTAATTCCTACTTTGGCTCACTGTTTTCCCAAAAGAGGGTCTATGATCCTCTTGGCAAACGTGAGGGGGCAGGATTGCAGCTTGAGAGTGATAGACAAATGGTTAAGGAATACCTAATCACTTTGAACGAGTCCAAATCTCCAGGGCATGATGAACTACATCCTAGAGTATTGAAGGAAGAACTCTCAGAACCGCTGTCTAGTATATTTGTGAAATTGTGGAGAATGGGTGAAGTGCCAGATGACTGGAGGAGGGCTAATATTATCCCTATCTTCAAAAAGAGCAATCTGGGAATTACAGACCAGTCAGCCTGACATCAATGCCTGAGAATATTCTGGAACAAATTATAAAGCAGTCAATCTGTAAGCCCCTTGAAAACAATGCAGTGATTACCAGAAGCCAGCATGGATTTGTCAAGGACAAATCTTGCCAGACTTGTCTTATCTCATTTTTTGATCAGGTAACTTCCTGGTAGGATATGGGAATGCTGTGGACCTAATATATCTTGACTTCAACAAAGGTTTTGACAAAGAGCCCCATGATTAGCAAGCTAGCTACATGTGGGCTGGATGGAACAACTATCAGGTGCATTCACAGTTGCCTACAGAATCATACTCAAAATGTGCTTATCAATGGTTCCTTCTCAAACTGGGGGCAAGTAAGGAGCTGGGTACCGGTCCTGGGCCCAGTGCTCTTCAACATTTTTATTAATGACTTGGATGAACAGGGACAGGAAATGCTTATCAAATTTGCAGATTATACAAAATTGGGAAGGATAGCTAATACCTTGGAAGACAGAAACAAAATTTAAAATGATCTTGATAGGCTGGAGCACTGGGCTGAAAACAGAATAAAATTGAACAGTGATAAGTACAAAGTTCTACACCTAGGAAAAAGAAACCAAATGCACAGTTAAAAGCTGGGGATACTTGGCTGAGCAATACTACATGCAAGAAGGAATTGTTGATCTAAAGCTGAATATGAGGCAACAGTGCAACGTGGCTGCAAAAAAGGCAGATGCTATTTTAGGCTGCATTAACAGAAGTATAGTTTCCAAATTGTGTGAAGTACTAGTTCCCCTCCATTCGGCACTGGTTAGGCCTCATCTTGAGTACTGTGTTCAGTTCTGGACACCATACATTAAGAAGGGTGCAGACAAACTGGAACAGGTTTAGAGAAAGGCAACAAGGATGATCAGGAGACTGGAAACAAAGCCCCATGAGAGATGGAAAGAACTGGCCATACTTAGCCTTCAGAGTGTTAGCATTGTTCAAGTACTTGAAAGGGTGTCACACAGAGGAAGGCCAGAATCTCTTCTTGATCATCCCAGAGTGCAGGGCACAGAATAATGGAATCAAGTTACAGGAAGCCAGATTTCAGCTGAACATCAGGAAAAAGTTCCTAACTGTTAGAGTGGTACAACAATGGAACCAATTAACTAGGGAGGTGGTGGGCTCTCCAACCCTAGAGGCATTCAAGAGGCAGCTGGACAGCAACCTGTCAGGTATGCGTTAATTTGGATTCCTGCATTGAGCTGGGGGTTGGACTTGATGGCCTTATAGACCCCTTCCAACTCTACTATTCTATGATTCTATATTCAACATACTACTAAGGTGAATGTTCAGTCAGCACAAGGATTTTTCCTTGCATGCAACATTCTCCCCCTCTTCCTCCCCTCCATGCCCCCTAAATCTGTTCTGAGATACTCCCCAGCCCTCTGGAGCAGATTTGGGGATAGGGTGCATGCTGGGGGAGGAGATGGAGGAAATCCTGTTGTGCTAGCACAAGTATGTAGTTGAACATTATCCAAGGTCTAGCTCTGGTAAGCCTGTCTCAGGGCAAAGGAATATAAGCAAGGCTAAGAGGATGGATGTCGATTCCAAGAGTGAGTGGTTGCCCCAAGAATCCAACTCAGGACAGAAAAATAAAACTTGTTTAGTTGTAATACTTTAATAATGTTGAGAGCCAACAAAAGGTATGTGACTATTATGCCATGCCATGCCCATCTACACTGCTCCCCCAGAGATCCTGCCACCTCCAAGGGTCCATCCTAGCTGCTTCATACCACAAACTTGTTCTTCATCAGGGAACCGCTCTTGGTGGCAGTATCTGCATGAGCCTGATAACCAATTACGACTTTTGAGGACAGGCCCAGGCGCTCCTTGTATACACGCCTGAAAAGAAAAAAAAATTTAAGCAAATCCTTCTGTGACCTGCCTGCCTATATTTATCATACCATGGATAGCTGACTACCTTAGCTCATATCTTTTCTGTAGCCATCTCTAGCATACAGTCATAATCCATTCCAATGGAAGGGCCTAGGCTCCTAGAGACTTCCACAACCCTCTTCCATGTGTGGCTGGCTCAGCTAATGCATAAAGGCTTCAAATGCTCTTTAAAAAAAACAAAGTAAGACACCCCCTTAGTAACCTTATTCATGTTTAACTATGCAAACATGTTCTGCATTACAAAAGGTGGTTGGCATTAGTCCTCTTATATGTGTCTCAGCATTTCACGCCCACAGCACAAGAAAAGGAGCTGTTAGTTACCCAATATGAATGACCCCATCCCGGTTCTCTGCCTCTTGAGTCCAAATTGCAATCTTGTCCCCCTTGGCACGGATGTTGATGACCGCCCCACATACATCTTCACTGTAGTCATCGAACATCTCTCCAATCAGGCACAGCAGCTACACAGAAACAGCAAGAGGAAAATCCATGAAGTGCACAGAGAACCAGATGCAAGCATTTGCATGAGGTACTACAGTTAAATGCAGTGGGCAAGATTTCGCCTCATAAGGGCCTTTAAGCACGGCTTGGGAAGGACCAGAGTGCATAGCTCGACTCAGAGGCCCCAGCAAACATCAGAAGAACCAGGGTGAGGAGAAGAAATAGGAAAGGCCGCCTGAGCAAATAGACACAATATAGCCTTTCCTCTCCCCTTCCATCTCATGGTGTCATGTGGTGCAGGTCACTCTGAACACAATCAGCCAGGCTTTGCCAACCTGGTGCCCTCCAGATGCTTTGGAGTACAACTGCTGTGCTGGCTTGGGCCAATGGAAGCTGTAATCCAAAACATCTGGAGGGCACCAGGCTGGCATAGGCTGCAGTAAGCCATAATAGACTCAGCTGGGAATAGGAACTAATGAAGGAGGACCACTTTGGGGAGCACTCCCACCTGCCCAAGAGACAACAGGACAAACTTTATGCCCAGCCCAGAAGCATGGCCAGAAACCAGGCCAATGCCACATTTCAGAAAGAAGAAGCAAACACCCAGAGCTTCCTCCTTACTTACAGTCTCCAACCAGAAACGGTCAAGCTCCGTATGTCGCTGCTGCTTGGCCAAGGTGATAAGCCAACGCCCACCACGCTTATTCCGGTTATCTTCCCACATTGGCTCAATGCCATCCTGCCAGGAATGCATCATCTCAATACATGGAGGTCCCTCTCTCACACACACAGCTGCATGAAGTTGTAAGACATTCTTATTCCACCACAATGCACTCTATTCCCAACAAGCCATATCTAGTTCTGGGGCCTATGGCAAAGCCCATACAACAAGAAACCCTGCAACTGCAGTTTGAGACGCTCATCCTTATACTCACCTCCTCACAGGAAACACAATATTAACTGAACAGGGGGAACTGGGAACTTCTTGACATATGAGACTTACCTTGAAAAGGGAATAGTCACAGCCAGAGGTCAACTTGCTGGCCAGTTGGATATGGCTATACAGGCTGCAGTCGCAAGGAGAGAAGACAGACATGTCAGAAACAGAGTGGGTGGGTTTGAGTAAGAAACCCATTGCTCCTGATGTTGATGCAAGGTGCCTTGCATGAGCAGCACCAAAGCAGGTGACTCACCCTGGAAACAGTCCTGAGAGCCATTTCACTAATTCCAGGAACACGCCACTGGACACTTGGCTCCCTGAGAGCTCCCTGCAGCACCTACTTATTTCAACCACTTTTAAACATACAAGTGCTGCATGTAGGGCAATTCTTAAGCATATAGATACAAATAGACGTTTTTAAAAATGGATGGACTGAGGTGGAGAACCCAGCTCCCATCATTCCTGTTCATGCTGGCTAGGGCTGATGGCAGTTAGGAGTCCAACAACATCCAGAGGGCCACACATTCTCCACCCTTGGCTCTCAATCCCACAATGGTCTTTTTCTTCAAGGGAAACTGTTACAGGGACTGGTATGCACTCACGCCCAGAAGTCTTCTACAGTATCAAATTTGGTGACAAGCCGCAAGTTCTCCTGCCAGGTCTTGCTCTTGTCATTTTTGAAAAACCACAGGGCCCACCTATAGAGATGAAGAGGGGGCAAAATTAAGCCACTAGCTGCAAAGATAAGCACTCCCCTAAGTGAAGTTCTGTGTGCAAGCATACAGCAGCACATCTTGCCACAAGTCTGAACACTGCCTGTTCTACCTGGAAAGTGATGCCTTGCACTCATCTTAGTCCAAATTTGATTAGACCCACTAACAGGACAAACTTAGTTAGGATGTGGATTTTAAGGTGAGATATGAATTACCAATGATACACACTGGATTTTTTTCAGCCGCTCGAGACAGAATCCAGAAACTCTCTCCCTCTCTCAGTGAAGGGGTGAGGGAAAATAAAGAGGGGTTACTTCAAGAGATAATGGTGGGAGATTCAGGACAGGTAAAGGGAAGCACTTCACACAGCTCATAGTTTAACTGTGGAATTTGTTCCCCACAAGGGCCAGTGACGGCCACCGACTTGGATGCCTTTAAAAGATTAGACAAATTCATGGAGGATAAGGCTCTCAGTGGCTACTAGTCACAATGGCTATGCTCTGCCTTCATAGGCAGAGGCAGTATGCTTCCAAATACTGATTGCTGGAAAACACGGGAGGGGAGAGTGCTGTTTGCACTTAAGTCCTGTTTGTTGGCTTCCCACGGGCAACAGGTTAGCCACAGTAAGAACAGAATGCTGGACTAGATGTGCCTTTGTTCTGATCCAGCAGGGCTCTTTTAAGCACAAGACAGTTAGGTTCCCCTCTCCCCAGTTAGAAGAAGAGGAGCACAAACAGTTAAGGTGAGAGTAAAGATTTTTCCATGTTTAACAGCAATGATTTCTGGAAACACACATTAGCATCCCAAGTGTTCCTTGAAAGCAAAAACAGAAAGGATTTCTGGGCAATAAATATCTGCTGTATCAGAGCACAGCTTTCTTAGCCACATGTACCTTTCTTAGCCCTATTCTTAATTCTTAATATTCTTAATGTTTTAAATTGTCTTAGTATTTTAAGTGTATGTTTCATGGTTTTAATGTTACAAATAGTTTAATTCTATTTTAATTGTATATTTTTGTATGTTTTTTATCTATGTGTAGTTTTTATTTGTAAGCCGCCCTGAGTTCCAGTTTTGGAAAAAGGGCGGGGTAAAAATAAAGAGTAATAATAATAACATGTGGATGCACCTAGCGAGGAAATTTTGGTTAACAGCCACCAAGCAAGGAAAGTTAGTATTTCTCTCTCCAACAGTAGAGGCATTCAAGAGGCACCTGTCGGGATGCTTTAATTTGGATTCCTGCATTAAGCAGGGGTTGGACTTGATAGCCTTACAGCCCCTTCCAACTGTACTATTCTATGATTTTGTGATACATTATTGCACTGGAAGGGCAATGCAAAGAGGGCAAGAGCTATAGAAATGGGAGATCAGTACAATTTGTAGCCCAATACATTTTGCTGCTCTGCTAGTACCTGTTCTGCAGGGGGTGCTTGCCAAAGTGTTCCACAGCCACCTCTCCTCTCCTGGCCTTGTGCATCCGCTGCTCTTCACGAGGACTTGCCTGGCATTTGAATAAGTGGACAGTGCATTACAAGAGGCATTACAGGCCCCTCATGCAAATTTGTCAGGGGTATGTGGTCCCTGGCCTGTACAGGCTTCAACAGGCTGGGCAAAGAACCAAGGCAGACATTACAAGGGGGTCAGAGAGAAGGACTGTTCCTGCAACAAAGCATTAGAGGGAGAAAAAAAAGAAGACGACAAAGAACTACTATCTACTGAGGAATGAGGTATCTTATGGATTTTGTTCTCATGATCTCTTTCAGGGGCAGGAATAAAGGCCGGGGTGGGGAGAACCATTATAAATTGAGAAAACTAGGGTTGCCAGGTGTCCAGTTTTTGCCTGGAGCCTCTGGTTTTGGGGGGTGCTGTCTGGATTTCTGGGTGAGTCACCTTAATTTCCGGACTCTTAGCTTTCATTTTAAAAAAATTAAGTTTCTAGATGGTCTGGTTCAAAAGATATAAATGAAATGTCAGTCTCCCCCCCCCACAACTTCTGTTAGTTCTGACTGCTCTAATCCCTGCCCTTTCAGGTTTTTAGCTAATAAGTGAAGTCAGGGTTGTGATTGACAAGATTTGTTGATCCCCAGGCAATACCTAAACCCACAGTTTCCATTTCCTGCTCGGCTCACACCAGGGATTCAGTAAATATATAGCTTTCAGCAGCATAAAGAGTACTTTCTCTGTACAGGATTCGGACTTGCTTCTGAGTAAACATGCATAGGATTGCACTACTACAGAAGAGCACAGCAGGATCTTGGTAGGCATAAAAGTGTACATGCAGGGGTTTTTTAATTACTTGCAAAAATGGCATATTATACATTTTATCTTTCAAATAATTTTTGAATAGAAGTTTTAAAAAGTATACATTCTGCAGTGTTACACTTTTCTAATTAAGGAGCCAAACAAATTTAAATTTTACTGGACTGTTGAAGAGGGCAGTTTATATGTCTTATTCATAACCTGTTTTGAAAACCTTCCTAATATGAATTTTTCTGGGAGTAAAGCTGCAATGTTAATTCCACATACCTGGGAGTTAATTCCATTGAATTCAGTAGGACTTACTTTTGAGTAGGCATGGTTAGGATTGTGCTGAAAATTAATAGGACTTTTGAGTGAACATAAAAAAGGATTGTGTTGTAAATCTCTCTCCCACCCCTCCGATCCTTCTTTTTTTAGCAGTTAGGCAGGGCTTACTTACTGCTTTTATGTGGCAGGAAACTAATACTTATTTTTTTTAAAAAATGTTCTGCAATGGCCAACTGATGTTGACGACAAACTATTATATTGGGTGCATGTATTTTTACATCTCCAGTGTGTGTGTATGTGGAATATTTCCAACAACCTTGTGAGATAGGGTTGGAAACCAAGGCAGCTCACAACAAGAAATAAATCCCTTTAAAATCTAATAACCATAACAGAAGTATAAAACAGTTGCAAAACAGCTCAACTTGGCATGATTCTGAATTTTTGATTGCGAGAGTGAAGTTCCTTATCACTGAATCACAGTCCTATGCATGCTTCCCTGTCTGAGTAATGCCTATTGAATACATTGGGACTTGCTTCTTAGTAAACATGCATAGGAATGCACTATCAATATCTTTACAGGTTGTGTAAATCATAAACATCTTTGACATTCATGCTTATATAAATATTTCTTCATACTATGTCTTGATATGTATCTGATTTCACACTATAGTTGTAATTATTATTTGTTGTTGTTATGTGCCTTCAAGACGATTACGACTTATGGAGACCCTATGAATCAGTAACCTCCAATAGCATCTGTTATAAACCACCCTGTTCAGATCTTGTAAGTTCAGGTCTGTGGCTTCCTTTATGGAATCAATCCATCTCTTGTTTGGCCTTCCTCTTTTTCTGCTCCCTTCTGTTTTTCCCAGCATATATTTTCTAGTGAATCATGTCTCCTCATTATGTGTCCAAGTATGATAGTTTCTCATTTTGGCTTCTAGTGACAGTTCTGGCTTACTTTGTTCTAACACCCAATTATTTGTCTTTTTCGCAGTCCATGGTATGAGCAAAGCTCTCCTTCAACACCAGATTTCAAATGAGTTGATTTTTCTCTTATCCACCTTTTTCACTGTCCAACTTTCACATCCATACGTAGAGATCAGGAATACCATGGTCTGAATGATCCTGACTTTAGTGTTCAGTGATACATCTTTGCATTTGAGGACCTTTTCTAGTTCTCTCACAGCTGCCCTCCCCAGTCCTAGCCTTCTTCCTGATTTCTGGCTGTTCAGCTATAGTCCTGCTTTTGTGCTTTCCTCTTTAACTTTCATCAGCATTCCTTTCAAATCATTACTGGTTTCTGCTGGTAGTATGGTATTGTCTGCATATCTTAAATTATTGATATTTCTCCCTCCAATTTTCACACCTCCTTCACCTTGGTCCAATCCAGCTTTCCGTATGATATGTTCTGCGTATAGACTGAACAAATAGGGTGCTAAATACACCCGTCTCACACCCTTTCCAATTGGGAACTAATTGGTTTCTCCATATTCTGTCCTTACAGTAGCCTCTTGTCCAGAGTATAGAATCATAGAATAGTAGTTGGAAGGGGCCTACAAGGCCATCGAGTCCAACCCCCTGTTCAATGCAGGAATCCACATCAAAGCATTCCTGACAGATGGCTGTCCAGCTGCCTCTTGAATGCCTCCAGTGTCGGAGAGCCCACTACCTCTCTAGGTAATTGGTTCCATTGTCGTATGGCTCTAACAGTTAGGAAGTTTTTCCTGATGTCCAGTCGAAATCTGTCTTCCTGCAACTTGAGCCCATTATTCCGTGTCCTGCACTCTGGGATGATCGAGAAGAGATCCCGGCCCTCCTCTATGTGACAACCTTTCAAGTACTTGAAGAGTGCTATCATATCCCTCAGTCTTCTCTTCTCCAGGCTAAACATGCCCAGTTCTTTCAGTCTCTCTTCATAGGGCTTTGTTTCCAGTCCCCTGATCATCTTTGTTGCCCTCCTCTGAACCCGTTCCAGTTTGTCTGCATCCTTCTTGAAGTGCGGAGACCAGAACTGGATGCAGTATTCAAGATAAGGCGTAACCAGTGCTGAATAGAGGGAAACTAGTACTTCGCGCGGTTTGGAAACTATACTTCTGTTAATGCAGCCTAATATAGCGTTTGCCTTTTTTGCAGCCACATCACACTGTTGGCTCATATTCATGTGATCAACGACAACTCCAGGATCCTTCTCACATGTCGTACTGCTGAGCCAAGTATCCCCCATCTTATAACTGTACATTTGGTTTCTTTTTCCTAAGTGCAGAACTTTGCATTTGTCCCTGTTGAATTTCATTCTGTTGTTTTCAGCCCAATGCTCCAGCCTATCAAGGTCCCTTTGAATTTTGTTTCTGTCTTCCACGGTATTAGCTATGCCCCCCAATTTTGTATCATCTGCAGATTTGATAAGCATGCTCTGTACCTCCTCATCCAAGTCGTTAATAAAAATGTTAAAGAGCACTGGGCCCAGCACCGAGCCCTGTGGTACCCCACTCGTAATAGGTTGCTCATCAGAACAATCAGATGCTGTGGGACTTCCCGGAAGGATTGCTCCGCCTGTGGCTGCCTCTGAGATGAGCTCTGTCTCAGAGGAAGCTTTTTTCAGTTTAAAATCAGTCAAAAGGGAACTTTGACTGGTATAAATGTTCTCCCAGGCAAGGGTGAACCGAAGAGATTATCCACAGAAACTTAGTTGGGCTGTCGGTGGCTGGAATTGATCAGGAATTCCCTGGGAAAAGAAGGCATACCTAGCAGCCGAGGACGGAGTTAGGACTTCCAGCAAGCTGGGCTGAAAAAAGCGAGACGTTTTTTCTTTTAAACGATCCACAACGGGCGAGCTTTCTTCTGTCTAATCTTATCATTTGGCTTAAATTACTACAGTAAAAGAGATTTGTTTAAGAATCAGAAATCAAGATACCTGGGTGAGTTACACTTCTCTCTTTTATACAAGGAATTAAGGAGGAGGAAAGAAAATTTAAAAAGCTTATCTTATTTTTTATGGCAAAAAGCTGGCCTGAATTTCAATCAATCTTTATTGCGGCCAAAGGCCCATATAACAGGATTAATTACAAAAAGAAGGGTTATAAAATACATATTTGGAATTCCGACATACTAGGACCTTAAAAATCTTCAAGATTAAAATGCATAACAAACGTGAAGTTATGTCTCGCATAGTACTTTTCCCGCTGGCTATATTTCATAATCATATGAAGAAAGGGGGTCCTTCATCATGATAAATGTGGGATTAGGGCTAAACCCAGGGCTGGGTTAAATAATAAGCTGTTTGTTTTAGTGGTTACGTCTAAGAGGAATCATATCGTGGAGTGATGATATGAATTATTGGAGTTAATGTACTAACATTGGAGGATACTCCAGTAGCTTGTATTGAACCTGGGGAAGGATTTAATTTTATCGTTTGGCTTTTAGTTGGGGAACCCAATTCTTCAGGATATAGATAACGCATCGCGAGCCAAGAGGCACTGGTTGTTTGCTTAGCTGTACCCAGAATCGGGTCGTAATTTTGGGGTCTAAGTAGCTCGCTTTCCTTAGTATCAGTTATAGACCTGTTTTTATTACATGGGAGGGGGTCAGCTCTGTTTGGATCAGAACAGCGCTTTGTTAGGAGGGGGAGGGAGAGGTCTTCGTAGTCTGGAGCCTCCGACCCGCAAGACTGAAATTGGGCTTGGGCCAGGGGGTTAGTAGGGGTGGAGTATTTCTGGTTACTCTTTCTACGGGTGTATGACTGAGATCGAAATCTATCTTTCTTTGAATGTGAAGAGGGATGATTAAGGGATGAATTAGAAGAGGCCTTATTTACTTGAGTACTCTGTCTAGCAGGGGATAGCTGAGACCGGGATGTTTCTTTCCTTAATTGTGAAAAGGAATGTTTAAAAAGTGAATTAGGGGAAGCCTTATTTACAAAATAGCGTTGTATCCAGATACCATGAGTGTAAAAGTCTTCCCTGATTTTGTAAATCCACTCAGCAATGTGTGTCGATTGAAAGGTAATGATGGTGCGTCTTTCCGGAAAATGCGAATAGAAGTGAGACACATGCTTGACGCAGTTGTTAGATGAGATGTTCGGGAGATAAAGTTTAAGGTAAGATTCAAAAAGTTGTTTTATTGATGTAGTTGACCTCTGTTCCAACGACGAAGTTAGAAAGGTTACTGCTAGTTTGTCTCTTGTGAGTTGTAAATTCCAATTTGAAACGTTACAGTGGTTGTCCGAAAGTCTGTGAGTGCCTAGGGGTTTGTTAATATCCGGGCTCCTGATTCCATATTTGGACTTTTCAGAACAAGGCTCTCTTAAAAAATTTGCATTCCCCAGTAAGGGGCTAGACTTATTTAAATGGAGAGAAGTATTTTTTGTAACTGTTTTTGTTTTACAGTCTTGCGGAAGGGAATGCTGAGATTTAGTTGAAGCGTCTAGTAGCTTATATAAGGGGTTAAAATTCATTTTCTTTGTTAGGGCAGGCTTTAAGTTCTTTATGTTCTTTGTTTTCTTCATTTTGTTAACTCTCCGAGCAGTCTGGTGTGATGAGTTAATGTTTTTAACTTTCGATTTTGGTTTCCTTATCAAGGAGTTTCGAGAATCTTGGGTGACTGAGGTGGAGTTGGGGGACATTTGTTTCTCCATCAGGAATAGTCCCATAGATTTAGTCAGAGTGGTAAGTAGACTGTTCGTTTCGGTTATGTAAGCTTTTATCAAATTAAGTTCTTCTGTTACAGCTATTCCCCATCCCAACGACAGCAAGTTCAAGCCTTCCAGGCTCTGCTGTGTTGAAGGATTAATTTTGGGGTAGTTCTCTGAAGAGGCAATCCTGGAATCTTGGGGCACATTAGTGTCATCTATAGTTAAAATTTCAGAGGGAAGCTCTTCGTCCTTCTGTGTTGGGATGCAGCCAAAGCCTGCATCCTGAAGTTCTTCAGCGAGGCTTTTAGTGCCGATATCCTCCTTAGGTGGGTTGATGGTTAATTGGTGGTCTAATGACCAGTCATGAAGGTTAGTCGGCTGTGGATGGTCATTTGAGTTATTTATTGATATATCCGGAGGGTAAGGAGAAGTAGAATTTGGTAGGCAAGGTTGGATTATTTTGGGTTGAGCTGGTTCAGGGGGGATTTTCCCTTCCCCCAAGGAGATGCCTAACTCCTGGCATTTTTTCCTGGTAAAGATCATTGTGTAATCATCAGCATAAGCCTTAAAATGGATGGCAGTAGCACAGTTCGGTCCGTTTGGATGGCTGCGTTAATCACAAGGTAAGTAAATAAACTTTTCACTCTGCTAGTAAAGGGGTTTATGAATTAGTCCTAAGTATATAGCATTTATTTAGATGTTCTAAGGCATGGACATAGATATTTCACTTCAGTGTCCCATTTTTCTTGCTCCTTAGTTATACGTTCTGCTTAAGGAAGTCAGTTTGATATCTTAAATACAGCTATGTTTAGGCTTTGAAGTGAAGATTATAGTGCTGGGGAAATCGCCAAGTCTTTAAACTTCATGCCGTCTCTATTTCCATGAAGCTACTAGAGTTAAAGGGTTTAAAAATTATGAGCTAAGGGAGGAAAGATATCGAGCCGGAAAAAAAGCGTCTTACCGGGACCGGAACCGGATACCCCCCCCTCCTGAATTTGGAAACTATGAAGATTAAAACGGATGAGGGGCAACTTACCCGAAGAGAAAATCTGATTTAGATGATTATTTGATTGATATATGTCTGGGACTACTTTTTCTTGGACTACTTTCTTTAGACGAATCTGCTGTTCGTGTATGTTACTAATTGTTTGGCGCTGTGAACCAAATTTGTTTTGCATTCTTGGACATGCGGGAGATAAGAACTGTGCTGGCCAGATGATGTCAACAGGCCTGGAATATTAACTCCCTTATTGCTGGAAAAAGAAGCAAATTACTCTTTGCTTGGGAATTGTGGCTATATTGGAAATTTGAAGGGTTTTTTCTTCGGCTTTAAGAATGACAATCAAAGAAGTGGCAGAGACCCTGGATGTACCCCTGGAAGGGTTTTCCCCTCTGGATATGTTTCAGAAGATAATGGATGAGATTAAGATAACGAAACAAGAACTGGGACAGAGTAGACAAGAGATGGCAACTGAATTTGGTAAAGTGAAACAGGAGCTGAAAGAAATAAAGGATTATATGAGAAAAAAAGCAGATGGACAAGCAATAGAAGATGAAAAAGAAATTAAAGGGAAGGAGCAAATTCTGGAGACTGGATCAGATATATCAAATGTGGAATTGGAAAAAGATTTGGACTTTATGGCAAAAATTAAAGGGAGGATGCAAGTCCTGGAGATTGGAACAGATATATCAAGTGTGGAACTGGAAAAATATTTGGAGTTTGTGGATCCTGGAGATAAAGATTACTGTTTGGAATTCGGCGTCCCTGGAGAAATTGATGAAGATATCAGAGATAAAGCTATTAATGTTTCAATGGAATTTCTGGACTGGAATGATTTGATGGAACTTGAAATAGAGAAAATTTATAGAATTAATTCCAGATATGTGACAATGGAAAAACTCTCAAGAGATGTGCTAGTGCATTTCGTAAAAAAGAGGAATAGAGATATGACTTTACAACAATATTCCAGCAACGCATTCAGAATTGATGGCAAGGAAATATTTGTGATGAAGGAAATTCCCATCAGACTCTTACTATATGACTATGACTATGACAGCAAGATTATTAAGAACATAAGAACATAAGAAGAGCCTGCTGGATCAGGCCAGTGGCCCATCTAGTCCAGCATCCTGTCCTCACAGTGGCCAACCAGGTGCCTGGGGGAAACCCGCAAGCAGGACCCGAGTGCAAGAACACTCTCCCCTCCTGAGGCTTCCGGCAACTGGTTTTCAGAAGCATGCTGCCTCTGACTAGGGTGGCAGAGCACAGCCATCATGGCTAGTAGCCATTGATAGCCCTGTCCTCCATGAATTTGTCTAATCTTCTTTTAAAGCCGTCCAAGCTGGTGGCCATTACTGCATCTTGTGGGAGCAAATTCCATAGTTTAACTATGCGCTGAGTAAAGAAGTACTTCCTTTTGTCTGTCCTGAATCTTCCAACATTCAACTTCTTTGAATGTCCATGAGTTCTAGTATTATGAGAGAGGGAGAAGAACTTTTTTCTATCCACTTTCTCAATGCCATGCATAATTTTATACACTTCTATCATGTCTCCTCTGACCTGCCTTTTCTCTAAACTAAAAAGCCCCAAATGCTGCAACCTTTCCTCGTAAGGGAGTCGCTCCATCCCCTTGATCATTCTGGTTGCCCTCTTCTGAACCTTTTCCAACTCTATAATATCCTTTTTGAGATGAGGCGACCAGAACTGTACAGAGTATTCCAAATGCGGCCGCACCATAGATTTATACAAGGGCATTATGATATCGGCTGTTTTATTTTCAATACCTTTCCTAATTATCGCTAGCATGGAATTTGCCTTTTTCACAGCTGCCGCACACTGGGTCGACATTTTCGTCGTGCTGTCCACTACAACCCCGAGGTCTCTCTCCTGGTCGGTCACTGCCAATTCAGACCCCATGAGCGTATATGTGAAATTCAGATTTTTTGCTCCAATATGCATAATTTTACACTTGTTTATATTGAATTGCATTTGCCATTTTTCTGCCCATTCACTCAGTTTGGAGAGGTCTTTTTGGAGCTCTTCGCAATCCCTTTTTGTTTTAACAACCCTGAACAATTTAGTGTCATCAGCAAACTTGGCCACTTCACTGCTCACTCCTAATTCTAGGTCATTAATGAACAAGTTGAAAAGTACAGGTCCCAATACCGATCCTTGAGGGACTCCACTTTCTACAGCCCTCCATTGGGAGAACTGTCCGTTTATTCCTACTCTCTGCTTTCTGCTTCTTAACCAATTTCTTATCCACAAGAGGACCTCTCCTCTTATTCCATGACTGCTAAGCTTCCTCAGAAGCCTTTGGTGAGGTACCTTGTCAAACGCTTTTTGAAAGTCTAAGTACACTATGTCCACTGGATCACCTCTATCTATATGCTTGTTGACACTCTCAAAGAATTCTAATTATTCTATTATGGGTGCAAGGATGGAAGTTGGAAGATGGAATTAACACTAATAATGGAAAAATGGCTATTGAAATTACTGGACCTAGCAGACTTGATGAGATGGATTAATTGACTTTTTTTTTTTTTGGAGAAAAATCGATGGATATATTTCTCAAGGAGTGGAAACCTCTTTTTGACTTTTTGTGGAAAGAATAAAGTGATGTTAATGAGATTTGATGATTAATTAAGATAACTACTAGAGGAAAGTGATTTTTTAATATATTAAGAGACAGGTTTGTTATATATCATAGACCTATAACTGATCTGCGACAAATCGGAAGTCAACATTTTATTTTATTGTTTAATTTGTTTCTTTTTTGTTTTGTTTTGTGTTTGAAAATTTGAATAAAATTAATGATAAAAAAAAGAACAATCAGATTCTGTGGCACCCCTATTTCCTTTATAGCATTCCATAGTTTTTCATGATCTACGCAGTCAAAGGCTTTGCTGTAATCTATAAAGCACAGGGTTATTTCCTTCTGAAATTCCTTGGTTCGTTCCATTATCCAACGTATGTTTGCGATATGATCTTTGGTACCTTTTACCTTTCTAAATCCAGCTTGGACGTCTGGCATTTCTCGCTCCATACATGGTAAGAGCCTTTGTTGTAGAATCTTGAGCATTACTTTACTTGCATGGGATATTAAGGCAAAGTTCGATAATTACTGCATTCCCTGAGATCCCCTTTCTTTTGAATAAGGATGTATATTGTATACTGTATATTGTACATCATTTACAAATTATTATTTCCTCTACATTTTAAGTGTGCCCTTCTTCCTTGAGGTGGTTATGGTCCCCCCGTTGTTTTCACCCTGAGGGGCAGATTAGGCTGAGAGATGGTATGTAGCCCATGATCACTCAGTAAACTTTGTAGCTTATTTTCATTTTAAAATTTAATTAAAATGATTTATATGCAGGCAAGGTTTAT
Organism: Rhineura floridana; assembly: GCF_030035675.1. Taxonomy (NCBI): domain Eukaryota; kingdom Metazoa; phylum Chordata; class Lepidosauria; order Squamata; family Rhineuridae; genus Rhineura; species Rhineura floridana. The sequence goes on along the minus strand of NC_084482.1, from coordinate 121,634,148 downwards.
GAAGTAATGCAGATCCACACAATACATTTAAAGCACATTCAACTCTCATTTAAAGCACATGACTTCCCCCAAAGAATCCTGGGAAGTGTAGTTTCCCCCTCACAGTTATAGTTCCCACCACCCTTAACAAACTACAGTTCCCATGATTCTGTGGTGGGATTCGTGTGCTTCTAATGTATGCCGAATTTGCTTTAAATGCATGGTGTGAATCTGCCCTAGTATGCTGTGCATTCATTAGTGAATTGAAAAGAACAATTTTAAAAGATTTTTTTTAAACAGGGAAAGGGCTGTAGCTCAGCGGTAGGGCACATGCTTTGCATGCAAAGGTCCAAAATTCAAGAAGAGACTATTGCCTGGAATCCTGGAGAGCCAATGTTAGTCCATGTCATCAGTACTGAGCTAGATGGTACCAAATGGCCTGACTCAGTATAAAAGAGGAAAGACACCCAAGGGCCACAGTGACTCCAACATTTATTTATCTATTTTATTTACAACATTTATATACTGCTTTATTGTAAAAAACCTCAAAGCGGTTTATAGAAGGAATTAAAACAATACAATTATTGGTAAAAACAGTTAAAGACAGGTATTTAAAAACATTCAAAATAATAAAACCAACAATGAATTAAAAACAGATAAAAAAACATTGTAAGTCCTGTTGCGTTTGGTGGGGCTTAGTTCCTTAGTAAGTGTGTTTAGAATTGCAGCCTTCACAATTAAGAAAGTGGCTGAAAATCTGGAAATAACTATGTTTCAGAAAATAATGGATGAGATTGAGATAACGAAAATTGAATTGAGTAAAATGAAGCAGGAGATTAAAGATATAAGGGTCCCTGTGAGAGAGGTGACCCTGGAAGGGGTCCCTGTGAGAGAGGAGACCCCGGAGATTGGAACAGGGGTCCCTGTGAGAGAGGAGACCCTGGAGACTGGAATAGGGGTCCCTGTGAGAGAGGAGATCCCGGAGATTGGAACCAACGTGGAACAGGAACAAGATTTGGAGTCTATGGACTTTAGAAATAAAATCTATTGTTTGGAACTCAATGTTATCTCTGAAGAAATGAATGAAGATTCTAGAGATAAAGTTATCAATGGCATGGATAATCTTCTGGACTGGAATGATGTGATGGAGCCCAATATAGAGAAAATCTATGGAATTAACTGCAGCCATGTGACAATGGAAAAACTTTTAAGAGATGACCCAGTGTATTTTGAAAAAAAGAACAGAGATATGATTTTACAGCAGTATTTCAGCAACCTATTCAGAATGGATGGCAAGAAAATATTTGGGATAGAGGTAATTCCCATCAGACTCTTACTATATGACTATGGCTTTGACAGCAAGATTATTATGGAATACTGATAATGGAAGATTGGATATTGAAATTACTGGACTTAACAAGACTACTGAAGATGGAAGATGGAAAATGGAACTAATAGAGATAATAGAACAATGGCTACTGAAATTATTGAACCTAACAGATTCTGATGTGATGGATTAATTGAAATGTTTATTTTGACTATGGTTATGACAATAAGATTATCATAATTAGTAATGAGATGGATTAATCGATATGCTTATCTGGAAAAAAAAATTGATAGATATATTTCTTAAAGAATTGAAACCTCTCTTTGACTTTTTGTGGAAAGAATAAAGTAATGTTTATGAGATTTGATGATTAAGTAAGATAACTACTGGAGGAAAGTGATTTTATAATATGACTTAAGAGACAGGATTGTTATATATTATAGACTTATAACTGATTTGATCTTTGACAAATGGGAAGTCAATATTTTACTCTTTATTTTTTATTTTTGTTTTTTTTTTCTTTCTTTTTGTTTAACTATTTTTGATTTTGTTTTTTGTCTTTGAATGTTTTATGATTTTGTCTTGTATGTTTTATGAAAATCTGAATAAAAATTATTGAAAAAAAAAAGAATTGCAGCCTTCAGGGGGATCCATCTTTACTCTTGAGTGTTCCCATCTAACAACTCCACAACATTAGGCTTTCTTCCTACAACGGCCTTCTCGTGACTGGCCTGGCCAGAGGGCACTTAAACCCTACTTGCCAGAAGCAAGTAGGCTAGATTAAATGTTCCTTACCCAGGATCTCTAAGCAGGTGAGAAGGAATGATCTCATCACTTCAGCTGGACCTGGAAACTCCCCCATTCAGCTAAGATTTCTATCTTAATTTCTAATCGGAGATTTTTATTTTTTTTTAAGCGGTATGCTCCAAGCAACTGTGGTTGATGCTTAACCAGAGAGCTATTGCTAGTCAGGCGGTATATAAATTTAATAAATAATAATAAATAATAATAATAATAATTAATGTATCATGCTGAATGACATCACTAGGGCACGCCCCTGAAATCTCAGGGTTTGGGATGCCTCTGACCTGGCAACCCTAGAGGAAATCATGTAGCAAATATTGGGGGGGGTGCATTTTCCCAGGAATGCTAAAAATGAGTGTTTTCTCACAAAGCTTTTTGGGAAAAGCTTCACAAGAGTAGGAGGAGCTTTCCCAGCTTTACTCTGGTCCCAAGGAGGAGCACAACCAGCTTTCCAAGTGCTTAGGCCCAACTAGTTGACAATATCTGTGACAACGGGGCAGGGCCAGTGCCAGACATGCCAGGACCCTTGGGCACCAGCCTGCCCTGGGCCCCGGCACCCACACACACACCACACCCTTACTTTTCTCTTGGCGTGAATGCTGCCCGCACTGTGTGCGCATGTCTGCCATCAACGAAGATGGCAGCTGAGGCTTTCCTATGGGGCTGATGCCTCTGCTGCCATCTTGGTTGATGGCACGCATGCGTGCTACGCGTGTGCATACGTGCCATCAACCAAGATGGCAGCGATAGTAGCGGGGGTTCCTGGGAGCTCCCTCTCTGCAATCTGTGGCAGAGTTGGGAGCTGACGCTATCATGGAAGGGAGCGCTACCTACCCACCCTAACCTGGCCACCCTTTGGCGCCAGCCCTGCAAAGGGGCAAAACTCTATATGGAAGATGTCTGGCCAGCAGCAGCAGTGACCTTTAGCCTGCTGCAGGGGATGGGAGAGCGAGTTTTAAAAGGTCAGTTGCCAGACAGAGTCAGTGACAGGTAAAGTGTTGTTGAAGCTACCTTCTGCCCTTCCCCATGCACTTCATGACAACTGTGGTATAATGGCAGCCCTGCCAACCTCCAAGCTGTCCATCATGGTTTCACACAGACCCTCTCAGGGCAAATAAAGAATGCCACAGCATTATACTTTTTTAAAAGCAAATCAAAAACCAAAAATCATAAGGAGAAAGAACTTGCCAAGCCAAGCAGAGCTATCAAAGAAAGTTCACAGTTCCTTAAGAGAACCATGCAAATTATTTCCACAGACAAGTCCCATAAGCCAGGCTGTCTTGGCCATACTTGCAGTGTCCTCAAGGAACAGCATGAAAATCAGATACATAAGCAGGCACATTTAGGTCCTCCAGGGACTAAAGTTACCAGGGCCAATACATGGCAGATCTAGGAGGATTGACTACTTCTCCACTACTTTGCCTTGGAGTATTCCAGGCAGGGACTGTACAGCTTTAATAACTGCATAACAAGCAGAAAGTCACTAGGAGATGCTTCCCTCCCCCCAACCTGCAATATATAATGGGAAGAGCACCTCACACTCCTGTTAAAGGTATAAGAGTCTTGGAAGAAGCAGCCCTGGAAGCCACAGGCAGGTCTCCTACAAGTTATATGCATAGAAGGGGCTCACCACAAGCCAAGAGGAAAGTGGTAAACCTACTGGGGACTGGCATTCTGGGAGACTTGCCAGTAGGCATCCCATTCCTATGTGCACTTGGTCAGAGACGTCAGTCTCGCTGAATTCAAGACAGTTTGAATTCACAGGTAAAGGTGCACAGACAGAACAGCAGCCTTTGTGGGAAAAAGACCAACTTTGCATCAGAGACAAGATGTTCAGAATACTGAACAGAACAAACACACTGCTACAACCAGAGCAGCTTTCCCTCTCCTTCAGGGCCAATGAAAAATGGAAATAGACTGCCTTCCAGATGATCCAAACTTATAGCGACCCTATGAATAGGGTTTTCATGGTAAACGGTATTCAGAGGTGGTTTACCACAGCCTTCCTCTGAAGCTAAGGGCCAGTGACTGACCCAAATTCACCCAGTGAGCTTCATGGCTGTGGGGGGATTTGAACCCTGGTATCCCAGGTTGTAGTCCTACACTCTAACCACTATGCCACATTGGCTCTCTCAAGGTTAATAAAGTCCCTGAAAATTAGAAAAGGAGCCTTAGAGTGACATCTCTGTTTCCAAAACACAACCTCACATTTACAGGTTTATACCTTAGGAAGACAGAAGAGAACAGCACTTAGCAGAAACAGTCTGTGCTACTATTACTCACCATCATTGTTGTTACTGCCACTGCCTTCCAAGACAGTAAGTGGTCCCACCTCTTCAGAACTCCATTTTATCTCGAAGGCACCTTTGAGAACCGCCTTTAACCTAGAAACCTAACTTGTTAAAGAGCCAGGCCCTTCTTCCTTCATTCCTTCCAATGCCATGGCAGTCAACTGCATTTGTAGAAGCTGTAACTCTGGTCTCCCTCTTTAGGCCAAAACAGGTGACTTAAAGTAATTTGGCCCTGTGGCCCTTCAGATGTTTCTAGACTACAGCTCCCATCATGCCTTATTGGCCACGTTGGCTGGGCCTGATGGGAGTTGGATTCTAACAACTCTTGGAGGATCATAGGTTCCCAGTCCCTGTGCTAGATCATTTAAAAACTAAAACACAAACAAGACAAGGCCATCAGAGACTGTGTCCCAATGGAACCAAAGCGTTATGAAAAGCACAATCTCTAATAGGTAACAAAAGAATACATTGAAATAAGTTGTTTCAGTCCAAGTCCATGATGTAAGGGACAACTGTTGCTGAGGTCTGCAACTAGATGGGCTTGGTCCTGTCTTGCAATCTACCTAAACAAGCTTTAAAATCTTGCCTTGTAAGAGGCCATTTTTCATGTAAAATATTCCGGGTTCCATCAGTACTGGCTCTAGGTTTTATTTATTTATTTATTTTTATTATTTGATTTATATCCCACCCTTCCTCCCAGCAGGAGCCTAGGGCGGCAAACAAAAGCGCTAAAAACACATCAAAACATCATAAAAACAGACTTAAAATACACCAAAACAAAACAACTTTAAAAACATTTTTAAAAGCTTTAAAAACATCTTAAAAGATATTGTGTTTTTTTTTTTTTTTTTAAATATTAAAAAGCAATTCCAACACAGACACAGACTGGGATAGGTCCCAACTTAAAAGGCTTGTTGAAAGAGGAAAGTCTTCAAAAGGCACCGAAAAGATAACAGAGATGGCACCTGCCTAATATTTAAGGGGAGGGAATTCCATAGGGTAGGTGCCTCCACATCGAACTATTGCTTTAATATCCCATGCAAGGAAAGTAATGCTCAAGATTCTACAACAAAGGCTCTTACCATATATGGAGCGAGAAATGCCAGACGTCCAAGCTGGATTTAGAAATGGAAGAGGCACCAGAGATCATATCGCAAACATACGCTGGATAATGGAACGGACTAAGGAATTTCAGAAGAAAATCAACTTGTGCTTTATAGATTATAGCAAAGCCTTTGACTGTGCAGATCATGAAAAACTATGGAATGCTTTAAAAGAAATGGGAGTGCCACAGCATTTGATTGTCCTGATGCGCAACCTATATTCTGGCCAAGAGGCTACTACAGAAAAACCGATTGGTTCCCAATAGAAAAGGGTGTGAAACAGGTGTATTTTATCATCTTATTTGTTTAATCTGTGTGCAGAACCAGAGCTTGGAAAAGTTACTTTTTTGAACTACAACTCCCATCAGCCCAATGCAGTGGCCATGCTGGCTGGGGCTGATGAGAATTGTAGTTCAAAAAGTAACTTTTCCAAGCTCTGCGCAGAACATATCATATGGAAAGCAGGATTGGACCAAGATGGAGATGTGAAAATTGGAGGAAGAAATATCAATAATTTAAGATATTCAGACAATACCATACTCTTAGCAGAAACCAGTAATGATTTGAAAAGAATGCTGGTGAAAGTTAAAGAGGAAAGCACAAAAGCAGGACTACAGCTGAACGTCAAAAATACTAAAGGAATGACAACAGAAGATTTATGTAACTTTAAAGTTGACAATGAGGACTTTGAACTTGTCAAGGATTATCAATACCTCAGCACAGTCATTAACCAAAATGGAGACAACAGTCAAGAAATCAGAAGAAGGCTAGGACTGGGGAGGGCAGCTGTGAGAGAACTAGAAAAGGTCCTCAAATGCAAAGATGTATCACTGAACACCAAAGTCAGGATCATTCAGACCATGGTATTCCTGATCTCTATGTATGGATGTGAAAGTTGGACAGGTGAAAAAGGTGGATAAGAGAAAAATCAACTCATTTGAAATGTGGTGTTGGAGAAGAGCTTTGCTCATACCATGGACTGCGAAAAAGACAAATAATTGGGTGTTAGAACAAATTAAACCAGAACTGTCACTAGAAGCTAAAATGATGAAACTCAGGTTATCATACTTTGAACACAATGAGAAGACATGATTCACTAGAAAAGACACTAATGCTGGGAAAAACAGAAGGGAGTAGAAAAAGAGGAAGGCCAAACAAGAGATGGATTGATTCCATAAAGGAAGCCACAGACCTGAACTTACAAGATCTGAACAGGGTGGTTCATGACAGATGCTCTTGGAGGTCACTGATTCATAGGGTCTCCATAAGTTGTAATCGACTTGAAGGCGCATAACAACAACAGGTGCCGCCACACTAAAGGTCCGTTTCCTATGTTGTGCAGAACAGACCTCATGATAAGATGGTATCTGCAGGAGGCCCTCACCTGCAGAGCGCAGTGATCGACTGGGTATATAAAGGGTAAGATGGTCTTTCAGGTATCCTGGCCTAAGCTGTATAGGGCTTTGTACACCAAACCTAGAACCTTGAGTTTGGTCCGGTAGCAAATGGACAGCCAGTGCAATTCTTTCAGTTGCGGGGTGACACGTTGGCGATACTCTGCCCCAGTGAGCAGTCTCGCTGCCACATTCTGCACCAGTTGCAGCTTCCGGACCAACCTCAAGTGCAGCCTGTGATGTTCCTGTATTAGTGTATATATGGTAAGTGCTGTTTGTATAGGAGATACATGGTAAGTGGAATGAAAGAGAAGGGGGGAGTGAATGGGCAGTAGAATGCTGGATGATTGGCTGAGTGTTGAGAATGGCGGAGAGTATAAATGGAAGGATGACAGTTAAATCTGAGAGGACGTGAGAGGGTTGTTTTGGTGGGTTTGTGAGAGTTGTTTGAGAGGTGGATGTCAGGAGAGTGTGGAGAAAGAGAGAGTGGGAGTTCTAGTTTATGATAAGTCAAGTATCATAGTAATAGATGAAACCATATGCTTATGTGCCTTTATAAAGTAATCTTGTTATCTCTGTTATTTAATAAATACTGTATTTGGTTTACCAAAGGTCTGATCCTTGGCTGGGGTTTCACAGACCAGAAGGGAGGGTAAGGTAAATACCAAGGCTGAAGAGTGACAAATGGTGGCAGCGGGGAAGGGAAGAATAACACCACAAGTATTCAGAGCAAACCAGGATTATCTGCATTGATACAAAGGGAGTGGGACAGCTTAAGCACGCAGTCACAGAGGTAACCTGATAGAGAGACTCAGGCAGAGTCTCTGGGAATACGGGTTATAGGACGTGACTGGTGGTGCTGCCTAGCAGGGGGATCTGGTGAGGTCTATGCTAGAGCGGGGAGAGAAACCATAAAAAAAGGACAGTCCGGACTGGTGGAGTCCCTGGTGGTGCCTAGTGACAGGCAGTAGCCACGAGCAGGTAGGAACCTGACAGGGAGAGCCAGGGAAGGGCGTCACACAGCCCCACATAGAGTGCATTACAGTAATCCAGCCTGGAGGTTACCAGTGCATGGACAACAGTGGTCAGGCTATCCAGGTCCAGAAACAGCCGCAGCTGTCTTACCAGCCAAAGCTGGTAAAAGGTACTCCTAGCCATGGAGGTCACCTGGGCCTCTAGCAACAAAGATGGATCCAGGAGCATCTTGGGCAAAATAATGTCTTTAGACCATGGATCTATGGTGTATCCTTGGAGTTCTGTATACAGTTCTGGTACCACTGCATCTAAAATAGGATACTACAGAGCTGGAAAAAGTGCAGAAAAGGGGAGCACAAATAATCAAGGGACTGAAACTTTTCTATGAAGAAAGTTTACTTGCTTGGTGCTTTTTAGCTCAGAAAATATGCAAGTAAGGGGATGTAAACAATGGGATCAAAGAGAAACTTATACATACACACACAAAAGCTTAAATGTACTTATAATAATTTACAGCAACCATTTACAAATTAGTCTTAATGGTAACACAAACACCCTGGTATGGGCAAGTTAATTACCACCTGTAGTGGGAGTAAAACCTATTATCTCAATTCAGGTCACAGGTGATAGAATTTAACTTCTTAGTAAATTGTTATTCAGAGGCTTGCTAGAGTCTTCCGTTGATGTTCCTTTATTCAAGAATGACTACTGTTAAAATTAGTACCAGAGTGTCCTGAGAGATTGAAATAGTCTCCCATTAATTTTTGAATATTATTCTTTTTGTCAGAAGTGTGACAAGAGCAACTCCCATTTAGACCTCTTTGCATGGGGAGAGAGATAGAAAGATAATCCGTGTAGCTGACTAGGCTGCCTCTGACCTGTGCTCATCTGGTTTTCCTTCCATGTAAACTGATAAGTCTCAGGGAGCTGTGCTCACCTGACTCAGTTTCTTGTTTTTCTTCTCTGCAGACCACCACAGGAGAAGGAGCCATGTTCTATTTGTCTCCTCTAGCCCAAGGGACAATGTCCAAGCATGGCAAATGCAGCCTCCAACCCAGTTAGCTAGAAAGAAGGAGCACCTTTCCTATTTCTATTAATAAAGTAGTATGTTCTTATTTTGAAACAAAGTCTAAATCTGAGTGATTCAAAGCAACGAAAAGCTCGCTTTCTGTCAGGTAAAATCACTCTCACGCAGCACAGAGTGCTGAGCAAGTTACACTGAGCTAAACTTCGCTAATTTACTAAAACTCTGATTGGTAGACCAGCCATTAGAGCCACCAGATTTGTGCCCATTTATTCATTTCCATAATCTGTTTGTCCTAGGTATAGTATAGTGGGGTATTGCTGGCAGATGATGACTTGTATCACATTAGAAGATCAGCAGGAAATGAGCCCCTGTTGCTGTGACTGTAACAGTGTTGTTAGAGTAGACCCAGGAACAGAATTAGCATCTAGGTTTATTACAGCCTCTCTGTTATGTGCCCTGTTGTGGCTAGTGAGTAGCTGCTTTATGGCACTGTCTGTAAGCATGGTCAGGAGTACCACCCAAGGCCTGTGAGAGGAAAGTTTCATTGTCCAGGATGGGCTGTAATTCACTGATGATGCATTGTAGTGGTGTTAGCAGTTGTCTTGGCCTAGCAGCAAAGCACTCATGTCCCAACTTATTCCAGGGAACATTCAACAGGGGTGTGCTTTGTGCCGGGTGTTCAGAAGTACCATACAGCTGCATCTGGGGAAACAAAGGGACATAAAAGAGTGATTGTTGCTGCCGTCTTGGGCTTTTAAAACCCGTGCTTTCAAGCAGGCAAGACAAGAAGATTGTGCTTAGGAATATGCCACAAGAGGGAGCATATCTGTCCTAGCTTCAGCACTCTGGACAGAATTTGATCTGGAGAAAAAGAATACAAATATATGCCATATGTTCAAATTGCTCAAAATACTTATCTCATCCTTATCTCAGTAACCCTGATCCTGTGAAGTCCAGTAGTATTATTATAATAGAAGCAGCGGCTGTTGCTGTAAGTAGGGAAGGGGATTTCAGATCACTCCACAATTTGAAGCAAACTTCCCAGTGCACATCCAACAGATCATGCTTGAATCAGAATGTATATATGTGGATTAGAGGGCATGTCTAACAATATTTCTCGGCATGGCTTATTGCTACTTATGTGGTTTTTTTTAATGAGGTGGTCCAAGGGCATAAACCCGTGGTGGTATGTTATGATGTGCCAGCCACCACATCCTGGGTAAAAAAATGGCTGCCTTCATGTACATTTAATGCAAAGTTTTGTATCTCCCTCATCTTGCTCCTCATTTGAAAGTCTTATGTTCTAGATTGTACTCATTTAGATTACTTCCAAGATGCAGATACCTTCTTAGCAGTATGGAACAGTCTCCCTGAGGAAGTACGCCTGGCGCCGACTCTGCTCTCCTTCCGGCGCCAGGTCAAAACCTTCCTATTCTCTGAAGCATTTTAAGTTACACTGATTTAATTTTAAAAATGTTTATTGTGTTGGATTGTTGCTTGTATTTTAGTATTGTTTTGTTATTTATTGTATTTTTATGCTGTTTTATGTTCACCGCCCAGAGAGCTATTGCTAGTCGGGCGGTATATAAATTTAATAAATAAAATAAATAAATAAATTAGCAGGAGGGCTGTTAAGCACAATGTTGGAATCGTGCCTTTAGTGTGGCAGCACCTATCCTTTGGAACTTCCTCTGATTACATATCAGACAGGTGCTTCTTGTATTGTCTTTTTGGTGCCTGTTGAAGACTTTCCTCTTTTAACATTAGGAAGGCCAAAGGTTCCCCACACCTGATCTAGATCCTTTTCAGTCAGGTTGACAACCTGGTTGTCGAACTGAACAAGTGGACTTTGGTCATCGTGGACAACCTGCAAGAGGAGATGGACAGGAGTACGTTCCTGTTGATTCTCCTGGATCTCTCAGTGGCTTTTGATACCATTGACCCTAGTATTTGTCTGAATTGCGTAGCTGGAAAGAGATTGAAGGGCATTGTTTTGTGGTGGTTCAGGTCTTTCCATATGCTGATGGCTTCCATCTCCATCTCTTCTTCCACTAAATCCTGGGAAGGAATGAGGGTTCTAAATTCAAGGTCAGTGATGGGCTTGTGAACAAACTAAAACTTAATCCAGACAAGCAGGGGTGTTGCTAGTTATTTACAAAAATTGGCATACAAGCCCCAAACACAAATTTGTTGAAACTTTGCATACGCTTATTTATATGTGTATATACAAGGGGGGGGGGAACTGACACTTGCTGTCATAAGAACATAAGAAGAGCCTGCTGGATCAGGCCAGTGGCCCATCTAGTCCAGCATCCTGTCCTCACAGTGGCCAACCAGGTGCCTGGGGGAGCCCGCAAGCAGGACCCGAGTGCAAGAACACTCTCCCCTCCTGAGGCTTCCGGCAACTGGTTTTCAGAAGCATGCTGCCTCTGACTAGGGTGGCAGAGCACAGCCATCATGGCTAGTAGCCATTGATAGCCCTGTCCTCCATGAATTTGTCTAATCTTCTTTTAAAGCCATCCAAGCTGGTGGCCATTACTGCATCTTGTGGGAGCAAATTCCATAGTTTGACTATGCACTGAGTAAAGAAATACTTCCTTTTGTCTGTCCTGAATCTTCCAACATTCAGCTTCTTTGAATGTCCACGAGTTCTAGTATTATGAGAGAGGGAGAAGAACTTTTCTCTATCCACTTTCTCAATGCCATGCATAATTTTATACACTTCTATCATGTCTCCTCTGACCCGCCTTTTCGCTAAACTAAAAAGCCTCAAATGCTGCAACCTTTCCTCATAAGGGAGTCGCTCCATCCCCTTGATCATTCTGGTTGCCCTCTTCTGAACCTTTTCCAACTCTATAATATCCTTTTTGAGATGAGGCGACCAGAACTGTACACAGTATTCCAAATGCAGCCGCACCATAGATTTATACAACGGCATTATGATATCGGATGTTTTATTTTCAATACCTTTCCTAATTATCGCTAGCATGGAATTTGCCTTTTTCACAGCTGCCGCACACTGGGTCGACATTTTCGTCGTGCTGTCCATTACAACCCTGAGGTCTCTCTCCTGGTCGGTCACCGCCAGTTCAGACCCCATGAGCATATATGTGAAATTAAGATTTTTTGCTCCAATATGCATAATTTTACAGTTGTTTATATTGAATTGCATTTGCCATTTTTCCACCCATTCACTCAGTTTGGAGAGGTCTTTTTGGAGCTCTTCGCAATCCCTTTTTGTTTTAACAACCCTGAACAATTTAGTGTCATCAGCAAACTTGGCCACTTCACTGCTCACTCCTAATTCTAGGTCATTAATGAACAAGTTGAAAAGTACAGGTCCCAATACTGATCCTTGAGGGACTCCACTTTCTACAGCCCTCCATTGGGAGAACTGTCCGTTTATTCCTACTCTCTGCTTTCTGCTTCTTAACCAATTCCTTATCCACAAGAGGACCTCTCCTCTTATTCCATGACTGCTAAGCTTCCTCAGAAGTCTTTGGTGAGGTACCTTGTCAAATGCTTTTTGAAAGTCTAAGTACGCTATGTCCACTGGATCACCTCTATCTATATGCTAGTTGACACTCTCAAAGAATTCTAATAGGTTACTGAGACAGGACTTTCCCTTGCAGAAGCCATGCTGGCTCTGCTTCAGCAAGGCTTGTTCTTCTATGTGCTTAGTTAGTCTAGCTTTAATAATACTTTCTACCAGTTTTCCAGGGACAGAAGTTAAGCTAACTGGCCTGTAATTTCCAGGATCCCCTCTGGATCCCTTTTTGAATATTGGCATTACATTTGCCACTTTCCAGTCCTCAGGCACGGAGGAGGACCCGAGGGACAAGTTACATATTTTAGTTAGCAGATCAGCAATTTCACATTTGAGTTCTTTCAGAACTCTCGGGTGGATGCCATCCGGGCCTGGTGATTTGTCAGTTTTTATATTGTCCATTAAGCCTAGAACTTCCTCTCTCGTTACCACTATTTGTCTCAGTTCCTCAGAATCCCTTCCTGCAAATGTTAATTCAGATTCAGGGATCTGCCCTATATCTTCCACTGTGAAGACAGATGCAAAGAATTCATTTAGCTTCTCTGCAATCTCCTTATCGTTCTTTAGTACACCTTTGACTCCCTTATCATCCAAGGGTCCAATCGCCTCCCTAGATGGTCTCCTGCTTTGAATGTATTTATAGAATTTTTTGTTGTTGGTTTTTATGTTCTTAGCAATGTGCTCCTCAAATTCTTTTTTAGCATCCCTTATTGTCTTCTTGCATTTCTTTTGCCAGAGTTTGTGTTTTTATTTTCTTCATTCGGACAAGACTTCCATTTTCTGAAGGAAGACTTTTTGCCTCTAAGAGCTTCCTTGACTTTGCTCGTTAACCATGCTGGCATCTTCTTGGCCCTGGCGGTACCTTTTCTGATCTGCAGTATGCACTCCAGTTGAGCTTCTAATACAGTGTTTTTAAACAACTTCCAAGCATTTTCGAGTGATGTGACCCTCTGGACTTTGTTTTTCAGCTTTCTTTTTACCAATCCCCTCATTTTTGTGAAGTTTCCTCTTTTGAAGTCAAATGTGACCATGTTGGATTTTCTTGGCAATTGGCCATTTACATGTATGTTTAATTTAATAGCACTATGGTCACTGCTCCCAATCGGTTCGACAACACTTACATCTTGTACCAGGTCCCGGTCCCCACTGAGGATTAAGTCCAGGGTTGCCGTCCCTCTGGTCAGTTCCATGACCAACTGGTCTAGGGAATAGTCATTTAGAATATCTAGAAATTTTGCTTCTTTGTCATGACTGGAACACATATGCGGCCAGTCTATGTCTGGGTAGTTGAAGTCACCCATTACTACCACATTTCCTAGTTTGGATGCTTCCTCAATTTCATATCTCATCTCAAGGTCACCGTCTCCCTGAGCATTTTGATCAGGGGGACGATACATTGTTCCCAGTATTAAATTCCTCCTGGGGCATGGTATCACCACCCACAACGATTCTGTGGAGGAGTCCGCCTCTTTTGGGGTTTCGAGCTTGCTGGATTCAATGCCTTCTTTCACATATAGAGCGACCCCGCCACCAATACGTCCTTCCCTGTCCTTCCGATATAGTTTATATCCAGGGATAACCATATCCCACTGGTTTTCTCCATTCCACCAGGTCTCCATTATGCTCACTATATCAATGCTCTTCTCTAAGACCAAGCACTCCAGTTCTCCCATCTTGGTTCGGAGGCTCCTAGCATTAGCGTACAGGCACTTATAAGCAGCGTCCCTCTTCAAGTGTCTTTGGCACTTGTGGTTTGGCCTGTGGTAATTTTGCCCTTCTGAATTTATATCCTGTGCCCCTGCTCTCACAATGCCTACTTCTAGGCCTACCCTTTTTAAAATTTCATCATTTCTTTGGTCTTTATCCCAGGGGGGAGGTTTATTCTGAACCGGACCTTCCTCAGCTCCTGTTGGGTTTCCCCCCTCAGTCAGTTTAAAAGCTGCTCTGCTACCTTTTTAATTTTAAGTGCCAGCAGTCTGGTTCCATTCTGGTTCAAGTGGAGCCCGTCCCTTTTGTACAGGCCCAGCTTGTCCCAAAATGTTCCCCAGTACCTAACAAATCCAAACCCTTCCACCCGACACCATCGTCTCATCCACACATTGAGACTGCAAAGCTGTGCCTGTCTGGCTGGTCCTGCGTGTGGAACCGGTAGCATTTCAGAGAAAGCCACCTTGGAGGTCCTGGCTTTCAGCGTCCTACCTAGCAACCTAAATTTTGCTTCCAGGGCCTCACGGCTGCATTTCCCCATGTTGTTGGTGCCAACATGCACCACGACCACTGACTCCTTCCCAGCACTGTCTACCAAACTATCTAAACGACGGACGATATCCGCAACCTTCGCACCAGGCAGGCAAAACACCTTGCGGTCTGCACGCCCATCACACACCCCACTGTCTATGTTCCTAATGATCGAATCACCCACTACAAAGATCCCTCCACCCCCTGGAGATATATCCTCGGCAGGAGAGGATAGCTGCTCATCCCCCAAGGAATGGGTCCCTTCTAAGGGATCGTTTCCCTCTTCCTCCACTGGATGCTCTCCTTCCCCGAGACCATCGTTCTCCATGATAGCAGAAGAGCTATCATCCTTGGAGTGGGACACAGCTATAACGTCCCTGAAGGTCTCCTCCACACACCTCTCTGCGTCTCTGAGCTTTTCCAGGTCAGCCACCTTGGCCTCAAGGAAATGAAGTCGTTCCTGGAGAGCCAGGAGCTCATTGCACCGAAAGCACACCCATGACTTCTGTCCAACAGGCAGATAGTCGTACATGCTGCAGGCAGTGCAAAACACTGGAAAGCCCCCACACCCCTGCTGGCTTCTTACCTGCATAGTTTTGTTTAAGGTTTATTATGTTAATGGGTTGGGGACTGCGGTTTGGTTGAGGTCAGGGAACAGATGGGCAGAGTGGGGGGCCCTGGCCTCCTCGCCCTGCTGCCGAACTCGCTCTGCTGCTTAACTCGCCTTGACGCTTTGTCAGCTGGGGCCTTGACGCTCCCTCTACTCTGACCAATGGGGTGGCACAAGAAATTTCTGGGCCCAATACACTGTACTGGTCTCACCACAAATCACAGTGGAAGGTGAGAGGAGGCTCACCATCACTGCACTTCCCAGCACATCCAGCTGACCTGTAAGCAAAGTTTTAAAACCCACACCACCACAAATGTAAAGTTTTTAGAGGGGTAGGAGATTGGGTGCTCAGTACAAAAGTTAGAATCATAGTATAGTAGAGTTGGAAGGGGCCTATGTGTAACAACACATCTGTGGAAAAGTCCACTTTCTTCCCTATGAAGTTACCTGTGCATTGAGATCTTATCTGGAGTCCTGCAGAGTTCGTCCCCCCCTTTCCTCTTGATCTGGGATACAGTGATTGGGTACTCAGGACAGGATCTTCTCTACAGTGGCACTGGCATTGAGGGAACTTTAGGGATGTTCACTGCTTCATCCCTGCTGGCTTTTTCAGGCACGGCAAAAATAATTTTTCAGAAGGCTTTCAGGACTTTATGATTATTTTTATTCCTGGGGCAAATCTGCTATTGATTTCACTGTTACATTTTCCCCTCCTTCCTCAATTAGATATGGTGATGACCTGTGTGTTTCCCCCACTTAATTATTGTGTGTTTATCTGGTTTTGCTTGCTGTTTTGTATAATGGATTTTAAACATTTTTTGGGAACAAAAGGTGGGATTGTCAATGTTTTAATAAATAACTGTGCCTGGGGACATGGCTCAACTGAAGCCTTTTAAAATGGATTGTGTAAAGTAATAATGCAGGAGAGTATATCTAAATTTCTATTTATTTGCCTTACCACCACACATGAACTCTTAATCAGTTGTGAAATTAGATTTTGTTTATCTAAAATGTTCTTCTACTTCAGACTATGAAAGAAGAGACTATGAAAGATGGGTCTTCAGAATATAAGAAGAGCCCCGTGGATCAGGCTGAAAGGCCCAACTAGACCAGCGTTCTGCTTCCTGTGGCGGCCAACCAGCTCCTTGTTGGAAGCCTACAAGCAGGTCTTGAAAGCAACCGCCCTCCCCCCACGCCTGCCAATGTTCTAATTCTGCAGCAAACTGCCTCTGAACTTGGAGGTTTCATCATGACTGAAGCTATCTTTCCTCGATAAACGTATCTAATCCCCTCTGAAGCCACGATCCAAGGAAGAGGACACCCAAAACGTGGCATCATCTGCGAGCAGGCCAGGCCTGTGACTGTGTATCCTTCCACCCTCTGAACCGTGGTGGACCAGTGACCACGAGCCGCCGCCCTCTCCGTCCCTCCCCCCTCCCGTGCCAGGCATCAGCCCCGGCTCCTCTCTGCCCCCTCCGCCAACCACGCGTCAGGCTCTCGTTTGCGCGCGGCTCAGCAGCTCCTCCTATGTGCCGGGGCAAGGAAGGCTTCTTTGGCGCCCTCCTTTCGGATGCCCCGCCCCAGGTCACTAGGCCGGCCGCCTTGCAGCACCAGGGGTCCCGCGGCTGCATCCAGGCAGGGCCTAGGGGCGGGGAGCGCGAATTGCGCGCTATGATGAAATCCCTTCGCCGAGCGGGTATAGGGTACGCGGCGGCTCATTGCAATATTCAGCAGCGGCAGCTGTGGCAGGGCGAAGGCGCCGGCGCCTCCTCCGCTCTCTTCGCCTCCTCCGCTCTCTTCGCCTCCTCCTCCCTACCGAGCTGCTCCATGGCAGAGCTGCCCTGACTGCCCCGCTGCACCGCGCCGCCCGCAACCCTGTCTCGCCCGCTCCAGCCCGGAATGATCTGAACCCCCCCGCGGAGACGCACCCGAGTCCAGCGCTATCGCCAATCGCAGGTGACCAGCGCCTTGTGGCGCTTCCCCCCCTCCCCGGTGTTGGGAACATGGGATCGAAGATATCCTTTAAGATTGCGGGGAGGGGGCATAACGTTTGGCGTGAAGGTGAATTCCCTTCCGTCACTGCGCAAGGCGGCGGTGGGATTTTTTTTGGGGGGGGGAGATTCTCCCCATCTCCTGTAACCGTGGTCGTCTTCCTGCCCCCGGGAATCGGGATACTGATGGAGAAAAGAGATGGTTTATACTCCCGGATATTCCACCCCCCAATACCCATCCCAAACAATTAACAGAGAGAGCAACCTCTCCTGTTCTCACCCCTCCTCTCCTCGGTTTCAAGGACACGGAGTCATCCCTGTTTTGGCTGCTTTCATCCTGGCTTCATCCCAGCCTTTCTTTCCCTGCCTGTCTCTCGGGGTATGCGGGACCGGATGCTTTTGAGTTAGGAGGCTTGAGAAGCGGCGATTTCTAAAATGATTGGGAAGGTAGTAGCTGTAGCCATTAGGGCAGGCAAGGTAGGCTGGGCTGACGATGGCAGCTGGGGGAGAGGGCGGCCTTTGCAGCACTAACAGCTGTCTCCAGGCTTGTTGAGTTTGGGGTAGAGGGCTGCCTCTCCAATGGCACCGAGCGGGACTTGGCACCTGGTGCCCTGGGGATGCTTTCCCTCCCTTCCACCTTTGGAGTGATAGTCTCCTGCTTCTTTTCAGCACAACCAGAGAGCAAGCCGGTAGTGAGGCTCTGGCTGCAGTAAGGTACAGCCTGAGGCTGTTGAATTATGGACCAGCCGACTTATTTAGGATGGGGGCCGCTGTGGCTCGAGTCCTAGGGAAGGATCCCTCAGAGCCCTTCCCAGTTTTCTCCAGCTCTCCTAAGCCAGATTCATCGCCTTCTGCCTGGCCATATAATTGTCTCTCCTTCGCTGAAGCAGCAGTAGCTCTCTGCTGAAGCCATCTTGCGCTCTCTCTTGTCTCCCTACAGAGCTCAGTGCCGGGATGGATGCGCTTATGAAGGGCTTGTCCAAGGCAAAGGAAGGGGTAGTGGCTGCAGCGGAGAAGACCAAGGAAGGGGTAGCGGTGGCAGCAGAGAAGACCAAGGAAGGCGTGCTTTATGTCGGTAAGGCTGCTGCAGGGGCTGCAGAGCTGCTCTGCCAGCTGTACCCCCTCCCTTTTGCAGGAGGAAAGAAATCTGCTAGATGGAGGGAGGGGGAGGGATGCTTCCATGTGCTGGGTTTGAGGATCATTCTGGCTGGGTTTGGGGAACATTCAATTGGGATTTTTTAGGGCAGTTGGATGGACACGATTCACAGGGTGATGTCACACCTAGAAATCTCAGAAATGATGCAATAAGGCAATGTCTGCAATTTTCTGTATCACTCTTCTTAAGCAACCCTCTCCCCCATCCTGATGCCAAATGTTGCTTAGTGGTCAAGTGGTATCACCTTCTGGGGCTTACGTTGTGGGGTCCTGTTTAATCTTTCTTTTTCCAAAACTTTCCTGGTTCTTGTTATCCAAGAATCTTATAATGTTTAATTGTATTTAAAGCACTGCTGGCAGGTAGGCCAAAGCTGTAATCCTCTTCTAACCAGTGCACACAGGCGTGAATGACATGCTGATAGCAGGTGACGTACAGTGTCTGTGACGCAATCAGGAATACACGCAGGAATGTGGAACTAATTGTTATTATTAGCAGTTTTATCCTGTTCTTCAGCCAAAAAAATGCTCTCATGCTGGCATGTAAATAGTGATAAAACAGTCCTTGCCCTCATAATTTAGAAGACATGACACAAAAGGAAAAGGGATAAGAAGGGAGAAGAAAAAAACTAAGCTCAGGCTCTTTAGTTACAGAGTTCTTGCGGTGACCAGCTGGAATGGAAAGATCTGGAGAGGAGAAGCCAATGGAGGAGCCATCTCTCCCCCTCCTATAGCCTGATGGAATAGCTGCTGATAGATGACACTTGAGGGAGGGGCCTGTTGAAGAGAGCAGAGCTGATGCAGAGGCCTTGCAGTCCCATCTCTCCCTCTCCTATAGCCTGATGGACTGGCTGCTGATTGGAACGTAGCACTATATGGTTATTCTTTATTCTGCATTTTTTTTGCTTTTCAAGTTGCTGGCCCTGTTAGCCCCATGTGAAAAAAGGGGCATACAATGGATGCAATAGTTAGATTGGATGAAATCGTAGTTTAAAATGGGCATATGAGCTTTCTAATTTCATAGAACTCCTGGCAAGAGTAACAAATGTACTCAAATGAATCATATATTTTTGCCTAATGAATACTGTGAACTAGGAAGGCTTGCTGATCTTCTTTAATGGGTGGGTTGGTCCAATAAAAGAAGTCAGTGTTAATTTATGTCTATATCTGCTCTTGCATGTACAGTGATGAAGCACAAACCATTGGCCCAATGTCTCCCCTTTACAAGTTTTCAACACAAAAACTGCTGCCATTGGATATAGGCCCCCTAAGTTGAAGGATGTCATAATAGTGGAATTCATTAAGGATCCCTTCCCTCCCTCCCCCCAATAATTAGATTTTTTTTCAGTTTCTGATGTACACCCCCTTCAGTGCAGATGCAAGTCCAGTGGTTAAGGGTGCTGTTTTGGGGACTTTCTATTAGGACACAAATGAGGTGTACGGCTGCGGATTCTTGGGGAAAGGCATAGGAGTGGTTCTCTGTCTGCTGCTTTTGTGCTTGGCTTCACATGAGAGCCTGTTGGATGAATATTCATAAATGCCTGTTCTGCATTCAGGGCCTACCTTGCATCTTATGGATTCACCGGCAAAACAGCCCCAATCTGCTTAGACAAACCAAATCTGCTCGTCATACCACTCCCTCAAATCAGGACAATGCGATGTATATCCAGAGTGCTCCTCCTTCCAGGACTTCATCCAACATTTTCTCACTAGTGCTTTTGTCAGCTGTCACTTTTTTTTTTGCTTTGTCCCTCACTGTGCTAGTTCTCATCTTTGCAGTCTTCCTATACAAACTTGCTTCCTCTTCCTAGAACTGTAGATTCCATTAAAACAAAATGTGAATGTGTACAGTTGTGGCCATGCCCCGTGATAAGTCTGATGCAGTTTCCCCCCCAAATAAGGCAGCAACAGAAATCCTTGATGGGACTAAAAAGAACAGCCATGCTCTGAGGAGAGGCAATTGGAAGTAGTAACTGTTTAACTTCTGCTAGGAAAAATGAGCAGAAATAATGAGCTAGGGACTTAGGTGCATGGCAGAAATTTGCCACTAGAAAAAGGAGAGCTTCTGATAAGGGACGAGGGACAAAGCAATAGTGAGATGGGGCCAGACTTCAGTCTGTTAATGAGGTCCAAGCCTTTCTGGGAAAAACTCTATACATTATGATAGTATTGTCCATATCACATTATCTGTTAGAGTCTGCCCAGAGTGGGATGTAAACTCTTCAGTTGAAAAATCTATTTCTTGCTTCCCAGCAGCAAACTTAGGAAACTGACCCTACCTTGAGCATCTTAGACATTAGAGCTAGGCCAGCCATTTCCAACCTGATGCCCTCCAGATGTTCTGGGCTATAACTCCCATCAGCCCCAGCCAGCCTGCATTGACTGATGGGAGTTGTAGTCCAAAACATCTTTTTATTTAGTTGCATTTCTAAACCGCCCTATAGCTAGCAGCTTCCAGGGCGGTGTACAACTGCTTTCAAGCTTTGTTGTCGTATCTCCCAGATTTTCTGAAAATATTCGTCTTATTTTCTGTGTCTGTGTGCTGATACCTTTAAATAAATATATTAGGGGCTCTGGAATTACATGTGTGTGTTTTTTAAAAAAACTGCAACAACAAAATAATTTTACAGCTGCAATAGATGATGCAATTTAGATATGTGCTTAATTTGGTAGCCTGCACACACCTTGCATAAGTTGCATGTTACTTTTTTTAAAAAAAATATGGATTTTTTTATTTGTAAATTTCTATTTAGCATTTAGAGCTCCCCCCTCCATAAATGTAGAAGAAAGAAAATGATGGAACATGTGAGAAGGTGTTGGGGAACAAAATAGAACTTGTAAAGATAGGAAGATGTGTATTGGAAGTCACAGGATGTGGCTGATAGTTAAGTGAAGAAGTTTTACCATGTGAACAATGGATGTCTCCTCAAGCCTTCTTCATTTTGTCTGTTTCTGGCAAAAATGCTTGTCAGATTATCCTCAGCAGCTGTCTGATCCTAGAAACATGCTCTTTAACCTAACAAAAAAATGAAGGCCAAATTCTGAGAATTGTTCTCAAGTTGCTCTTGCAAACTTGTAGAACCATAGCAGCCTTCCCCAACTTGCTACCCTCCAGAAGTTTTGGACTATGACTTCCAACAGCTCCAGCCAGCACAGCTATGCTGGCTCATGTTGATGTAATTCAATACATCTGGAGGGCATTAGATTGGGGAAGGCTGGCCTATGGTACAGCTGGAATTGCCAGCGTGGCACTCATGTGTGCAATGGCACCTTGAGGACTTCACCTGATACCTGAGAAGCCTCTGAACCCTCAGACATTACCTCTCCATGATGAGGTGGCAAGGGCAGTTATCTTCCCCCTCCTCAAAAAGCCCATAGAGGTGAAAGAGGAAGTTGGAAGAGCAACACTCTTTCCCACTTCCTTTTGCAGGTTTCTGTGTGTTTTATGGCTCAGATTGGTACCTGAACAGCTGAACAGAAAGTTGAGCAACTTAGAAGGAATGTAGAGCATTCTGGGACACTTGAGGGAGGAGTAAAATAGTGATGAGGGGGATGCAGGGGGAAAGTGGAGTGCTACAGGAATTAGAGGAGTGCCAGAGAGGGAGAAGGTGCATGCATACACACGTTGGATCTAGAAAAATGGATTCTCTTGAAAATACATACTCCTGTTCATGGCTATCCACAACTTCCCAGCCACCATCAAATCGCAGCTCACATCTACCTTCATTGACCCAACCATGGAAATCATGGATCCTGTCCTGTCCAACACCGCTATAGTGCAAAAACATGGATCTAAGGCATAGAGCCTCATCATTTTGACAAGGGCTTCCTTCAAAACCACCATAAGATCATAGGTTACCTCTGTGTCCACAGATGCATTCTGTGATTTGTTAGTGGTTTTGTTGTCATCCTATGTAAAAATCTTGAAGGTCCATGCCTTGGATGAATGGGTGCTTCCAGACTGTCCCTATCTTCGAGTGGGATTGGTCCCATACCAGCAAATTCGCACTGTGCAGTTATAGTTGACTGGGAGGTCTTGCACAACAAACCCACTGCCCCCAATGGGATTTTTAGTGATAAGGAAAGTAACAGGGAAATATACTGGGAAGTGTGGAATAACATTTGTTTTGATGCAGCAGCATCTATCTTCCCCATAAACAACTCTGAATGAATACTCATTAAAGCCAACATCATATAATTATATCACATCATATCATCATATAATCTCCCTGCAAACAAATTGGGATGAGTGCTCAATAAACAAGTCATCTGGAAGCACCCAGTATTTTTGTGGCATTGGCAAGCACTAGATCTGTGATTTTTACTGTTCAGTCAAACAATGTAAGCTTTAATTTGAGGGGGGGATTGTGTGTGTATAAAATCATGCAAATTCAAAATGATCCATTTTAATTCTATTGGACCTGACTTTTACCCAGACCCTATGGAAAATCAAAGTGTATGTGTGCTTGTTCTATCTCAGTGTGAGTGATCCCAGATTGGGGCGGGGGGGGGGCAGGAAGAGAAGGAACCACAGTGTATGTTTGTTAACCCTTGATATACAAACTAAGAAGTCCAAGTTTTTCCTGGTAAAATAGGCTCTAGCGATCATGGCAAAAGCACTAACTACAAAGGCAGTCCCTCTCCCCACCTCATTATAAACTTATGGATCTTGGAATCATAGTAGTCAGCTGTAAAAATCTAGTCTAGGGATGGGGAACTTGTTGGACGCTCAAGATGTTTTTGGACTCCAACTCCCATCAGCCCCAGCTAGCATGTCCAGTGGCCACTCCAACAACATATGGAGGAGCTAGTTTTCCCACCCCATATTTTCAACAGGTGGGGCAGGCTTGTTTGATGGTTGCAGATAGACATAGAGGAGGGCCTGAAGTCCCAAGTGGGAGAAAATCTTGAGGCAGGTCAGCTAAGATTTGATGGTGTAGCCAGAGCTGCATCTAAGAAAAGTGGCAGGGCCTGGTGTGAGACACTAAGACGGCAGAAGAGGACCAAAGGTATAGAGGAGAAGACAAGGAGTTACTGTCCTTGCATGCAGCATGCGTGGGCCCATGTGCACAGATCTCCGTGGGCATCCCTGTGGAAAAGATGGTGGGTAGAAAGAAAGAGAATAGGATTGTCTGGGACCACTTTCGCAAATGTTTGAGGCATGGATTTAAGGATATTCTGCCCATTACCAACTACATTGTGTTAGTGGATACCATTTAAAGCCCTAAATGATTTAGGCCTAGGATATCTTAGGGATCACCTCATCCCATCCCATTCCTGCCTGCTCCATTTTCTGTGTCCTGCTTAAAGAGGAAGCATAGCTGGGTAGGATAAGAGAGAGGGCCTTTTTAGTGGCTGCATCACTGTTTTTCACCAGTTACTGAAGATCTTTTGGCAGCATTTTATGAAATACAGTTTTAATGTATTTTTTTGAACTGTTGATCCCATCTCTTTCTTTGTAATTTATATTGTTTTATGAAGTTGTAGTGTTAGATGTTGTCAGCCACTCTGAGTGATATACGTACACTAGAAGGCTATGATATCAATAGGTTAATCAATAATAGAATGAATTAATGTAGAATGAAGTGGTACCACTTCTGACTGTGAGCATGAGGTTATATTTTTGAATGCTCCCCCATATAAAAAAGCAAACCATCCTGCATGTAGAGACTTAGCACATTAGCTAAAATGGTTAAGCATAACTTTCTCTCTGGTATGCTAGTGTGCTGCATGCAAGAAGGTTTTATGTGGAAGAACATTACAAAAATTGGTATCCCTTACCTACTATTTGTGGAGATCAGACCTTATCTAGTAATTCTCACAAAAGTAACTAACGTGGCAATCTGTTGTCCACTTACCTAGGAATAGGCCCTATTTAACACATTGGCACGTGATAATGTGATAGCCATCTTCAAATATTGGAAGAACTATCACACAGGCGATGGGCCAGATCTGTTTTCTGTTGCCCTGGTGGGTAGACCCACTCTAATGGGTTCAAATGACAAGGAAAAGGATTTATAGTAAACATTAGGAAAAAGCCAGTGGATTCTCCTTTGTTAGAGGTTTTTAAGCAGAGACTGGATGGCCACCTATTGGGGATGCTGTAGTAGTGGGTTTCTGCACTGGTAGAGGGTTGGATTAGATGACCTCTGAGATGCTTTCAAATTTTCTGCATAAGGTATTATTCTCTGAACGATATCATTCTATTTTTAATATTCATGCTGTGATAGCTTCTGTCTCCAAAATGGCACCACCCACCCACACAAAAGGGAGGTATCAGTATTTTGGGAGAACTCTAAGATTTGAAGAAATACAAAAAGAAAAAAACTTTTTAGAACTGACTATGCTCAGTGGTCGCAGAATGCTGATTCACTGACGGGGAATAAAACGGTGTACCATGGAGAGGAGCATGGCTGGCTGACTGAAGTGTTAAAAAGAGCACTCCACACTGCAACATTTTGTTGCAATTCCCCATGTGTTTCCTTTTACTATTATTATTGTCTCAATAGGCACTGAATTTTATCTGGCTAAGGAATCTGGTTGACAGGAGAATCTAGCCTTGGTCCATGGCAAAAAAATCCAACCAGTCCACAACCCAGTAATTAATTATCTTCATTATTTCTGCATACAAGCAGTGTAACTGAGGAGAGAGAACACCATTTTGCAATTTTTAAATATTGCTGTTTGTGGAAACAAAAGGGTGGGTGAACAGATTTAATTACTGCAACTACTTGGGGCAGGGCTTTAGCTCAGTGACAGAACATCTGCCTTGCAAGCAGAAGGTCCAGGATCAATCACCGCCATCTCCAAAAAAGGCTGCAAATGTCTCTCGTCTGGAAACTGGAGAGCTGCTGCCAGTCAGTGTTAGGCAATACTGAGCTAGATGGACCAGTGGTCTAATCCAGGAAGAGTTCTTGAATGGTGGGATGGCAATTCTAGAATGCAGTGATTGTAAGAAGGAAACGGGAGGGGGCAGATTATTTATTTATTAATTATTTGATTTATATCCTGCCGTTCCTCCCAGCAGGAGCCCAGGGTGGCAATGTGCTGCAGAGTATTTAACGGGGACTAAAGGACTGTGATCTTCTATATGTCCCCAGAGTTGCTGCTTTCCAGGCAGTCTCCCATTCCCTAGGTATGCCCTAAATTTTTTGTTCCTAGATGGATGACCTTGCATGTGGCTGCATCAATGTGTTTTTTGGAACAGGCCCAGCACAGCAAGCAATCCAGATTGCTGGAAGTGCTCTGTCCTCATTAATTACCACTCTAGCCATTTTGTTTCTTGGGCATGTTTTATTGGCAGGGATTTTAATACCTTTCTCTAGATCACTGATTAAAAAAATATATTGAAGACCATTGGGCCTGCAGCTGATCCCTCTGGGATTTTAACGCAGACGTCTCTGGTTTCTGCACACTTAATCATTGGACTGTGCACTTTATTGATGTTGTATGCTGTTATTGTCTTAATTGGAATGTTCCAAGGAAGCAAGTCCAGGTCTTTTAAAACAGTCTTTTATAATGACTCAGTTACGCTTATGAACCAGTGCTTGTAAATAATAAAAAGAGAGATCCTAGAAGATGCTGGATAGCAACACTGGCCATGAAGTCAGGGAATTGGAGTACTGCAGGGAGGATGTGCTTGGAAGCCAGTTGGGTTTCTCCAGTTGTGTTGGAAGGGCATAGTAGTATGAGCAGGAGTGATATCTGTGCACAGAAATCCAAGTAACTCCTTTTCCACCCCACCCACTAGATCTGCTACTGAGAACAGGGCAGAAGCACAAAGAAGAAGCTGGTCTCTACTTCAGTCCCTGACCTAAATCTAAGGAATGGGTGTCTATCATTTTTGGGGTTGAATCCAGTGTTAGTCATACTCTGAGCAGACCCATTGAAATTAATGAGCACGACTAAATTAGGTCTAATAATTTCATTTGGGTCTCCTCTGAGTAGAACAGTTAGATACAACCCTCATTGGAACAGATTTTGAGAATTCAGCCTAAAACGCACTGGCAAGTACTCCAGTTGAAGTGGAAAACCATCTTCTGAGATGAGGGTGCACCATCAGATCTTGTCTGCGTGCTGCATTGGAACAATCTCCCAAGGGTCTCATCATCACAGCTCAGCGGGAGAGGAGAGATGCAGAAGAGCTGAATGGTAGTAGCTGTGCTTTGCTTTCTGTCTGATAACAACAATGGGAAAATCTGTCTGAAACATCAGAGTAGATGGTACAGCGCCCAGGCTAGATGATCCAACGGTCTGTGTCAATGTAGGCATCTTCATATATTCATAAGCCTCCTACCTGAAGACTATTGTGAAATAATGTTATTTCTCACTACCTTGGAAGTCTATTTTCTGTCTTAATATTCTCATCATGATTATTCCCATTTTAGAGTGAATGCTGAAGCAGAGATAGTGTCTCACCCAAGGCTCACTGTGCTTTGAAAGAAAATCAGAGTCATGTGCTAAGGGACCCCAAATTTAAATGAGAAAATTAGAATTCTGCAACCTGTAGAAATCATTCAAATCAGCAGGGTTTTCCCTCTTCCTTAATTGTGCATAATTTATTCTACCGCTGTGCCAGTCATGGGGAGAAGCAAGGAGCTATACAGGGCAATGAGTCCCCATACCTTGATCACTGGGCTTTTTCTACAGTAACTCCTTTGACTTCTAAAAATTCATTAGACATTACTCATTCAATTTCAAGCATCTCTTTACAACCGTAAGGACTAGAAATTTGCTTTTTTTTAAAAAAAAGATGAGATTCTTAGGAAGCTGAATTCTGCTATCAGTATCTCATTCTGCAGATTTTTTACCATCCAATAAGTGCATGGTTGACAAGGGATTTTAGTCTGTACCTAATCTAGTAACTGCCTCCTGCTGGATTATTATGGGCCTGTCTTGAGGCCAAGCTATACTTGATGTTAAATATGTATTTGCATCTTACATGTGCCATGGGAGATTCCCCCCCCAAGCAAATACCACCTTTAGAGGTTAGGGAAGGGGAGGTTCTCAGGACCACAGCAGGAGAGGGAAAGTGTTGCATTTCCCCTCCACCCTGCTGATATTTCAGCTGCCCCCCATCTGACGCAATTTTAGATGCACAGATGCATTTAACTTCAGATACAGTTTAGCCCTCAGTTTCTCCAGTCAGTCTTTCCAAGATCAAGGAGAATATGCTGGTTTTGATGTCTGATCCCTGCGATTCTGAACTATTGATCTCCAGGCAGATGTGCCTTAGAAAAAAATACTTGCTGAAATTGGCAAAACCCTGAGATGTAAATTTCTCCCAAGGGACAGATGCTCCAAAGGTGCATATTTTGGAATGGAAGTTGTTTACAAATGCTCAGGTCACCCTGTTCACCAGGCATCCTGAGAGGGCATGAAATCCTTGGCTGTCGCATGGCCTCTGTACAGTCAACATGATAATGCTCCTTACCAAGGTGGGATTTAACATCTTCAGGGCAATTGCTGGCAAGCTTCCAAGGGAGTAAAACAGCACTTGTGCCAGTTATACTACTGGAAGGAGGCATTGGTAGTAGACAGTGCCTCCAGCATGCTGGACCCCTCTCTTCCCAACTATCCAGCTCTGTCTGTGATCCTTCAGGTACATGCTATGCACATCTACCCCAGCATGTCTCTGTGGGACCTGTTATGGGAAATCAGATCATTTCAGATTACACTACCTAGGAAATGACTTACTGTGCCTGTGCTGACAGCAGCCTCCAACTGTCACACACCACACTTTATGATACTGTGAACTCTTCTTCCACAGCTGATTATAGGATTCCCTGCTGGCAGGGATGGGTGCTGTGGTGTTAGCTTCATTTCCAGGACCTGAAAGGCTATATTTTCCAGCAAATACGGGCTTGCAGCGGTAGGCACATATATTTGCTTCCAACAGGAGCAGTGAAGCTGGGTGAGGAGGAGGAGAAGGCAATCCAGTGGCCCCATATGTTTAAGTATGGATTCTACTATCACATACTTCAGGGAGATTCAGGAAACTCAGAGAGAAAAACTGGATGCAGCATAGGCATCAGTGGTTGGAAAGGATTGTTGGCCAGACAAATATGGCCAAGGGAAGCACTGGGGGAAATTATTAATGCCACCTTTTCCCTGAAGGAAGCACTGTGAAAAGCACAGTGTGCTGACCTAATATGTTTTGCTTACTTTAAAAGGTTTTATTGCATCATTCAGACACTAGTTCCTGCCTTCATCTACCTTCCCACTTGCCCACAGAGCTGCCTGAAGCAGATGGCTTCACCCTGCTGCATGGCAGGGCTAGCCCTAGGGGATCAGTGTTCTTTCAAATGGAAGCATCTTTGCATAGGCTCACCCTTGTGGCTGCACTGTGAGTGTGTGCACGTTGCTAATCCATAGTACAGCTAGAAGACAGATATGGAGTCCTTAGGATTTTGGCAGGCTCAACCACTCTCTTTGTATGTAAATTTATATTTTGTAGCCTTTCATCATAATATTGCAGCATAGAAACTGATTAACCAAAGCTTTAATTTTGATAGCGTCTCATGACTTGAAAACCTGGCAGAACCTTGTAATATCTGGGCTTTAATTTGGCCTTTGTTAACGATCTGACAGCTAGGAACCTCAGGCTTATCTCAGCATACATGTGATGTAAACCAAGCTCCACTTTACCCATACACATACACTCTGGGGGCTGTGCCCTACTTGCTTCACTGACCAACCCTCACCACTCACCAAATTCCCCCCACCCTTCACCAACCCATACTCCCCCTACGGTAACCCCTTTCACCTGTAACTGCTAAGGCCCCCTAAACCATCCCCCTGGGCTCTCTCACTTGTCCGCCCCTCAGTTGGTTCTCTTACTCGTCTGCCCCACAGCTGCTTCCCTCCCTTGTCCACCCCTTATGCGTCTGCCCCACAGCTGTTTTCTTCACTTGTCCAACCCATAAGGCACCTGGTTGCCTTGCTCCTGCACCAGCCATCTTTGTTTCCGTGATGCCCTTGCTTGTCGCCCTGCTCTGCACTGCCCCCATGTCACACTGGGTCATGTCATTGCACGGTGATGGTGTAACATCTTACATTTTTATTATAGAGGAAGATACACCTAGAGTGAAGAGAGGCAGCTAGTGACACTGAAGAGCTAGTACAGTTGTTTCATGCAACAAGCCTGTGGCATTCTTTACCATAATAACTCCGTGGAAAATCACTCACAAAAGATTTATATTACAGAAAGTAAAGGGATGCACTCTTTCTCACTCACATGGCATCAAGGAGCAATTTACAGGTAAAGGCTAATCCAGAAAAAAGCAGAATCTGTGCTTCTCTGTTAGTGGTATACTTAACACTAGCATCGATCTAGTGCCAGTAACTCAGTATCCTGTCTTGATGTATTGGAAAGAGGTGAAGCCTGATATCAAGGCAGAATAACCCTATTCCTGCCCAACGCTTTCAAAAATCAGGGAGGTTATACACTCCAGTACTATGGAGGGGGAATGCACAACCTTCCATTAATACAATTCCATTTTTAAAAGGTAGGGGAATATTGTTGTTGGGTTTTGTTGATATTTACTTTTATTTTAAATGGCTACTGAGGGACCCACACAGAAGGAGCCCAAGGTGGCAAGCAAACACTAAAAACACCTTAAAAACAGACTTTAAAAGATTTTAAAACAAAACATTTTTAAAAATTTTAAATTGCTATATTCAAATTCCAGGAAAAGGAGAAGAAAATGCATCTGCCTTACTGCCTTCTTACATACTTTGCTAGTACTTTTTGCAGTAATCTACATAATGTATATTTGACCTTTTATTTAACATGACATAAATACAAGTTTTAACAACGTACTCAGTATAAAATGAACATCCTTTATCTTGTAATGAAGCTATACAGAACTATAATAGTAACAATAAAAATAAACAGACACTTTAAATGTGCATTTATGTATTTTCTAGCAGACCTGCAACTTATAGCCCTTGTCGCCAGCTTGGGACAGCCCTGTGTGAAATATGAAATGGTCCTGAACCTGCTGGTCCAATTTCTTTTGTCTTCTTCCCAAACTTTTGTAGGCCTGTGCAACCTACATGCGTCTCGAGTTACATTAATTTCAACCTTTTCTCTCCTTACACAATATTTGTTCTTTTTCTGTCTTTTCATCTTCTCTTACCTGGTTTTCTTGAATCTTAAGCTCAAGTTTATACAGATTGGGGTTGGGGACTGTACTTCCTTATTGCCGTTTGTGTGTTGGAAAAGGATGATTTACATTCAACAGAAGTGCTTCCTTGAAGAAAGATACATCTGGGTTCCCTGCCACAAATGAGTAATATTTGTGCACTTATTGTGTATAAGCACACTTAAGTCCAGAGAGGCTCCAATTTTATGGAAGTCCTAGGAACAAGTAAGCCAGATTTATCCACTAGGCGGCCTTTTGCATCATGTCAGAAGAGTTCAAGGCCAAGAAAGCTGGTATACAGGGTTCTTTGCATCAGGGGATAAGCAGCTCCACCTTTCAATATGTGTGGCAGAGTTGTACTAATGAGGATGTCTTTTGTCAGCTCCTGCTGATTCATTCTGCCTAGAACATTTCCTTGCTTCGAGCATCTTGCATGATGAGCGGACAGACACCTGCCACCAGCCATATTCTTTGAGATGTTGTGGAAGGAATACTCTCCAATCATTAGATTGTGCTCCAAAGGACAGAGTTTATTGGAAATACAAAAACCAGTGATCATTGGGAGAGGGGCCATCAAGACCTTCTCTGCCCAAAACATGCCAAGCAGAGCTTTATATATGGGTTACACGTCATACATATGTCATAGTCAAAAGCACACTTTACAACCACGTACAGCAATATCTTACACATTCTGGGTGGTCACTTTACACGTTTTCAGCCCTGCCCATCCATGTGCCAGTAAGGAGAGCACCAGTCTAAAAGCTGTTCTCCACGGACAGCTGTTCACTTGTTTACCTTAAACTGGCTTTCCTGATGTGAAATCTTTCTGCTAACTTCCCATTTCCTGCCTTTCAAGGCATTTCCAGAGTACTTTCGCTTTCAGGCACAGCTAAGCAGCATCTAATGTTGCAGCCTTCCGATTTATAATCAGAAGCACAAGCAGAGACTTTTTGCTGGGCCTGATAGGCCTTCTTAACTTGATGAGTTTTTAAATCATTCCACAATGTCCACCCCTATTTTATTTGGATTCTTTCTTGGTGCCTCTGACCTACCCTCAGGGTCAGCTGTGATATCAGAACTTTGTACTTGACATGAATAGCAACTTAAAACCCAGCATGGCCAGTTGTAGCTTGTTGCCTGGAGCACTGTGAGTGATGTGGAGCCATACTTCTTTGCATGTCAGTGGCTAATCATTAGTGCCTTGTTTTGTTTAAATGCTTCATCTTCTTTTATTTACTACTATACCATGTTTATGTGGTGCCAGGTTGTGCTAAACAGTTTTTTTAGCTCAAGAAGTTTAGAACTGGGGACCTTTTCCTTCCCACATCTGCTACCTACTGCTCTCCCACACTGCTCTAGAGTAGATTCCTCAGCCCTGTCTCCCTTCTTAAGATACCATCTCTTGGCTAGCTCGCAAGACTGCCCAACCTGAGGGCCAAGCCTTAAGAGCTTCAGTCTAAAACATGGGGAAGCTGCAGCCCTCCAGATGCTGCTAGACTACAACTCTCATCATGCCTGACCACTGGCCAAGCTAGCTGAGGCTGACAGGAGTTGGAGTCCAGCAACAACTGGAGGGCACAATGTTCTCTACTTGGGTTTAAGCAAGCTTGCATGCCGCCCCCTTTGACAGGGAGATGTCCCCTCTAGCTAGAATTGGAGAGCATCTCTATGCTTGTTTACCATTATGTAACTTCCTATAGGGTGGGGTTATTTACCTTCTCTTCCTCCTCCTTTGTTATTGATCCTTTTGCATATTCTACTACTACTCTAACATACCACCATAACACCACTGGGGGGGGGGGGCGGGGAACAGATGGAGAAAAGAGCAGTGTAGAGTTATAATGCACATCAGAGGTGTCTGAGTGAATGAAACCAAATATGTGCACCTGGTGAGATGAAACCTACAGGGATGCAGAACCTGTGGCTCTCCAGCTGTTGTTGGGCTTCAACATCAACTCCAGCTAGCATGACAAATGGTCAGGGATGATGGGAGTTGTGCCAACATTTGAAGGCTGCAGGTACCCCATTCCTGCCACAGAACAGGCAGGTTGGTTAGAAGCAGATGTTTCTTAGGCTTAGGCACATGGTCTGAAATGCTGCCCCGTTCCTCCCTAAAAGTGCCCTCTCCCTGAAGGGTTGATCTCCTGAATTTCCTCCCACATTCTTAAGAAGGCAACTTGAATAGGATTGACTACTGCAAATAGGACAGACGAAAGAAGAATACAAGGAAGTGCTCCTTCTCCCATAATTTGTATCCTAAAGGAGGATTATCTCCCTGAGAAGAGTCTGCAGCTGAGACAGTGAGGAAATGTGGACTGGGACTGAGGGGCATTGGCTGTTGCTACTGCTTATCCTGTGTGACTATTGGACTGCACATTTTCTCAACTTAAAGGGGTCATCTCAGGCACTTTTTAACTATGCATCCTTTCTCTTTCTTTTAGGCAGCAAAACTCGGGAAGGTGTTGCAGGTGTGGCATCAGGTACTGGCTGGTTGTGCCCTCCTTTCCCATGGACTGACTTTACCTGGTCACTGAGTGGGTGGCTGTGCTAAAGAGATCATAGACTAATAGGACAGTGATGTCATTAAAACTTCTTATGTAACTGGACCCAGGACAGAGCCTGCCAGCTGCTTCTCATGCGCCTGCAGAGC